>NC_073694.1:194385229-195027729 GCF_029784165.1 Wyeomyia smithii | reverse complement strand
AAGCAAAAATATTTCCTTCCTTCACTTCCGCAGGTAAAAACAAAACCCATATCAACAGAGTCGTCAGGGCCAATTGAGATGTTGGGTAAGCTCTGAATATATGAGATTTGACAGGCTTTGATGCGTCTTTGCTGTTGCACTGATTTTGTATGTGATTTTTGGATGACAACAAATATGTTGTTGAACCGTGGCTTACGATTGAAATTGTTGAGTGAAAACTTTGTTTGCTTTTTTGAGTTTCTTTATCATTGCTTGTTTCGCCATAATAGTCCGTCACTTTCTTGCTTCTTCGTGTTTCTTTTTTTTCATATTAATTCTAATGTTACTTAAGGTGAAACGGGACTGTGGTCTTTTCCTATACAATTTTGAGGTTAGAGTTTTTTTTCTTTTGTAGTTTGAGCGTAAAAAAATCGGCTTCCACTAAATAAACAGCACACATATTGCTACTTCAGACATGCAACAGTTGTGAAAACAATTAATAAAAGTTTCATGCACGTAGTCTTTATAAATCAAGAGAAAATTTGATTGCAAAATTCGAGTTGATCGCGACCACGTCCCGTTTCACCTTAAATAGACGTTATCAGCGCTGCGAATGGCATTTTATGACTCATACTGTGAATTTTCGAGTGTTCGAGAGTTTTCTACTTGCAAGAGGTTTTCTACCGTAGAAAACGTAAAATACAGTTTTCTACGTAGATTACTTACGAGTCCCGTAAAATCGCGTAGAATACCATCCATAGGCTATGATGCAGTTGATTCGAGTTCGAGTCATGCCAAGGATTGAGATAAGGTGATGGACTTTCTTGTTTGCTTTCTTCAAAAGCCCACGAAGGTGTTATACGAAGATCGGACATCGACACGAGTGGTACGATTTTCACGAAACAGTTTCAGTTTAACGGCTTTGCTGATGACTTCGACATCATAGTACGAAACTTTGCGACGGTGGAGGAAACCTATACCAAACGTTTTTAGACTGCTGATTAATGCATCAAAAACAAGGTATACGAAGGGAAGAGGCTCCAAGGAGAACAATGTTAGCCAGAGCCGGCGGTTGATGTGGGTAGTATGGGTAGTAGTACCCACTCGGAAAATATCTCTATGGAATTATCGGAGAAAACAAAAAAACATTCAATGTTGGAAACATAAAAATGCCGCGCACATATGCGAGCGACAGATTTCTTGAACATTGTTGAGCTAGAGATCATAAAGCTACAGATTTGTGTACAGTTGTATAGTTGCTTAGGGAACACCTGGATTGTTATTTAATACATTTGATTGGCACAGAGGAGCACAGCATGCTTGATGGCTTGATCAGATTGAAAGTGACCTACGAGCCCCATAGCACTGTATACCATCTATTGTGGCCGGTAGCTAACAGGAAGCCAACCTAACCGGGCTCAATTGAGAAGAGAACTGAGGGTGTGCGGATGAACCTAGGGAGAGTTGTTGGGGTAGTTACACTCCCCCAAACACCTACTGTTCCCTGTCCCGACCCACTAAACCCCCTCCAGTCTCCAGCCCTGGTCTTCCCGGAACGACGGTTAAGTATTACGTCGGGGACTGGATTTTGTGCGTGTTGCACCTTCTTTACTCTTATAATCTCCTAGCTAACTACCTGGAGACTGGTAGTTAGCTACCACTGGCGTGTTGGTGGTTGACCCGCCACACACGTTGCAGCTCCAGGACAATCTGGGAGGTGGCCGCACAAGCCGAGCTCCAGATGTCTGGGTCGTCGCGCATCCTCCGGAGGCATCCATCATGTCGCTTCTCGCCCGTAATAAACGAGGACATACAAAAAAGACATGCCAAGCAGTCTCCTCCGCCTTCACGCACTCGGGACACATGTGGACCCCGATTGTCCGAGCCTGTGCAGATATTGTCTGAAGCAATCCAGGATCTATGTCAGAAATTTACTTCGCCATGGCGCCTCCCAACCTAACCGGATATATCCGATATGAGTCGGTGCATCCATCTGCCTTTCGTGGAATTAGACCATTCCCGCTGCCATCGGAACATCGAGAATGGCCTTCTGATACCTCGTATACCCTTGTGTCACGTTGGTCGAGGCATTCTCTGTCCTCCTTGATGGCGATGCTGAGAGGCATCATGCCGGACAAGACACAGATTGCATCGTATTACTTCGTACGATACGCACTCGCAACTCTCAGGCACATGAGCCTGTAGGTACTTTCCAGTTTACTGCGGTAACTGTTAGTACCTAACGCTCTGGACCACACTGGCCAACCATACCTAAGTATGGACGAAACCACGCTGGCAAAAAATCTTCGCTTGCTGCCATAAACCGTTGAACTGTTGGACATCGTACGAGAAAGTGCTAAAACAGCCGATGAGGTTCTCCTACAGTCATAGTCGACGTGGCTCCCGAGCATGAGCTTTAAAGATATCTTTCGGGTGATGGTGTAATCTCCGACTCTGATCACCGCCTGTTGCTCCAATTTACGGTTGTTCAAAACCGCGACCTCCGTCCTATGAAGCGTTAGCTCCAGTTCCCTGGAGCGCATCCAGTCTTCGACCTTGCATATACAGTGCGCGACCTTGACCTCCTCGATCGACTTGCTGTGAACCTCTAGATTTATGTCGTTTACAAAGCCGACGATCACAACCCCTACAGAGAACTTGTGTTTCAACACCCCGTCTTACATGACATTCCACACGCCGGACCCAGGATAGAACCTTGCGGAACTCCTGCGATGATTGGGACGCACTTCTGACCCTCCTACATGTTGTAAACAAGTACTCGATTCGGGAAGTGATTTTCCAGAATCTTGTACAGCAACACCGGTACATGGATGCTCCTGAGCGCGACGCCACTGAACGCGTTGTTCATGTCGGGCGTGACGATTGCGCGATAGCGCATATATCTCCATCTCTTGCGCTGGAGTGCTACCTCCGCTACCATGTTGACGGAGAAGATAGCATCCAGCGTAGACCGGCCCCTCCGTAAGCCGAACTGCTTACTTGCCAGACCGTGTACCTCACCAGTCTGTGGAGGATAATCCTCTCAAGCACCTTGCCCGCAGTGTACAGGCAGATAGGCCTATATGAAGAGCCCGGGGGCTTGAACTGTGAATGACACCTGTAACTCCATAAGTCTTGATTTAATGTGGATTCAACAAGTTTCCTTTTGAAGGGAAATTTATGTACTTTTTGGTTGATTTTCAAGACTTGCCAAAAAACAACCAATTTCTCAATCGAGGTGAAAGATATTGCAGGGAAGCTTAAAACATGTATAAAACCGTACCGTACGGATAATCAACAGCCTATGGGAAATTAATTGTACTTTTCAGATTTTTGGGTCCCGTTTTGCACATCGCTGCTCATAGGGAGATATTTTGAAAATAAAAACTATGGAGACGTATGGTGGTCAGTCGTAAAATATTCAGTTTTGTGTAATTAAACAAAATAATTGACAAGAAAGAAGTACAGTCATACCTCGATATAAGGCAACTTTATTTTTATACGTTATAAGGCAACTTTATACGTTATATCGAAGCAAAAAAAAATTTTTTTTTTAATTTATGCAAGAATATTAATGGTTACTCAAATATGCACGAAAACCCATTTTCCATCACCTATCAGTATTTTTAGGTCTTTCTTATGCCCATATTAGAGATATTTTCAGAGGTAAAAAAAAATTTTTTTTTTTCAATTGATACACAGGTTACTCAAAGATGCGCGAAAATCTATTCCCCATCACCTATCAGTAATTTTAAACCATTCTTATGCCCATTTAGGACTATTTTCAACAAGCAAAAAAAAAATTTTTTTAATTAATGCAAGACTGTTGATGGTTATTCAAAGATGCGCGAAAGCCTATTTCCCATCACCTATCAGTATTTTTTAACCTTTCTTTTACCCATTTAGAGAAAATTTCAACAAACAAAAAAAATTTTTTTTCTAATTGATGCAAGACTGTGAATTGTTACTGAAGGATGCGTGAAAACCTATTTTCCATCACTTATTAGTATTTTCAAAACTTTCTTATGCACATTTAGGACAATTTTCGCATTGGTTTCATTAATTTTAAAACTTACTAAAAACATTTTTTTGAAGCGATTTATAGCCCAAAAACAGTTGCTGTATCATTCATTTTCAATTTCAATACATTTTAAAAAGTTACGTTATATCGAGGTAAAAGTTACGCTATATCGAGTTACGTTATATCGAGGATGCCTTATATCGAGGTTGCCTTATATCGAGGTATGACAGTATTGAAGTTTTTTCAGTAGTCTCAAGCATTTTTATATAAACTTGTAAACCACTTTCAGTATTACAAGATGTACGAAGAGAGCATAAATTAAATTGATGAGACAAAATATAACGTCCTTTATATTTACAGTGACGTGAAAATAAACTATCGTACGATTTCCTACGATTTTTCCTTAAAAGACCTTTCACTTGTTGTAGAAAGATCTTGAATTGGTCAAACGGCTTAAAAGCTACAAATTTTTCAAAATAAAATAAATTGAAATATGTCGATTTTTGGACCATCGTCATTCATAAAGGAGTACCCCAAGAACCAAACAAAAAATATGACGCTGAGGTTTTTTGATGAAGAACAAGTAAGCGAACTATCCCGATATTTATCTTAGCACCTATATTCTTCTCATCGTTCTTTTTTCGCTCTCCTCATTGCTATTTCTCCGATTATTCAACTGAATCCAAAGGGTAAATTGCTGGAGACCAAGGACTTGGCTCCGGCGTGGAAAGAGCTCCTCGATGATACGCTCCAGCGCCGCTGGTGATCGCTCTGCAGGCGCCAGCGCACCTTTGGTTTTGGCCATTACGATCTTGTAGGCGTCACCCCACGGATTCATATTGACACTCGCACATAGCCTATCGAAGCAGGCCCCCTTGAGGCGAGCAACTCGCACTCTTTTTTTTCTTCTCGACGAACCCAACAGCACTTTCCACTGCGCTATCAATGGCTGCTTTTTCATTACTCCAGCAGTCCTCTAGAGGTGCTTTGCGCTACCTCAAGGCTTTACACGTACTCAGTAACGACTTCGGGGGGTTTGAGGCCCTCCAGATCATACTGTGGCAGGCAATGGTAGCGGATGTGGCTGACAACCATTTTGACCATCAGGAGGTAGTGGTCAGAATCGACGTTTGCGCCACGATAGGTTCGGACGTCGATATCCGAGAAGTGCTTTTCGACAATCAAAATGTGACTAATTTGCGATTCGGTCTATTGTGGTGATTTTCAGGTATGCTGAAAGTAGATACTACGTATGCCCATGTTCTTGGATGCGGTGAAATCAATGAGGCCGTTCGGATATGAGTTACCGAACACATTAAGGCTTTGATTTCTGCTTTCAATACAATATCGGTATTAATCGAGGACTTAAGTTACGATTATTATTCAGTTTAGGCGTAAAATGCATACAGTTTCGTCCTACTGGTAGAACAGTACGAGCACAACTTTTATACAGAACGAGTAAATTTTAAACAATAATAGAATACCTACTATTCTGCAGACTAAGCAGTTTTAAGGACTTACATAAAAACGTTAGCCTACTTTCAGGTTGCTTCACTGCCGACATTGTTTTTATGGTCCAGCTTGTTCGAGTTTGATTTGACCATGTAGATGAAGTAGGTGAGAATTTCCTTCTCCTTTATCGGAATGGTTTTGAAGTGCTTCATGATTGTCTGAAAATAATGCAAATTTTACTTACTAACAACCAATATCAAAGAGCGATTGTGAATCTTACCTCCGAAAGCTGTGCTTTGTTAATACCAGGTCTGGTCGATACTTTGTAAAACCGCTTGTAGCGTCGCAGAGTATTCACTTGCAGTTGATAAAGGTCCACCTCCGGTAGGTCCGTATCAGTTTCATTGCTATCGTCCTCGGAATCGCGTCGACGACGCTTGGTACGAGCGCACTGAATTCGCCCTTTGTGAAAATCACAAATGTAGATATGACGGGCCTAAAAGAGGAAACATAAACTATACTTCGAAACGGACTGCAAAAATTCAAAACAATTTTTCAAAGTGCATCGCACTCACACACGCACACGCATACACACTGATCAAACAACGAAATAACAAAAATACTCACTGCCGAATCGATGCTCAGCTTGAGCCGTCTTTGGGTGACGGTTTTCTGAATGCGTTTACTGTAAGAGGCATTCCCTGCCTGGTTCCGGCAGCGTTCACCGTCATCCAACAGGCAGCAAACCTGATCGGCCGGTCCACGGGAATCTTCTTCGCCCGTGCTAAATCCGTTGTTGTTCATGCTCGACACTTTGCAGTGGAACACTCGTGGGCTGATTGCGATGGAACACTTTATTTTTATCAATGCTTGGACTTTTTATGGAAATTAGAATGCTCTATTCTTTCACGGAGCAAATTAAATGCACAATTTTCACTAAAGTTACGAAAGAAACAAGTTTTTTCGCAGCAAAGTCGCGTAACACTTGCGATGGCTTCCGATGCACACAAAAACAAGAAGACAAAGCAAATCGCAAACGTATTAGTTTACGAACAACATGTCAATCGAACGGGACCGAGAATACACGGAAAGAAATCAGCACATTGCAAGCCAGCCATAGGTAGAATCTTATTTTAATAGCATGAAACTTTCGTTTCGCAGTGTTAGAACCGTCACCTTGTAGCGCATGGCATTCATGTTGTAAACATACAAGCGAAGGCATTAATCAGTAGTTCCAGTTCCAATATCGAATAATTTGTGTTGCTTTCGTTTAATTGTTAATAAAGCTAAATCTGTTTATTTCTGTTACTCAGACAATATGCACATTGACGTCGCCGAGTTCACAGGTAATATTCCTCCCTTACACAATATTAACAATTTGATTCCCATTTTGTGTTTTAGAAATACCACTGAAATATGAAGCCCAGGATACTGCCTACCATTTCATATACGCAAAAGCGAACCATTCACGATCGTCAAGCAGGCTAAAACCAGCCGGAAAAACCCTATTCGTACTGAATATTCCTCCATACGCAACATCGGAAGCACTTCGTACGGCCTTCAGCTCGGCCGGAGCGGTAGCAAACGTTATTCTGCAGGAAAAACCTTCAGAAGAGTCGGATGGCAGTCCGGAGCCGTCAACCAAATTTAAGGTAGCCTACGTGGTTTACGAACAAGCTTCGTCGCTAAAGAAGTTGCTTCGAAAACGCGAACTGAACGCACTAAACGCGGACGGAAAACTGCTAACTGGAATCGACAAGTGGACTAAAGAGTATCAGGAACGTATTCCCGATCCAGTCGAGATGCAGAAGGAAATTGATGCCTATATGGCCGGTTACGATCGACAGGTCGCTGCGCAAAAGATCAAAGAACAGCGAGCTACAAAGGATGACGAAGGATGGGTTACAGTTTCGAAATCTAACGCCAACATATTTTCGCAGAAAGAAGCCGTTGTTGGCAAATTGGAGGAAAAGATCAATCAAGGGCGTAAGAAGAAGGAGCTGAAAAATTTCTACACCTTCCAGATTCGGGAAGCCAAGAAGAACGACGTCGTTAGTCTGAGAAAAAAGTACGACAGAGATCTTAAGAAAATGCAGCAAATTAAAAAAACGAAACGTTTCAAGCCCTACTGATCCAGTATAAATTATCAAATATAAATTTTAGGTTCAAAGGAGCAAACTACGTTGTTTTACTTAAAATATTTATACTCACGCAAGCTACGTCGGTTTGTTTGCGATAATCACAATCTGCATCAATTTATTTTTATTGGGTAATGTTTCAAGGCGACACACGAGCTGTGGAATATTGCCGAAAATGCACCGCGAGGTTAATCCAACCTGAACAGCCTGTGCGAATCGTTCCAGGCAGCTGTGGATGTATTCTTTATTAAGAGATTTGCCTCGCTTCAGCAAAGATTCCATTTCAGCGTGGAGTGAATTTACTATCAAGCCCAAATGTTGCGCGTTGAGTGCGCTTGGTGGTGCCGTTAGCGGAGGGGTTGCTTCTAGTAAGCTTTGCAGGACTGCCAGATGTAGTTTGCTATAGAGGTCCTGCTTGTTGGTGATTAGAAGAGACAACACGCACCAACGGATGAGTCCCGCTAGTGGCGTAACAACAGGCATTGCGATCGCTCCGGAAGGTAACGCCATCGGTTGTTGCGAGGCGAGGCACAGAGCTGGGTTTTCCGATACCCACTCGGTGATGACATCCAGCAAGAGATCTGGAGGAGCAACCAACTGACCTTTTTCGCCGTTCAAATAGAGATCGGTGACCGCCGTCATGAAATTTGCTGCAAATCGAGGTGCAACCATTGGCAGAGATTTTAGCTGCTCGGACGATTTATTGGAAAAGATGATAAAATCTTTCACAATACACTGGGCCAATTCCAAACTTAGCAGCGAGGTGCAACCAAGCTGCTGCATCCAGGTTCCAGCGGCACACAAAAGCTATAACGAAAGGAGCCAACAGAATTAACTAAATCTAGTTTTTACGCGTTATACTACCGGTGCAATCGATCCAGACACGGCTGTACTGATAAGTTTGTTCAGAACGCTCGTTCTGCCTACAGATCCACCAAAGAGGGAAAAGAAAACTGCATTTCTGGTAGCATCGGGTCCCGGGCGGGAGAAAAAATTACACAACACAAGCACCAGCTGGAACTCTTCGATCGACGACAGTCTGGAAGTGAATTGCTGTACCTTCGGATACTGTTGCGGATTGCGCTGGTCATCTTTTCGTTCCCGGAACACAAACTCCGCTATCAAATCCATAGCGGTGTCATGTTTATTTCGGTTTATGATGAGATTTTCTGCAATGGGAATAAAAGAGTTAGAGGCAAAACTTCCGGATATCGAACTTATTCATTCACCTATAATAGGCAGAGCATCGCGAGCGGTATCAGGAAAGTCCTTTTTTCGCAGAAGTTGCCGCTCTTGGTTGGACATTCCAAAATATGCTCTGTCCACCAATCGATGCTGCTGATAGAAAATAAAAACTCGCTTGTTGTGAGTAAATTCATGCCACACGGATTCAAGTTTGTTTATTACTGGTCAGAGATGCCAGATTTTTTTTTCTGAATATTAAAACATGGAAAGAGAAATTAGAAAAAATATATTATTAACATTTGAGAAAATGATGCGTGTTTGGATGGTAACCCACAAAGCCTACAGCCTCAAAATCTGTAAAAACTGCATGTTGGTGCGTTGCTGCATATAATGATATATATTTTTATGGAAATCTGTACACCTGGCATCTCTCTGTTAGCACACGTCTAATAAATGTTATGCGAAAATTGGGTATAGCTATAAATATAGCAGTCGAAGTCAAAGGTTTCCAAACGAGGATTCCGGAAGAAGAATGGTTATTAACCCTGACGACTCTGCTGATATTTGTTTGGTTTTTGCTTGCGAAAAAGGATGGAGGCAATATTTTTGCATTTGTTTTCACTCATGCATTGAAAATTGCATAAAAGAATTTGCGTGAGTGCGAACAGCACTTTTATTAAATAAAATGACCAGCAGCATGTCAACTAATTTAAAAGAATACTATTTTTTGTTTGGCAACAATTTGTAAGTAAAAAAAAAACAGTTAAGCAGGTAAATAGCAAGGTAATTCACTTTGTACGTGCCATAATAAACTAACCCTAAATTATCGAGCCTTTTGAGATTTCTGCTTACGTATAAGTTTGAAGTCTCCATGTTTTTATCAAAAGAAAAATATATCTGGCTGTCGTGACTGCTTTCATCGATTGTATTATAAGCCATCACGCTACCTAGAGAAATCTGCCGATTGACCAGGCAGTGATGGCTGATAATACAATGGATGGAAGCAGTCACGACGCTGGGGACATTCTATGATATTCAACAGTTGACGCGAGCAGATTTCTGGCCTTATGAAGCATTTTTTTGGCGATTTTTAGCTCGATTTGGAATCGCTTTTTTGGCATTTTCTGGCCTTAGGAAGCATTTTTCGGCGATTCTGAGCTCAATTTGGAATCATTTTCTTTTCTGGCCTTTCCTGGCCTTAAGAAGCATTTTTTGGCGATTCTGAGCTCAATTTGGGATCATTTTCTTTTCTGGCCTTTTCTGGCTTTAGGAAGCACTTTTCAGCGGTTCTGAGCTCAATTTGGGATCATTTTCTGTTTTGGCCTTTTCTTACCTTAGGAAGCATATTTTGGCGATTCTGAGCTCAATATGGGATCATTTTCTATTTTGGCCTTTTCTGGCCTTAGGAAGCACTTTTCAGCGATTCTGAGCTCAATTTGGGATCTTTTTCTATTTTGGCCTTTTCTGACCTTAGGAAGCATTTTTTGGAGAATTTGAGCTCAATTTGGGATCATTTTCTATTTTGGCCTTTTCTGGCATTAGATAGCACTTTTCAGCGATTCTGAGCTCAATTTGGGATCATTTTCTATTTTGGCCTTTTCTGGCCTTAGGATATTTTGGCGATTCTGAGCTCAATTTGGGATCATTTTCTATTTTGGCCTTTTCTGACCTTAGGAAGCATTTTTTGGAGAATTTGAGCTCAATTTGAGATCATTTTCTATTTTGGCCTTTTCTGACCTTAGGAAGCATTTTTCAGCGATTCTGAGCTCAATTTGGGATCATTTTCTATTTTGGCCTTTCCTGGCCTTAGGAAGTATTTTTTAGAGCTCAATTTGGGATCATTTTCTATTTTGGCCTTTTCTGACCTTAGAAAGCATATTTTGGCGATTCTGAGCTCAATTTGGGATCATTTTCTATTTTGGCCTTTCCTGGCCTTAGAAAGTATTTTTGAGCGATTCTGAGCTCAATTTGGGATCATTTTCTATTTTAGCCTTTCCTGGCCTTAGGAAGCATATTTTGGCGATTCTGAGCTCAATTCGGGATCATTTTCTATTTTGGCCTTTTCTGACCTTAGAAAGCATTTTTTGGCGATTCTGAGCTCAATTTGGGATCAGTTTCTATTTTGGCCTTTTCTGGCCTTAGAAAGCACTTCTCAGCGATTCTGAGCTCAATTTGGGATCATTTTCTATTTTGGCCTTTTCTGACCTTAGGAAGCATATTTTGGCGATTCTGAGCTCAATTTGGGATCATTTTCTATTTTGGCCTTTGCTGACCTTAGGAAGCATTTTTTGGAGAATTTGAGCTAGATTAGGAATCATTTTCTATTTCGGCCTCTTTTGGCCTTAGGAAGTATTTTTTAGCGATTCTGAGCTCAATTTGGGATCATTTTCTATTTTGGCCTTTGCTGACCTTAGGAAGCATTTTTTGGAGATTTTGAGCTCAATTTGGGATCAATTTCTATTTTGGCATTTTCTGGCCTTAGAAAGCACTTTTCAGCGATTCTGAGCTCAATTTGGGATCATTTTCTATTTTGGCCTTTTCTGACCTTTGGAAGCATTTTTTGGAGAATTTGAGCTAGATTAGGAATCATTTTCTATTTCGGCCTCTTTTGGCCTTAGGAAGTATTTTTTAGCGATTCTGAGCTCAATTTGGGATCATTTTCTATTTTGGCCTTTGCTGACCTTAGGAAGCATTTTTTGGAGATTTTGAGCTCAATTTGGGATCATTTTCTATTTTGGCATTTTCTGGCCTAAGAAAGCACTTTTCAGCGATTCTGAGCTCAATTTGGGATCATTTTCTATTTTGGCCTTTTCTGACCTTAGGAAGCACTTTTCAGCGATTCTGAGCTCAATTTGGGATCATTTGCTATTTCAGCCTTTTCTGGCCTTAGGAAGCACTTTTCAGCGATTCTGAGCTCAATTTGGGATCATTTTCTATTTCGGCCTTTTCTGACCTTAGGAAGCATATTTTGGCGATTCTGAGCTCAATTTGGGATCATTTTCTATTTTGGCCTTTGCTGACCTTAGAAAGCCTTTTTTGGAGATTTTGAGCTCAATTTGGCATCATTTTCTATTTCGGCCTTTTCTGGCCTTAGAAAGCACTTTTCAGCGATTCTGAGCTCAATTTGGGATCATTTTCTATTTTGGCCTTTTCTGACCTTATGAAGCATTTTTCAGCTATTCTGAGCTCAATTTGAGATCATTTTCTATTTTGGCCTTTCCTGGCCTTAGG
The DNA here is from genome assembly GCF_029784165.1 of Wyeomyia smithii. Lineage (NCBI taxonomy): Eukaryota > Metazoa > Arthropoda > Insecta > Diptera > Culicidae > Wyeomyia > Wyeomyia smithii. Next base: position 195,015,723 of record NC_073694.1, on the reverse strand, counting down.
AAGCATATTTTGGCGATTCTGAGCTCAATTTGGGATCATTTTCTTTTTTGGCCTTTGCTGACCTTAGGAAGCATTTTTTGGAGATTTTGAGCTCAATTTGGGATCATTTTCTATTTTGGCATTTTCTGGCCTTAGAAAGCACTTTTCAGCGATTCTGAGCTCAATTTGGGATCATTTTCTATTTTGGCCTTTTCTGACCTTAGGAAGCACTTTTCAGCGGTTCTGAGCTCAATTTGGGATCATTTTCTATTTCAGCCTTTTCTGGCCTTAGGAAGCACTTTTCAGCGATTCTGAGCTCAATTTGGGATCATTTTCTATTTCGGCCTTTTCTGACCTTAGGAAGCATATTTTGGCGATTCTGAGCTCAATTTGGGATCATTTTCTATTTTGGCCTTTGCTGACCTTAGGAAGCAATTTTTGGAGATTTTGAGCTCAATTTGGGATCATTTTCTATTTCGGCCTTTTCTGACCTTAGGAAGCATATTTTTGCGATTCTGAGCTTAATATGTTATGATTTTCTATTTTGGCCTTTTCTGGCCTTAGGAAGCACTTTTCAGCGATTCTGAGCTCAATTTGGGATCATTTTCTATTTCGGCCTTTTCTGACCTTAGGAAGCATATTTTGGCGATTCTGAGCTCAATTTGGGATCATTTTCTATTTTGGCCTTTGCTGACCTTAAGAAGCAATTTTTGGAGATTTTGAGCTCAATTTGGGATCATTTTCTATTTTGGCCTTTTCTGACCTTAGGAAGCATTTTTCAGCGATTCTGAGCTCAATTTGGGATCATTTCTATTTTGGCCTTTTCTGGCATTAGATAGCACTTTTCAGCGATTCTGAGCTCAATTTGGGATCATTTTCTATTTTTTGGCGATTCTGAGCTCAATTTGGGATCATTTTCTATTTTGGCCTTTCCTGGCCTTAGGAAGCATATTTTGGCGATTCTGAGCTCAATTTGGGATCATTTTCTATTTTGGCCTTTGCTGACCTTAGGAAGCATTTTTTGGAGAATTTGAGCTCAATTTGGGATCATTTTCTATTTTGGCCTTTTCTGGCATTAGATAGCACTTTTCAGCGATTCTGAGCTCAATTTGGGATAATTTTCTATTTTGGCCTTTTCTGGCCTTAGGATATTTTGGCGATTCTGAGCTCAATTTGGGATCATTTTCTATTTTGGCCTTTTCTGACCTTAGGAAGCATTTTTTGGCGATTTTGAGCTCAATTTGGGATCATTTTCTATTTCGGCCTTTTCTGGCCTTAGGAAGTTTTTTTTGGCGATTCTGAGCTCAATTTGGGATCATTTTATTTTAGGCCTTTTCTGGCCTTACGAAGCACTTTTCTGCGATTCTTAGCTCAATTTGGGATCAGTGTCTATTTTGGCCTTTTCTGGTCATAGGAAACACTTTCCTGCGATTCTATGCTCAAATTGGGATCGTTTTCTTTTTTGGTCTTTTCCTGCGCCTATGTACCAAATGTCATTCGAGCGATTTAGTTATTTTTATTTTTTATATAAAGATCGACGGAGTACTATATATTTGTGCCTTTCTCCTAGAAAGGTATAGCAATCACTGGAAAAACCAAAGGTATAAAAGTGGTCCCATTGGCCGAAAGCCATATACCACACGACCCCTTTCGACGAACTGAGCATTTTCTGTGTGTATGTATGTATGTGTGTGTGTATGTGCAGCTTTTTTTTCTCACTCACTTTTCTCAGAGATGGCTGGACCGATTTTCACAAAATTAGTGTCAAATGAAAGGTCTAGTTGCTCCATAGGTTGCTATTGAATTTCATTGTAATTGGATTGTAACTTTGTCCGTTGTTCATAAAAATGTGAAATCACATAATGAAAGTAAACATATTGACTCTCTTCTAACGATCACTGGCTGATTAAAAGGTAGTAAAATGATCCAAATGTCCTATACTACTCGACTCAGTTCGACGAATCGAGCATTTTCTGCATGTATGCATGTATAGGTGTATATGTGCGTGTGTGAGTGTGGGTGTGTACGTGTGTATGTGCACCTTTTTTTGCACTCACTTTTCTCAGAGATGGTCTAGACCGATTCTTCCTATCTTGGTGTCAAATGAAGGGTATATTTGCCGCTTAGGTTGCTATTGAATTTCACTGTAATCGGTCTGTAACTTTGTCTGTAGTATATCATGTATGTATGTAATGTGAAAATCACGAAACTTCATTATCTCAGAAACTACACAACCGATTTTAACAATATTGATATAAGACGAACGGGCTAGTTAAGAGTTAATTGATGAATTATAATTGAACACGTAGTTTCAAAGTTTGGCTGCCCTATACGTTCCCATTTCATTTGATTATAATCGAACTTAAGCAACCGTTATGTATTAAATTGTCAATAAAACAACGAAAGTCTATTATCTCGCAGATTACCCAACTTATTTGAACATAGCTAGTGTTATACGAACGAGTCATCTCTCAAACTTAAAAATAACAAACCTCAAAACAATATGATATGTGGTTCAAAAGTTATGGAAAGAAAAGAAATCCAAAGACTATTTAAAACTATACCTGTTTTGATCAGTATATGTGGCTTCAACATAATTTAAATGTGGTATCGTACTATTTGAACGTTTCCGCTATCGCTCGTAATTAAATTGTTTGAATTTAAGAGTCATTTCCTTTATTTCGCTATTTCTCAAGCACTAACATTACGTCAAATTTCATATTTTATACTTCAATTACAACATCAATGTTTTAGAAACTAAAGAGTGAATATACGTTTATTGAATTGAAGCGTTCATGTAAATCTATTTTTACAAATATTAAGTTCGAATGAGGAAGGCTGGGTCTCACCGCTAGGTGGATTAATTTAGGTTTTTAAATAACGTTTTGCTCAGAAAAAATTAATCTTTTAACTGATATATAAAAGTGAAACATTCATATATAGTTAAACAACTCAATTATTTTCAGATTGTAGACCTACAAATCTATATCAGGCTTTGTTGATGCAAATGACCCATTACCACACACAGAACTTGCTGATTGGCTAAGCCTACCTCCCTGCTAACAGCGATTAGTTCGTTAGATAGCGTGGTTCATGAAATTCTCCTCCTGCATCGTTTCAGGGTGACTGTAAAACGCACCGTCGTCGGAACAGGGCTTCGTTACACTCATTTTTACTGCATCCACGATAACTGCATCCACGATACCTTGGTCTCGAACTCGCCAATCACGTATCTCTGGCCTTCAGGCCAACTTCAGAGATCTTATGACTGGTCGGCATCAGCTATCTTACATACTCCTTCACGGAACTACATTCAGATAACAGACTGGTTATTCCGTCATCTGGTAACTGGCTTGATGCTGAGGTAGATAGTGGTAAGTGCTGAAAAAGCAGAAATAGGTCACTATAGGCTCTGGCTGCGTCCATAACCTAATAGAAACACCTCTAGTTTGTAGCAACTATTAGAGTGAAGTGAGTGTTAATTGAACCGACTCGACGAATCGAATTATAATAATATCCCTTATCAATCTTCACTTGTGATTTATATTCTCCTAAGGTGCTTTTCCGTTTCCCGAGTGAATAACGCGCTTTAAATTGTGCCTTTTTTCATGATTTTGTACATTAGAAATCGACTTAAATGATGAGCTGCAAATACTGCATTTGAACGGCCGTTCAGTAGTATGGCTAAGCATGTGCTGCGTTAGTCTGTAAGGTAATGGAAATTCTTTGTCACAAATTTCGCATTTAAACGGGCTTTCCGAGACGTGCTTCATCTTATGTTTTCTAAAATGTACAGCTGTTTTATACGATGAACCGCAGATATCACAATTGAAAAGTTGTTCATTAGAGTGAGTAGCCACGTGCTTCACAAGATTTTTATCGCACTTTAAATTATGTGTTTTTATATGCTTTCTCAGATTATGTTCTGTCCTCAATGAAAGACCGCAAATATTGCATTTAAAAGGTCGTTCACTGGTATGGCAAATCGAGTGTTGCTTAAGCGTGGACGGAAGAAGAAATCCTTTTCCGCAAAGTTCGCATTCATACGTTTTTTTTGGGCTGTGCTTTTTCTTATGGACTTTCATTTCGTAAGCTGACTTATATGATAAACCGCAAATATCGCACTTGAAAGGCCGTTCTTCAGTGTGACAAAGCATGTGCCTCAAGAGCGATGCTTTATTCGGGTTTTCTTTTCCACAAATCGTACACTCGAACAGCTTTGTTTTCTCAGAGCTTACAGTGGTGCTCTGGTGAAGCTTCAGGTGTAAGTTAAGTGTTTTCATTTGTTTGTACTGTTGGCCACATATGCCGCAGGTATATTTCACTGATCTATTGCTTTGGCTATCAGCTCGCTCTGACTCCAAACCTTCTACGTTGCTGCAATAAAAAAGATAGTTTTCATCCCTAACTACATTTAGCATGGAAATACTTACTCCGGGAAAGGTTCGACATTATGGATCCTCATATGACTTAATAGGGCTGAACGTCTCTTGTATGACAAGTCACAAATTTCGCATTTGAAGGGTCGCTCATTGCTGTGAGTGCGCCTATGTTCTACCAGATTGCGATTACTTGTGAATTTTCTGTCGCAAATCAGACATTTATGAGGGCAATCTGTGCGATGTAAATTCATGTGGGCCGATAGGTTTGCTTTTAGGGTAAAACGTTGCTTGCATATGTCACACTCAAAATTATGGTCACCATCAAAACCGGTTTTGCTTATTTCCGAGCCTTCCGAGTTGCTGCAATAAAAGAAAAGATTTTTTTTTAATGAAAATTATAGTTGGTTCTTAACCATTTAAAATGTCTAAAGTCTAAAGTAAAAAATGCATTACCTTGGCGAGGAATCGTGGAATTTGCGAATATGACTTTTTAAAGCGTTACTTCTTTTGAATGATCCGCTACAAATGTCGCATTTGAAGGGTCGCTCATTGCTGTGACAAACCACATGATTCGCGAGATAGTCGGCGTTGGAGAATGTTTCATTGCAAATTGAGCACTTATGGGGGCAATGTAAGCTGTGTTTTTTCATGTGTGACAAAAGATGTGGTTTCAGTGAAAATCGTTGCTCACATATGTCACACTTGAAATTCCAATCCCTCCCATGTGTACTCTTATGGTACCGCAGACGTTGAACTGAGTTGAATGTTTCGCTGCAGATATCGCACGCAAAAGGTCGTTCCCCGGTGTGAGTTCTTCTGTGGTCCGCTAAGCTATACTTAGTGCTTAATTTCTTGTTGCAGAATTCACAAGCGTACTTTTTCCGCGGATGATCATCAACTTCGGTATTACGCATTTCCGAGCCGTTCGAGGTGCTGCAATAAAAAGAAAAACGAGAAAATAATCAATTTTTCAAACCTTTTCGGGAATAAGCCTAAAACTTGACTTTGTTTTAATTTCGAGTTGTTCGTTTTTTTCCAAATAGAGAAACCTCTTTGCATGTCTGTCTCATACTCGACTCTATGTTTATGATTCGTTAACCTTCTTTCGAGTTTAACTAATTGATTCAACAACCTGATAAAATGACTAACCCTCCTGGCTAAGAATAGTTCAAATCTCAATAATTTGAATTTTTCGATTGAAAATTTTTTAAACGAATTATTCCGATAATGAACCCAACAAAAAAACAAGCACAAAATTACCTGAAGCTAGAAGCTGTAATTTCATCTGCCCTTATCTCAACTTCATCGGTGATGTCCGTCACAGGTTCTTGTTTCACACCAATAGATTCTTCCCTCAGGGCGTTTGTAACAGTCGGTTCATCGGAGCACCGATCGCTGCCAGCGAGCGGAATTGTCTTTTCTGTAGCCACAACGTCGGATACTATAAGTTCTTCTACCTTTATTGAACTGAATTCTTCCACCTTTATTTGGCTGAACTCCTTCATTTCGCTCACTCAACTCACGTACCCGGAACAGAAGGACCTTTTAATTTTTACGTGATTTTCTAAACTCGTTTCCGCTTCACAATGTAGCAGCAAAACCAAAAACTTCGAAGAATTCAACTCCAGCTAGTAAACATAAACAAAAATATGTCATGGTGTACACACTGAAAATTTACTGCTCAACTCGGAGTGAAAACGAAGCAAATGATAGTAAAGTCAACTGTGGCATTCTGAAGCGTAAAAGCACCCCTTTGGCATAAGGGCATCCTTGACAGTGCGCTTCTATACCCCGTTTAGCAGCGCTCTATCATCACTTCATACCGTACCGGTCGCTGCTAAACGCGCTAGAGAAATAGTAGCCGGGCCTCCGGGAAGCATCGCGCTCTCAAATTTGGCAGCCCGGTAACAGCGCTGCTAAAGGTCTAGGACAGGACGTGACAAGTGGCTTCTAGTTATTCTTCTTTTCGTTCAAAATTGCTCTCATGAAACATTGTGATTTTTCGGCACGACGCTTGCCAGTGTTTCCAAAAATGTTTAATTAGCAACACATAAATATCAAGGATTTTCCAAGTTCTGGATTTCAATTTTAATCAATTCATTTGATAATGCTAGTTCAATTGATTTAAAGATATATGTTAAATTTATTTGAACCAGCCATAATTGCAACACATTTTGGGTTCCTCTTGCTTTTCATGAAATGAATCTGCTATTGTTTACCATACGTAGTTTCAAAAACATGAATAACATTTCGAATGTTGATTTTTATAGACATTACACAGTATAGTGTATGAAAAAGTTTCAAAAAATTGTTGAACCAAAAGCTGTTCATTTGCTTGGTAAGCAAAAACAGTGTGAACAAAATACCAATAGTTTTCGCAGCACGGCCAACCGTACCGACTAATAATAAAATTTAACAGTGCGGTAAGTAAAAACGGCCAATCAGAGAGAGCTTTCGCTTTGACAGAACTTTGGGTGATTTTTGGTTTCTCTTGTCACGTCCTGTCCTAGCTAAAGGTTTATGCTGAATGAAACGTCAAACAGAGACGATAGCAACGACCGGTGTGAAAACGGGTGAGTGCGTAAAATAGCCGCGCTGTACATAGTCGCCATAACAACTTAAATAGTAGCGCACTGTTAAGGATGCCCTAAGGCAATCCATGAGACAGTTGCGATCAGCTGATTTCAGTCTGTTTTCAACTTATGACAGCTTTATGTATGTTCGATCGGTCTCAACTTGGATGCAATCCGGGTTCAGAAGCGTGAAAAACAAAAATGTTATCCGATCGGTAGCTAGTATCGCGAGTGCCAATCCTAAATGCAACAATAAAAAATCACTTTTGATATTATTGCCGACATTAAAAGATTTCTGTTTTGGTCATGTTTTGGTTTTGCAGCTTGAAAAACAGCAACAATAACAAACGTACATGCAAAGAAACGTCACCTGTGGATTGCCTTATTGCATCAAGTTTCAAGGGCTAAAATCTCAACATATGTGTAAACGTTATACCCGAAAAAAATTTACAATGTATTTTGCGGTGAGAACAGCAAATGAACAATGCTTTTTATTTTAACCATAAAAAACATGGTATTATTACTGTAAGCTCACAAACGTTGTTTGCCATTACCATGTTTTAAAAAGGTTTTTTGTTGTTGAATCTACCACCAACAACAATTTTACCATGAAAAACTCTGTCAGTGACTTCGGAATGTATGGGGAAAAATGGTTGAAAAAATTCTGTTAAGATACATAACTGTTAAAGATGAAATTACTCGGGGATTTCGGTTTATAAAAACGCGTCTGTTCACGTTGACGATCAAAACCAGAGAGATCGATTGCTGTTTATTCAGCTATCAGCAAACCTCAGCAACATACATAGCTGAACATTATGGCAGGGTTTTGACATTTATGCTTATACCTAACGGTTACACTTCTAACTATTCTTTATCGAATTGTATGTTTATTACAATAACAACCCCCATTTTTATGGAAAAAATGGCAAAAACAAGGTTTTATATTGTTCTGGACAATGATATTTAATGTAAAATTGATGTATTTACAACGAAAAACATAGTTAAATTATGGTATAACTATGTACAATTACAGCAACTTTTAAGGTTTTTTTGATGTTATTTTTTTTTCGGGTAGCATATCACCGCCTCTTTTCATACATCTGTATCTTACTGCTGACAGCGGGCACAAACTAATTTGAGCCCAGGACATCTGTTCATTGTCATTCACTGTTACTCTGTATAGGAACCCAAGTAACCATAATTAGAAGATAGCATTTTATTAGCACTAATTCAGTCTTTTTAGTTCCAAAGAGCTTTCTACAGTCGCCGTTCGATAACTGCAAGTCTTTTAATTGCAACGCTTTTTAATTGCAAGACCGATAACTGTAACAACTTTGCAGTTATCGGACCGCAATCCGTCAAATCTGATGTCAAAGTCATACATATTTGACATTGGAGTGACAGATCTCGCGGGGGATTCTAAATGCATTCGAAAATAAAAATTGTTGAATCTCTAGAAACATTCCAAAAGGACTTTTTCATTTCTACGATTTTTTTTTCGATTTCGTTTAGGGTGTTGTATCATGATCGGACCAGTCAGAAAATGTACCATGATCGGACCATTTTTTTATCTGCGAGATTTCTTAACTTTTGAACAAAAATATGTGTCAAGTATGTAGCAGCATCATCAAATAACTTCTTCTGATGATGTTCAGAAGGTTCATCCAGATTGCTTAAGTATTACTACTATTAGCAATGTTTTAAAAAAATGAACTATTTTCGAGCACAAATTGCCCTTACAATTGTTATCAAGGCTTGTTTTCAAGCAGTGATTTGAGAATCAAATATCCAAATATTGCAGTATATTTTTCAGTAATATGTTTCTGCAACATCTCAATTCAATGTAGGAACACTTTTATATGAAATATTTGCTTTAAAGTTGGAATTATTGGTGAAACGCGAAGGGCTGTTTTGTATCATGATCGGACCAGCCTACTTCTGAGACATCATCGTTTCGCTTTGTTTTTGCTTGATATATCCAATGAAGGATTTCACGTTTAATTCATTGGAACAGAATGTAAATGATGAAGCTTATTTTCTATAGAATGAAACCTTACAAAAACGGCGTAAGGTTCACTACACTACACTACACTACACTACACTACACTACACTTCACTACAAACAGCCCATTATACTTCAAACAGGGAAAATATAACTTAGTGTAAACCTAATTTAAGAAGCACTTTTTCCGCAAATTTTCGACCAGTTTACGAGAGAATCATATATTAAAATATATAAAAGTTTATATTTGTGAATGATTGGTTGTCATAGCTTTTATCGAGGCATCTCAAAGGCATCTGTCTTAGCTTTATAAAAACGCTCGGAGATACTAAATACAATGACCAATATGACTAAGGTTTCTACGAAAAGATTTATGACATAGCACCGATAACATCCTTCAATTAACCTTAAACTGTGATTGGACTTTTAAGTATGAAATAATAGCTTTTATTCTTTTAAACAACTTTATCAAATAGATACGATAGCGACTAACAAATCAGTTTAAAAAAATAACAGATAGTGCTTTAGAAAAGAGATAGCCAATCTCACTTAATTGAAATCACATAGTTAGTAGCACTTTCGCGATAGATATTTTAACAAACAGTTGAAATGAAGAAAATATAACGTTTTTAAATGAACGGTTGGTTTAAAATTAGAGGAAAAATGAAACAAAGTAAAGCTTCTGAGTGCTTTAACAGAATGGACACCAATTATTTTTCAGTAAATACATACATGTCAGCAATATAAACAATTCTAACAATTTAGTGAGAAAGTTTGGCTCGAGCTAGTAAAATGTTAATAAACTCACGTAGGTTAACAAAACGTCGCAAAGTGACAACTGCTGTGAAATCTGGGCTATTATGAGTTTCATATCAGTGAAATGAAAATGGGAATAGTGACGTTTTGCGTTGATTTTTTTCACGACCATTTTGAACGATGAAGTGATTTCAAGAAGATGAGGAAGGTTTGAAAACCGATTGATTTGTGATCTAATGATAATATATAGCAAATTTCTTTTTCAGTAACGAAACTCTCTTTGAGACAAACAAATTTTGGCGGCCTAAGAAACCTAAGAGAAAAAAATGATCTTTGAATTAAGTTTAGTGGTAGGGCTTAAAAGCTTCGTCTTCTCGAAAAATGTCTTCATACTAAATTTCAGCTCAATCGAACTTCGGGAAGTAGTGCCTCAAAGCGGCTGTCTTTTTTGACTGATGAAGTTCATGAACTGTTCGATATCGAAATTATTTGTATGCCAAATGTCTTAGAAACATAGAAAACGTCGAGATCTGGTGTTATCTCGAATAAAAAAATGGGAAAACTGCACTTTCTGAGACTTAGAAATTTTTGTGCTGGGAAACTCATTTCACTTGTCTTATTCTCATCTTCACGAAGCTAGTTTTTGTCACCTCACCTAAGATGGAATCGGGGATAGGTCTTAAAAAGTGAAGTGAGCGTGGGAGTGAAATATATATTTCACCGAGAAGTAATTCCCGTAATAAGTAACGTTGGCTGAATATCGCACTGAATACGAGCTGTCACACTTCAGGCATAAAACTTAGAGCATTGCAATATTCGGCAAATTTGTAGTACTATTTGGGGACCACAAATTTGTCATACATCGTTTCTCAAAATTGTAGTGGTGAAGTAAGCTTATCGGTAAAACGGAACGGCAACCGAAAAAACACCCAGAAATAGTATAGGCAAACTTGTCGTATTTGAAACTCAACTATAATTCATAACGTTTTCGAAATAATATGAAAAATGTTCGAAAATATTTTAAGAATCACGAACGAAATTGATAAAATCTAATTTATCAAGCCCAAACCTAACACCATGCAAGTAGAGCCCAGCACGCGAAGCGGAAAATCACTTGAAGTCTCAGAAGCATATTGGTCCGATTATGATACATTTTTTGGTCCGATCATGATTCACCCTGGTCCGATCATGGTACAAAATCTATGATCAGGAAAAACGATATAATTGAATGAATTTACGTCGGATTTGATATAAATTGTTATTTTTGTAAACTAGACAGATGGACTTTCCCGATAAGTGTATTTTATTTATGATTCCATGTAATATTGATGGTGAAAATGTATCATGAAGAGCGATGTACCTTGAAAATAGTCTAAATTGGTCGGAACATGATACATTACCCTACTTGTTGTCTCTTCATTCTAGATGGGAGATGATAGATCTCCACTATTAATCAATGAAGCAAAATCACCATGTTATGTGGTTCACTTCCCGTAATTATTATAAGAGAAAAAAAAATCCCTTGTGCATTGTTTGGCTAGCTTTCACAACTCAGCGAGGCGGCTCATAGTAGATCACAAACAATATTTTGTAACCTAGCGTTAAATAGACCATTTTAGGAACTGACAGGTGTCACGGATCCTGCCGACATTGATGTTGCTTTTACTTGCGTTATGTCAGCGGATCCGTGCTTTCCACCTCCCTGACACGTTCGTAGCCTGTATTTTTGTATACGCGGGAATGAAATGGCATGTTACACTGCTGTGCTTTACACTGCTATAAACAGCGACATCGATAGATTAGGCAACACTGAACGGGAGTGAAGAGCACGTCAGATGTCTTCCCTTTGCGGCCATTGTTGTTTGGGGCTCGGCATCGAGGGGTTCGTCATAATGGGGGTACTGTCAAACTATAGGTAATGGGATTACGGTGTCAGGGAGGTGGTGCTTTCTGTCAAAATTTCATTCATGAATTGAGTTCAGAAACGTCTCGTAAAATGGTCCATTGTAGTGATGAACTTTATCTTCACCTTCATATTGCTTATGTAAAGTAGTTACTAAATCGCAATAAATTATGATGCGGAAATATGAATATCAAATTGATTAATCGAAACACATTCAGTCATATTTGAGAACAGTTATATTCGGTTCATAGAACGTTGAATTCAGTTATTTTACTAAAATATTCAACTAAAAAATCAGTAATTTTCAGGTCATTCTACACACTAAAAATTTACTGCCGGGTCTCGATAACTCATTGCCGAGAACGGCACCACTGAGTGCTTGGTGTTTTCGTCTGGGTTCACCTGACTTAAATTTCCGAATATCCGAAATCTCGATAATGATAGCTTGGTAAAACAATTTATACGGTAATACACACTTAAATTTTTTTGCCGGGTCTCGGTAACTTATTGCCGAGAACGATACCACTGAATGCTCGGTTAAAACATAAATGACAGCTGTCACATTTTTTCGTAAATCTTGGTTCAACCTAACTGCATTCTCGGATTTCGGATATTTTGTGCCGAATCACCTGATCTTTGTGCACGAGCAAAAGACAACAGGATTCGAGCCCCCGATCTCCTGGAGGTTGAGGAGGAGATTGGCCGATTGAAAACCAATATGGCTGCTGGAGTAAATCAACTTTCCAGGGAACTGTGTAAATGCAGTGGAGAATCGCTGGCTAGAGCTGTGCTCTGGGTCACGAGTACCGTAAGATCCACCAGGGACGAGACAGAGAGGTGCACAGCGGGAAAGGTAGATCGATCAGGTGGAAGACGATCTACGGACTCTATGCAGACAGCGGAGCTGGTGAACTGCCGCCATTTAAAAAAAAGGGGTCATCATTGTGCTTCGATTTTTAAATGAAAAATAAAAAACTAAAAGGTAAAACTTTTCGTTTTTTGGTCTGTTTTACAGTGGTTTCTATTTCGAAAAAAATATTTTCAAAACTACCAGTGCAGTGCAATCTATTTGTTTGGTGAATAAGTTTAAAATACCGCCTGCAGCAGTAATTTCTTTGACAGATTCTAATTAAATCAAATTGAATTACTATACCAATATACTTCTTTATTTACATTTAAAATTAGACAATGCACATAAGAAGTGAAACTCAGTTATTGACCGTTGTGATACGTGTGCTCAGTTCAAAGCTTTGCCTTCGTTTGTCTAGCAGCGAAGCTGCGTAGCTCGCGTCGGAGTATTTTGCCACTCCCCGTTTTGGGTATTTCCCTCACAAAGTACACCCCTCCTCTGAGCTGTTTTTGAGGAGAAAGTTTGGACGCAACAAAACCTTTAACTTCATTTTCCGTCAGCGGAAACCCATCCTGTGGAACCACAAAAGCCGCCGGCAGTTCACCACAATCGGCATCAGCGAGTCCTACCACAGCTGCGTCCTTTATCCCGGGATGGCTTAGTAGAACGTCTTCCACTTCAGCCGGGGCCACCTGGAAGCCCTTGTACTTGATCAGATCTTTAATTCTATCCACGATAAAAAAGTCACCCTCGTCATCAAAATATCCAATATCTCCACTGTGCAGCCAGCCTTCAACATCTATTGCCAATTTCGTAGCTTCCTCATTCCGATAGTAACCTTTCATAACTAAAGGACCTTTGATGCATATTTCCCCAACTTCGTAGGGTCCTAAGGTCTTCCCACTAGCAACGTGCATAACTTTTATCCAGCTTGTTTTATGGACACGACCAACGCTACCGGCTTTATCGTTCACTCGCGATATAACCCCGAGGGACGATTCACTCATACCGTACGCAGTTCTTATAGATTGAACATGCGGCAAGCGTTTCAAGACTTGCTCCTCAACCTCTCTACTAAGAGGAGCTGCTCCACTTAGGATAGTTTGAAGTGAACGCAGATCGTACCGATCGACAGCGGGATGCTTGGCAAGGAAAACTACCAGCGGGGGAACCAAGTTTGCCATTGTGACTCGATAGTCTTGAATACTTCGGAGAAATAGGTCCGGTTCGAAACGGGGCAGCACAACCATGGGGTATTTGTTACAGCAAACGTTTAGCGTTAGCATAAAACCGTACACGTGATAAAAAGGAAGTATGCCTAGCATACGAATCGGCACCGAAAGCTGAGTATAGCGAGGATCTTCCCGCATGTAGGCGATAACCGTCATTACGTTGTGATGCGTTAGTTGAACCGCTTTAGGTAAGCCTGTGGTTCCGGATGATAGAACCATTAAGGTGACGTCGTTCGGCAGAATTACGGGACCTGGGCTTTCCTTTGAATAGTTTGTTTCCTTGAACCAATCGCTAATATTAATCCAATCCTTGGGTGGGGTTTGGTTGTCGATCGAAATGCACAACCGGATGTAGCTGTGCTGTGATATTATGGAATGCAACGTTTTCATTGGCTTCTCGGAAGCGAATATGACTTGTGGTTCAATCAGTTCCAGTACATGGTTCAGTTCGAAGGCGGTGTAGTTAGGGTTGATGGGGACAATTGTTGCATTTCTGAAGAATGCCGCGAATGAAACCATCGGAAATTCGATGCGGTTTTCGCTTATTACCGCCACAATTGATCCCTTTCCGATGTGATAGTTTTTCAGTTGATGGGCCACTTTGAGCGATTGTTGCAAAATCTCAGTGTAAGATAACGTTTCTCCAGTGACGGCATTGATCTAGAATGAGTGTTTGCGTTAGCTAGCATTAGTTTCTTTTTTTTTAGGCAGAACGCTTACAAACGCCACTTCAGATCCATTTTGTTCTAACCTTTTCAGAATGAGTGAACCTAGCGAAGAGCATCCGCAGTGGATGCTGTCGACCAGCGGTCCTCCGTAGAAAACATACTCTTCTTGTTCGGACATCCTTCGGCCAGACTGGTTTGAGAACGACTAGACTAGAGACGGTAAGCAGACAGCATGATAGTGGTTATCGGCCACTGGTTTTGATATTGTCCCCTGTGATGCGTGAAATAATCAGTAAAAATAAATAAAATGTTTCTCCTATCAGGTTCAGCCATATCTGCAACTCACTTTGTTATGCATGTGCAAAGATGCGCGAGTTCAGCTAGAGAAAGGTTGAATGATTTCAAGTAATAGATCGAGATATTTGAATTTTACAAAAAAATTATTCTATAGGAAATTCTGCGGATTTTCCATGAAAGTCGGGTGCTACGCGATATGATTTTAATGGTTTTTCTTTTCTAAATCGTTCATTTGTAGTTTTGATTGAACTTCCATAATCAAATTTCCCGAAACTCAAATTTTTTTACTTCTTATTACTTTTTATTTAAAGCTTGACTGCTTGTCATACAAACGGCCTGCACATTCACATGTGATTATAAAGAATATCATACACCAGTAAATCTTTGAGATAAAAAACAATTGTTTTGATTGTGTCAGCTGAGATCATAATTCTCATGTTGGCAAGTATTTCCTTCTACCATCGAGCTTATGTAGAGATATAGCACGCTAAATGCTTGGCTATTAGCTTAAATAACAGCTGTGAAAAATCATCGGCATTCTTTTTACTACCACAAAAGAAACTAGAAACTAATAAAGTAGCTCTCAAGAGTTATTAGTCGTCATCATTACTTAAGATCACAATATATTTTGGCGATAAGGGAGTTCACGCTCCAGGACCTCTTTTTGAAGACTTCAAGCAAAGATGACTAGAACAAGATAGCTGGTTATTGCAGAATTCATCGGACATGATTGTCGCTGCGCGTGAGGAAAAGTCGAACTAATTTATATACTGTTAATATGATGTATACTTAACGTCAAAATCAACTGACGACAACGTCAAGACATGACTGCTGAAAGGTGAAACAATTTTTTCAGTATCCATGCGGACGACTTTATGGTGCTGCCATCCGAAAAATGATAATAACGTTTAGTTTAGTTCTCAAACATGAAACTTTCCGGAAGAATCAAGAATTATCGGCGCATCATTCAAAATTAAGCGTACCATCAGAACTTCCTGATAACCGCTATGAGCACGCTCTACTGCCAAGTTTTCCACTCTTGCCGAGGTTAATAAAGCAAAAATCGGGTGCCCCGGTGAACCTGACCATATGCATAATGGTTCTGAAACCTAGTTTGCGACACATCAAACTCTAAGTTTTGGTAGAATGAGACCTGAAAATAAATTTAACCCATCAATATAAACCCCCACTCTGACAGTCAACTTCACACTTTTCTTTCGTACTTTGAAGTGCAAAAAATATGGCAATAGTCTTTAGTGCAAAAAATGACAATATCATTAATCTGCATGTATATCTTAAGCGAGCTGACCAAACTGCTACATCTTTTTCATATACAATCTTAAACTGCTCAACGATCGATGACGAACTATGCACGATAAATCGGTTTTGCTCATAGTGATAATTTTATGAGAATTTAAGTCATCAGATGGCAGCACTAACCGTCGGGAATCAGTCGTGTTCAAAATGTATGTAAAATATGGAAGTTAGGTATCATGTTCTAGTTATCTTTGCTTCAAGCAACCACGAATTCGAAGATGACCGACCAGCATTATTGTAACGCTATAGATCATTGCACGATGACGTCACAAAACAAGAAGAAGAAAGAGATTTGACAGATGTCGCGGATTTGTTTACATAGTAAATTTTTCGGGTCGAATAAAAATGCGGAAATGTCTCGTTAAAAATTGCGTTTCCAAGAATTAAGAATCTCTCGCAATTGGAATCGATATTCGAACTCGAAGACGCTTTTAAGGAAGATGAAAAGCAGTTGGATGGCACCCTGAAAGTAAGGCTGCTTCTACGAAAGATTGGCATGCAGTTCCACGAGCGCTACGTCAGTAGCATTCTGCCAAAGCACCCTCGAGAATTCAAGTTTGAAAAAACCATCGCGAACTTGAGGAATCTTTTCTTACTTTTCCATTCAACGCTCGCTATCCAGTGTCTGCAGCCCAGACCAACAAGCAGTTCTCTAACGACCAATTTTAAGCGCTCTGGTTCGTGTGTGATCTCCAGTCACGAATGATTGATGAGCTGGAAGCAAAAGAATCCACACTCCCCCATCAATTAAGGACTTGGAACAACTCTGACGCTGGAAAAACAGGTGCAAGAATGTAATCGGATGATCAAGGTCACAAAATAATCGAGAAAGGTGGAAGCACGTCAACGCCATCGTTAATCATCCGAAGCCTGCTAGCAAGAAAATGCCGGTTGTGTTACCCAGATTATGTCAAGGAGTGCTCCTATTAAAACCGTTATTGCTGCAAGGCTTCTCGGTAGGGATACCATCCGTCCTGATTTAGCAGGACATGTCCTGATTTTGAAACTCATTTGGAACGTCCTGATTTATTTTTCATATTTTAGCATTTGTCCTGATTTTTCTGACTGATGCCGGATATTCAGAAAAGTAGCGAATTGTTCAGTATTATTATCTTGACTCCGGGAAAAAACGAACTTATTTCGAAAGAATTTTTTCTTTGGTAGAATCTTGACGAGAAAAATTGTCTAGTCGTTGAAACCGAATGAGCGATGTACCTTGAAAATAGTCTAAATTGGTCGGAACATGATACATTACCCTACTTGTTGTCTCTTCATTCTAGATGGGAGATGATAGATCTCCACTATTAATCAATGAAGCAAAATCACCATGTTATGTGGTTCACTTCCCGTAATTATTATAAGAGAAAAAAAAATCCCTTGTGCATTGTTTGGCTAGCTTTCACAACTCAGCGAGGCGGCTCATAGTAGATCACAAACAATATTTTGTAACCTAGCGTTAAATAGACCATTTTAGGAACTGACAGGTGTCACGGATCCTGCCGACATTGATGTTGCTTTTACTTGCGTTATGTCAGCGGATCCGTGCTTTCCACCTCCCTGACACGTTCGTAGCCTGTATTTTTGTATACGCGGGAATGAAATGGCATGTTACACTGCTGTGCTTTACACTGCTATAAACAGCGACATCGATAGATTAGGCAACACTGAACGGGAGTGAAGAGCACGTCAGATGTCTTCCCTTTGCGGCCATTGTTGTTTGGGGCTCGGCATCGAGGGGTTCGTCATAATGGGGGTACTGTCAAACTATAGGTAATGGGATTACGGTGTCAGGGAGGTGGTGCTTTCTGTCAAAATTTCATTCATGAATTGAGTTCAGAAACGTCTCGTAAAATGGTCCATTGTAGTGATGAACTTTATCTTCACCTTCATATTGCTTATGTAAAGTAGTTACTAAATCGCAATAAATTATGATGCGGAAATATGAATATCAAATTGATTAATCGAAACACATTCAGTCATATTTGAGAACAGTTATATTCGGTTCATAGAACGTTGAATTCAGTTATTTTACTAAAATATTCAACTAAAAAATCAGTAATTTTCAGGTCATTCTACACACTAAAAATTTACTGCCGGGTCTCGATAACTCATTGCCGAGAACGGCACCACTGAGTGCTTGGTGTTTTCGTCTGGGTTCACCTGACTTAAATTTCCGAATATCCGAAATCTCGATAATGATAGCTTGGTAAAACAATTTATACGGTAATACACACTTAAATTTTTTTGCCGGGTCTCGGTAACTTATTGCCGAGAACGATACCACTGAATGCTCGGTTAAAACATAAATGACAGCTGTCACATTTTTTCGTAAATCTTGGTTCAACCTAACTGCATTCTCGGATTTCGGATATTTTGTGCCGAATCACCTGATCTTTGTGCACGAGCAAAAGACAACAGGATTCGAGCCCCCGATCTCCTGGAGGTTGAGGAGGAGATTGGCCGATTGAAAACCAATATGGCTGCTGGAGTAAATCAACTTTCCAGGGAACTGTGTAAATGCAGTGGAGAATCGCTGGCTAGAGCTGTGCTCTGGGTCACGAGTACCGTAAGATCCACCAGGGACGAGACAGAGAGGTGCACAGCGGGAAAGGTAGATCGATCAGGTGGAAGACGATCTACGGACTCTATGCAGACAGCGGAGCTGGTGAACTGCCGCCATTTAAAAAAAAGGGGTCATCATTGTGCTTCGATTTTTAAATGAAAAATAAAAAACTAAAAGGTAAAACTTTTCGTTTTTTGGTCTGTTTTACAGTGGTTTCTATTTCGAAAAAAATATTTTCAAAACTACCAGTGCAGTGCAATCTATTTGTTTGGTGAATAAGTTTAAAATACCGCCTGCAGCAGTAATTTCTTTGACAGATTCTAATTAAATCAAATTGAATTACTATACCAATATACTTCTTTATTTACATTTAAAATTAGACAATGCACATAAGAAGTGAAACTCAGTTATTGACCGTTGTGATACGTGTGCTCAGTTCAAAGCTTTGCCTTCGTTTGTCTAGCAGCGAAGCTGCGTAGCTCGCGTCGGAGTATTTTGCCACTCCCCGTTTTGGGTATTTCCCTCACAAAGTACACCCCTCCTCTGAGCTGTTTTTGAGGAGAAAGTTTGGACGCAACAAAACCTTTAACTTCATTTTCCGTCAGCGGAAACCCATCCTGTGGAACCACAAAAGCCGCCGGCAGTTCACCACAATCGGCATCAGCGAGTCCTACCACAGCTGCGTCCTTTATCCCGGGATGGCTTAGTAGAACGTCTTCCACTTCAGCCGGGGCCACCTGGAAGCCCTTGTACTTGATCAGATCTTTAATTCTATCCACGATAAAAAAGTCACCCTCGTCATCAAAATATCCAATATCTCCACTGTGCAGCCAGCCTTCAACATCTATTGCCAATTTCGTAGCTTCCTCATTCCGATAGTAACCTTTCATAACTAAAGGACCTTTGATGCATATTTCCCCAACTTCGTAGGGTCCTAAGGTCTTCCCACTAGCAACGTGCATAACTTTTATCCAGCTTGTTTTATGGACACGACCAACGCTACCGGCTTTATCGTTCACTCGCGATATAACCCCGAGGGACGATTCACTCATACCGTACGCAGTTCTTATAGATTGAACATGCGGCAAGCGTTTCAAGACTTGCTCCTCAACCTCTCTACTAAGAGGAGCTGCTCCACTTAGGATAGTTTGAAGTGAACGCAGATCGTACCGATCGACAGCGGGATGCTTGGCAAGGAAAACTACCAGCGGGGGAACCAAGTTTGCCATTGTGACTCGATAGTCTTGAATACTTCGGAGAAATAGGTCCGGTTCGAAACGGGGCAGCACAACCATGGGGTATTTGTTACAGCAAACGTTTAGCGTTAGCATAAAACCGTACACGTGATAAAAAGGAAGTATGCCTAGCATACGAATCGGCACCGAAAGCTGAGTATAGCGAGGATCTTCCCGCATGTAGGCGATAACCGTCATTACGTTGTGATGCGTTAGTTGAACCGCTTTAGGTAAGCCTGTGGTTCCGGATGATAGAACCATTAAGGTGACGTCGTTCGGCAGAATTACGGGACCTGGGCTTTCCTTTGAATAGTTTGTTTCCTTGAACCAATCGCTAATATTAATCCAATCCTTGGGTGGGGTTTGGTTGTCGATCGAAATGCACAACCGGATGTAGCTGTGCTGTGATATTATGGAATGCAACGTTTTCATTGGCTTCTCGGAAGCGAATATGACTTGTGGTTCAATCAGTTCCAGTACATGGTTCAGTTCGAAGGCGGTGTAGTTAGGGTTGATGGGGACAATTGTTGCATTTCTGAAGAATGCCGCGAATGAAACCATCGGAAATTCGATGCGGTTTTCGCTTATTACCGCCACAATTGATCCCTTTCCGATGTGATAGTTTTTCAGTTGATGGGCCACTTTGAGCGATTGTTGCAAAATCTCAGTGTAAGATAACGTTTCTCCAGTGACGGCATTGATCTAGAATGAGTGTTTGCGTTAGCTAGCATTAGTTTCTTTTTTTTTAGGCAGAACGCTTACAAACGCCACTTCAGATCCATTTTGTTCTAACCTTTTCAGAATGAGTGAACCTAGCGAAGAGCATCCGCAGTGGATGCTGTCGACCAGCGGTCCTCCGTAGAAAACATACTCTTCTTGTTCGGACATCCTTCGGCCAGACTGGTTTGAGAACGACTAGACTAGAGACGGTAAGCAGACAGCATGATAGTGGTTATCGGCCACTGGTTTTGATATTGTCCCCTGTGATGCGTGAAATAATCAGTAAAAATAAATAAAATGTTTCTCCTATCAGGTTCAGCCATATCTGCAACTCACTTTGTTATGCATGTGCAAAGATGCGCGAGTTCAGCTAGAGAAAGGTTGAATGATTTCAAGTAATAGATCGAGATATTTGAATTTTACAAAAAAATTATTCTATAGGAAATTCTGCGGATTTTCCATGAAAGTCGGGTGCTACGCGATATGATTTTAATGGTTTTTCTTTTCTAAATCGTTCATTTGTAGTTTTGATTGAACTTCCATAATCAAATTTCCCGAAACTCAAATTTTTTTACTTCTTATTACTTTTTATTTAAAGCTTGACTGCTTGTCATACAAACGGCCTGCACATTCACATGTGATTATAAAGAATATCATACACCAGTAAATCTTTGAGATAAAAAACAATTGTTTTGATTGTGTCAGCTGAGATCATAATTCTCATGTTGGCAAGTATTTCCTTCTACCATCGAGCTTATGTAGAGATATAGCACGCTAAATGCTTGGCTATTAGCTTAAATAACAGCTGTGAAAAATCATCGGCATTCTTTTTACTACCACAAAAGAAACTAGAAACTAATAAAGTAGCTCTCAAGAGTTATTAGTCGTCATCATTACTTAAGATCACAATATATTTTGGCGATAAGGGAGTTCACGCTCCAGGACCTCTTTTTGAAGACTTCAAGCAAAGATGACTAGAACAAGATAGCTGGTTATTGCAGAATTCATCGGACATGATTGTCGCTGCGCGTGAGGAAAAGTCGAACTAATTTATATACTGTTAATATGATGTATACTTAACGTCAAAATCAACTGACGACAACGTCAAGACATGACTGCTGAAAGGTGAAACAATTTTTTCAGTATCCATGCGGACGACTTTATGGTGCTGCCATCCGAAAAATGATAATAACGTTTAGTTTAGTTCTCAAACATGAAACTTTCCGGAAGAATCAAGAATTATCGGCGCATCATTCAAAATTAAGCGTACCATCAGAACTTCCTGATAACCGCTATGAGCACGCTCTACTGCCAAGTTTTCCACTCTTGCCGAGGTTAATAAAGCAAAAATCGGGTGCCCCGGTGAACCTGACCATATGCATAATGGTTCTGAAACCTAGTTTGCGACACATCAAACTCTAAGTTTTGGTAGAATGAGACCTGAAAATAAATTTAACCCATCAATATAAACCCCCACTCTGACAGTCAACTTCACACTTTTCTTTCGTACTTTGAAGTGCAAAAAATATGGCAATAGTCTTTAGTGCAAAAAATGACAATATCATTAATCTGCATGTATATCTTAAGCGAGCTGACCAAACTGCTACATCTTTTTCATATACAATCTTAAACTGCTCAACGATCGATGACGAACTATGCACGATAAATCGGTTTTGCTCATAGTGATAATTTTATGAGAATTTAAGTCATCAGATGGCAGCACTAACCGTCGGGAATCAGTCGTGTTCAAAATGTATGTAAAATATGGAAGTTAGGTATCATGTTCTAGTTATCTTTGCTTCAAGCAACCACGAATTCGAAGATGACCGACCAGCATTATTGTAACGCTATAGATCATTGCACGATGACGTCACAAAACAAGAAGAAGAAAGAGATTTGACAGATGTCGCGGATTTGTTTACATAGTAAATTTTTCGGGTCGAATAAAAATGCGGAAATGTCTCGTTAAAAATTGCGTTTCCAAGAATTAAGAATCTCTCGCAATTGGAATCGATATTCGAACTCGAAGACGCTTTTAAGGAAGATGAAAAGCAGTTGGATGGCACCCTGAAAGTAAGGCTGCTTCTACGAAAGATTGGCATGCAGTTCCACGAGCGCTACGTCAGTAGCATTCTGCCAAAGCACCCTCGAGAATTCAAGTTTGAAAAAACCATCGCGAACTTGAGGAATCTTTTCTTACTTTTCCATTCAACGCTCGCTATCCAGTGTCTGCAGCCCAGACCAACAAGCAGTTCTCTAACGACCAATTTTAAGCGCTCTGGTTCGTGTGTGATCTCCAGTCACGAATGATTGATGAGCTGGAAGCAAAAGAATCCACACTCCCCCATCAATTAAGGACTTGGAACAACTCTGACGCTGGAAAAACAGGTGCAAGAATGTAATCGGATGATCAAGGTCACAAAATAATCGAGAAAGGTGGAAGCACGTCAACGCCATCGTTAATCATCCGAAGCCTGCTAGCAAGAAAATGCCGGTTGTGTTACCCAGATTATGTCAAGGAGTGCTCCTATTAAAACCGTTATTGCTGCAAGGCTTCTCGGTAGGGATACCATCCGTCCTGATTTAGCAGGACATGTCCTGATTTTGAAACTCATTTGGAACGTCCTGATTTATTTTTCATATTTTAGCATTTGTCCTGATTTTTCTGACTGATGCCGGATATTCAGAAAAGTAGCGAATTGTTCAGTATTATTATCTTGACTCCGGGAAAAAACGAACTTATTTCGAAAGAATTTTTTCTTTGGTAGAATCTTGACGAGAAAAATTGTCTAGTCGTTGAAACCGTTAAACGTTTTTTGACAATTGTTAAGTTTATTTCAAACAGTTTACTAGAGTTGCATTTTTAGCTATCTACTAACGCCTAATAAATCAAAGTTGAAAAATTGAATCGTTCGAGAAAAACGTTAAATTTAAGTCTTTTGACGTATTTTGAAGTTCAAATCTCAAATTACGTGTTTTATTACCTAAAATACCTAAAAAAAAGCTTAGGTCAATTTTTTGCTGGAAAAAAGTTGACCTGATTTTTAACTCCGACCAAATGGTAACCCTACTTCTCGGTCCAGTTGCAAATAGATTGTGCCTCGGACATCACAATAATCTCCGAGCAAGCCTGGGAAAGGAGCAACCCGGATCTCAACGTCTTCCGCATAGAGACGGTCGATCAATTCGATATTTGGTCTGTTAAACACACCGATCCAGTCCGTGCAGGATTCCGAGCCCTTGGTAGAGAAGCTCCGTTCCAGATTTGCTAATGTTTTTCAAAGTTCTCTTGGCTAGCTGGCTTTTCTCGCACATCGATCCCTCAGATGCATATTTCAAATGGAAGTCGGAGAGTCGTCAACACTCATCAAGGATTGTGTTAAGTACGCCCCTGGTACTTTCCAGCACAATCACAGCAAATGGACTAAGGATTTCATCTCCGCAATGAGAAGTGCCGTTTCTCTTTCCCACAGATCAAGTTCCTGGCTCAATACGTTGGTCAGATGAAGGAACTTCGTGCGTCTGTGGAGAAGACGCCCATGGGCAGGCATGGGGAAACCACAGCTCTCCGAAGCGCATGTGGCCCATCTGCTAGCAAATACACCACGCAGGGCATTTCGTATTACCCTCCGTCGCGAGCTCAAGACAAAACACTGGAGAGCCATTCGTAAACACGCCAACCGAAGATTTTTAACTTCGGCACATGTGGTAACCGAGGGCTTGCAGTTTCGGGAAACACACAAGCATTATTCGCCACGAAGAGATTGACAATGGAATAATAATGGATAGTTGGATGTTAGCCATCGCATACAACCTTCCTTCAATATTTTTTTCATATGTACTTTTGAAAAAATGAAGCGTTTGAGAAAACACGTGTAGGCATGCGGACTCCCGAGGGCTCTCGAAGTTGAGAACACTCGGGTTTGTGTTTGCCGAATCTTTCGAAGGGCTGTTTTATCTAGAACACTGCGGGTTTTTCGATTTGTATAGGCACTGAAGGGCAATCTAAATACCCTCCGTGGCATCGCTTGAAACACACACGCGGGTGGTGTGGTGGGTTTAGACATGCCTGCCCATGGGGATTGGACCGCCGACTGCTAGAGGACCCCGACTGCCAGAGAACTTCGACTGGTTGCTCACTCACTACGATCCAGATAGTGAAATCACCGCTGCAGAGAATGCTTCCAAGAACGGTCTGGGTGCAGTAATTAGGTATCGGTTCCTGAAGGGTGCAGGCCAGTCAATTGCACATGCTTCAGAGTCGTTGCTGAGCAGAGCTTGGCACAAATCGAGAAGGAAGCTCTGAAATTTATTTTTGCTGTTATTCGTTTTCATAAAATGATTTTCGGACCGGATTCGCTCTTCAAACTGATTTGAAAGCAAGAAAGGCATTCCTGTTTACACCGCAAGTCGCATCTAACGCTGGGCATTCACGCTGCTGCTCTGCAGCTTTGATATCTAGTGAACTGCAACATTTGGCCACCCTGATGAGTTCAAACAGTAGATCGGACAAAGACTACGTCATCGCTGCTGTACAAATCGAATCGGATGGTTAAGCGATCTTCGACGACTTCATTTCTGTTCTGCCGGTCAAATCTGTAATGATAGTCAAGGAGACAGCTGTGATCTAGTCCTACAAGAGAAAAACTAACACAATCGCAAACTGCACAACTACAGGATGCAGCCACTCACCAGTTCTTCGCCAGACGGAAGCATATCATCCGTAAACTGTATCGAAGCCATCCTGGGATTGATCGCATGAAGGCGTTGGCTAGAAGCTTCGTTTACTGGCGTAGACGACGACATAACATAGAACATAGACGACGACGTAATAACCTGTGTTTGATATCGCAGTTCCTGAGCAGAGGTCGCCAAATCTCCGAGGTAAACCGATTTTGAGTCCTGGCTGATTCCGTCGACGCCCTGGAAGCGCATTCACATCAACTACGCTGGCCTCAAGGATGGTTATCGTAAAGGTCTAACTTCAAATGGTTTGAAGTATTCCAAACCTGCAGTACAGCAACAACAGAAACACTGGAGTATCCGGAAGAAACATTCGCGAAATCCGCGAGCTTTGTTGGTGTCAAACAACGGTTTCCAATTCATCAGTTTAACATTAAAGCAGCTCTGTGAATAAAAATAGAAAACAAGAAGCGAAAATTCAATAGAAATAGAAATATTTTTTCGCTGAAAACCCCTTTTTTTAACCAGAAAAGGCCAAAATAGAAATTCATTCCAAATTGAGCTCACAATCACTGAAAACCCCTTCTAGAGGTCAGAAAAGGCCAAAATAGAGATTGATCCCAAATTGAGCTCAGAATCGCTGAAAGTTCCTTTTTAAGGCCAGAAAAGGCCAAAATAGAAACTCATCCCAGATTAAGTTCAGAATCGCTAAAAACCCTTCAAAAATCAAGGAGAAAAATCCTGTTATTTACGTATCGCTCAACTCCCTCTTGAAGGAAAGTGACCTACTGAACTGTTCCTGGGAAGATCGATCCGTACAAGATCAAGATCTTGCTAAAGCCACGCCCTGATTACTGTGAAAGCTTCCCAGTTTTACCTGGAGCTGCTGGATAAGTTCATCCTTCAACCGACGAGGACAGCTGTTCTTGAGGTTTCAGATGAACCAGCTGCTCTTGTAGTTGAAAACGCTCTCCCAACCGTACCTGTAGGTGAATCATGTGACGATTTCTACTGTGATCCTAGTCTCTTAACTAGCCAGAAAGTCCATTCCGGAATCGTAGAATTCCAAATTGGCCGAATTCTTACGATCTTTTCAAAAGGGAGATGTTATGGAATAGTCAAGTTAGCCTTGACATGCTGTCAGGGCTATGAAATAACAGCTATGAAAAACCATCGTCATTCTTATTCTGACCACCGAAGAAGCTACATCTAATAAACTATCATTTACGATATTTCATGGGTTTACCTACATTCGCACTGAATTACCCATGCACAAAACTACCCATGCAGCATCAATCATAGTAACCCATGAGTCAGAAGAAATATATTGACAGTTCTATCAGTCTATCAGCAGTGATAGAACTGTCATGTCAATATATTTCGTGAAAATCAGAAGTATGTGCGTTCAAAGAACGGTACCCCTCCGCTTCGAAAACAGACATCGTGCGGCACTTTGTGGACGCCGGATATGCTCGTTTGGACATCTACAACATCTTGGCACTATTGGACAACAGTTAGAGCATCAAAAGGAAGCACGGTTCCGGACGGTCGATGACCCTGAGTGACAAGAAGTTCCATAGGATGCTGGAGAGAAAGACCGAGAGAAAAGTGGCTACGTTGCTGCGTGTGTTTGATCGGGAGGTGACAGGGAGGGATACAGTGAAAAAGTACCTAGCGAACATGGACATGCATGTCAGGAAACGGCAGCCCTGTCCACTTATCTGGGAGCTGCAGGTAATGACGCAGTGGCAGTGGCTGAATAAGATGGTCAAGTCAATTTTGCCGGCGAATCCCGACGTGGAAGTTGTGATGGACGACGAGACCTATCGCAAAAGTGCTGCAGTCACTGACGATCAGCGAGAAGAGGATACCAAAGCCGCTCTTCTTTTGATCCGAACCGACCGTGAACGGGGAAATTTATAGCACGTAGTGCCTGTCGGAAATTGTGTCGTTAGAAAAAATACCACATGGGCGAAAAAGCGGTGTTCTGGCCGGATCTGGCGGCTGAATATCGATGTGGTACCCAAGTCAGCGAAACTGCCCTAATTCCTCCAGCTACGAATAACGAATATCAGCAAACTCCTACAAACCTGCTCTCAAGAAATTATAGTTCAGAACTACATTGGGGTCGCTTTTTACGCGGTTGGTTGTAAATTAGATATACAGTGCTTTTTCGCTTTTATCAACAGTCGTTTTTATCACTACTCGCCAAATTCACGCTCGATTTTCTCACGTTTTCTTTTTCGTTTTTATCACGCTTTTTAACTTTTAAACTTTAAATCAAGAATAATGTACTTCCAGTTGCAGAAAATGTATTCGCAACATCATTTTCACTTGTGCTTTGTGTCCTTGCATGTGTATAGTTTTATGAACTCAATTTATTTGATCAATTTTCTGTGGCAACCAAGTGTCATATTTGTTACAAATAATTTGTGTCATAATTTTGAGAAAAATGAATCGTGAAATACGTATTTTATTGACTTTGGAGCAAAAATTACTCAAGCAGTTGAGAAAGAAGATCTGTTAACAATTCAAATAGCCCTACAGTTTGGTTCTCATAGAGCGTAGATTTAAAAATTATAAAATCTAGCGGTTCCACAATTTCACGTAAACAAGCATTAGACTCTGCTGCATTTATAATGTAAAGTGTCTTAAATTAATAAAAAAAAAGTTAGTCTCTGCTAGCTATGCTAAAAAATGAGCAGTACAAATCATATTAGTATTGCATGTATAATAGCCGTGAGAAAGTCCGCGAAAATTCAATGGAGAAAAATATCATAAACTCACCTTTTCTTGTTTATTCACTTGTATCTTGAACTTATATTCCTTTCAACTATGAAAGTGCATCATTTTACTCAAAATATCATAAGTTTCGATTGAATCCAACACAAAAAATTCAATTTTTATCATTTCGCTAAATTCACGGTTTCGCCAAATTCACGGTAAAATTTTTTTTGACCGTGATAAAATCGAAAAAGCACTGTATTTATACTCAACTTATTTGATACCGTTTGATATTCCGTTTTAACCGTTTTAACAAACGGATAATACAGGAATGCGTTAAATGCTTTGTTATCAATTACCATATAAACGGTACTTGAATCATACGTGTGATTATTTCAAGAAATCAACATAAATCGTTACAAAATCTGTGAGGATCAAATTTCATTGAAATTCATATTACTTCTGTTGAAAGTTGTCAAGTTAGTTCTATTTCAACTACATTATTTGAAAATGAAGGGCTTTCGCCAGACTTAAGGATTTTGACATTTTAGTGTACTCGAGAACGTTACTCGTTTTGAAGGCCTGAGCAGTATGTTAAAATACGAAACACTTTCAGAACTTTATAAAACTTGCTGCGACAGCGAGAAGTGGGATAACATGGATACTCTGTTTGCACTGATTTTTAAATTAGAAAGCAATATTTATATTTACAAAAGTGTAGTGTATCAAGCGAGCAAATACCGGACTTAAATAAGCATTGCAGTTTCCTCTGAAATTGCCTAGTGCCTAAAATCTCTTGATAAAAGTTACAAAATTCATGCAACCAATAAAAAACTCGCTCAGTATGATTTTTAAAGAGCTCTGGTGCTTCCATTTGCTTTTGTGAACACAAATTCGGCTAATGCTTTCTGTGAGAAAGGTGGGATTTTTTCATACGTACATACGTACAGGGACACATACATACAGGCACTTAGTAAAACTGAGTAGATTAATATACATCTCTTGGCCTTTTACAGTTTCATTTTTCGTTCATAGGTACATATCCATGGGCGCAACAACGGGGGGCTAGGGGGGGGGCTTCAGCCCCCCCTAGAAAGTGTTTATCCCCCCCTTGAATATCCCAAAGAATGATTGTATTCAATATAAATACATTCCATTCTACTTATCAGAGCATCAACACAAATTGAGATGTCGTCATTCATTGGCTAAGAAATAGTTCTGCACCCAGGATCGATTCTCAAATCTAGCTCTCTTATTCATCTTACTAGTCAGACGAGAGCTGTAGTAACTCGTGCTGTATCAAGAAGTTGTCGCCGTTTTACTCGGTTTTGGGCTGTGTTTCACCAGTTCCCCAGACGGTCCCATTACTCGCAAGTCTCTTTCGATCTGGTCGAGACATCATGCACGCTGCGCCCCTTACTTTCTGGGGCCGGTAGGGTTTGCTGAAGAGAAGTGATTGCACAGGGTTGTCGCCCGGCATCCTTACGACGTGACCGGTCCACCCCAACCTATTGTCTTTCGCCAGGTGCGCAATGGGGTTCTCTCCAAGCAGCGCTTGTAGCTAATGGTTCATGCGCTGTCGCTGTTATCCGTCGTCCGTTTGTACTCCACCGTAGTTAGTCCACAGCACCAAGAGGACTTCCGTAGAGGACTACCGGTTATATCAGGATTTTGTAGTTTTTTGTATCGAAGTGGTCATGTCCGATCAGCACTGCGATTGGTGCGTACGTATGTAATGTCTGAAAAGAAAGGGCCGTCGCACAGTGGGGAATCGCTGGCCATCAGCCAAAAAAATTTTTTTTCGTTAGCTGTTTCATAATATTTTTCCTTTATTACTATAACGTTCAAGTGTCTGAATCCAAAAATGTGGGCGTAATATCATGAAATCTGATTTTTTATGACTTTTCAAAGCTTGGCAAACTGAAGTTTTTGTCTTTTTTTTGAAAAAAAGTACATTAGAGCGGGGGCCTAGTGTGGTTGGTAACGTCTCCGCCAACCACGCTCGACGCCTGGATTCGAATCCCACCGCCGACATAGGTGTCGATGGTTGTGAGGTGGCGTGATCCACTCACAACCAACCCAACTGGTCTAGATTCAATCCTAGCCGACACCGGGAGATTTTCTGAGGCGAAAAATCTCTGGGATCACGCCTTCCATCGCATGAGGAAGTAAAACCGTTGGTGCCGGTCTGTTAATAAACGGGTCGTAAGTTAGGGTCCTGGGTGGAGTCGCCTCCCTGGGCGTCGGTGATTGGCCACAACAGTGGCGAAACTAGACCGACGGAAAATAAGCGAGAATAAAAAATAAAAAAAGTACATTACTTTGAAACGCTCTGTAGCTTCAATGATAGCTTGGATTTTTTTGACGCCAAAGAAAAAGTTGTTGTAAATATTGTGCAAAACAAACCCTTTTCATTAGATGTTGTAAAATTTGGTCATAATAGGCCTGACACTAGAAAATTAAAAAAAAACATGATTTTTTTTAGAAAAGTAGCTTAAAAGTTTAGTTGCCGCAGTTTGCCACGGTTGTGACTACATTCAAAATTTAGGTAAAAACGTAAGCTTTCAAATGCATACTGTCCACTGCTGCGCAAAACTGCGCAAATTGTCACTTTCGTGAAAAAAGCGATAGCAGTTTTTTTTTCATTTTTTTTTGAGGTTGAAATTTCAACCAGGATTAATTTTAATCATAACCATGATACCCCATTAATGGAAATTTATGATGTCGAACTCAATCCGTAAGAATAAAACAAAAATTTGGGCAAAAATTACAAAATTTATCAATGAAAAGTTATAAAATAAGTGTTAAATAAGAAAATAGTAAACAAATCTTTATGAAACTTTTAATTATGTCAAACTTTATCACTTTCTGCAAATTTAAAATAGTATTAAAAACATTCAGCCCTTTTCAATTTATGATCATGAAATTCGCTAAACTGATGGAAGTGTTAAATACTAGCACCAAATTCATACCATCAAACTCCGGCTAACAATAGCCCGTTTGAAGATTGCTTTCGCTTCGCACTCGTTTGCAAAGCACACATTTTATGAGAAAAAAAACAAAGAACAGTCGTCGCCCTCCGCATCTTTTCGTATTCATTTTGAACGTTGTGTCATTCCAGTGTCTTGGTTTTCAAATTCATAAATTCGTTGAATTTTATTATGGAGCCTTCAACTTCAGCGGCACCACTAAATTCAATGTCTAGTAAGTTGACAATTCATGGTGTTATACATGCATTTAAATGTCCTCTTTCAACCATAGAAACCGGATTAGGAAGATAACGTATATATGAAACAATGAAACATCGAAAATTACTAGAAAAAATGAAAATTACAGCGAAAGACATTTTTCCTGCTGATAAGTATAATGAACTTCAAATTTTCTGGAAACAATTCAACACGAGATTTAAGCGATCACAGCGAAAGATGATGATGCTGACGATGATTTTTTCAATTTGTAATTAGTTTGAATTACTTATGTTGGTTTAGTTTATTAAAAAAATATATATATATTTAGGCAAAATTCGTTTAGTTCGAGGGGTCGTCCATGAATTACGTATTTTTTCAATGGGGAGGACGCCCGGTGGCACTACTTGTGGTCAAAGATCATATAATTCTTTGAAAAAAGAAAAAAGTGACAAAAAAATATTAGAAATTGGATTTCGTGCATTATGGACGGCCCCAAACAAAAAATTGATGCCAAATTCGTGTTCAGAGCCCTAAAATTATGTAAATACCAAGTTTTTGTCGCATTTATCGACACTTTTTTGCTTGGCCAGCCTTTGTATGGAGTCGCCCCACTGTGCGTCGATGAGAACGTGGTCAATTGTTTTGCTGTACGTTGGTCGAGGTAAGAAGAGACTTTGGACTGCCAGCCCGCGGGAAGCTGCGAAGGTGGTGCATGGCCGTTGTCGTTCGTCACGGTGTGCAGGCAGTGCGGGCCGTTCACCGGCTTATATAAGTCTTTTCTACCGTTCATGTCCTCAATGACGACCTTGATGTCTCTACGCGAGCAACTATCGTAAAGTTTCTCCAGCGTAGAACGTTTCTTTCTCTGCATCAGGTCTTCCTTCATGAGGGCAGTGCACATTGGGAATAGGGTAGTTGTAGAACCAGCCTTTTTTTCTCAACAAATACCCAGGTCGCTGATTGCCTGCCACTCCATCACACGACTCCTGCCCAGCACTATAAAACCGCTACCAAGCTCATTGGTTGTACCACCGCTTTGGTGGCACTGTGCCTTGCGGTCCCAAATCCACTGTACCTTCTCTCCTTTCAGGCAAAGCTTCTGGAGCGCAACGATGTCGAAGTGGCGGAATTCTAGCTGATCCAGCAGAACCCAGTCGACATCCGGGGCGTTGAGCGATCTACTGTAACATGTACCGAGCTTCTAATCGTCGTCCTTATTTCGTCGGTTGGGTCATTGCCTATTGTTCCGGTTCGTTTTGAATTCTTCGTAATATGTTTATTTTAGTATGCTGCCTTACTAGGGCTGCGATGCCTAGTCTCGCGACGGGACTGCCGCTATAGGTGTAGCTGGCGAGACACCGCATTTCATAGTTCAGCCGTTTGAGCCGCCCCCAGCCTGTGGGGTTCAGACAAGCTGCTCTCTAAGGAGAACAACTACCCCTTTCCTGTCAGCATACGACCAAGCTCCCACCGGTTGCTCGTATCTCAGTCGGTAACACGTGGGGGTAGGAATAGGACATTATGCCTTGAATCACACTGGGGTCTATTTTATTCCAGCTAGTACGGGTGTGCTGTTAAAAAGCACTGCCCAACCGTTTACCAAACCTGGCTCTCCTCAATATCAAATCATTGTTGCTGAAAGAGGTTGACGTTGACGCTGTGTTCAAGATATCCAGTACATCTTCGGAGATTCTATCTCGAAGTATTTTTTTCTACTGTTACGACACTATTTTAAGCGTTATTAAATAAGCATATTAAAACTCCTTTTTCTGTTTTACAAAATTACATACATGAAAACTAGCCCCCCCTAGAAATTTTCTTTAGTTGCGCCCATGTACATATCCTATGTAAAAAATACTCTGGTCAATATCTCAAAATGTAAGCCAACGACGAGGCATCTTTGAGTTTTGGAAATGATGACAATTATTTGAAATGTTGCTCCACGAGAAGTTGAGTCGAAAGACGTACGAACAAAAAACTAAAAACCGAAAAAGGTGAAGATAAAATTTAGAGAATGCTAAAACACAATATGGACGAATCGGACGAATCTATAACACATCTTTGACAGATATTTGATTCGTCATCCTAAAATGTATCATCAATTTTTTCAACGATATTTCTCTGTTCGAAAGCTTGTTATTGTAAACATCTGTGATATCAGTGAGAGGTTAAAAATATCCCCCCTGAAAAAAAAACAAGTAACAGAATGACAATCATTTTCAAGATTTTTATTTACACTGTAACACGATACGGGTATAAATCATTAGCAGTGCTAATAAACCTACTTTATCAGCTCGTACGAGCTGACGCGCGAGATAAACACCTACCTCTCTTTCCTTCTACAATTTAGACTTCGTCACCAGCTTTCGCAGCTCCCGGCGTAATATCTTTCCGCTCGTAGTTTGCGGAATCTCGGCAACGAACCGAACTCCTCCGTGCAAATGTTTCTGCTTGGACAATCGAGCTGCAACCCACGCTTTAACGTCCGCTTCAGTTAACTCGGCGCCCGGCTGCAGGACCACAAAGGCCATCGGAAGCTCGCCGTTGGCTTCATCCGGTATGCCAATTACCGCCGCATCCTTGATCTTCTCGTTCGTAAGGAGAACCGCTTCGAGTTCGGCAGGAGCTACCTGAAAACCTCTGTACTTGATGAGGTCCTTGATGCGGTCCACGATGAAAAAATCTTCATCCTCATCGAAATACCCGGTGTCTCCTGTGTGGAGCCATCCATCGGCATCGATTGTTGAGCGGGTTTCGCGCTCATTGCGCAAGTAACCTTTCATAACCATCGGACCTTTGACGCAGATTTCTCCCACCTGATTTGGTCCGAGCGTTTTACCGGTTTCTATATCAACGATTTTCACCCAGGACATTCGGTTCACACGACCAACGCTTCCAGGTTTGCCCGATATCCTTGTTAGGACCCCAAGGGAGGTTTCACTCATTCCATATCCCGTGCGGATTAGCTGAATATTTGGTAAACGTTGCTGTACCATCTCTTCGATCTCTTTACTCAGTGGAGCAGCACCACAACCGACCAACATGAGGGAGCTGAGGTCGTACTGATCAACAAGGGGATGCTTTGCTAGAAATACCATCAAAGGTGGCACTAGAGCGGCACCGAAGATTTTGTAGTTTTGGATTGTTGACAGAAATAGTTTCGGTTCGAAGCGGGGGAGGCTAACTATTTCTCGATTATTGCAGAAGGCACCCAGAAGCACCATGTAGCCGTAGATATGGAAGAAGGGCAGCAGTCCGAGACCCCGTATGTTTGGTGGTAGACCGCTATTTTTGAGGTCTTCTCGACTGTAGGCCAAAACGGCCATCAGATTATAATGGGTCAACTGGACTGCCTTGGGCAGTCCGGTTGTTCCCGATGATAAAACCA
Organism: Wyeomyia smithii; assembly: GCF_029784165.1. Lineage (NCBI taxonomy): Eukaryota > Metazoa > Arthropoda > Insecta > Diptera > Culicidae > Wyeomyia > Wyeomyia smithii. The sequence continues at coordinate 194,981,263 of NC_073694.1, read as the reverse complement.
TCATGGCGACCTGTTTGTGCAGATTCACCGGCTGAGGGGTAAAAAATTTAGCGTTTTTTAGCTTGTTGCGATCGAACAGCTCCCTGAAAAGAGTTATTTTGTTGTTTGGTTTCTTGGTCGCCTCGAAAAGGACGGTCAATTTTATGGAGGGCACTTTTCTATACACTGAGAGTAAAGTGTCCATGGCGATCGGTGATACGAAGACTGCTTTCGGTGTGGTTAGTTTTAGAACGTGTTCCAGTTCGGCGGAAGTGTAGGCTGGATTTAGTAGTACCGGGATAGCGGACATGTATGTGGCCGCGAACGTTACCAACGGGAGCTCGAGACGGTTTTCGCACATGATCGCCACGACCGTGTTTTTTTTGATGCCGATCCTATGGAACCGGTTCGCCAGCCGAACCGATTGTTCCAGCATGTCACTGGAGGTGGTCGACTCTCCGGTTACGCCATCCGTCTGGAAGGGGGAATCGATGAGAGTGGGAATTTAAAGAAGTTTTTTTTACTTACGAATGCTACGCAGTCTCCATTCTCACGAAGCCGCTTGATAATCAGCGCTCCCAAAGATTGACAACCCGCTTCGACGCTCTCCTCCGTGGGACCTCCGTAGAATATATATTTTTCATTACTGTCTGCCATTGCGAGTCTCTTGTGATGCTGCCAAAGTGCTACTAATAGAAATATCAGCTTAGTCGATTTGTAAATACCATCGCTCCCAATATAATGTTATCTTGCGATGCGTACTTTGCACGATAACAGGTTTGGCCAGCGGAAAACCGTTACCTGCACATTCGTTCCTCAACGTTCTGCGACGAAAACAACACTGAGTTGAGTTTATGTGGACTACGCAACAAATTTAATCATAATCACTTTAGGTTAACATTTATACTTAATACTCTCTTTGTTGTTCTTTCACTCTCTCGCGCGCTCAGAGCATGGCTCTGAAACTCTCGCAATCATTTACGCGTGAGGTAAAGCGGATTGACAATAAACGGCTCATCAAGTTGTAAAGCAAACGCCCGAAAGCAGACTCTTTTTATTTTATAGTAAACTTCCACACACCGTATTGGTAGATTGAAGGCCCGTAGCTTGCCGTTTCAGATCGCAGAAGACAAGATATTTGGCAATTTAATCATTGTACTAAACCTAAAAACATGATTCGGAATATACGATCATAATTTGGCCCGATTAGCACCCGAGCTGGCCGCGAAGGCCCGTAGCTTGCCGTTTCAGATCGCAGAAGACAAGATATGTGGCAATTTAATCATTGTACTTAACCTAAAAACATGATTCGGAATATACGATCATAATTTGGCCCGATTAGCACCCGAGCTGGCCGCGTATCTGAGCTTCCTGCGTAAAATTTTACCGCTCGCTGTCCTCGGTACCTGCGCTATAAACCTTACTCCTCCATGTAATTGTTTTTGGTGCGAAACGCGTTCTGCTACGAATTTTATGATGTCCTTCTCGGTGACCTTTTCGTCGGTTTCTTTCACGACGAATGCCGTCGTCAGTTCCCCGACCCGTTCGTTCGGAATGCCAATAACGGCAGCGTCCTTCACACCCGGATGCTTCAACAGAATAGCCTCCAGCTCAGCGGGCGCGACTTGAAAGCCTTTATACTTTATAAGCTCCTTAATCCGATCCACTATGAAGAAATCCTCGTCCTCATCGTAGTACCCGATGTCGCCTGTATGCAGCCAACCTTCGGCATCGATTGCACTCTCCTTTCCCACGTAACCCTTCATGATCAACGAGCCTTTAAAGCACAGCTCTCCCTGCTGGTTCGGGCCCAGAATATTGCCACTCTCAGGATCGATAACCTTCACCCATTGTCCCATTCGAATCTTACCCACGCAGCCGGGTTTGTTTTCGAATCCACTTTGCATCAACATCACGTAGGTAGTCTCGGTCATTCCATAGCCCTGACGTACGAAAGCAATCCCCAACCGCTCCCGAACCTGATCCTCGATTTCTTTACTGAGGGGAGCAGCTCCGCAGAATAAAGTCATCAGCGAGGATAAATCGTAATTATCAACCATGGGATGCTTGGCCAGAAATACCATCAGCGGAGGAACAACGGACATTAGATTAACCCTGTACTTCTGGATACTTTCCAGAAATAATTGGGCATCAAATTTGGGCAGCAAAACGCACCGGCAATTGTTCGTGACCATATTGATCAGCCCGACACTTGCCAGAACGTGAAAGAGAGGAGTCACGGCCAGTGACACCAGCTGCTCCGGTAGGTCGAACAGCTTTGCCTGCTCTTTGGAATGTGCGATCGTGGTCATAATATTGGCATGTGTTAGCTGCACTCCTTTCGGCAGTCCGGTGGTTCCGGACGAGAGCAAAATTAATCCTACGTGGTTCTGCTTGTCTACCGGCTCGGGGCGAAAGTTTTGAACATCCACGTTGCGTCGTTTGATGAGTTTGGCAAAGGAAAGTGTACCGTCTCGAAAGTTTGCACCGTCATCGAAAACAATCAAGTGTTTCGCAAAGTGATTTTTTCGGTTGACGGCGGTCACTTTACTGGCAACGTCTGGGGAAACGAATATTATTTTCGGTTTCGTCATGTTGATTGCATGCTCGAGCTCAGCTAAAATTGAATGGAAAGCATGATAACTATCGTTGGAGAATCCTGCCAGTTGTACCTTCCAAGTAAGCAGGATTGAATTGCGCCAATGTGGCTCCACTGAAAATGGTTCCAAACATCGCCAGACAGTATTCCAAACAATTTACGCTGACAATCGCCACCGTGTCGGATTTTCTAACACCCAGTTCCAATAGTGCGGTCGCAACCTGGACAGACTTTTCCAAAATATCTTGATAACTCAGTTCCGTTTCCGAGAGCGGGTCAATCTACGAAACCAAAATAACAACAGCGTACAGGTCATTGACTTCCATCGGCTATTCTGTACTTACCAAACCAATATTCGATGGCCTCTGCTTCAGGTCTCGTATGATCATCTCCCCAAGCGATCCATCCTGTAGCAATTCCACCGGATCTGGTCCACCGTAAAGGATAAATTTATCTGTCGTCATGTTGGCCAACAATGAGTGGACTTCAGATTGCGGTCAGCCGGTTCAAGCGCTGTAATCTAAATGCTAATACTAAGTAGAATGAAGGTACGCCTTTCCAGTCAAAGGTTTACAGTTTACTTCGCTGCCCCGTTCGCTTGCGCTTGCTCGTACGCTGCGCTGTCAGATCTACCAAGCCGTGAAGTAAAGGTGCGAATGTGTGAGGTAATAAGCCAGTCGCGATCGCAGCCGCTTCGCTCGCTAGTAACTACTAGAGAGGCGCGCACGTAGTGTTGGTGAAGAATAGGTGGTAATATCGCGATAAATGCGTTCTAGCCCGGACTGGAGTGTATTGGTGTTACTGCTGTCGATTATCGTAATCATTTTGATTCGCGGCGTGTTTTTATAGCGAATAAACAACAACCAAACGAATAGATAGGTTTCTGCGGCCGCGGCAAGAACTTTGGTCTGATTTGTTGATACTGTGATGGTGAAAAATTATCGGATTTTTCTTTAGTTCTAACGAGCGTCGCTTAATCGCAAAATGCGTGACGCAGGTGATGCATAGTTTGATCAATTAGGTGTTGCTCGCGATCAATTGAAACAAGAATGAACAAAATTCATAAACATGAAGTTAACAAAAGTTTAACTTGTTCAAACTTTACTCACGTAGATTCATGTCGCGCTAACCGAACATCTACTAAAAGACTGAAGAAAAAGAAACGTTGAATAGGCTTTTTTACAACTGTATACATTTTGCTTAGACATAACCTACTTCAATAACTCATAATTTACTAGGTGTACATAATAGAATCTAATGTGGCATGTAGTGCATTCCCTATTACAAATGATGGCAGATTTTATGTGTTTTTTTATCTTATGCATACAAAGTTACAGTTTTGCCTTTCTCTTAGAAAGGTATAGCAATCACTGAAAAAACTAAAGGTATAAAAGTGTTCGAAAGAACCGAATGTCGTATATCACTCGACTCAGTTCGACGAGCTGAGCATTTTCTGTATGTGTGTGTATGTGTGTATGTGTGTGTGTGTGTCTGTGTGTGTGTGTGTGTGTGTGTGTGTGTGTGTGTGTCACGCTCTCCCAATCTTACTCGATTTTCTCAGAGATTGCTGGACCGATTTTCATGAAATCAATTGCAAATTAAAGGTCTAGTTGCCCCATGAGACCCTGAAGTTGAGAGAAACCAAATTGCTATCGGAAGTTATCGGAAGGAGTGCATTCAAAAACGTCTTGCTGCTGTCAAAGATCGAATTCGTCGAAAGACGAATAATCCACCAAATTGTCCAAAAATTCGTCCAGTTGAACGCTATTGGGCAATTATCAAGCGGCATCTTCGAAAGGATGGTGGAGAAGCACAGTCAATCGATGAGTTCAAGAAAATGTGGTCATCTGCAAGCCGAAAAACTGTAAAGAGGTAAAGTTCACCAGTTTTATAAATAGATGAACTTACTCAGGTTTCACATTTACGTTTTGTTGAGAAATAAACCTTCATTTTGCGGAAAACCGTCTAGAAATTTCTTGAAAAATAATAAAGATATCACTCAAACTAAGTGTTCGTTGAATAAAATGAACAGTCCTTAATATGCCCCCTCTTATAAACAATGTCAATATATAACCACAGTTATGTCTATCATAACTGGGTGGATTGTCGGGTCCAAATAAATCCCGCAGGGGGCTTCGACAGGGTAATGGACTCTCCTGTCTGCTATCCAACATTACGCTACAGGGTGTAATGAATCGAGCGGACATCAATACGCGGGGTACAATTTTCAACAAGTCCAGTCAATTTGTTTGTTTTGCTGATGATATGGACATTGTCGCGGGTTTTTTTATGCGGATTCCGGAATTTACGCGGTTTTTTTTCCCGCGGCACGTATCCCCCGCGTAAAAAGCGACTTTAGTATATATGTTAGCTGGCGGAACCGGAGCCAACCGACAACGCATAGGCAGTAGCATTACGATCGACGGCGATGAGTTCGAGGTAGTCGATGAGTTTGTCTATTTTGGCTCACTGGTTACTGAGGACAATGATACCAGCCGTGAAATCCGGAGGCGTATTATCAGCGGAAGTCGTGCCTACTATGGGCTCCACAAGCAATTGCGGTCGAACAGATTAACCCTCTAGTGCCCAAGTTAATTTTTAGACGGGCTTCGGTAAAATCACTATGAATCATTATAAACACTTTTTAAGTATTTATTGGAGCTTTTTAGAGGTTTGACTGAAGCCCGCCAAATAGCGGCATTGAGAACTAGAGGGTTAAGTCCCTGTACGAAGTGTAACCTGTAGGTACAAAACGCTCATAAGACCGGTTGTTCTCTACGGGCATGAAACGTGGACAATGTTTGAGGAGGACCTGCGAGTGCTCGGACTTTTCGAACGACGGGTACTAGACCAGGTGGAGCTAGATCTGGCAGAGAGTACACGGTATCCCAGGGATTGGAGAGCGGCACCGAGTGAATTGTAAATCAGGCCATGTCATTATGACGGAATGCCAAATAAATAATATTGTCTATCACAAACAACCAACGTTGCCAGTATGCCAGATAAATCTGGTTTTTAGACAAACAGACAAACCTTAGAATCTGCCAGATATTTGAAAATGAGCCAAATATTTGCCAGATTTCATCCGCGTCGTCTCGCGAAAAGGTCATTACTGCGAGATGGACCGTGGCTGGCCTTTACCTACCAACACGAGGCGATTGCGAGAAAAAGGTCATCACTTTAAATTCTGTCAGGAATTTCATCATTTTATCCAAAAATGAGTGCCAGATTTTTGCCAGGCTTTTTATTTTCGTTTCGCCAGATTTTATTCGAAACTTAGTTGCAATGCTGCAAACAACAAATCTTTCACGCAGTTAGATACACTGTTTATTTTTTTCCGTTTTGAGTATTTGGTATACATAGTTGGTAATTCACTGCTAAAATTTTGTTTTGTAATGACTGTTATACAAAAACGCCATATTGAAAAAAATACATTAAATCGCATGCTTTCCAATCTGCCGGGGTAAAACGCCCCAGATGCAGTATAATATGCTTCATATGCCCCTTAGACTGGGACACGGTTGCATGGGAAAAATCGATGATGTTATTTTTTCGCTCCCATGCACTTTTCGTGTTCCTTAAGGGTCCTATAACAACTGTGTAACTTTTCACGCCCGATTTGCGCCCGATTTTTAAAGCTTCCATACGATTTTATGTGGGAAAAACCACTTTTTTAAAACTTTTTCTATACAGATATACAGTGGCTCATAAAAATATATAAATACATGATATTCATAGGAAATTTTCCAGGAAAAAACTCTTCTGAAGACTGCAAGGCGCTACCTTGCTTGTGAAAAAAGATTTTCATCCCAGACTGATTGAATATCTGACGAACGGCTTACCTTCGAATTTTACTAGCAATACTGCTGCAGCATGCTGCTATTGCAAATTCAACCATGTGATGAGAAATGATATCGCTTAAATTTATCTTGGAGGCTTCCCCGAAGATACTATGAGCAAAAATCACACTTTGAAAATTATTTCCACGCGGAATTATTTCTCTTAACAAGTTTGCAATAGCAGCAGTGTTGCTGGAAAATTTCAATGGTGAGCCGTTCGTCAGACATTCAATCAGTTTAGGGTGAATAGCTGTTTCTACAAGCATCGTAGCGCCTTGCGGTCTTCAAAAGAGTTTTTCCCAGGAAAATTTCCTACAAATATCATGTATCCATATATTTTTAGGAGGCAACTTGATATTTGTAAAGAATAAGTTTTAAAAAATTGGATTTTCCCATATAAAATCGTATGGAAACTTACAAAAACGGGCGCAAATCGGGCATTTCACCGATCGATCTGAAAGATACACAGTTGTTATGGGACCCATAAGGAACACGAAAAGTGCATTGGAGCTAACATTTATTTTTTGTCCCATCCTAATGCCCCTACTAGAGCTCAGCACGCAAAGTGAAACTGCGCTTGAAGTCTCAGAAGTAAACCCTCTAGGGGGTGACACTCACGAGGAAAATTTTCATATCTATCACTTTCAAATGGGTGACATCCGTGACACAGATAAACAGACGTGCCTCTTCGAAGAAAAATCCTGAAAAATCTTCGTCCTTATTCTAAACGTTACACTCATATGCCACCATGTGAGCTTATTGCCCACTAACTTATTTTTTTTTTAACGGACACTAGCGGCAGTATTGCCCACTAAACAAAATTTCAAAATAATTGTTATTTTTCTGGTCGATGAAGTTGTTATCGAGTGGCACGTCTGTTTGTCTGAGTCCGTGAGATTAACTATCAATTAGGTGGAGGTGGGGATGAGACTTTTGAAAATTGTATAAATTTGCTCCTAAGAGTATAATCTCAACCAATTTTTTTAAAACGGGTGCAATTGAAAACGAACGTGCTTACTCTCACAATTTTTGATTACAATACAATTTCACCGCAATCTGGTAGGGGTGACACCCAGGTGGGAAGGGGTGACATCCAAATTTTCCGCCCCGGGTGTCACCTGGTCACGCTACGCTACTGGGTAACTATCAAACTTTCACAGAAGGTTGGTCTCATTAATTGCTAAAGATTCCCAATCGGCTTGAATATTATTTTTCGCATGTATACGAGTAAACGGACTGGGGCGTTATGCCCCGGGGGCATGCTCACCGTACTAGCTGAGTACCCGGTCTTGCTCGGGAATAAATATTAATTCTTGTTGTTATGGTGGCCTAAAAAATACTGACGACTGGTTGAAAATTGATATTCATTCGGTTAGTTTCTCTTTTTTTGCCGAAATTATATTTTAATCATTTCCTTATCATTGGTTCTTTTTTGTCTTTCAATTTTTCTTTATGTTTTTCTTTATCTCTCTTTATCGCTCTCTTTTTTGTTTCTCTCTCTGTTTGGTTCACTCTCCTCTACTTGGTCGCTCAACCTTAACCCATTTATTCCACCACCTCTTTTACCTATCTTCATCAAAACCCTACGCTCCGTGTCAAATTTAATATTATTGATTAAGGAGGGACTCTTCTCTGGAAACTTGCATATCTCGCGAAAAAACCGCCGTAATTCGAACATCCGCGTAAAAAAACCGCGGTAATTAAAAAATCCGCTTAAGAAAAAACCTCTAAAAAACGCGTAAAAACCTGACTTTTCAGAAGCTCTTGGGTGTCAACTATGAATTACGCAACGTAAATCCCGAATTTTTTTACCCCAACCCTTATATGTAATGTACGTAACGTAACGTAACGTAACCCTACCACCTATCCCCTCATGAAAATTTTAAAACTCAGTAGAAGAATTTGCCTAATGAAAATGATCGTTTTTTGCCGCCTTATCTTGTTCGAACGATGTTCTTGATGAAATTGAAAAATGCATTCGTTAAAAGATAGGATGTTTGAAAATACTATATCTATCAATTTCTTAGACATTGTTTCCCTTTCCCAAAGTGGTGTTTCTAACTCTCCGCAAACTGGAACTGGTCATCTGGGACTGAAAAATTGCATCGGAATTGTTCGTTACTTATTATTTATAATATACCAGTTATGCATTCAGTGTTCAATGAGTTGAAAGTTTCTGAATCGGTCATTTTCGTGATTTTCAATGCAAATTATTGGTTTGTTATTGAAATATCAAACTTTGTTATTCATACAGCCTTGGAGGAACATTATTTTAGTATTATTTTTTGTTATTTTGGAGTCTTGGGCAGCCGTTCTCCAGTCTCCTCGTTCAACCAGCAGATTGTGCATCTTCTTCTACCGCGCACATCCACAGCGTGCAAGGCCTACCACGGAGTCAACCTGCTTCTCTACTGAAGATAGTTTTGGCGGCTCTCTCGTCAGGCATTCTGGCTACATGGCCAGCCCACTGAAGCCTGCCCCGATGTATTACCTTCACTATATCAGCATGTTTGTATAGCTGGTACAACTCGTTCCAGTTTACCGCCAAGTATCGAATGCAGAACTTTACGCTCAAAAACTCCGAGCACTCGTCGATCAGCTTCCTTCAGCGTCCATGCTTCATGTCCGTAAAGGGCCACCGGGAGTATCAACGTCCTAGTTTTGTGCGAGTTTGCAAACTCACATATCACAAGTGTACCAAGATGAACGAATTCGTCAACCACTTCAAATCGTTCCCCATATATCTCCACCTCAGCACCAACACCACGGGGACTCCCACGCTCTCTGCCAGCTACCATGTACTTCGTTTTGGCAGAGTTAATGACATATACATATATCAGTATTGTTTTACACAGCCTTGCAAAACTGAAAGTCGCAATTTGAATTTGGCTTATGAAATCAATTTTTTGTTTCTCGGCGTCATATTAGCTTCGAAAACATGAATATAAAGGAGTATTCGAGCATTATCCTCAAATTTACCCAGCTCTCATGAAACCGGAAATCACAGGTATTAAAAATAGCGTGGAACATCGATATTTGATCTTAAAACGTCATCTTGATTCCAAAAAAAAGGCAAATTGCAGTGAATAATCCATTTTTGCGATCTCCACAAAACCGGAAGTCGTTAATTTAAATTTAAAAATGTCTTCGGACACCGATTTCTGATATCTAAGCATCATCCTGTTTTCAGAAATATCACTATTTGGGGGATTTATGAGTGTTTTTCACAGTTTTATACTACCTTCCAGGTATCGGATATCACCATCTTAGATTTGAAAATGGCATCAGACATCATGTTACGGTCTCCGGAAATTTCGGACCTCCAGAAATGACCAAGTGCTCGAAAGTCTCGATGGTTTTCCATTAATTCCAAAAAATCCCATAATGCACGAAAAATCGAAAAAAAATATTTTGAGCCCCTCCCTTCTTCATGGGTTGTCCCTCTCTCTTTCAAATAAATCTATGACCACCTCCTGTTTGAAAAGAACTCGTGTGCCAAGTTGAGTGTAAATCTATTGATAGATTCAAGAGTTATGCTGAAACATGCATACAAACATATATACAAAACTTGCCTTTAAATAAAAAGATAGATAACCGATTCAAAAGAGTGTGGCAGTTTATTGCAATCAAAGTGAGTTTATATGTATTTGTCAAGTTCATCTATTACGGGGAGGTCGTACTCTAGGTTAGAGAGTCTGCTTTGACATGCGAATGGTCGTGAGTTCGAATACTGAATTATTGTAGATTGAAGATGGTAAGTTTAAGGGTGGATTGACCAAAAAGTGCTTAACTTCAACGTAGCATTAATCCCATAATCGATAATTTGAAAAAAAAAAAATGGAAACCCCTATTTTTGTTGGCACAGGTGTGTAGAATGATGTGCTAACTTTGTTTTTGGCGTACGCTCTTCAGTTGCCAAAATGGCCTCAACGCAAAAGGAACGGCGTTTACAAATTCTGCACACGCACCAAGAATTTCCGCTTTTGTCGTGTAATCAATTAGCGAAAAAGCTCAATTTGCCTCAAACGACGGTGTCTAAAGAGTTTGGGGAGAGGTTGACCACAACTCAGAAGCCAGGAAATTGATGAAACCGCATCCCGACGGGCGAATAGACAACCAAAGTGGTGGAGAGGACATACGCGAGGAATCCAAACATATCGAACCGGGTTGTTGCAGATAAAGTCGGAGTGTCCCACACCACGGTACAACGTGTCAAGAAAAGAGCTAGGCTGTCAACGTACACAAAGGTAAAGACCCCAAACCGCGACGAAAAGCAAAACAAATCAGCCAAATCGAGGACACGAAAGTTGTACATGACGATGTTGATCAAATTCGACTGTATCGTTATGGATGACGAGACATACGTCGAACCGACTTTAACCAGCTTCCGGGATAAGAATTCTTTACGGCCTCGGAAAAAGGCAGAGTGGCAGAAGTATTTAAAAACATTAAATTGTGGAAATTCGCGAAGAAATATTTGGTTTGGCAGGCGATGTGTTCGTGTGGAGAGAAGAGCAGCATTTTTGTAACAAACTGCACCATCAACCAGCAAGTTTACGTCAACTGTTCCTGCAGCCGCACACGGGTTCCGTGCTGTTTTGGCCAGATTTGGCCTCATGCCACTACAGTAAAAAGGCCCTGGAGTGGTATGCGGCCAACAACGTCTAATTCGTGCCTTAGGATAAGAACCCGCAACACCCCAGAGCTTTGCCCGATCGAACAATACTGGACTATCGTGAAGCGGAACTTACGGAAGACAAAAACGTCGTCGAGAGCTAGCAGCAATTCAAGGCGAACTTGCGAGTAGCAGCTGAGAAGGTCGACAAATCGACTGTACAAAAACTGATGCAGCATATGAGAAGGAAGGCCCGAGAATTCGTTTTTTTCGCCACAAAAGAACTAACCAATCATTCTTTTAATAATGTAATGTATGAACTTCAACAAGAAATAAAATATATGAATTTTAAATTAAGAATAAACATACTCTAAACGTTATTTTGTCTTAGCACTTTTTGCTTGTTCCACCCTTCATTCCCAAATAGCCATCTATATGTGGTTCTTTGTGCAACTTCACTAGCTGAGATTCATCACGGAGGAGCAATTGATAGAAAATTACATAATATGTTACGCAAATTTAAGTTATATTGCACATAATTTTCAAACAAAATCGTGGTTTACGTCAGAAGCAACTGAAATTTAAATGATATTGCACATAATTTTCAAACAAAATTGCGGTTTACATTAAAAGAGGAGAAAATTTGAATGAGAAAGTATTTTACGGGATGTGTAGTATCCAAAATTTTTTAATGTGTACGAAATGTGCGGTAGTTCAAGCTCTCAAGCTTATTTGGCAAGTGCATATTTTACATTGTTCATATTATGAGTTTAATACCTCATCAACATGTTCTCCGTGAACTTCTAGATTGGCTTCCGGAAACGACAAACACTAACCGCTGACGTTCTGTTTAGTAATACCAGTCGAATTCCGAGAATGGACCATATTTTTGCTTTGGTTAATTGTTACATTAATAGCAATCTCTTTTCTTTCTGTAGCATCTATTAAAATCTATCAGCACCTATAAAAATCAATCTCGCATTCGCAGTAGAGTTGTTTAAGGGGATTTATCTATATTTAAACCATTTTATTAATGTCCTAATATGATTTCAAATCACTGATAAAGGTTTTTTATCTCGCTCTGTCACACTTTTTATGTATTGTGTCGTGTCAAACGTTATGTATAAAAAAAATGTTTCGTTTGGTTACATATTTTCAACAATTTATTTACAATTCCATTCACGAAAATTTCCTAAGCCTTCAAAGTTTAATGGATTCAAAAAAGAGTGATATATGATTTCAAGGCATCATTCTGTTACTATATACAGCAAAAAAGTAGCCTAATTACATACTGTTCACAGGCCTGTTTTTTACGGATAAACAATTCACTCCTTAACCTGCATGATTAGTCTTCTCCCTCCCCTTGGAGCGGGTGGCTTCTTAGTCGCCGAGTTGTGGCACTCTTGATGATGGTGTAATCAATCAACCGAAATCATATTGATTGCGAAAACCCGTACGGGTCGTGCTTGACAGGGCTTTTCATCACGTTCCATCGGAGCTAGAAGAAGCGGTTCAAAAAAAGCTAACATGCCAGCCGCCGATAGGGAAAGCGGGACGCAGAAGTAAGGGAGAGAGAGAGAGAGAGAGAGGAATGTGTCATCACGACAGCACATATCAGTCGCATGCCTGCAGGTCGCCGCACTAACCTTGCTTGACAGCGACAAGCACCCACCACTCTGTGCCTTGCTATTTCTAGAGATGGGCTTCGTAGTAGGCGGGCTTCAAAACGGAGCCTGCGACGATCGAATCTCAGTGTTGTATTTAGCAGTTTTTTTGTTGCTAGGTCACCCTAAGGCGAACCACTTGAGCTGATTTTTCTGCATGCTCTATTACCATGTCGGCAACGGTAGGCTTGATTAGTGTCAGATGCGACATGTTTCATTTAGTGTGATGGGTTGTCGATTTTCCGGATTAAATTAATTCGTCCTAAGCAAAAATCGTTTTAGGGGCATAAGGCCGTTGGCTCGCGGACTCCTGCGGGTCGTTTAACTTTTTAGTATGAATTAAACCGCTGAGAGTTGTAATGCTTAGGCAGCACTAATATGATAAAAAATCAATTCATTGCACCGACGCAAATAATTCTTTGAACTGCTTCTACATTATGCGCGCAGGAGACGAAAAATGAATACGCAGCATGACAACGCTCTGCCTCACGTTGCCAAACCTGTTCAACCTTAATCATAAAAACTACATTTGTACTCAGAAAATGTTAAAAAAATGTTTCCGTTTTAAAAGTCAGGCTTATATGCATAATTGGTTTTTATATAGCTTAACCTGCAGGACATTTGAACTTTGTTGCCTGTTAACTAAACTAAAATAACTCTAGATTCATCGAGATTTGAGTGGCATGACAAGTGTCTCTTCTCGACAATACGTGAATAACATCAATTTCAATAAACCATTTCTCATGTTAAATATCACAAACAAAGTTACAATAAGTACTTTAAACCATGTGTTAAACTAATTAGTTTACTCGCAGCAATAAAAGCAACCCGTACCTCAGAAAAAGATTAATTTAATTCACTTTGCAAATTCACTCACGGTTGGTTTTCCCCACCTTTGTGTTTGTACAAACCCAAACACAAAGCGCATTCACTTTTCCACCGAAAATCCTCCCTCGAGGTGCGAGCGCATTTCTTCTTTAGCTGGCATGCACGTCCTCCAGAACTGTCAGAATCTACCAACCGTCGCTGGAACATTGGTAAGCCGGAAGGGCACTTCCACGTGACGAGAAAATTAAAGGAAAACTTTCCATTGTCGTCACACTATTTGTTGCGCTGACTGGCCGTGCCGGGAACACGACGAGGACGATTAGATCTAGTCCCGAATGGTGCGCCCTTTAGCCGAGAGCGTTCCGGTGAACCGTGGCTCCCCGAGCAGTCCAATGAATCGAAGCGAATTGAGTTGAACGTTATTCAATTAAACAATTACCGGACGAAGGCACTCTACTGTGGAAGTGCGAACAGACAAACAATAGACTGTACTGTGTCATGAATCAGAATCGAAGTTTTTTTTTTCGTGTTAAGTTTCGCTGAGTGCGACGAAATAAATCAATTATACGAATAAAGTAAAGTTCCGTAAGGAATTCGATTTAAATTCATTTCAATTTGTTCCGGTTTAAATTGCGTACCTAAAATTGAAGCATTTTCATTTAAATATATTCTACACGCTTTTGAAACAAATCATGGAAATAATACATTTAATTACAACTCCAACCTATCAGGTTTCCGTGTTTAATTAGCCGCCTGGGAGTTCTGACCGATGCGAGAATTAGCTGGATTATTTACCATTGCAAATTGGTGGCTATCGATTTCACTGCTGCTCGTCCAACAAACCTAATTGCAGAGGATATACTTTTCGGTTGTCAGTACACTCCCCTGCGACTGACCCTGACCCATTAATTAGCGTTCATCATTTAGACTAATTGTGCGAAGGTGGTCAAGTGCTGCCCAACCACTAACGAAGAGGCAACCCGGCAAACAGGACTCTAATCGGCACTTCCATGTGTGACAGTGTTTTCCAATAATGACAATCTATATTTTGAATAGCACTGAGCACAACGGAAACTTAACTGACATAGGATGCTGCCCTCCCGGACTCTCTACGATTAAACACAGAGAATGTGGCATACAATTCAATCGAACCGATCCTGAAGAAGCGATTGTCGTTTCGCAATCTGCAAGAAAATCAATTTAGACACCCAGCAGTAACTGAATGCATTTGCGAATGCATGCTAGCGTGAAAACGTTTTCTGTTAAGAGAGCCTGCCCACTTCTGGATGAAATCGATAGCGTGCAATTAAACTGGTTCTGGTAGCAATTGTATCAATTTACTAGTTTTAATTACTCCCTGCAGTGCTGTTAGCTCTGCCTGGTTACGAAGCTTCACGGATGTGTGTTGCAAAAAGCCGTAGTTACAGTTCCCCCGACATGCTGAGCTGATCTCCTAATTTAATTCCACTTTCATGTATCGATTTGTGGTACGTTTACATCTTCAACCCATGCGCAAGAAAATCATAGTGAAACAGTTTGTAACATGTGTAAATGTTTTCTTTATACTTCTCAAACTGCAAGATATTGATTACATCATTATTATAAACGTCATAGAACAAGTACCTAGTTTGAACTGACTCGTAGACGAAAACCTTTATTGTATTGAAATAAACAGAGCTATTTAAAACAAAAAATGTCCCAATTTCAATACTCTTGTTAACTGTCATTTTTTATTTGGCTGAAACTTTGCACAGACGTTTTCATGGGCTGAAGGTGTTATTTTGTGAAATTGGTAGTTTTGGAGTAGAATACTTCTCTCAGGAAGTTCGGCTACATAGGGATGTGAAATGAAAATCTAAAACCGAAAAAACTGAAAAATATGTCCAATTTCAAATGCTAATAAATCGGTTAGTATTCGATGGATTTCCTTCGTTCTTGCAGCAATAGATTGGAAAATCTTCTAAAAATCTGCCCAAAAGAAGATAATTGTAATTTTATTATTCACACTATTGTACTATTGAAAATAGTCGAGCCTTATCAAAACGAAAAATTCGACCTTTGATTGGTCGTTATATGATTGCTTCCCAAGCACGGTCGACAGAATCATATATCTTGCAATTGAAAACATGCTATTTGGCCTATATAAGAGCCTTTTTCAGCCGAAGCCGCGCATAATAGTTCTAGACAGCGACAACAGCAGTCGTCCTTCCTTAGCAGCAGCACTAGCAGTGCAGTGGATACCAACGATAGCGGATAGCGGCCACAGCTGTGGCGTAGCAATGGATAGCGCAATATTTGCAGCGGATCCCAGCAACTAAAGCATTCTTGAGTATTTTATCTTTTCGTATTTTATCTGTATTTTATGTGAAGAATTTGTCAGTCATATCAAATACTTCGGTACGCTACTTAACTGTTTTTCAACGGAGCAAACATTTTGCTAAGCTATATTTGTTCTTTCATATTTGCTTCCACTGCTACGTCGAAGCTGTCCGCCGTCCCGAACGTGTGACCGCTCTCAGGAAAATTTAGAATAAGTTACCTACACTGATTTCGACTTAATCAGTAGTATCAAATGTAAAAACAAAATCTAATTTTATTCTGAGCGGCGCAGTTGGTACATTATGTTATGCTTCTCACAAAAAAACTTGTTTAATAAGGCACGAGAGAAGGTCATTTATGAATTGACCAGCGATGGATTCATTCCAAACGCAAGCTATAGCACCGCCATTGATTTGCAGTAGTTTGTTTTTCATCACCGGTCGTAGCCGGCTATGGGACTGACTTGCTATCATTCTGGCTACGTACCGTAAAAGTTATCGCATATGAGTCCCAGCTTATGATTTTCAACAAATTTTAGTCAAATTTGGGTTTTTATACAAGTTTTATGATGTAAAAGTGTTAGATTGTCATCGCAGTACTAAATTCTGTTGATGGTCTTGATTGAAAAAGCATTTCAGTGCCAAATTTCACCCAAAGCGTTACGATTTTCAATTGCTGTTTTCTCGTCAGCACCAAAACGCAAATGGGACGGACTTGCTATGAGCAGCAGAGCAGTCGTCCTTCCTTAGCAGCAACACTAGCCCTGTGGTTGGTCACCACGTCTCAGGAGCAGCGCGGTTCTCCTCAGCGTGTGTCGCCAGACTGCCATTATTTTCCCCGTATTGGGGCAGCATGAAGATTGCCATTAGGAAATCAAATTTTGAACATCAAAATGCCTTTTTCAAGTAAACAAGTCATTGAAAGTTGATAATTTTTGACAACACAAGCAAGCGTTCTGTGTTGGATCCTAGCAATTTAAATCTGTCGCGCCCGTCTTATTTACTGAATGTGAAATAGCTTCCACAGTGCATGTTCTCCGTGTATCTTAATTTCCCCACTGTTAGGGCAGCTCACAGGTTGCGATCAGCAACCGATTTTGAATCTCAAAAACCTTTTCCAAGGCAAATAAACAAATAATTGAAGGTTAATAATATTCAGGCATCAACACAAGCAGACATTCTGTGCGGGATGCAATCAAATTCTGTTGTAGTTGTTTAATTTTTACTTTATTGAGTTAACCCCCCATTGTTGGGGCAGCGCAAAAGGCCCGATAACTTTTGAGTAACAAACTGCCCTGTTAGAACGCATTCACAAAAGCAGTTAGTTCGACTATGCAGAGCTAATATGAAGTCGATTTCACAAATCAGCATGAACAGAATTTCGTCGTCTCCCAGCTGCCAAGTTGCAACATGATGCAACACGCAACAGCGAGCAAACAAAATCACTTGATGTTACAAGCAGCGTTGCCAGGTATCCAGATTTAGCTGGATTATCCAGATTTTTGAACATGTATCCAGGTAAACAGCTTTGATGTCCAATTATCCAGATTTTTCATGGTAGATCCAGATTTTATTTTCTCTGTTCCGCAAAAAGGTCATCACTTCAATTTTGGCGCGAAATTTTGCAATTTTGTCACCTCAAATTTTGCGTACCCCAAGACTTTTATCCGAAAAATTAACCTTTCACCCCACGAAATGACTGCCAGATTTTTTCCAGATTTTTATTTTGCCTTTTCCAGATTTTTAAAAAAATGACCTGGCAACGCTGGTTACAAGCCGCAATACGGTTAGGGGTGTTAATCGTTGCGTGTGTGAGAGCACCATCGGTGTTTATTCGCTGGATACACCTAAATCAAATGAGAATTGTGGAATAATTCGTCTCAAGAACATTAGAAAATGGTACAACTGAAAAGAAAGGCGTGGCCTATTTCATAGCACCCTCCGGCTATAAAAGAGTGTTTCTGGGAAAAATAGCTACATTCATCAGTCGGAAGGTGAGCTGGATGGACAACGTTCCACAACGTTGACAGCAGTAGCAGCAGATACCAGCACTCAGCAGTAACTTCTGAGCAAAGCCTCTTTTCAGCAGTGCCTTCAAATTAAACAAATCACTTGCCCTGTGGTTGGCCACCAGGTCTCAGGCCTCTGCCAGGCAGTACGCCAACGCGAGCGATCGAGCGAGATTTTTGCCGTACATCAGCCGGCACTTCCTCTGATGGAAAAGTTGGATCATTTTGTTCATCAGAATATTACTGTCGGTAAGATGCGATTGCATTATATCCGATATGGAATTGTTCTTTCGAGGACAGATAAAACACTTAATTTGAAGAGTTAATAGCATTGGGTACCAGTAGCAGTATGGTAACAGCCTCAGCGGTAGGTGCAGCCGGTACTTCCATGAGGCCGATGTTATAAGCAAGTGAATGGAAGCAGCACGGCGGAACAGTTCGGGTGTGCTTAGATGCGCGTCATTTTTCGTTGTTGATATTATTCCCCACATGAAACGACGCGCTTCCGTACGATAGCGGCGGTATTAGCAGTAGATGCATTTGCCAACACTTACTCCAGTAAAGCCGTGTCTAATTTTTAATGTGAAAACTGTGTTGTATTGGCCGTGCGCATTAGACCTCTGCCAGGCTAAACGCGAAAAGCGGCGCGAACCGATTCGTCCAGCCGTAGGTTAATGTACAGCCGTAAGTAGAGCTGTGTAAAAGTATTCTACTTCAACCTTACGGTCGTGGCTTTGCACACAACCCTCCTGTGATTTTTTTGTGTGACATTTTCGGCAAAGTTATAATTTGTTTGTTCGAGAAAAAAAGTAAGAAAAAATTTTGGTCTGGAAAAGTTGACATTTTAATTTTTTTTTCATGAAAGCTACAAAAGAAAAGCTGAACATTGGCGGTAATCTAATCATGGGTAAATGGAATATAAAATTAAAATTTTCAATAAAACTATTTTTTTCATCTGAGAAAAAAAATTTGATTCGATTTTTGTGATAGTTTCAGAGAAGTTGTAGATAGTATTTTTGTAGTTTTACATAAAATATTTACTGTTAGGAAAAAAAAATTCTAGAAAAAAAGTGTTAAAAATTAAATAAAAATAATATTAATAAATGGATAAGTAATATCCAAAAAAAATACTTTTTAACGATTTGACTTTTTTTCTAAAGTTAGCTTAACATTGATGCTTGTTTGAAAAAACCAATAACTAGAGTGGTCCGAAGCAATTCTATTCTAGTTCTACCCTACCAATCAAATGAACTTGGTCAGTATCATTGCATCATATTCCATGCTTGTATTAGTTGGGTGTTGAGTTTCCTAATAGTGGACTCGGGTTTATTAAATGTATAGTGGACTACTGAAAAAGGGGTTCATTATTGGAAAGCTGCCACACATTTTTAATTCGGTTTTTCTATGTGTTCGTAAGAAACGATCTTATTTCCAAAAAGACTTCATATCGATTTGTTGAAGAAGATGACAAACAAAAAAACAGCCATCACTTGTACTAGGGGGTCAATTTACCCTAATCCCAAAATTTAATATCCTAGGTTTTGTGCTGACATGAATCAAACTTTCTTCGCAAAACCCCGAAAGAATGTTTAGTTTTAGTCTGACATAATATATCGTCGGTTACGTGAAAGACTGCCACAACTCAAAAATTATAATTTCTAAGAAAAAAAAACGCGTTCGATAATTAGGGTCGAAAATTTATTTTTCAGTTTCAAGAAAACTTCAAAGTCTAAGATTTCAACATAATTGGATTTATTACGCACGTACTACGAGCGCGTTATATTAGTAAAAACCTAATTTTCAATAGAAGAACCGCCCTAATGCAAATCAAAATAATTTTCACGTTATAATTACCGGAAAAGTTGTGTGAATATTTTCCATTGTCATTTTCACGTAGATTTTCCGTGATTGTCATTTGAGCTCATCATAGGGATACCATCCGTCCTGATTTAGCAGGACTTGTCCTGATTTTGAAACCCATTTGGAGCGTCCCGATTTATTTTTTATATTTAAGCATTTGTCCTGATTTTTCTGAATTATGCCGGATATTCAAAAAAGTAGCAAATTGTTCTGTACTTCATCTTGACTCCGGGAAGAAACGAACCTATTTCGAACGCAATTTTTCTTTGGTTGAGTCTTGACGAGAGAAATTGTCTAGTCGTTGAAACCGTTGAAACAGTTTACTACACCCAACAGGAACGGGGAAGATTTTATTACTCTAGAGCAACATTTTATTACTTTTTGTGTTTTATGACCGCGCATTAGACACAAAGTGTAAAGACCAAAATGTAACAAAATATATGACGGCTACACGCTTGTATGTATTTTCGCCGGAAAACATACAACCAAGAACTGCAATGCATGTGTATCGAGACTTCACTCGCTGCATTTGTATTGATGCAACGATCAGGTTCATTTCTGTCCCCTTTATTCACACATAATAAGAATCTCAACCTTCAACCTCAATTGTCTAATTAGAAACACCACTGTTTCGTTCCCCAGTGTTTACTTGAAATTGAAATATGTACTACCACGTGATCAGAGTTGCCGGAGTTGCGAATGTTGTTTTAGATGGGCACGAGTTTTGTATCTTCAAACAGGTCCAAATGAGTTTTCATGAACCAATGAGTGTATGTTTTAGATAGCCTGCAAGAAAACGAATGTTTGTGTTCTCTCTAACTCAGTTTACAGATCGTAATGTGATTTCAAGACGCATTTGAAGTCTTTACTTAAGTCTTTACTAAGTCTTTTACTGTAAAGCACCAACGTTTGCATACGGTAGGACGGGGAAAATGCTGCTTGGCAGTTCTTGTCATATTTTTTCTTTACTCCATATGCATACAACGAGCTAACTAATACACACACCGGATGAATTGGAGATAAAAGAAACTAGTAACATGCGCAACATATGCGACGGTGTGTGAGTTTTTATGACTGGAGATGGAAAATTTTGCATGTGGGTGAAACTACCATTGTTAGATAGTCGTATTCCTGTAAAACTTGTAAAATATATGACAGTACGTGTTGTTACTTGACTGGGGAAGAACTATATCGACTTTTAAGTAACAGATTTGTTACCTGAAGGGCAATTTTGCGCTATTGCTTTTGAAGTAATAAGGAAAACTTTTGCATGTAGTGTTGCATTTTTTAGGAATCTACTAACGCCTAATAATTCAAAGTTGCAAAATTGAATCGTTCGAGAAATGCGTTAAATATAAGGCTTTTGCCGTATTTTGAAGTGCAAATCTCAAATTACGTGTTTTATTTATTGATACCTAAAAAATAAAAATAGCTTAGATCAAATTTTTGCTGGAAAAATGTTGTCCTGATTTTTAACTCCGACCAAATGGTAACCCTAGCTCATCATGATCTATGAGATGTTTTTTCCTGTGAATCTTATTCAGTAGACATATGCATTTCATGTGAGTTTTATGTAGAATCCAACTACCGGTAAGGTTAAAAGCATTTGATTGTCTGATAGCTACTACGTTCTATACAACGTATAATTTTCAATTGTGGTTTCCCGCATTCTTAAGAGACTGGAAATAGTTTTCAGAAATGATCGAAATATGTTGCTTGATAAATCGCACGGGTATGCAAATCGTCGATTCGTAAAAGATTAAACGACATACAAAATTACAAATATCACGACTTTTTCTTACAAAGTTGTATCATATTTTAGCTTATTTTTTCGAAGACTTCAAGAACATATAAGCTAAAAAAAGGGGAAATTGAATCATGATGTCAATAATTTTTCTTGAAGTTAAGCTCAAGTACTATAAACTCTTGTAGGTTCCATTTGTCCCAATCCACCCATATTAGAGTACGGCGAACACATGTTACAGTAGGTTTTCATATATTAAAAATACTAACTTTTATGTGTTAGAGGCGTGATTTATTTGGCAAAATTTTAGAACTTGCAAAAATATGAAAATTTGCTGAACAAACAAGATTCCTATCTTCATTGGGTACAGAGTTACAGAGTATTTTATGTAAAAGTTACTTAAAAGTTAGTTTTTTGTACTTAACTTTTGTTACTTACATTTTACAAGAAAAGATTCTTCTAATGAAATATTTGAGCATATAAAAACACACGTCTTTGTCAAAGAACACACATCGCTAGAACCTTTCCTTACAAAACTATAGCATGTTTTAGCTTATTTTTTCGAAACAAAAGAAAAAACGACACGTACAACTATCTGCAACTCGTTTGAAAATGTTTTACTGAGACTTTGTAAAAGATCTTATGTGGAGAAATATCATCAACCAACAGCACGATTTCTTACAGTCATAACGGATTTGGTAGCTGCGGTTGTTATTTGCGGATTCTCAATATTTTGAATAAACTATATGCAGTATTTTAGTGTAACAGAATATGAATTCAAGATACAAACGAATAAACAACGTCAATTTGATTTTGTTCTGATATTTTTTTACAAAGTTAAGAGAGTCTAATACGTTTTATATGAAACTGAGAAACCGCTAGATTTTGTTATTTTTGAATCGACATTCTATGACCACTCGGATCATAGAGCTTTTTATAGATCTCCTTTCTCAACTGCTTAAATAACAAATAATTCCTTCTCCATGAAACATGCTTTTCACGATTCATTTTTCACCGAATTATAACCTAAACAAATTGTAACAGATATAAAACCTTATTGTCCAACTCAGATGAACGAGCAATGAAATTTATTATTCTAAAACTATATACACGCAATAAGGTTATAAGAAAAAAAGTAAGAATTGTGTTTCCAATACACTTTCTATAACTGAAACTACATGATTTAGTATTCTTTTGATAAAATCGACACAGAAAGCGTGAGAAAACCGAGTGTGAATTTTTTTTTCTCGCTTATTTTCCGTCGGTCTATTTCCGCCACTGTTGTTGTGCCAATCACCGACGCCCGGGGAGGCGACTCCACCCAGGACCCTAACTTACGACCCGTTGAATAACGGACCGGCGCCAACGGCTTTACTTCCTCATGCGATGGAAGGCGTGATCTCAGAGATATCTCACCTCAGAAAATCTCCCGGTGTCGGCTAGGATTGAATCTAGACCAGTTGGGTTGGTTGTGAGTGGATCACGCCATCCCACAACCATCGACACCTATGTCGGCGTTGGGATTCGAGCCCAGGCGTCGAGCGTGGTTGGCGAAGACGTTACCAACCACGCTAGGCCCCCGCCTGTGAGTGTGAATTTTGTAAGAAGAGATAAAAACGAATGTTGACAAAATTTTGGTACAGTTGTAGAAAGATTCAGTTTACACAGAATGTACTTCAGCATAGTAAAGAAAGACGTAGTTGTACGTCAATATACAATACACAATAATCATACACAAATCAAAACCACATTTTACAATCGTTAGTGGATACATAACATACGAAGACAACAGTTAAATGCTTGCACTTCAATGTGAAGCGCAGCTAAAAATGTTGCTGTTTGCCAAATAGGATGGGCGTGAAGGAGTTAATAGCTGAGTTTATTTTCCTTGTTTGTGTACTGGAGATAAACATTCTACTCCGGCGGAAAAGGTAGGTACTCCTGGCACCGGTATAACAATAAGAAACGCTTTGTTGACATAACATGTGCCGTGATTCCCGAAAGTTCACATCTTAATTTCAGTCACGTACCGGCTGATGATACAGCAGTTAGGTATTTTCCCTACCACATCCTCGCTCCCCCTTTCTCTTTTTCGTTTATTCGTCCGCGCGGAGAAATCAAGTGTGCTCCGTGGCTTTTGAAAACCTTGTCAACTTTCCCAGCTCCATCTTCTTTCCGCTACCTATAGCAAGTGCTAAGGACCGGTAAAGCTTTCCGGTGCCACTTTCTTACGGTTGGGAGCCTTCGGTTCGTCAGTATGCAAAATGTTTGCACACACGCACTCCCCCTTTAACGGTAAAAAGGTTTAGCAAGTCATCCTACTGCACGTTCTTTCCTCTGAGTGTCATTAGATGTGTTTGGTGCTAGAAAGAGAGGAATTCATGCACCAAAAGTTCACGATTTTTTTCGACAACCAAAAAAATTTCTTTAAAAGATTTAGAACTTTAATGTGTATCACAAAAAATTTTACACAGCTTCTAGGAAGGTCATTGATTCAACTCAATCAAAACAAGACGAAAGCTGGCATAGCTCTAGTATCGAATACCATAAGGAGAAAAAAAAGCCCCCGTAGTAGAAAATTCATGTTATGAATATATTTAGCAGAGAAAAATTGATGGGGTAATTTATAATAAGGAATTCGTCTCCCTATCTTGTGCATACAAAAAAATACACCTTAAGTGGCAGCTGCTTGGCAGTAGTCCAACCAAGGCGGTGGAAAGCACAAACAACCAAGCCCGAGAGCACTTTTTCCGTCACCCGGTGGTAGAGATTATACGTCCGTTCAATCGCATCGTCGTTGGCGGTACAGAGGGGGACCAGGTAGGTAAAGTTTTTGTGCTTTCATGTTGAATTTATGAGCATCCCGGACGCATCTCATGTCAGTCGTTACACCATAAAAACGACCACACTGGTATGGCTCAAGTTTTCGCTGAATAAATCTTTCTTCAGTAGAGCAGCAGTAATCCGGTAATAGTGGAACCGCGGTTAGAGGAAACAGGAGTCAGCCTAGTTGAAAGACACTGAAACAATAAGACGGAAGAAGCAAGTAACTTCAAAGCCGACTAGGAAAGATTCATTGTTAATATTTTCTTCGAAATCAGGAAAGAGAATAATTAGGCTACCTTCATTCTGGTGCCGGGTTTCCTCCTCTGCGATGAAGCCTAGCAAGGATCAAAGGTGCTGCAGCTCTTCGATTGATTTTTGAAACCATCCAGCAAACAGAAGGCCACGCAGCATGGTATCAATTCTAGATAAATTTGAATTTTAAAAAAGAAAACATTCTCTGTCCGTTTGATGTTGGCTGTCCGCTCAGATGGCGCGCCTGTCGCCTTCCGGAAGAATTAGTTGCGACCAGCCGGACATGAAACGTGTGCTAATCGATGCGGCAGCTGCCAGATGTGAGACCCCTCCAGTGCCCCTCTCACTGCTCCAACACTGTTTCGGTGAAGATCAGTAGGAAAAATAAATGAAATTGAATAATATATTTTATCCTAGCAAAAAGCGCAAGACGATAACAAAGCGTGTAAGATCCTAGCGGAGCATTCCCGCCGGACAGTACCACAGCGGGCCAGTAATTTGGTCGAACGACACCCGGCTTGTTTTAATTCTATAAAATCCCGAGATTAGAATAAATTCCATTTAAACACTTGCCGGCTGCATACGGATTCTGGACTTATCGTGCTTGTGGTTCTGGCACATCATAATTTTAATGCCATATGAAGAGGGTTGCCATTCGAGAATGCAACAGTCATCTCTCGTATCGGGAGGTATTAAGCCCACAGCCATAGCCGTGCGCAAGAGAGGAGTTTTAGGAGTCAGAGCTCGCTTATCCCTTCTGTAGAAATCCTGCTCACGGCTGTACTCACTGCATACTTATAGTCACTTGCAGCAGATGGAAATAATCGTCGAACGTAGCATTCAGTAGGTCCACGACACTTCTGTTTCATACTTATTCCTCCCCGAGTGGTCTTGAGGTCTCTCATCCCGACTGAACCAGATTGATCGTTATTCCAACGATATTTCATACCTGCATGAAATTTAATAGAAGCAAAAAGAACATCACTTCTTTAATTATTAATTTTGCCTATCGTGATCTCTCCTAAAGCTTAGAACAAGAGGGAACAATTTTTATTATTGCCAAGACCGCTTCAGGAAAGCTCCAATAACAATTGATTTGGCCTTAAGGCGATTTCAACTATCCACGAAGGTGTGGATTACCGCCCCTTTCGATTGTAGGAACGACAATGTGCAAATATCGAATAACCGCTTCCGGCTGGCATCCATCGGTATGTAAGCGGACCCAACTCAGCTCCAACTGTATTTACTGTTTATATTTGCCAACTCAGTAAGTGTCTCGGGTGATTGTCACGATTTTTTTCGCTTATTCTGTTCGAACTGGTTCGAAATACCTTTCAACCTAGTCGTCGTGAATATGCAAAGACAATTTTCCCACCGAACGTGACTTTAGTGGCGCTCTCGGTTCGTGCCTTTTTTGCCGCTTTCCAGCGCTGTGGTGTTGGTGGTTGGTGGCGGCTATCGGAGCGAACGGAGAGTGTTTTGGATTTTCGGGAAGCAAAACTTTTTCCTTTCCATTATTCATGGCTTTTGTTTCGATTTTAACTGTGAGATATTCACGTTTCATCGGCGGTACGTGATATGTGTCGGGGACAGATTTGCGGCTCATTCGATTGATTTTTTTGATCGGTTTGTTTCCGACTGGGAAAGCTGTCGATATT
The DNA here is from genome assembly GCF_029784165.1 of Wyeomyia smithii. Lineage (NCBI taxonomy): Eukaryota > Metazoa > Arthropoda > Insecta > Diptera > Culicidae > Wyeomyia > Wyeomyia smithii. Next base: position 194,955,072 of record NC_073694.1, on the reverse strand, counting down.
TTAGCTTGTCCCAAGATAGTTGTTGGCAGAGCTAAGGGCGGAAAGTTTTTGCTTCTGAAGTGCCTCCGAGGAACATTCTTCTTTGGCACTGCTTATTGTCAATTTGTAATTGATTATTTCGTTTTATTTTGGAAAGTTTAATTGTTCTTTATTAATTTTCAATTTCGTTCGACATAAAAAAATGAAAATGATCCAACAGAAAGTGGCCCTAGAGCAAATGAATAAATGAAAGATTACAGTTTTTTAACAATTCCTGTGAATTTTGTGCCCTTAGGACCAACATTTCTTAGAGACTTAAATGAGTTTTCTCGAGAGCATAACTTTGAAGCGAAAAACCCGGCGAGAAATTACTATGCGACACTTTGACGTAAGTTGACGCCAAATTTCTCAGGAATGGTTAAAAAGCTATAATCTTTCTGGAACACATATATTGAGTTTTAGGACAGCATTTTTTCACTTTCGTTGACTAATGTTATGTATAATATTAGATTTTGAGAAAAGCCTTGAAAATATCGATCGGAATTTCGAAACAAAATTGCCAAGCGATTTTTAGATATTAGCTTCTATTAGTTGGTCGTTTTGTGATTTAGATACGAGTTGAATTGAAATCAAAATTAACCCTCTAGTGTCCAAATAAAATTTTAGACGGACTTTGAAAAAATCACTATGATCACTATGAATAAACAGTTTATAGGTTCTTACTGAAGCTTTTTAGAGGTTCGACTGAAGACCGTCTAAAGGCGACACTGGGCACTAGAGGGTTAATAAAGGGATATTTTTGCATTTTCAGCAGTATAGGCCAACAAGTTTCAGTTCAATTTAATTCAACCCAATTTGATTTTATTTCCTGATAACATTTACTAATTTAACCAATTTTAAATTATTTGAACTCGTAAAAAAGGAATGGTCAAACAGAAATAATATTGCTCCAAACCGCAATATTCATTTTCTAGGGTAGATAATATATTTTGGACATGCATATATTTTGGACGGGCTGGGTATATTATCAGCTTTTATTTCGTAATTAAAGCGTATAATCTCCATACCAGTATTCTAAACCAATATCTGAACTGTCGTTTTCAAGGCTGTATGGTAATATAGACAAAATGTTTCAAAATTACAGAAAAAAAAATCATAATTTAAAATTTGTTGACTCAAGACTTTTATTTTTGAGTCAAAATCAAGAGGAACACAGCAAAACCGACTGTACTTCAAGAAGCTATAAATCTGAATAAAACAGAAACACCGTCATACTAGTTGACTTACGGCACTTCTATTAGGTTAACACACATTTTTGTTTATTCACTTCTCTTAGCAAATCATTCAAAACTCTTAAATTTATACTGTCCAAAATGTATTCAAAAAAATTAGAAGAAATATATTTTGGACATCATTTTGATCTGTGAAACAAAAAAAAAAAGAGCGGTGAATTTCACATTGCGGGCAGCGCTTTGTTCATTTTTACAGCTCATTGTTTACCGTCTTTATCAGATTGAAGTTACCTTGGTGTTATATAATCTCAAAAAGGATTACGCAAAGAAAAACGACTCAGATTTTGAGGCTCTGTGAGTATTTTGAACCCTTATATCACTCTCTCACTACGCCGCTGCATGTTTTTTTTTTATATTGAAAATGAATCGTTCAATTGGTACCACGTAGACACTACATCAACTGGTGGTCAGTATACAAAAAAGCGTTTGGTAAATAAAAATTTACAGAGCTTATATATATATATATATATATATATATATATATATATATATATATATATATATATATATATATATATATATATATATATATATATATATATATATATATATATATATATATATATATATATATATATATATATATATATATATATATATATATATAAGCCCAAGTAACACACGTTGGTATAGAAGAGTTGACGTTACCTATTCCATGACATGAATATCACCAGAAAAGCGCAAAACATGAAGGCTAGTAGAACAAGTACCGATAACTGCATGAAAGCAAGCCAACTTGATATAACTAAGTGGCCAAATACATCTCGAGTACTAATATGGCAATGCGCAAATTTGTTGCTATGACAACTGTTAACCAGCGCATGCGCAAATGTGTTGTGTCTGCGCAGTGCAACTAGATCGACAATTGCTTTTATCAGTGGCAGTTTTAATTGATTATAAAATGATGACAAAAAATAATATTCAACCTTTCAAAAAGAGCTGTTTCTTTCGCTTGAATATTGAAATTGTTTTCGCATAGTTTCAACGTTATCTGGATATAAAATCAAACAAAACTAGAAAACGTTGTTAGATATACAATAACAAAAAACTGAAGTGATATTGGTTACACTGCAAGCGTTTTGTTTATCTTTTGATGGCGCGCTTTGACCCGCTTCGAATAAAGAAATCGTTCATATAATTTAAATATTAATTTGATCAAGTAATTTTAAGTGGGGTGTTGCATCCTACGACTATTGTACTAAGGAAAAGCATTTTACAGGTACGTAGTGTTGTTATTAGTTGGTTTAATGTCTTACGAAAAGACCAAGTGATAGTGATTGTCATTCTTGAACTCATGTTTTTAAAACATCTCCAAAACCAGAAAAAACGAGCTTGTTTTTGAAATGCGGTTGTGTTACTGATAAAAAACAACTTCAAACACAATATAATAACACAAGTTTTCAATTGCGCTTGTAGTACACTTATATGACTACTTTCATTGTTACTTATTTTCTAACATGTTTTGTGTGTTACTTGGGAGGAGGCACTCGTGCACGGTAGATTACAGTTGAGGAGGTGGGTGTGGTTGGTGTTGGTCTTGAATGATTCAAATCTTGTCCACGTTGTATATCAATGGTTCCCTACTTTCAAGGGTAAGAAACATTTCATTCCCGTCTGGACGAGGGAAATTTTTTTCTAATTCTAGTCACACCTTCTATTCCCGTTCATCTTCGCATTCCCGCGAAACTACCTACATTGCCCGCTTTACTAAATATAAAATGTAAGTCAATATGACAAAAAATGAAATTAGTTCGTAAAGTAATTTCATTAAATGCGTTAAAATATACAAAAAATATCAGATGTCCAAAATATATGCAAGAATATCTCAGGTGTCCAGAATATATTTTGGACAATGTCCACAATATATTTTGCCTGTCCAAAATTTGAAATACCTTTCGAAAATTATGTTCTATTAGAAACATCTCCTGATAACATTGTGGGGTGTCTTGCTCATTTGATTAATGATACTTGTGGTATTCTTTGCATGCTTTAAGATACCATTTTTATGTTTATTTACATAGAGATATTTACAATTTCATCTGAATGACTCCTTAGTCTGTCCAAAATACATGATTTACCCTACCCATGCGGAGAAGTTTACGCCTTTTTTTCAAATTATTTCATTCTACTTGTTTCATAGCATGGCTTAATTGCGTAAAATTTATCTCTCATTTCCTTTTTGAAGCCGGGTAGTAAAAGATGGATTCTGTAGGAAACTTCTGTTTCTTTATACTGGTAAAAATTGATCGAACCTTATTGAACCATAAAAGATGAGTAAGAGTTACTAGATTGAAACGGTATCCTCACAATATTTTATAAGAATGTAAAAAAAAAATGTAAAAACAGCTGTCAACGTTACAGTTTTCTTCCGACCACATGAACAACAACGGTACTTATCAGTATCATTACAACAGATAAATAGTAATTTGCGTAGTCTACGCGGTCGCGGTCGATACAACCCCGACAATTTTTCGAAGCGTGCATGCATTTGAGAATACACTTCATTCAAAGTATTGTTTTTGAAGTAATAAGTCTTAATTTGTCGAAAGAAAGAATAGCAAAACAAATTTACTACGGAGTTTATACACAACCGTACGGGTCATCATGCAGACGGTAAATGTCCATAATTGAGCTTCGCTGCAAGAATGCCATAACTAAAGCAAAGAGTAATCTGTTGCCTACTAAACATGCATGTTAGGCTCGAACTCAGTCAACTTAATCTATTCCGTAGTTTGGTGGTATTTTCGACAAAAATTTTGCTGGCAGTCGTTAACATTCAAATTATCGTTTTCAAAGCGACGGAAACAAACACGGCACGTAGTCGATGCGCTTCAGTCGCCATTTTCTTTGAACGAAATTACAATGTTTTGTTTTTTTTTTTCATGAAAATACGCACTTTTGAGAGTCAATATTCATTCTTTGACAGCAAAAAATTGGATGTATAGTACAGAAACTATAGTTATGTTCACATTCTCGGAGATATATTACCATCGGTTGAATCATTTAAAGATCGTGAAGAACTTCTAAATTTGATTTGATTCGATCTCTTTTCTGTCATAGAATGCTTGTTGCGCTACGAAACAGGCGTATATTCATGAAAAATTTGAATTTTTGAAACCTTGTACAGGTCGGACTCGATTATATAGAGACTCCATTTTATATTGACCCGATTATATATGATTCGATTATATATAATTTTAGACTCGATTATATAGAGAAGCAAAAAATTTTTTTTCTTGAATTTCAAATATGACTTATCTAGAGCTAAAATATCGTAACGGAATATCTACAAAATAGATGATAAGATGGGGAAATAGAAAAAATAGAAAAAAAAAATTATTTTGAAAATAGTTTAAAAAAAATTAAAAATAAAAAAACCAAAAATATTTTAATAAAATTATCTGAATAAAAATAATTTCGAAAATGAAAAAAAATTAGAAGATTAAATTTTTTGAAATTTGAGAAATTAAATACAAGCAAGTTGACAAATCTACATATACTTTTATAACTTTTTTTAATTTATTTTCCTTTACATTTGACTGCAATCACATCAGGAATAACTACAAGATATGTATTTTTTTTGTAAGAAATGCATTTTCTGGCTTTTAGGAGGATGAATCAAAAATAAAATTTTTCTTATGTATTCGAAAACCACAAATCATTTATGAAAAATGCATATAAAACATTTTTTTCTCTGATTCGATTATCTATAAAATTCGATTATATATAGTGAAAAAAAGTCCGAGACTATTTATAATCGAGTCCGAGCTGTATTGCAATATCTCATAAACGGATTCATTCAGAAAGCTAGTCACCAAAAGCATTATGATTTGAAATTGTAAGATTATAACAGTTTCCCTAAGAACACTGTTGCCATAAGAACACTAGCGCGAGCTTTCAACAACGTCAAACGCTTAAAAGCCCTCTGGTGGGAGACACACGGATCTCATTTATCTTTCCTAGTAGACGGGATGGGATCGAAAAGAAGGCAAACATTAGCAAACCAATGGAAACTAAGATCGCCACTGCGGGATCACAAAAGACACCTGATCGGTGAATAAAATGCCTCATCTTGCATTAGCTAGAAGGAGAGGGAATCGAATTTCCGCAGCATCCAATACCTAATCCGTATTGTTTGAGGCGATCGAACAATCAGATCAAATGTGATCTTGTTAAATCCTTGGGATTATTCGGGTGAATACCGTCAACTACGCTGCAAGCACACGCGAGAAGCTGAGTGAGCGCGCAGTGCGCTTAGTATAACGAGTCAAACTTTTACCCGAATTTCGGCCAATAAAATAGGCCTAGCGTGAAAAATCTAATCAACATAAAGTGAGTTCGTAAAATTGTAAAAGATAGTGACTAAACCTAATTTAATTTCTAGATAAAATACGTCAAACAGTTAAAACTTATTAACTAATTAAAAGTGCTAAAGAAAAAGTATTTAGCGTCAGGTAAGCTTAATCTATTGGCAATAACTCTAAAGACTAGAATTAGTACGGCAAAAGTTTCTAATTTGGTTGTAACGTTGAACAGGAATAAACCCACCGTTCAACGTGGGTGCAAATGCGGATTGCCAACCCCACCTGAGTGCAAGTACCGCGTGCCACGAGACGAGAAAAAGCCGCAAATTGTGACGCGGGAGCGTCCTAATAGATCCCCTCGCCTGTTTTCACACGGCGACGCGAACCATCGAAGCACGTTTTCTTCTCCCGTCGAGAACCGCCCGCTAGACACTTGTAGCGAGTACATGTACAGAGAATTTATAATAATTATTGTTTGTAAATATTAGTTACTAAATATTTGCATGCTTCGAACAAAGTTTCACTTTAAATATTTAAAAACGGTTTTCCAAATAAAACGTTTGATTCAATCACCGCAAGCAAGGCTAATTGGCATAATATTTGAAAAATGAGATCCCCGGTGCTCAAGTGCGCTAATTGCCTTTCTCCACCGATGCTGCTGATGCGACGGGATGATTGACCCAGCCGAGAAAGTCTATCGACCTTTGCAGTGGGAGAGAGAATCTTTTCCTCTCTATCCTTCGGGCTGGGACAGTTGGGATAGATGATAACTGATCGCGGGAAGAAGATGATCTTCGCCCAATTTTGACCTTCGTGCTTTTAGCGCGATTAGATATTCGCGAAGCAGGTTCCGGCAACGAAGTTACCGAAGGACGGTTTATCTGAGGACTCTTAGGCTCCTATACTTCACTTTAGTCTGGCTAGTGGAGGAGGTAGGAGTTACTTTTGATTAGTTCCGCGTGTACGAGGAAAAAGTGTAAGGTGATAACCGCATGTGAATCTCGAACAAGATCACTAAATTTCCTTTCCCTAGATAGATAAGCTGTTCCCATTCAGCTAGGGTAGCTAGTGCGTGCAATAGTTTATGCACCTGTGCGATTTAGAGGTAAGCCACAAATTATCACCGAAAAAGAAGCAGTCGCTTCACAGTGCCACGTGTGGCCTATTATCTATTTGAAAGGTTTGCCGCGACCGCACCACTAACCATCAGTTCGGAATAGCAACCATTATAGAGCCACCGCCAGGACTGAAGAATCCGCCCGGCGATCCACAAGGCCGGAAGAGGGACGCGACCTTAATTGTAGGCCCTAACGAGAGAGCATCCAGACGAGAAGGATAAGCTATTCCAGCCCGTGTGCAGCACAGCATCCAAGGCCAACAGCAGGCGCGCGCAGCGCGCTAGAAGTAGCATCGAGAGAGTGAGAGAAACGGATTAGCTGATCCACCAGCAGCAGCAGCGCAGAGCCGATAAGCAACGGAGGGGACTCCATGTTGGCCCTAGGACCAAATTGACCATCGAAGCGGAAGGTAAAATTCACCGAGAGTGGTAGGCAGCCCTGAGTGAGTACGTACCTATAAATAGTCCATGCGCATGTGACCGAAGGTGAGGGCCGCGACCCTAGAGAATTGATCGATAGATTCGGATCGGGAATGAAAGAAGTTTAAAACGCACAGTAGAAAGAGAAGGGAAGGAAAGGGAAAGATAGACTAGGCCTAGCGAAGAGCAAGATGAAGTCGAATGTTTGACGCTAAGATTGAAAAGTGATCAATAAACCCCATGTAACTTGTACCACCGCTCTTGTGACTCATTGGTAATCTTGTGCGCTATTTCCCTTAGTGTCTTGGGAGAGGTTTTCATGCGGTCCGCGTGACGTTGTCCTGTAGTTATTTTTGTGTAGATTTTGTACTGGGCAGGCTGACCCAGAAATCAGCCACGATCTCTCCCGATTCCTACCGGTGGGCAGACGGGTTAAAGTATAGGGCCTTGCCCGTGATGATAACAACTCTCCCGGTTGTCTAGCGAGTATTTTAACCGTTGCTTGAAGGCACGGGGTTTAATGTGTGCGCAAGGTCATCTGACGTGGTTTTCCTGACGGAGTACCGCGATAGGTGTAAGAGTCGGCCAACTGTTTTCCCCTCCCTAGTATAGGGATAAAAGGAACCCTCCCCTAAGGGTCTCACACTGGGCAATCATGGTGGTGGGTGGTCTCTCTTAGGAGAGTGGCGCTTAAGCCACCCACTTAGCATCGGGGTGCAGAAAGGCGGGCCAGTTACACACTCAGGAAAAGTGACCGCTTTCATACGTTCGAAACGATCGTCTCCCACGCGGTGAGAGCCCGTGCAACGCACGCGTGTGATATACTTCGACATCGCTAAACGCAAGGCTGCGATCGACCAGCCGTTCGAGATGGCTTGTATACTGACCGCAGGTTCCGGTACTCACAGGTAGACTTTGAATAAGCACAGAATGTAAATAATATAGAGTTAGTAGTTGAGAGTGACGTCACTGAAAGGCAGGCTAACATGTGTTCAATATAAGAGGAAGTCTGAGTACACCATTCGATTCGTTATGACGTCCAGAATCTCTGGTCAAAATTTCAAAATCATCGTACGGTACATTTTTGAGTAATGCCCTTTTGAAGGTCGTAAAGTACAAATAAGTGATATAAAAACGACAAAATACTTATTGTAAAGCACGTTTTTAACCACCATTTTATGAAATAACTTCCTAAATAGTTTCTACACATTCCATGGGTTATATTTCAAGACATGAACAATTGGTGGAAAGATTTATTTGAAAATCCCACAGTGCACAGTGGTTTAAATTCTAGAAATCGTGGTCACCCATATTTGACTGTGATAAATTGATTTTATGTACTCAATTTCTCCAGCAAAATTGTTTCATAGAACAAGGCCTTACTTTTGGCGTTTTTAGTTTTTCGATCAATCCACCTAACAGTTAGATACAAAAATATTTTTTCTAATTTTCAATATACCAGATAGCTTCCTTCAGCAAAGTTGTGGAAATTTTTCAAAGATAAACAATTGCTGAATACTACGATGTCCTATCTGTACAATTGGACACTACGAAATAGAGTTTTTTGTAGAACACTTCTCTTTAAAATCAGTTTTTTGTCTATAACTTTTTCTATTATTGTCAAAACAATAAATTTTATAAAGTCTTGAGAGAATCTTTGTTGAATGAATGAAATCTTAAAACATTTTGCATTGTTTTGAACATTACAGACAAAATTATAGACAAAAAACTAATTTTGAGGAGAGGTGTTCCACAAAAAACTCTATTTTGTCGTGTCCAACGTACAGAGAGGATAACACAGTATTCTGCAATTGTTTTTTTGAAATTTTCCATAACTTTGCTGAAGGAAGCTATCTGGTATATTGAAAATTAGAAAAAATATTTGTTTATCTAACTGTTAGGTGGATTGATTGAAAAACTAAAAATGTGTAGAAACTATTTTGGAAGTTATTTCATAAAATGGTGGTTAAAAACGTGCTTTATGATAAGTATTTCGTCGTTTTTATATCACTTTTTGTACTTTACGAGCTTCCATGGAAAATAGGAAATACTACAAGGTATACAGCTCTAGGGTTGTATGAAATGGTGACGTGGGACTGAACACTGTTATTAGGGGATTTTTTGTTACAAAATATACAGAGTCTGCAGACAGAATCAATGTGTTTGCTCAGCGACTGTACATATTTTTATTTTCAGCCTTCCCTGGAAATCAATTTTTGAAAGATATTCAACAACACTCGAAAGAACATCGTTTATGTTTGGCGATATTATGCCTGTATTATTTTTTTGTGCAAACAACATGTATTTGACAAGGCACAAGCATATCGTGTTTGTTGAAGAAGCACCAAGAATTTCTTGTAATGCGTCAAACTCAGATTTAACTCTATATCCTCAAAAACCAAATCCAATAATACTTACGTTATCATAATGAATGGTTTTGTCTTATTTAACTCTGATTAAATCAAATCTATAATATGGATCTTACTTTCAAAATAATATGGAAGGCCTTACACAGGTTCATTAATTGGCAAACATAAGAAGATATGTTAAACAAAATTATTAACAAGTTCCAGTAATAATTGTGGTCTTCACATCGAGCTCGTATACGAATACCCAGCCGTAAACTGTGTATCTTCCATTACTCTTCAATGGAGGTGAGTATTTTTACGGCTGGGTATTTGTTTACGAGCTCGACATGAATACCCATAATATATCATCTAACAATTTTGAAATGTAAAAAGAGATTCTGAATGAATCTCAGTAAACAAACCAAAAATTCACAAGCATTCGCAGGCTCTTACTCTTCTATGAATGTGTATATTTGGGAATTTACTCTTTCGGTACTATCCGGTTACGATTATTTAGTGAATATCGATGATAAAACTAAGTAAATATCCCTTGCAAAAATTTACAATTCTTGTTGAGTAATTTATGGTAATCTTATTTATGAGATAAACTTCTAATCACCATCAACCAGCAGCATTGCGGTTTTTTCTCGATTGCACACGAATAGAAATGTACGAACAATAGTGTACCACTGCAATACGAAAAGTACCACTGCAGTACGAATCGAAGTGTTCCGCTGAAATGTACGAATAGAAAAGTAACGCTGCAATCATAGACGACAAGAGACCTGCGGCTCTTTACTCTATTGGTACTGTTGCTTTTACCGGCATATTTTCTTTAAATGTGTAAAAAAGTAAAAAAAGTGTTTTCTAAAAACGGTACTTTTTGAGATATTTAATATTTTGTGACAGTTTGGAAAATTTGGCAGAGAAATTTTTTTTTTCTACAGTGTATATATTTTTTCTACAACCACAGTTCTATTACCTACTAGTGAGTCATTCCATGCTACTACACACATCGATCCTGATCGACCATTTCGACCAGTAAAATTTGACGATAAATTGATCATAAAGGCGTGATGAGATGATTATAGGTACTGAGGTGAATATAGGAGCGGTTACCCTAGATAAATATTTCTATATTAGAAACACGGATTGTTTGATTGGAATGGTGTCTTCATCAAAGGGTGACCATGAAAAACGGCTATATTCGATGTATTTTATTTAAAAAAATTCATAACTTTTGAACCAGTTGATCGATTTTCGGTCTTTTTGGGTCAAATTAAAGGTAATTACGTCTAGTTATAAGAAAAAATACCAAACAATAAATCCGGGTGCATTTATATGCATAATGTATAAAATTGTTGGAATTTTCATCTTGTTTTTAAAATTGAATTTACTTAAATTTAAAAAAAAACATATTTGTAAAAATTCCAGAGTCAAGTATGCCCTTCAAAATGAGACCGAGAGATATTTTTTATGTTTGCCCTAAAAAGAAAGACATACAAATGAAAAACGCATATTTTTTGATGAAAAATATTAATAACTTTGAGTAAAATTGAGATATTAACGATGTCAGCATTGCAAATTGTTTCTCTTAAAAATCTCTAAAAGTCGTTTAAAGACAGTTTTGAGATGAATCTCGAAATAAAAAAGTTAGAGCGTAAAATATGTTTTTTCAATATAAATTGGTTGTTTTCAAAGATAGAGAAAATTTTTTTTTTACAGAGTTACTTAAAATTAATGAAGCTATATTATTGTAGAACAAATTTTTCTTCTATCTACAAAGATAAAAAAATTAGATACTTTTTTGCATTGAAAATGTTGGTCACCCTATTTTTGATCATTTTTTGATAAGCGCTTTATCATATGTAACAACTTTGTAGAAGAAAGCTCCAAATTTCCCCCTGAATTTGGTTTCTGGACCATTGTGCAATGTTTCGAATAAAACCAAAATGATCCTTTAGGAAATTACTTTGCAATTGGAAAAACTTGTTCACCGGCGTAAATACGCAGCTTGCTAAGTCAAATAGGGTATTTGTTCCATTATTCATCTCATTAAGCCGACGTTCACGCAGAATGCACGGATTGAACACCAGATCTACACAAAATCATTGAACAAATAAATAAAATACGATTACACGCTCTCATGGAATCGCCCAGCAATCGAAATTTAGTGAACTTACACACTTAGATTTTATTGCCGAGAACTCAACAGCTGATAAATTCAGCGAAATGTTCTACTAATTTTCGGCAGAATTTTCACGAACTTCGGCAAACGAAATTTAATACCTGCTGGTTTACGGTAGATCGATATATTTGCTGAATGTTCGTCAAAATATATTGCTGAAATTTGTTGAAAATTTCGCCGAGCTCCATCAGCTGTTGGGAAGTTTGCCAAGATAAATTAAGTGTGTAGCTAGTTTTATCCTGAATTTTGAAAAACAAACTATTTTTCACAACGCTCCCATACTCATCTCAAAACTCAAATCACTTTTCAGTTATTTATCTCATGACGCCCCCATTTTTACTACAATGATAATCACTTTTTTAATGAACGTAGCCGCATAACGCCGTAGTAGGTTACCTAGGTATTCGCTGTTATTGCTTACGGGCAAAATTGGTAATCTAAAAACCACGGCAGTGCTGTCGATTTATGTCAGTTATGTCGGAATAATTCAACATTTTCAGTATGATTTATTCGTATTACCAGAAACTGATTCGGCAGCTTTTGATTATCTTCAACGCAGATGAAAATACATACAGTTGAAATTAAAGACTTGGAAAAATTCATCTCATACATTCCTACTATTCAAAACTTGTTTTTGGAAATTTGAGATGAACATTTTGAAGATTGAAGCATTCTTGTGTGTATTCGTGATTTTGTTTATTGATTAAAACAAAATTCATTCCGCAAACTAGGAAACAATATGGTTGGCTGCAGAACGAATTCCGTTGTAGCCGTATAGAGTAATGCGTGGATTTTGTTTTCTTGGGAAGATGGTTGAAATAAATGAGTTTTTGAGTGTACATACCCAACTATAATAACAAATTTAGAGAATTTGGAATTTTTTTTGAGGAATCTACTTCATGAGAAATCTAAAGTGAACTAAGAAGAATCCCTTCCATAGATTAGTTGATTGGTTTAGCTTGAAAATTTGCGTTTTTTATAGTTTTCAACTGAGTTTTAAAGTTGTATGAGATAAATATATGGGCTGAAATGAATGATGGAACAGTTCCCCTACGTTTGCAAAGTTTTAATTCTAGTATCTTCACAAAGTAAATGAAAGTGCTATCCACAAAAACTGTTGACTCATTTCAGGTATTTAATTGGACTATGAGTTGATTTTGTGAACCAAGTCACTCATACGATTGATGATTACGGCTAGAAATTATTAATTGATTGATGAGAGCTCCCAGTGTGACGATACGATTACGCCAAATCCTACAACGAAAAAGATTGGAGTATAATTGCCTAAATTCCTTTTCTCAAATGAAACTAGCGAATATTACAATTTAAGTTTTATTTCTCATCCCATCACAACCATTCCCAACTTAAGAACACATAATTCGGCCAATTCGCACTTTTATTCCACCGACTACAGCTTGGATTTTGTGCCGTGGATGATCTCCCGTAGCTGCCGGCGTAATATCTTACCACTAATGGTTCTAGGAATTTCATCGATGAACCGAACGCCTCCGTACAAACGCTTCTGAGGCGACACCTGACTAGCGACGAAATCAACGATTTCTTCAGCACTAACATCTTCACCCGATTCCTTTACAATGAATGCCGTAGCCAGTTCGCCAACACGCTCATCCGGAACACCTATCACTGCCGCGTCCTGCACCTTGGGATGCTTCAAAAGAATGGCCTCCAGCTCGGCGGGAGGAACCTGAAAGCCTTTGTACTTGATGAGCTCCTTCAGCCTATCGACGATAAAGAAATCGTGCTCCTCGTCGAAATATCCAACGTCTCCGGTATGCAGCCAACCGTCCTCATCCAGCACATTGGGTTCTCCCACGTATCCTCGCATTATGAGCGATCCCTTGAAGCACAACTCCCCACGTTGGTTGGGTCCCAGAATTTTACCCGTCTCCGGATCAATCACCTTCACCCTTTGACCCATCCGAATTTGGCCAACGCATCCTGCCTTATTTTCGAACCCGGATTGCATCAACACTCCTAGCGTTGTTTCGCTCATACCGTAGCCTTGTCGAATGAAGGCAATTCCAATCCGATCCCGAACTCGATCTTCGATTTCTTTGCTCAGAGGTGCCGCACCGCATATTACCGTCATCAGCGATGATAGATCGTAGTTATCGACGATGGGGTGCTTGGCCAGGAACACCAACACTGGCGGGGGGACCGTCATCAAGTTTACTTTGTACTTCTGGATGCTGTTCAGAAACAAATGAATGTGGAATTTGGTCATCACAACGCAACAGCAGTCATTGGTTAGCATGTTTATCATACTGACAGCCGCCATCGCGTGGAACAGCGGAGTCACTGCCAGAGCCATCAATTGGTCCGGTATATCTTCGAGCAACTTTCGAGTTTCTTTAGAGTGTGCGACAGTAGTCATTATATTGAGGTGTGTGAGTTCAACTCCCTTCGGCAATCCGGTAGTCCCGGAGGACAACACTATGATGGCCACATGTGAAAAGGTGTCAACTTTATCTGGTATAAAATGCGCCGTTGGTACTTCACTCATCAGTTGAGCAAGAGTGATAACATCGGGGAAGCTGGCTGCCTTCGGGTGATCCCCGAGAGTTACCATTTTGGCTGTAAGTTTCAACCTTCTGAACGTCATAACAATCTTTTCCAGTACATTGGGCGAGACGAAAACAACCTTTGGCTTGGAGAGATTGATGGCATGCTCGAGCTCAGCTGTGGAGTGTATTTCAGATAACGGTTATCGATGGGTTTTATCGCTCATAGCAAACGATAAGCAAATGTCTGCAGGAGAGCTCTAGCACTTACCTTCCACGTAGGCTGGGTTCAAAAGGGCAACCGGAATGGCGGCCAATATTGAACCGACTTTCGCCACACAAAACTCCAAACAATTATCGCTGATGATCGCAACGCGATCGGTTTTACGTACGCCCAGCCGCACCAAGCCGGCTGCCACCTTTGACGATTGGTCATACATTTGCTGGTAGGTCAACTGAGCCTCCGTCACCGGGTCGATCTAATAGAGAAACGGTTTGCTTAAAATCACAGTTCTGGTTTTTCGCGTTTCACTTTTTGTACTTGCCAATGCGATGTTTTGTGGCTTCGCCCGAAATTCGTTCACCATCATTTCTCCTAGGGATCCATCCTGCAGCATTTCAGTTGGGTCAGGACCTCCGTACAGGATGTATTGCTCATCTTCTTGGGTCATTTTTTTTTTTAAATTGAAAGTACACTACTTCTTCAACCAGGTGCGCAGCTATGATAGACTACCGAGCTGATACGGTAGGAACACTCGACTGAATCCGGTGCGACCGCGACCACGAAATAATAAATGTACTGTTTTGTTGTCACGCGACTCGAAAGCAAAGGTGTACGCACGAGCTCGGCTGCTCGTGATAAAATCGAATCGGTGTTAGTTAACGAAACGAATCAGTATAGTCAATAGTATCCATTGATACTCCTTAGTGAGGGTGGTAATCAATCAGTCGCACACTTGCATACTCAAATCACCCGAGAGTAGGTTTTTGTTTATTTATTTATTAGGTAAGTTCAATCCTAAACGTTATGTTATTCAATGTCTAAAGGAAAATTATCTATCGATGATTTTTCTGTTAAGTATCTTCACGGCCCAATAGTGGTGTTATTGTACTGGTTATTCATAACATGGTGTTACTTCCATGCATAGCCCCGCGGATATGCATGAAAGTAATACCATGTCAATAATTATCAGTAGGTAGAGGTAGGTAGAGCGGGGCTAGTTGGTCATTTTTGGTCAAAATGTTCTATAACTTTATGTAGGGAATATTATGGTAAAAACTCATTACACGAAAATGTTGCGTAAAGTCTGTACTGCCTGTGATCGCATAATTGTAACATTCGACATTTTATGGATTTCGTGCTATTTATTGGGAAATGCTTAGAATAGTATGTACTTTTTACATCTGAAAAAATATGCCCATGTTTGTGTGAAAAAAGTCGTAAAAAATACCAAGTTGTTTTGTCACATAGCGTAAATAACCGCATAATTGTCACCCTACTTAATTTTTTCAACTTTTTTATCAAAAAAGCTTCCATCCAAATCCACATCTGCATTCTTTGGAACTCGGAAGTTATTCTGGTCCGGTAACCAACCACCGGTGACCCGTTTCTGATGTTCAGCTCATGCTTGTTGAATACATGAAAAACTTTAGTTTCCCTGTGATATATTTCAAAAGTAGCTTGAAAGTGACGGCATAAATGTATCGTTGCAAAAATTTCAACCAATTTGACTTCAAAAGTAATGTTTAATGTATACAGAATGTAAAGTAGTGCTTTCTTCATGATACCAAGTTTAGTTAAAGTGTCTATTTGCAAGAATATATTGGAAACAAAGCATTTAAGTTCAAAATATAAAAGTGCTATTTGCTCGAACAACCAATTTTGCAAATGTTACAAATATGCGATTATGGGCAGTGTAGCTCTTAGAAAAAATATGACCGACTCAAAATTGTTTACGATCTTGCGGATATTTTTTGCCTTTCTCCTAGAAAGGTATAGCAATCACTTGCAAAACCGAAAGTATAAAAGTGCTCTAAAGGGCCGAATGGCATATATCACTCGACTCAGCTCGACGAGCTGAGCATTTTCTGTATGTGTGTGTGTGTGTATGTGTGTGTTTTTTTTTAAAAAGGTGGCGGGGAAATCTGCAAAGAGACACCTGAGAAGAGAACTCAGGGTGTGGGGATGAGACTGGGGGAGAGATGCTGGAGTAGTTACACTCGCCCAGGCACCTACTGATCCCTGTCCCGACCCACTAAAACCCCTCCAGTCTCCAGCCCTGGTCTTCCCGGAACGACGGTTAAGTATTACGTCGGGGAGTGGCTTTTGTGCGTGATGCACCCTCTTTACTCTTATAACCTCCTAGCTAACTACCTGGAGACTGGTAATTAGCTACCACTGGCGTGTTGGTGGTTGACCCGCCACACACGTTGCAGCTCCAGAACAATCTGAGAGGCGGCCGCACAGACCGCGTTCCAGATGTCCGGGTCGTCGCACATCCTCCGGACTAGATTGTCAGCCATCATGTTGCTCCTCGCTCTTACGAAACGGGGGCTTACGAAGAAGACATGCTCAGCAGTCTCCTCCTCCTCCACGCACTCGGGACACATGGGGGACACCGCGTGTCCGAACCTGTGCAGATATTGCCTGAAACAACCATGGCCTGACAGGATTTGTGTCGGGTGGAAATTCACTTCACCATGTCGTCTCCCGACCCAGCCGGATATCTCCGGTATTAGTCGGTGCGTCCATCTGCCCTTTGTGGAGTTGGACCATTCCCGCTGCCAGCGGAGCATCGAGAATGACCTTCTGGTACCTCGTATGCCCCTTGTGTCACGTTGGTCGAAACACTCTCTGTCCTCCTTGATGGCGATGCTGATAGTCATCATGCCGGACAAGACACAGATTGCATCGTATGACACCGTACGATACGCACTCGCAACTCTCAGGCACATGAGCCTGTAGGTACTTTCCAGTTTGCCACGGTAACTGTTAGTACCTAGCGCTCTGGACCACACTAGCCCACCATACCTAAGTATGGACGAAACCACGGTGGCAAGAAGTCTTCGCTTGCTGCCATAAACCGCTGAGCTATTGGACATCATACGAGATAGTGCTGCAATAGCCGATGAGGCCCTCTTACAGGCATAGTCGACGTGACTCCCGAACGTGAGCTTGTCGTCCACCATAAGCCCCAAGAGCTTCAGGGATCGCTTCGAGGTGATGGTGCAGTCTCCGACTCTGGCCACCGCCTGTTGCTCCGATTTACGGTTGTTCACAACCGTGACCTCCGTCTTATGATGCGCGAGCTCCAGTTTCCTGGAGCGCAACCAGTCCTCGACCTTGCGTATACAGTGCGCGGCCGTCAACTCGACCTCCTCGATAGACTCGCCGTAAACCTCCAGCGTTATGTCGTCTGCAAAGCCGACGATCACAACCCATACAGGGAACTTGAGTTTCAACACTCCGTCATACATGACATTCCACAACACCGGGCCCAGGATAGAACCTTGCGAAACTCCTGCGGTAATTGGGACGCACTTCTGACCCTCCTCCGTGTCGTAAACAAGTACTCGATTCTGGAAATAATTTTCCAGAATCTTGTACAGCGACACCGGTACATGGATGCTCCTGAGCGCGAGCGCTATGGAGTTCCAACTGGCACTATTGAACGCATTCTTCACGTCGAGCGTGACGATTGCGCAGTAGCGTATTTCCCTTCTCTTGCGCTGGATTGCTACCTCCGCCTTTTTGATGACGGAAGAGATTGCGTCCAGCGTGGACCTGCCCTTTCGGAAGCCGAACTGGTTACTTGCCAGACCGTGTACACCCTCCGTGTACCTCACCAGTCTGTTGAGGATGATCCTCTCAAGCACCTTGCCCGCGGTGTCCAGCAGGCAGATAGGCCTATATGCCGATGGGTCCCCTGGCGGTTTGCCAGCCTTCGGCAATAAGACCAGTCTCTGCCGCTTCCACCTGTCCGGAAAGAGACAGTCATCCAGGCACCTCTGCATGACTGCCCTGAACAGCCCGGGGGCCGTTTTTATCGCCAGCCTGATCGCCAGGTTAGGGATACCATCCGGTCCCGGTGCCTTGCTCACCTTTAGGGATTTGGCGATCACGATGAGTTCCTCATTCGTAACCCTTGCCTCCTCCCCTGCCTCGACACGGCTGTCGTCGCTCACGGATTGGATGCTCGGTAGGTTGGCCGACCATCTCTGGTCTATGTCTGAGATACTGGAACGTCGGACGTGAGACTCGACCGCCGGAGGCCAAGGACTTGGCTCGTGGCATGGAAAGAGTCCCTCGATGATACGCTCCAGCATCGCTGGTGATCGCTCTGCAGGCGCCAGCGCGCCTTTAGTCTTGGCCATTACGATCCTGTAGGCGTCACCCCACGGATTTGTATTGGCACTCGCACATAGCCTATCGAAGCAGGCCCTCTTGCTGGCCTTTATCGCACTCTTTAGCATCGATCTTGCCGAACTGAATGCTGCGCGGTGCTCTGTTCTCTCTTCTTCGTTTCGCGCACGCTGCATCCTCCGTCTTGCACGGAGGCATGCACTGCAAAGGTCGGCTATCGCGTCCGTCCACCAGTAAACCGGTGGCTTTCCATTCCTAGGTTGGCGAGTCCTAGGCATGGTGGCGTCGCACGCCCGCGATAGCATAGCAACTAGTTGGTCAGCAGTCGGGCGGAGCCAACTGCCCCCCTCGCGCTCCCTTCTCATTGCCTCTTCGAATACCTCGGCATCAAAGTGCGATGTCTTCCACCCGCGAACGGTCGGAGTGTTGGCTCTACCCGTCGCTTGCCGCCTCTCGTTGTTGTCTACACTATAACAGACCGCCTGGTGGTCGCTATTAGTGTAGCCATCGTCTACCCTCCAGTTCTTGATCAGTCTTGGGCTGGAGAACGTCACGTCGATGATCGACTCCGCACCATTTCTGCTAAATGTACTTTTGTTCCCAACGTTGGCCAGATCTAGGTTGAGCTTTGCAAAAGCCCCCAACAGGATCTGGCCCCTCTGGTTCGTGAAGCGACTTCCCCACTCAACAGCCCAAGCGTTGAAGTCGCCCGCCACCACCAACGGCGTTAGGCCCGTTAGCTCCATGGATAGGAGGTCGACCTTTGCGGAGGCGGATTGACTCCTTAGCCACCTCCACCCTGCACTTCGCTTTTAGGGCTTGTGCAATGTCGCACCCCTCAGTGATTTCGTCCAGGTTTTTAAGCTGGAGAGTCACTTCTGAGGTGAGTGCCCGCACTTGCACCTCCTTCCCTAGGACCTTTTCAGCTACCGTTTTGTAGGTAGCCCCCTTGTTCTTGGCGTCCTTCCGGAGTTCAAGTATCATCTCGCCAGTGCGAGATCGGCGGATACTCCGCACATCCGTCCCCAGATCCTTGAGCAGGGTTTCCCCCCTCATCTTCTTCAAGACTTCTGAGTACTTCGACCCATCCGTCTTGAGTATGAGGGCATCACCCCTACTCCGCGCCTTTCTGACCTTTTTTGGTCCTCTGGCCGCTCCGCCATCATGTCGCGTCGCACCTTCCCGACGCTTCCTACCCTCTACGGTAGTCCAAGGGTTGCCCGTAGCCTCCACCAGTGCCTTTGCCGCGGTGGACCTCGAACCGGTTGGCGTGTGTTCCCGTGGGAGTAGCACGACCAATCGTTTCTTGGTGTTCCCGGGGGCCGTTTCCCCCGGGGACTGCCTTGTTCGCTTAGCGACCTGCCCCGTGGAGCAGACCGACGCGAACGAGGGGGCGTCTGTCTGCACCTCTTTAGATGCAGTCGCCCTCCCGGTCCTGGCCGCTTTCTCGGCCGCCTTCACCCGAGCTACGAGTTCTTCGTGCTCCTTTCTGGCTTCATCAATGGTGCTCCGAAGCAGGAGGAGGCTCTGCTTCAGGTCGCCAGCGATGTTTCGCCTGTTCGCCAAGAACTCGATTATGGCATCGAGTTGTTCAGACAGCGCCGCCACTCTTGGCCGCGTGTCCATACACCTTTCGACGGCCTTGACTAGCAAGGGACTGTCTACCGAGATGTCTGGTGTGGACACCGACGGATTCGCCGTTTTTCCACCTCCAGACTTCGCCGCATCCGTCTCAGCCTTCTTCTGCGGAGACCGCTGGATGCCACCTCTTGCGAAGGGATTTTGTAATCCCTCCGTACTCGTCTCTTTCGTTTTGAATGTGTTCATCTTGATATTAAATGGGTCCCCCTTCCAGCCGCTATCCTTGTCCATGGTGGAGTAGTCGCCTATGTGGTCCCATGGTGGTCTATGCCGAAGCAGTGAGGTCATGGCTAGGGTAAGCAGTCATAGCGCCTTATGGGCAACTATGACTCCACCGACCGGCGCAAGTCAGGAACAACCATCTGATCCTACTCCTGCCTGATTCCCACCAGGAAATAGACTCGGAACGTACTGGAAGGCCTGCCAGGTTTTATGGGACGGAGACCCCTGCACCATCTCGCCATTTCAAGCCGTTGTCACACGACTTTACTGAGGGAGCTCGATGCAGGTGCCAGCCCGAGGATGCGGTACCATTCCGAAATCCAGCTCATATCCGTTCACTACGCTGCCAGTTGCCATAATCGGGACCTTACTGGCATCAGTCCCGATGGGCGGGTAAGTGCTTTTGGGTGTTGGGAGCGGCTCTATTCGCTCCGTCAGAGGTGCTTCCGGGTGATTGTGGCTTTTGCGAGGAGTCGACTGTCCCTGGTCCGACGCTCACCACCCCTAGGCGACCTCCCGCTGCTGGTCCGGGACTGTTCGGTACTGTCAGTGGTCACACCTGTATTGTGCGCCGTCAACGATCGCCACACGTCGACCCGTGGTGGCATGCAGCTCTGCCGATGTGTGTGTGTGTGTGTGTGTGTGTGTGTGTGTGTGTGTGTGTGTGTGTGTGTGTATGTGCAAATTTTTATTCTCACTCACTTTTCTCAGAGATGGCTGGACCGATTTTCATGAAATTAATTGCAAATGAAAGGTCTTGTTGCCCCATAAGACCCTATTGAATTTTAATGTAATCGGATTTTTAGCTTAGAGGTTATGTTTAAAAATGTGAAAATCATGAAACATCAATATCTCAGAAACTACACAACCGATTTGAACAAAATTGGTCTCAAAAGAACGGGTTACCTAGAAAACCCTTAAGTTTTAAATTCCATAAAGATTGAATTTGTGGTTCAAAAGTTATGGAAAGAAACGTGTTCTGAAGACTGTTTAATCTCACTCATGTTTCTCAGAGATGGCTGTACCGATTTTCATAAAATTAGTGTCAAATGGAAGGTCTAATTGCCCCATAAGACCCTATTGATTTGTTTTGCAATCGGACTATTACTTTGCCTGTTATGTTTGAAAATGTGAAATCCAGCTATGAAAAGGAACATATTCCGAAGACTACTTGGACTCACTCACTTTTCTCAGAGATGAATTATGATTGAACACGTGGTTTCAAAGTTTGGCTGCCCTACACGTTCCCATTTCATTTGATTATAATCGAACTTTTATGCAACCGTTATGTATTGAATTGTTAAAACAACGAAAGTCTATTATCTCAAGTATTACACGACTTATTTGAACATAACTAGTGTCATACGAACGAGTCATCTCTCAAACTTACAAATAACAAACTTCATAACAATTTGATATGTGGCTCAAAAGTTATGGAAAGAAGAGAAATTCAAAGACTATTTAAAACTATACCTGCTTTGATCGATATATGTGGCCTCAACATAATTTAAATGTAGTGTCGTACTATTTGAACGCTCCAAGTTCATTGATTCCTTGCGGTTTGTTTGAAGTCTGCAAATGCACGACGAATCGACCATAGGATATGATCAAAGTCAAATAACAAATCGTTTGAAATGATTGGTTTTATCGAAATGACAACATCCTCGTCTTTTGGCTTCTGTACATCGCCTTAATTCTGAATATATTCATATTGGGTGGTATTCTGTCATTATCAGCAGACTTTCTGGCATCAATCTGACACCGGAAATACCCATATTGGGAGGTATTTTTGGTTGTTTTCCAGAAACTAAAAGTGGTCGTCTTCAAATTCAAAATAGTGTCCAGGGTCAATGTTTGGTTTCTATGCATCATCACGTTTACGGAAATATCCATATTGAATATGATTCGGTCATTTCCGACTGTTTCCTAAAAGTTGCCATTTAGTAATTCAAAATGGTGCCTGAGGTCAATTGTTAGCTTCTTGCATCATTCTGGTTCCAGAGATACTCATATTGGATAGTATTTGTTTATTTTAGGTTCTTTTTCACAAACCGGTAGTCGCCATCTTGGATTTCAAAATGGTATTTAGGATACTGGTTAAAGAAAAACTCATATTGGGTGATATTTGGTCACTTTGGACTGTTTTTCAGAAGCCGAAAGTCGTCATGTTGGACTTTAAAATTGCCTGTGAAATCAATTTCTGTCATCTGGGCATAATTATGGTTCCGAAAACATTCAAATTGAATGATATTTGGTCATTTCCGGCTGTTTGCCAGACACCGGAAGTCGCCATCTTAAAATTCAAGATTGTGTCTGTGATCAATTTTTAGCTTCTGTGCATCTTTATGGTTCCAGAAATACTAATATTTAATAGGAATCGTCCATTTCAGGCTGTTTTCCAGAAACCGGAAGTTGCCATCTTACAATCCAAAATGTTGTCTGAGGTCGATTATGGAACATATTTGTTACCACTAAAAACATTCACTTGCCAATATGGTTCCATTTAGTTGATTAGTTCGCGAGATGTGCGGAAATTTGTGAAGAAACATGTACTTCCAGAAGAGGGAGGGGCGTCAAACCATTATGGACATATTTGTTACCTCTAAAAACATTCACATACCAAGTTTGGTTGTATTTTCTTGATTGGTTCTTGACCTGTGCGAAATTTGTGTTTCATTTTCATGGGATCCCTCCCTTATAGAAGAGGGAGTCGGATTTCAAACCATTATGTAAATATTTGTTACCACTAAAAACATTTACCTGCCAAATGTTGTTCCAATTGGTTGATTAGTTCTCGAGATGTGCACAAATTTGTGTTTCATCCAACTATTATGGACATATTAGTTACGCTTTAAAACATCCACATGCCAAATTCGGTTTCATTTGCTTGGTTTGTTCTTGAGTTGTGCAGAAATTTATGTTTTATTTGTATGGGACCCCTTCCTTCCAGAAGAGGAACTCAAAATGGCATGTAGAAAATCGTATTATTCTTTCATACCCGACGAAAGGTTTATGATGAAATCTCTCCAATGGTTTGGTTGGACATTAAATCAAAGACAACACGGGTTAAATTGAGAACCGGAGCCGAATTCTAAATTCGCATCTGCAATCACAAGCACACTACCGCAGCCTCATTAGTTTTTTTTGTTGTTTAAAACTTGTATTTGATGAAATTTTCGTCGGGTAGGAGGCATTTGTCGATGCATTAGTGTACGGTATAATTAATTTAGATCAATGATTCGGCATTTATGGTGTCCATTAAAACATTCATAAAAATGACGACGAAATGAAGATAACTTTTACCAAATTGTTTATCATTTCAAATAAACGGTTTTGCTAAGCAGAGCATATGTTGTTTTCGTTTGGTTTTAGTATGCATCACGAAATGTGCCGTTCCTGGAATTGCATATACTTGATTAATTGAATTCACTGATGACGTGCATAGGACCAACCAGCCCCGCTAGTATGTGACCAACTAGCCCCTCATGTATTAAATATGAAAATTACTTAAAATACATGAAAATAACATTTTGGCGCAAGTTTGTTTTACACAACTTAAAACTAACGAAAAGTACTTTCATTGCGCATTGAACTAGGTTTATTTTAATTTAGCTAGCTTTGTTTAGACAAAAAGTTTCAACTTGAAACCCGAGTAGAATTGATGGCCATTTTGGCACCAACCTGTATTTATTATACGTCCTAATCAAAACTGTACTTTATTTTGTCATTTAGTTTCTCTGGTTATCTGCTACATATCACCCATATTACACGATTTTTTTGATACGTATATTCGGAGATATTTTCATTGACCAACTTACCCCGTAACCAACTAGCCCCGCTCTACCCTACATATAACGCTACTGAGCCGATAAGATACTTAATAAAAAAAATAAATAAATATATTTGAATAAACTGACAAGCGACATTTTTTTTCATTTTCGATACACTATATCGATTTCAATAGAGTAGATTTTTTTATGATTTATACCAATTTATAAATGCCAGTACCACCCTACTGTTGTATCAAAGTTGTGGATAGCAATTTTGCTTTTTTTATAAAAATAGCTCTTTTAATTTTTGGTAGTCAAAATTTTTGGTAGTCAACAGCACAACTATACCGAACATTTAAAATTTAACATATCATCGGCTTCGTGCATCACTGGCACAACTCAAAATTTTGCATTTTTTTGCAGTTTTTGATGGCAAACGATGCCAAATACTGTTAAGTTTCATCACATGAAATCCCATTTCGAAAATCACAAAAATTCCAGAGTTATGAGTAGAAGTGTCTTTGCTGCACAAATCGAAATTTCTCCATAAAGTTAGTAAAAATAAGGTTTTAACTTGGACAACGAGAGCACGTAATATGTGCATAATAGACCCAAAGTTGTTAAATAAGGATTGGTAATCTTAAACTTCAAAGTTTTCTTGAAAATCCAAAAATAAATTTTTGACGCAAATTTTCAAACGCGTTTTTCTCGAAACTATGTTTTTTGAGTTGTGCAAGTGTTGTCGAAACCTACGATATGAATATAAATCAACACATATACATGCAAATAACATTAAATTCTTTCAACTATATGATGCGATTTAGTTTTTGATTGTGGTATAATCGATTTGTACTTATATACTGCCTATAAATATTCAGATTCTTTAAGTCAACGTTAGTCAGTAAATTTCAAATAATGTAGAATTAAATGTTGTTCCTTATACATTAATTTGAATGATCTTATCAGTGAAATTGAAATTCTTTAACGCAGTTGATATTACTGATCGTTTCTGAGAGGCATCCAATGAATGGAAATACCAATCAATATAGGTTCTTAAAACCTGGGTTATACCCAGTGGCCAGAATCCGACCTAAAACCCAATTTTCAATCCAGATGACTACTTCTGGTTGCCTGATAATCATAAAATCCATCATAAAATTGCCGAACTGCCTAATCTAGGTATTTCTATGGTGAAGATGGCGACAGTTTCCGATTAACTTCCTAAAGTGACAAACATCATCCAATACGATTTGGGGAAGCGGTATGATACCCTGAGGTCAGAAATCATCTTCAGACGCCATTTTAAATTTCTAGACAGTAGCTTCCGGTTTCTACCAGTCTAAAAAGGACAAACATTACCCAATATGAGTTTTTCAGTACCAGGGATGATGCTCAGAGACCAGGAATCAACTTCATACTTAATTTTGAGATCCGAATTTGTGACACCTGTTTCCTTTAAATAAGTCGTGTAATCTTTGAAAGAAGAGATTTTCAATATTTTTACAATTCAACACATAATGGATAAAATAAAAGTCCGATTACACTGGTCAACACAAGTGATGCCCCGAAGGTCAAACTAAGAAAAAATAGAAAATTATAGCTTTTCCTGTGAATTGTTTTTCTTTCTAGGGCAACTATTATGAGCTTTAGAGCAGCATTTTTTTCGATTTTGTCAACCAGTGTTATAATCTAATTAAATGGGTACCAATAAAGCAACTAAACCTCCATTTTAAAACTAAAGCCTGTAGTACACTCTTTGTCTAATGGTCAAATATTTGACCTTCTGACATAATGGTCAAATTTATTTGACATCATGGTTGTTGTTTGCCCGTGTTCGCCCCATGTTAAAATCGGAGAGTGACAAATAATTATCTTTGACCAAATTTTTATCAGTCAAAAAGAGACAAATATTTGACGCTCGGTCAAAGAGTGTACTACAGGCTTAAGGTTGTTGAAATCAGTGATGCCATCTTTGGCAAAACGAGTGAATTTGATAAAGTTTTCTGAACACGTTTCTTTGCATAACCTTCGAACTACATGTTCAATCATCATCATTCGTTATTTAGGGGTTTTAAAGACATTCAAAACCTATTTGGTACTTATTTTGTTCAAATCGGTTGTGTAGTTTTTGAGATAATGGAGTTTCATAACGTTTACAATTTGATACAAAACAGACAAAGTTACAGTCCGATTATAATGAGATTCAATAGGGTTTTATCAGGCAACTAGACCTTTCTATTGCAACTTATTTTGTGAAAATCGGTTCATCCATCTCTGAGAAAACTGGGTGAGTTCAAACAGTCTTAGAAACATGTTTCTTGTCATAGTCTGATTTCACATCATAATACATAACGGACAAAGTTAAAGTCCAATAACAATAAAATTCAATAGGGTCTAATGGGGCAACAAGACCTTCCATATGACACTATATTTTTGAAAATCGGTCCAGCCATCTCTGAGAAAAGTGAGTGAGTTTAAACAGTGTTTGAAACACATTTCTTTGCATAACTTTTGTACTACATGTCCAATCATTATAAAATTATTTTACAAATAGTTCAAAAAACAAGCCCGTTCTTTTGATACCAATTTTGTTCAAATCGGTTGTGTAGTTTTTGAGATAGTGAAGTTTTGTGATTTTCACATTTTGATACATAACCTCGAAACTAAAAATCCGATTACAATAAAATTCAATAGGGTCTTTGGGGAAATTAGACCTTTCATTTGCAACTAGTTTCATGAAAATCGGTCCAGCCATCTCTGAGAAAATCGTGTGAGATTGGGAGACCGTTACATACATACACACACACACATACACACACACACACATACAGAAAATGCTCAGCTCGTCGAACTAAGTCGATTGATATCCGAGATTCGACCCTTTGGAGCACTTTTATACCTTTGGTTTTTTCAGTGATTGTGATTTTTTATTTCCAAAACTGTTTCGCTTCATTTGCATCTAAACGACCATGCGTCTCAATGGAACAAACAATACCAGTGAAGCTCTTCTCCTCTAGTTGTTTTATCATACACTAGCTGACCCGGCAAACTTCGTCCCGCCTATTTTTGTGTTTAGTTTAATAATTTTCAATATTCCAAGTTCATTTGTTTCTTGCGATTTGTTTATATCGTTTGAAATGATTGGTTTTATCGGAATGACAACATCCTCGTCTTTTGCCTTTGGCTTTGGTACATCACCCCTATTCCGGAAATACTCATATTGGGTGATATACAGTTATTTTCGTTGTTTTTCAGAAACTGAAAGTGGTCATCTTCGAATTCAAGATGGTGTCCAGGGTCAATGCTTGGCTTCTATACATTATTTCGATTACGGAAATATTCATATGTAGTAGTATTCGGCTGTTTCCCAGAAGTAGCCATCTTACAATTCAAAATGGTGTCTGAGTTCAAATTTAAGCTTCATGCATCATTTTGGTTAAGGAGCATGCATAAATGACGTAGCTTTTTTTTTGAGTTTTTTTTACTCCCCCCTCCCCCATCGTAGCTCTCATCTATTTTTTTGCAAATTTTATTATCAAGAACATACATTGCATCAATTATGATCAAGAAAAGGTAATAAAGTATTGAAAATGACTTTTTACAGACGAAACAGTACTAAAAAAGAACAATTAGAACAAATCCAGTTTTTTTCTTGATTTCATATTTGCTACGTAGCTTGACCCTCTACCGACCCCATCGTCACATTTCGTCACAAAACTGCAAATCCCCCCCCCCTCCCCCTCGAATGCTACGTCATTTATGAATGTTCCCTTGAAGAAACACTCATATTGGGTGGTATTTGGTCACTTTTGGCTATTTTTCAGAAACCGGAAGTCACCATGCTGGATTTTAAAATGGAATTCACCGGAAGTCGTCATCTAACTATTCATAATGTTATCTGAGGTCGATTTGTGGCTTCAGTGCATCATAACAATCCCGGAAATACCCATATTGAGTGTTATTTAGTCATTTGCCACTGTTGTTTAGGAACCAGTAGTCGCCATATTGGATTTCGAAATGGCATTTGGAGACAATTTCTGGTCTCTGAGCGTCATTCTGGTTAAAGAAACACCCATATTGGGTGGTATTTGGTCATTTTCGGCAATTTTCCAGAAACCGGAAGTCGCCATCTTGTATTTAAAAATGACATTTTATGACAATTTCTGGCCTCTGAGCATTATTCTGGTTAAAGAAACACTCATATTAGGCGGTATTTAGTCGCTTTCGGCCGATTTTAAGTCACCGGAAGTCGCCATTCTACAACTCAAAAAGTTGTCGGATGTCGATTTGTGGTTTCAATGCATCATCACGATTTCGGAAATACTTATATTGGGTGGTATTTGGTCATATCCCGCTGTTGTTTAGAAACCGGAAGACGCCATCTTGGATTTTAAAATAATATTTGGAGACATTTCCCGGATAGAAATCGGAAGTTTCCATCTTGAATTTAACAATGGCGGCTGGAGTCGAACATTTTTCTTGCTATCAAAAACCTCAACATATCAAATTTGGTTCCATTTGTTTGATCATTTCTCGAGATGTGCAGAAATTTGTGTGGAACCCCTCCTTTCAGAAAAAGGAGGGGTGTCGAAACATTATAGACATCTTTGTTACCCCTAAAAATATTCACCTGCCGAATTTGGTTCCATTTATTTGGTTAGTTCTCGAGATGTGCGAAATTTGTGTTTCATTTGTTTGGAACCCCTCCCTTACATAAGAGGGAGGGGTGTCGTACCATTTTGGACATATTTGTTACCTTTAAAAACATTCACATGCCAAATTTGGTTCTATTTGGTGGATTAGTTCTCGAGCTGTGCGAAGTTTGCGTTTCTTTTGTATGGGACCCCTCCCTTTTAAAAGAGGGAGGGGCGTCGAACTGTTATGGATATATTTGATACCCCTAAAAACATCCACCTGCCCAATTTGGTTCCATTTACTTGGTTAGTTTTCGAGATGTGCATGAATTCGTGTTACATTCGTATGGAACCCTTCCCTTCCAGAAGAGGGAGGGGTGTCAAACCATTATGGATGATTTTGTTACCTCTGAAAACCTCCACCTGTCAAATTTGGTTCCATTTGCTTGGTTAGTTTTCGAGATGTGCATGAATTTGTGTTTCATTTGTATGGTACCCCTCCCTTTCAGAAGAGGGAGGGGTCTCAAACTATCTTAGTCACCTTTCTCGGCCCCCAAAACCCCTATATACAAAATTTCACGCCGATCGGTTCAGTAGTTTCCAAGCCTATATGGAACAGACAGACAGACAGACAGAGCTGCATTTTTATATGTATAGATTTTACGAGGTTAATGGCTTATTTTTCTTTTTGAAGTAGAATACTTCTCTCAGGAAGCTCGGCTACATAGGGATGTGAAATGAAAATCTAAAGATAGTTGTAATTTTATTATTCAAACTATTTTTTTTTTTTTTATTCTCGCTTATTTTCCGTCGGTCTAGTTCCGCCACTGTTGTGGCCAATCACCGACGCCCAGGGAGGCGACTCCACACCCAGGACCCTAACTCACGACCCGTTTATTAACGGACCGGCGCCAACGGCTTTACTTCCTCATGCGATGGAAGGCGTGATCCCAGAGATTTTTCGCCTCAGAAAATCTCCCGGTGTCGTCTAGGATTGAATCTAGACCAGTTGGGTTGGTTGTGAGTGGATCACGCCACCTCACAACCATCGACACCTATGTCGGCGGTGGGATTCGAACCCAGGCGTCGAGCGAGGTTGGCGGAGACGTTACCAATCACACTAGGCCCCCGCTATTCAAACTATTGTACTATTGAAAATAGTCAATCCGTGTCAAAACGAAAAATTCGACCTCTGATTGGTCGTTATATGATTGCTTCCCAAGCACGGTCGACAGAACCATATACCTTGCAATTTAAAATATGTTATTTGGCCTTAACAAGAGCCTGTTTCAGCCGAAGCCGCTGATAATAGTTCTAGACAGCGACAACAACAGTCCTCCCTTAACAGCAGCAGTTGCGGTGCAGTGGATACCAGCGATAGCGGATAGCGGCCACAGCTTTGGCATGGCAACTGTTAGCGCACTAGTTGCAGCAAATCTCAGCATCGATAGCAGCTGGGCCAGCTGATGCAGGGACAGCGGATACCAATGGCAGCGTATCGCGGCCACAACTGTGGCATGGCTACGGATAGCGTAGTAGTTGCAGCGGGTATCAGCATCAATAGCAGCTGATGCAGTGCGGCACTTTAGTGAAATGCAGTCTCTGTGAGATAGCGTGCATTAGTAAATGCATTCAATGAAAAGTTGACTCATTTTGGCAACACGTGAGCCGTCTAGTTTTGAGTGTTATATCAGCATTTCATTATTTACTTTATCACAAGGAATACTTTATTCGCCCTGTCAGTGATAACGCAAAGATGTGATCGGCATCTTATCCGATACTAAAATGAACAACAAATTGTCCTTTTCAGGATGAAATAAAACCTTGATTAAAGAGTTAATATTTTCTAATGAGTTAATTCACATATTTACAAAATTATTTCTGTGATATTTTTTACTAGCTGACCCGGCAAACTTCTTCCCGCCCATTTTTTCTTCATTAAAATAATTCTGAACATTCCTAATTGTGTGACGAATCGAATATTGGATACGATCAAAGTCAAAAGACAACTCGTTTGAAATTGTTGGTTTCGGTTACTTTCGGTTAATTTTCAGAAACCGGAAGTCGCCATCTTGGACTTAAGAATGAGTCAGAGAAATTTGTGTTTCATTTGTATGCGAGCCTCCTTTCCAGAAGAGGGAGGGTGTCAAAACACCATGGCAATAGTTTTTGGCTAGACCGGAATTTTTAGAACTGCAACTGGATCATTGGTTGTGGTACTAGGGGAAGATCCCCGGTTTCGGGATCTTCATATTCGTGGATCCTCGAGTTCGGGATCTTCATTTAAGTGGCGGGTCTTCACCACTGAAATTGCAAAACCGCGTAGCTCTTTGACCTCTTTATTGTCTTTTTTTAATTTTCTATAGCAGTCGTTCTATGGCCAAGAATCTCTACGGATTGTTGAAGAGAACTAACTCACGCATTGCTGCGAGTCTCATTCTCCGCCTGTCGCTGACGTTATTATCACCTCTGGCTGGAGTGTGTTTCGGATCGGGATTCTGATCCGAAGAACTCTCACTAGTTTTCCCATCCACATTGGAAGCAATCTCGCCGGAATGATCATTGTACCGCGCCGTGACATTCCGGAGAATGTTTTTAATTTCTCTGGAACTCTCCCCAATGACATATTTTTCCAAAAGTTGAAGTCTAATTCCCTCATGAAGCAGTTCGCTCGGATGTATCTCTTTGTTTGGGCACTTGTGCTGGAGATCTTCACCCATGGACTAAAAGGTCTCACGACACAACACGATTTCTTCAAGAACATTACCTTTAAATGACCGAACAGCCTCCGCTGTTTGTTCCATTCCGATGTTCAGTAACCCTCTCAAACGACGACGTCACTGTGACCCCAATTTGTTACTCTCAGGAGAGATCACAACACCGCGGGAGACGAGTTCAAGTTCAAACTCATCGGGATAGGAATGGCCACACGCATTTGTACACGCAACGGTTTTTCCGTATAACTTAATTAGCAATAACGTGAAATGACTCTTTAGGTAACAAATCTGTTACTTAAAAAGCAATAAAGTTCATCTCCAGTCAATTAACAACACATACTGTCACATATTTAGCAACTATAACGGGAATATGACTATCTAATAATGGACGTTTCAACCACATTTAAAATTTTCTCTGTCGAAAAATGCTCCCTTTCCATCTCCAGTTCCAGTCAAGAAACAACACCGTCGCATATGTTGTACATGCGCTGCGAGGCCGACTCCCCCTGCCGCGGGTTAATGTACAGCACTACTTAGAGCTATACATTAACCCACGGCAGGACAAACCGTCATCGCAACTCAAGATGTTCCTTCTATCTCCAAATCATCCGGTGTGCGTGTATTAGTTTGTTGTACGCATACGGAATAAAGAAATAATATGGCAAGAGTACAAATACAGTATGCAAACGTTGATGATTTCGAAGACTTCAAATGCGTCTTGGAATCGAATCACGATTTGTAAACTGCGTCGGAGAAAAACACAAACATTTGCCCTTATGCAAGCTATCTCAAACACGCAATGAGTGTACTTCATAGAAACTCATTTGGACCTGTTTGAAGATACATTGATTGGTGTTTCTAATTAGACATTGCACTGCTCAACGGACAATGCTCTAACGCCCATGTCTAAAATTAAATAGAAGTCAACTTCTAGACTAAGTGTGTAGGCTCTTGATTAGAAACGAGAAACACGAGTGCATACGATTTTCAATATTCGTGTGTTATGTTTATCCAGCATCGATTGCCGCTATACAGCGTTTATTCCTCACAAATGATTTCTTAAATGCTGCCCGAAAGCACACTACACGGACCTAAATATAAAGACGGGCTCGATATGAGCTCTGGGAATCGCATCGGGGAACTGCT
Source organism: Wyeomyia smithii (assembly GCF_029784165.1). Lineage (NCBI taxonomy): Eukaryota > Metazoa > Arthropoda > Insecta > Diptera > Culicidae > Wyeomyia > Wyeomyia smithii. The sequence continues at coordinate 194,922,409 of NC_073694.1, read as the reverse complement.
GCGACATTTTCAAAGGGCACAACATTCCGAAATTCATCTCGTACCTTTGATTGCTATTTACTCTGGCTCCCGGTCGTGTTTACCGAATTCGATAACTGATTCGTCTTGAAGTATTCAAATAAAGCTAAATAAATCAACAGAAAACAACCATCGAGTGGCAAGTACACAAAAATTCTTCCATTCAAGATCAAGCGAAGCGGCTTCAATCGGTTTTTTTCCGTTTCGGTACATGGAGTATTCGCTTAAAGGGGCGTTTGGGCTAATATGTACTCGAGTTGTAATAAGCAGTTGGAAGTGAATAAGTTTCCAGCTGTACAAAGCCTATAAATTGTACAAATCCTTTGAACACGTGTACTACTCCTGTACAAGACCTGCCAAACGGTGCTGCAGCCCTCTGCTTGTTGAGTTTCATTTGCCCCCAGTGAGTGAAAACGCAAACGCTGATTGAAAGAAGACAAATAACGCGCCGGCTTCGGTGCAGTGCTGACAACCGAGGAAGAAGGTAAAAGAGCAAAAAAATACACCGCATGAACAAACACATAAATCAATCACGTGCAATTATTCCGGGCTTTATTGAGGAACGAAGATTCGAGCGTTCGGATAAAAAGTTCAATCAAGATTAAAGGCTGCAGCAGCGATAGGGAAATTTTTGCATTCTTCCGTTTGCGACGCCGGGCGGCAGTGGACGGGGCAACGGGAGGTAAATACAAAACGAGCTAATCGAATCTCGATTGAATGTATTCAGTTCCGCATCCGGATAAAACGAAAGTTCAGTTGGCATTGATACGTTCTGTTTGCAAACAACCGAAGAACTAGTGAGAGCGAAGATTTTTTTTGCTGGTGGCCAGAGTTTTTGATCGGCTCCGTATATAAACTTCCGGAAGGAGTAGTTTTTTTCTTGGAGGATATCGATAACAACGGAATGCTAACAATGCCTGTCACTCGAGTGGAGAAAAGGCAATTTTCTTCTAACAGCATCGAATTAATCTATGAACTTTACATACCGAAGAGGCAAAATTAATTCGATGACAATTTGTTCTCTTGCTACGTATGCTTCTGTTGCACGGTAGCATTGAATGCAATGGCGTATAGTCGAGTTAAGGATTTCTCTCTCGGAATGGTGAGCCAAATGAAATTTATGATTTTTGAATTACGATTGATTGATGATCTTAAATGCTGACAAACTTGTGAAATAGTCGCATTCAGAAGCTAGCTTTATTTTATTTTCAACACCCACGAAGAAGCTAATAATCTTATCTCACTTTTATTTCCACTCCCCAATCATTTGAAACTTTTTTTCGAATATTCAAACTCGTGTAAAAAAGATATAAAAAGCCAACTCCGGCTCCACCGCATCAGAAGATGACAATCAACACACTGTTTCTGAAACAACTATTGCCCCCGGGTCATAAGCTGCAAATGGGACGGAATCGACGGAGACCGTTTCATCCCGGCATTATCATCCTTTGTCCAATTGGTCGCACGTTATGGTAGACGTGGTAATTTCCTTCGGCTGCGTCTAGCGACATTAGAAGCAATCGGTGCAACGACCCACACGGCATAGGACACGGTTCTTCGTCTTCTGCGGTGAAATTTAATTAGATTTCAGAACTTCGTTTCGGTATCATCGTCGTCATCATCACTCCTTAGGATCATACGCTGGTGTCCCTGAACAGGTAGCTAGCTTGCACCTAAGCTCAGACCATCGACAGATTTATGTTTAATTAGAAAGTAATTAAGATGGGGTGATTTGGTTACGTCACTTAGTCGGGATCGTTTATTGGGTGGAAGGTAATAAGTCATTAGGCGCTTCTCCGCTTTACTTTAATCGCATTCCGTTACGGTGACGTCGTAAAATGGTAAGCCCTTTCGACACATGTCGGGCCATTCAACTTTTGAATAAATGTAGCGAAATTCTACTCTGTAGAAGGTACGTGTTAAATTGAATGCATCGCAGCTAAAGGTACAAAGGCATGAGCAAAAATTACCAACCTCAGCAAGGATGTTCGATCGGAAAATTTCCTTGGAATGCATTCGTGCATCGTGTGCCATGCTAGAATGCTAAAGATTTGATATTTCCTTTTTCTGCTACGGATAATCGTGGAACAACGCAAAAGTTGTTCTACAATTGCTTCTTACTGCGAGAGTGAAGCGAAACGTAGGTAAACGGAAAATTTACGACTGCCAAACATAGTTAAAATAACTTGCAATCAGTGCAGCACAGTTGAATAAAAATTTCTCCATTTATTGCGTGTGCACACGAAAAAAAAACCGAGGGCAACATTGTACTAGCAACGCTCAGTGAATGATTGATTTCGTTTCTCCATGCTTACGCTGCTCTAGACCGTTTCACATTTCATACACACAAATGGAGAGAGATTAAACCTTCATAACCGAAACCACAGAGGAACAGATGTTTCCGTTTGGGTTAAGTTTTTTCGAGGTTAAAACCAATTCCTTCCATGTTAGCTCACGTTGATATTTTTTCCTTATATAAAGAGCAACCATTTTCGCTGGTTAGCAAATATTAGAAGAGTGAATTTGTTTGAAATAAGATTGAATTTTAAGTTTTCGATTTGTGAAGTATAAGTTTCTCGTTTTGATTTTTCCTGTTTAATTCTTTGTTGCTGGAATTTTATCCTTCAATTTGTGATAAAAGTTTCCGTATAGTTGATTGATCTTTAATTAGGATTTAGGATATCCGTGCTTGAAATTACTACAAATTTTAATAACATTTAACTATTTTGTAATTATGACTTATCCGGAATTTTGGACTCGATAATTCGGAGTATTTTTTTTCTGTTTGTTTCTAACTTTTATTTTGAAATTTTTTTTATCCCTTTCGGGATATTTGCTATCATTTCTGTCCCTTCCGGCATGTTTGTAAATTTTACAAATTTGAACATTTTTTTTGTGATTCGATTATCCGAAAAATTCGATTATCAGGGGTGAGAATTTTTGCCATTTATGACAATTTTGCCATACCAAAAAAATTAAAAAATAAACAATTTTCGCATATTTGACATTTAAACATGGTGAAATTTCCGGTATATTTTAGCAATTGCAAAATGTTTTAAATTGTCAACATATTTGATGTATTTGATTATCATGACTTTTCTGAAATGTTTGACGTCAATTACATATTAAAATCTCACAGACTGCGACGCAGAACAGGACACAACATTTACTGCTTACTTGGCCCCACTTTCCACTTATTTTTTTGACATATTATTGCAACATGCCATGCCCAGCGTATCCGTCCAGTTTTAGCCACCTTTTGAATACTGGGTTCGCCCTAGAGTTGCGCGAGCACATGGTTCATCCTCCGCCTCCATATTTCGTTCGAAAACACCGAGCACACGCAGGCTCTCCTCGAGCATTGTCAACGTTTCATGCCCGTAAGAGAACATTCGGCTTTTGAGCGTTTTGTATAGGCTACACTTCGTACGGGAGCTTGGTATGTTTGACACTTTTCAACACATTTTCTGTTATTTAGGTCAGCTTCGTGATCTCTGTCATTTTAATAATTTCTGTATTTTTGGCATTTTTACAGTTTTCGTCATTCAAAAAACACATTTTTCAAAATTTAGGAAAATGAGGATTTATAATGGACAGTGTTTAGAAAAGATCATGGTTTGCTAATACATGTCGGACTCGATTTTCCGGAGTTTTGATAATCGATCCGGATAATCGAAACCTCCGGATAATCGAGCCATTTTTTCAAAATTTTCAATATCTCTCATCTAAAACAGTGAATTTTCTATTGTAATATATTGTACACAATACATGTGTCGACAGCGTTTGTTATACATATAAACGTATTAATAAATTATATCATATTGATTTTTTCGAAGATGTAAAAACGAAATAAAACCCACCATAAATTAAATAAACCAAAACTTGAAGATTTAGAAATTTTGTGTATCCTGTGAAGTTTCACAGAATTAAGAGATCTACAATTCTGTTGAAAACTGCTAAGCTATAGCGTGTTGGCTGAGCTGGCATCGCAACACAACTTTCAATTAATTCAAACATCCAAATCGAAACCTCAACTATACCAAAAAACTTTGTAGAAGATCAGAAACCGATTGGTTAAACCCTGAGAGCGCTAAAAATTTCGTTTTGTTAGATTCCATTCCTGGCCCAGTGTGGTAGACGAGGTAGAGTGAGAATGGAAAGAATCACTTATTGTTACTAAAGTCCTATGCTATGGCTATGCGAAAATTTATTTTGTATGTTTTGCATTTCTGTCTTTGTTATGTTTTGACGTAGAATTGCGTCTTACGGCAACATATCGTACAAAAATTCCAGAGTTATGAGTAGAACTGCCTTTGTTGCACAACTCGAATTGCTCTATAAAAGTAGTAAAAACAAGGTTTTAGCTTGTACAAAGTGTTCATATTATGTGCATAATAATAGATATTATTTTGTTGCCTTTATGAAAGCTCTATCAATTTTTGTGCATCCGTATTTCGAAAATGAGACAAACTGTCAAAAGATAGCTCTAAACCAGAATGAAATCAGATGTATTTTTCATACGTTAGTATTGTGACATACGAAATAAAGTTTTTCGAACGTTGGAGAATGGTATAACTGGAAATAATAAAGTTATGCCTCTATTTACAGTTATATCATTTTCTAACGTACGAAAAATTTATTATGTCAGAGCGGATATCGCATGCGATCACGAAGCATTTCTAGTCTAGTCTAGTCCACACTACTACATCCAGTACTTGAAAGGATCCTGGAAAATGATATCCACCATTTGTCAAAAATGGTTTCCATACATTTTTCTTATCAACGGACAGGCCTACTGTGTAGCGCAATATAATACAATATAATCTAAGAACGGGGACAATCCGTACCAACCGTTCCGTATGTAAGAAGTCATATAATTCGTTGGGAGTGACAAAGCTAAGAAAATACACTCCTTTGTTGACCAATCTCCTGGGATGGAACATAGGTATTTCGTCCTTATGTTCGGGTTTCAAAACCAAGGATATAGCGCCTTTACTCGCTTCAACTGTTACGGTTGGAACGTGAGTACTAACTCTAGTCCTAGCATTTTTAGCTTATGGTTATAGGGCCATTACTCGCTCTCTTAAAGGAATATGGGTTAGTAAATAATAATTAAGGCAATGTTTCTTGTTAATGAAAAAGGAAAAATTGTCATAGCAACATTCAAAGTGCTGCTAAAAACCGGAAAGGATGTTAAGAGAGTAACCTTGGATCATCAAAATCACTGATATAAAAATTCTATGTTTTTATTTTTCAGCCTCCGACCACTGAGCAGCATTTCATACTCAGTAACAATATAACATTCCTAATACATTTGCAAAATGCCAAAACAATCATTATTATTTTATCGTTTCGAACCTGTATCATCTTTGACATAATTATTAGAACTTTTTTGCGTGAAAGCAAGAAAAAAAAATTATTCAAAACTTAGAAAAAGTGCATGATGAAACCCGATAAATCGCATAAATTTCAATATGGAATTTCAATCAAAACAATGAACTGTGCGCGATTATTAGCTGGAAATGGCTGGAAATGGCTGGAAAAAGAGTCTCAGGATGTTTTTTTCGGTGTTCATGAGTAATCAACTCCATATCCATGACTGATTCGATGAGCAGTTGCACAGAATAAAATAGTATTACTAGTTTTGCAGTCAGAAATAGAACATTTATAAAATAAACGACAGCTACTGTTCGTCAAATGCCAATTGTGCATTCTTCAGATAAATTAAATATGTAGTGATAAATCATAAAAAAAATAATGATGAACCATAATGAGCAAAATTATTCGTAATTAAATTCACTTTTCATTCAATGTAACGCGTGTTTGGAATCATTGAATTCTGACTTATATACAATTTGGAGAAATTTGAAACGATCTCACCAAAATAATGTTTTCCATGATTTCAATCACCTCTTTTACATTTCGCGAATCTGCCGCCTTTATTTTCTATTGGTATATTTTTGATCACATTCATTTCATCCTCTTCAATCTAATTTATTCAAGTTGCCTTTGCCTCTTTAGGCAACTGTTATTTCCTTTTCCTATGGAAGCTGAACCTTTTTTTTCATCACACCTTGCCTCCTCTCACTCACGATGCACTTGATTTCCTGATCACCAACCAACCAACCCAGCCGGAGTATATCCCGTCAATCCGATCTACTCTTCTCCCCCCGGAACCGCCAGAGCAGCATGCTATAGCAAAGTACGGCAAGTTTACTCCAATCTTAATTAAGCAAGGTCACTATCATTTCTCCTAATGTGGTCTCTTCCCTTTCCAATCCTTCATTTTTCACGAATATGTTCAGGAAACACGCAACCACTTTATTTGGCTCACAATCCGTCCGGTTCTTAGCACTTTAGTACGATAAACCAGAAAATGGTTGTATATTATCATAATTTTTGCAAAAACATGCCAGCGGAAAATTTTTCACAACACCTCGCGGTCGCAGTTCACTTCGATTTTTCACATGCGATCACGAAGCATCTATGAATTATATATAAAAAACACCGCTTCAAACCATTAATTTGACTAACCGAGTGTATTTCTAAAAAGCTCTATTGATATAAAACAGGCTGTCGTAATTCTACGTTAACCTTGCGGTCGAGTCTTATAAACAACCTCTTCAATCATTTTTTTTCATTTTGTGATTCCTATTATTTGTGTTGTTATTATCATGATTTGAAATGGTTGACGGTCCCGTAGTTTGCAAACTCGCACAAAAGTAGCGCTGTATAGGACGCTGAAACCCCCGGTGGCCCTTTGCGGACATAAAGCATGGAGGCTGAAGGAAGCTGATCGACGAGTGCTCGGAGTTTTTGAGCGTAAAGTTCTGCGATCGATACGTAAACTGGAAGATGGAGTGTGGCGCAGACGTATGAACCACGAGTTGTACCAGGTATACAACCATGCTGATATAGTGAAGGTAATACAGCTGGGCAGGCTTCAGTGGGCTGGACATGTAGCCAAGATGCCTGACGAGAGAGCCGCCAAAACTATCTTCGGTAGAGAACCAGGAAGAGGCCGTCGACTCCGTGGTAGGCCTCACACGCGGTGGATGTGCGCGGTGGAAGAAGATGCACGATCTACTGGTGTACGAGAAGATTGGAGAGCGGCTGCCCAAGACAGAAGAAGCTGGATATCTCTAATTCGTTCGGCCCTAGACCGGTTAACGATCCGTTAGCCAACAAAGTAAAGTAAGTAAGTATTATTATGTGTTTTTCAATAATATTTCTTTATCTCTTTCGAGATTTTTGTCGTTACTTTCATTTGCGTCCTTTTGTTTATATTATTCCACTTAATATTTTTGTAATTTATATGACTATTTTTATTTCTGCCATTTTTGTCTCTTTTGCCAATTTTGTCTTCTTTTTTCGCTATCATTTTTGTCATTTCTTTAATGCCTGTCATTTTCGTCATTTTATGGTATACATCTTGACATTTTTGTCAAATCTTTTGTCATTAGTTGTTGTCTGTATTATTTTTCAGATTTTTGTCATTTTTTTGATTATCGTTATTTTTGCCATCGTTGTCAATTATGTCATTCATACATCTATGTTATGTATGTCATTCATGTCACTGATATTATTCATGCCATTTATGTAATTTGTGTCATTTATGTTATTTGTGTCATTTGAGTCATTTATATAATTTTTGTCATTTATGTCATTTATGTCATTCATGCCATATATTTAATTTATGCCATTTACGTCATTTATGTCATTTATGTCATTAATGTCATTAATGTCATTAATGTCATTAATGTCATTAATGTCATTAATGTCATTAATGTCATTAATGTCATTAATGTCATTAATGTCATTAATGTCATTAATGTCAATAATGTCATCAATGTCATTAATGTCATTAATGTCATTAATGTCATTAATGTCATTAATGTCATTAATGTCATTAATGTCATTAATGTCATTAATGTCATTAATGTCATTAATGTCATTAATGTCATTAATGTCATTAATGTCATTAATGTCATTAATGTCATTAATGTCATTAATGTCATTAATGTCATTAATGTCATTAATGTCATTAATGTCATTAATGTCATTAATGTCATTAATGTCATTAATGTCATTAATGTCATTAATGTCATTAATGTCATTAATGTCATTAATGTCATTAATGTCATTGATGTCATTAATGTCATTTGTGTCATTTATGTCATTTATGTCATTTATGTCATTAATGTCATTAATGTCATTTATGTCATTTATGTCATTTATGTCATTTATGTCATTTATGTCATTTATGTCATTTATGTCATTTATGTCATTTATGTCATTTATGTCATTTATGTCATTTATGTCATTTATGTCATTTATGTCATTTATGTCATTTATTTCATTTATGTCATTTATGTCATTTATGTCATTTATGTCATTTATGTCATTTATGTCATTTATGTCATTTATGTCATTTATGTCATTTATGTCATTTATGTCATTTATGTCATTTATGTCATTTATGTCATTTATGTCATTTATGTCATTTATGTCATTTATGTCATTTATGTCATTTATGTCATTTATGTCATTTATGTCATTTATGTCATTTATGTCATATATGTCATTTATGTCATATATGTCATTTATGTTATATATGTTATTTATGTCATTTATTTTATTTACGTCATTTATGCTTTACATATCATACATGTCGTTTAAAAAATTTTGGTGAGTTATATCACATTTGTTGTTTTTGTAAATTTTACCATTCATGCCATTTTTATCATTGTTGTAATTTTGCATATTTGTGTCATATTTGTGATATTTGTCATTATGTGATTTTTTTTTTATTCTCCCTTATTTTCCGTCGGTCTAGTTCCACCACTGTTGTTGTGCCAATCACCGACGCCCGGGGAGGCGACTCCACCCAGGGCCCTAACTCACGACCCGCTTATAAACGGACCGGCGCCAACGGCTTTACTTCCTCATGCTTTATGTTAGAACGTAATTGACTTGTTTATACATTTGGGTCATATTTGTCTTTCATGTAATTTTTGTTATATATGTCATTTATGTTATTGATGTCATTTTTGTCGCTTTTGTCTTATTTGTGAATTTTTGTCACTATTGTTATTTTTGTGATTTTTTTTCTGTAATTTGTGATATTGTTGTAGTTTTCGTCACATATCTAACATTTGTGATTTTTTGTCATTTTTGTTATTTTTGTCATCTCTGTTATTTTATTAGACATTTATGTCATCATTGTCATTCCAGAAATTCATGCAATTGATTGTCATTTCAACCATTGTTGTGATACCAGTGTTTTTCGACATCTCTGTTTTTTTTTTCTTTGATGTCACTTATATCTGTTATATTATTTATGTCATTTTTGGCCTTTTACGTCATTTATGTTTTTTTATGTCATTTTTGTCATAAATTATTTTGTATTTATGTCATTTATTGTTATTTTTAGCGTTGTTGTGAATTTTTGTGGTTTTAATCACTTATGTAATTTTTATCACTATCATAATTTTGTTATTTACGTCATGTTTGTGATTTTTGCTAGTACATAATAAAAGTAATGCCTGTAATTTTTGTCATACATGTTGTTTGTATCATTTCAGACATGCGGCAACATTTCTTTTAAAAGTGCAGAGTCAATTCTGCATCGACTCGTAACAAAACTAATTTTAGTCGTGTAACTGGGACTACGGAATTACGTGTGATAGTGGAAATTAACACTAAAACAATGCTGCTAAAGATAAGTATAGTGTCCATGCGGGAGGTAATTCAAAAGTGATCTTTTTGTTACATCCAAAATTGTATTTCATCCATCGAAAGTGACAATCAAAAGAGCGTCATTTGCTTCCCACATGAAAGATTGCATGAAAGCTTGTATGCAGGTTCGAGTGGTCAGACAGTGCTGCTGTTTCTTCCGTGAATGGAGAAAATGTATCGCAAATAAAAGTTTTTTTTTATATTTTGCTTAAATTTTAATTTATCATTATTATTTTTAGTTTAATTTTCTTAGTGTTGCAATTGTGGAGGCGATCGATTTTTAGACCCATGAGTTGTTAACCAAAAGTACGTATGCATTTTGGCATAGGTTCTATTTAAAGCATGCATTGTAGTTCAGAAATCGTTGGTTGTATCGACCATTTCATCGAATCTCTATAACCTCATTTTTCCGACGGTTAGTGGTAACTTTGTTTATGTTTCGGACTTTGTATTTTTTTCTGGTGAAGCAACCGTGTGCTTAAAGGAAATGCTGTTCAATTAATAATTGTTTTTAGTGTATGTATTGGCACCTCACGCACAATCGCTTGAATCGTTCGAAGGTAAACTAAGTAACCAGTATCATTCAAATTCAGATGCGTGACGTCTTTGCCGATGATCTATAGAAGAACTGTCTGAGAATGAGTTGTAGCGAATTATTAACGCCTCATAAAAAATGTATGTCATTAGAAAAAATGATGCTAACAAAAATTTAAAATAAATAGTTAATTTCAATAAAAAAAAAGTTGGATATTTTTTCATTTTTAAAAAAAATCTTGAAGCTATTATGCAACTTTCAAAGAAAGTCCAGGATGGAGAAATGGAAATCTTGTATTTAATGGAAGATTATTCATTTCAAAAAGCCCTTGGTGGTTAACACTCTAATTGCATCGGTTTTCGAGTTATTTGAAATTTAGGTCCGAAAAATTTTTAATATCAAAGAAAATACGCCATTTTCTTAATCTGATCGTGGTTCTCCAGCAAATCGCTGGATTTACGGAGCACATCGCTGCAATCATGGCCAAAGCGTAATTCCTACTGGGGTTATTGAAGCAAAAATGCCGAAAGTATTCGACAATATTTACACGCTAAAGATACTGTACTGCTCTTTCGTGTGCAGTGTCCTGAAATATGCGGAGCAAGTGTGGGCGCTCTATCATAGAATACACATCAACTGGATAGAACGAGCTCAAAAACACTTCATCTTCGATATGCTCTTCGATCTCTTTACCGAAGGAACAGGACAACTGTACCATCGTATGAAAGCCATTGTATGTTGATTATTCTACTCACATTGTCACGTAGTAGATGAGTTTTCCTTTAATGTGCTAACAGATCGAATAGATTGCGCGGACATTTTTGGAAAACTGCGATTTAACACCCCCCCTCCCCCCTTCAAGTGCTACGTCAACCGAAAGTTTTCCACCGATCAAACCATCGCGCTTTCTATGGAATGAACAACCTATTGGATGTCTGTTGTAATTATTTCATTGATGTGATAAATCTAGATAAACATTTCAAAAGGTACTATCTGCTTTCATCGTTTTTCCGGAGCGTCTTTTCATTTTGGTAATGGTTCAGCTTTAGTAAATCTCCCAAGAGTGATTTTCGTTCAGAAGGAGTGATCCCTCCGCTATCAACTTGTGCAAATAATGTGTCATAAAAGGTGTTCCATAAGTTGTGGTGATTGAATGAAGGTGATCGATCAAAAAATCGATCAAAGCAGATAGGACCTTTTGAAAAGTTTCTCTAGAAATATGCTTGATTTTGGTGTGTCGAAATTTGTGTTCAGACTAAGAGTTGGTACATAAGTTAAATTATCTCTACGATGTATATTTTTGTCGGAGCTAAAATAATGATACAGTGCAGCTTCGATTTTGTCACGTTCAAAATGACATTCTCCCGTGAATCTAACGCAACTATGGACTTGGTTGAAAGATAATATCAGTATTTTTGTAAGATTTCAATGCCATTCAACGAAAAATACTAACCTTCATCATTTCCTCGTATCCACAGTCTCGCTAGATTCAGCGAAAAGTATTTTTTTAACCATGATAAAATCGAAACGGCACTGTAATAATGATAAAAATAATAATAATAATAAAGAACAGTTTGTTTTTCAATTAAAAATTGTATGTGATGCAGATTGCACCTCAATGCTGTGTTAATTGTGTAAACGTTCGATTCAAATTTTATTGCCAAATCTCAATCGGCACTCTGATCACAAAACGGAAGGTTGTTTTCACACTGAACACTAGACTCGGCCAGCAAACTACGAATGCCAGTATCCCAAAAACAATATTCAAGTCAAACTATTCAAGTCGCCATCTACAAGTAAAATGATTGGTTTGAGCAAATAAAAGTTCCTATTTAGACCGAAGAGTGCTTTCCCGATTTACTTGGTGTATAATTCTGTCGGCCGTGCTAAGGAGAGAAAAATTAAACGTCCAATCGGAGGCGCAAATCTACGTTTCGACTAGGCTTGACAATTTCCTATGGTCCAATAATTCCAATTTCAAATCGATTGCAGCAAGAACGAAGGAAATCTATTGTAAAATGACCGGTGTTTCAGATTACATTTCACACCCCTATGTAGCGGAACTTCCTGAGAGACGTAGTTCTACGTCAGAACATTTTATTTTCATGTCCAAATGTACCTTTGAGTAAATGTATATGATTGTTTTCGTGTGTCTCCCTCTTCGCCACGAAAACATATTAGGAACTTATAAGAAGATTCCCTTAAGCATTCTACATTCTGAATTTTTTTGGAAAATATCTTTTCATAACATTTTAGACAAATATATGCATCGGCTAATGAAAAAATCATGCTTATACAGAGAACAGACGTTCATCTTATTTTCAAAGGATGTGTAAAAACTTGCAACCGTCATTTACCAGTAAGTGGTAATGCTCCCGCTATGCGGCGCTCGCGTCACTTACAAACCAAGCACTGACGTCGATAAAACATCGATATGGCAATATTTATGCTGTGCAAATGGGACATTACAAGACAGATGTCGTTAGTGTATTAACGTATTTTGATTCAAATTTTTACACACGATTTTCAAATTTCTTTATGAACATGAATGTCTGTTTCCTGTGCTATGATGTTCGATATGTAGTGCGGCGCAAACTTCTCTCGTAATATTAACACGAAGTAATTGACCTTCAACTTTTCACTACATGAACTCATACCGCTGTGTAGAGTTTTTGCTCGGTGTGGCTAGTTGTCTGTGAGTGTGACGTCCATTGGACACGGAGATGCCGATAGTGGCCATCTGTCACAGCACATGAAACAAGCTAGACTATGATGTACGACACGTACGATTACAGAGCAACAGCAGAACAGAACAGAACATATCAGTGCAGTAATGGAGTCTCGTATGTTATCTTCCACCATAAAGCTTGTTCTGCAACGGGAAGCCGAAAGGATGACGATGAAAATGATGATGATGATGATGATGATGACATAGTAAAACACTAGCAATGATTATGTAAAGCAACTTGTAATGCACTCTTGTTGCAGCGATGTCTGATTTGCGCGCTCGAGCACAACGAGAACTTTCTTTGTATGCCAGTAGCAAAACTGTTTATAATTATTGCGAATAGCTTTCCAGTGTAATGTTTGCCAGGCGAGAAGTAAAGTCAATTAAATGTGATGTTTCTCTTCACTCCGGCGAAAGTTATTCACCGCGAAAGTGAAGAAAAACTGTCATTATAAGACGGTTTCAAACGATTTTGCACTAGAATGCACGGGAACTGAGAGGAGCGTTCTGCTAGTAATGACAATTCTCGCTGAACATGTGAAAAGGGCCCAAGTGCCATATGTAAACAAGCCACAATTTCACGTATTTCAATGAATACAAGCTTAATCTACTCGTACAAATAAGATTGTTTGATTAAGAGTAAATTCTTTTATCAATAAATCTTATTGGTAAGAGCAGATTTCGCTTGTATTGATCAAAAAACGAGAAAATTTGGCTTGTTTACATATGGCACATGGGCCTTTTTCACATGTTTGGCGAGAATTATGATATTTCAATACACATTCTGCTCTTTGGAACTGTTTTTCCTGCTCGGTTGCACAAAAGTGTGCGCAATTTTGAAAGGAATGTTATTTGTGTATACGCTAGGTTTCGTTCAATTAAAAGTAAATGTACAGTGGGCTAAGTGTAAGTGTAATTGATACGACACACGCTCAGTGCGTCTTGAACTGTCCTACAGATCAGACGTTTTTTCGGTTGCTTGTGGACTGGTCTTTGACTGCCTATAGCTTCAAAGTTTGTGTTTTGTCAGTGTGTCTTTTAAAGACTACCTGAAAGTTATTTCCCATCAGTCTTTCTCAAGACTACCTACTTTTGAATTTAACATTTGTTTTAACTTTTTTCGTATCACCTGAAATGGCTGGACGGAAAAAGAAACCTCGCATCGCTGCGGGGAGGAAAAGAGAGGCTTCTCTCTCTGACACTTCGAGTGTCTGTAGTGACAATCCTTTTGATATTTTGCTTGAGCATGGAGCTGGTGAAATGGAAGTTACCAATAATGGAACTATACAAAATATAAAATCTTTAAAAAAGGAGAAAGTTCCACCTATTGTGGTAACTATTTCTTCAGTATTTAACTGACAAGATGTACAAATTTTTTACATATGACACCAAGAACGCCAAGCCGTTCAAGGTTGTCTTGAAAGGTCTCACCAACGATCAAACCGTTGATGAGATCAAACTTACTTTAACAGAATTACTTGGCATAGCCCCTACCCAAGTAATTCTAATGAAACAAAAATCACGAGGCGAAAACAGTCAGAGAACTGGAATTTCCCTTGTTAATTATTTAATTCATTTTAACCGCAATGAGGTTAACAACTTAAAATTTTTTGAAAAAGCACATGCTTTGTATAATGTGCGTGTAGAGTGGGAAATTTATAGGAAGTATGGCGGAGGTGAAAAGCATATCACCCAATGCCGTACTTGCCAACGTTATGGCCATGGTTCCAAATTCTGTAACATGGACCAAAAATGTCTTAATTGTGGAGACTCTTCTCACAAAAAGGACACATGTCCTGTGAAAGAGAGTAAAAATTTTCTCTGTGCGAATTGTAACGGCAACCATATGTCAAATTTTTATCAATGCCCAGTCCGTTTAGCAATTGTTAAGGCAAGGCAAGGTAAACAAAATTCAATTTCTCAATTAAAACCAACTTCAAAACAAAATTCTCCAAGCGTACCAGTGACGCATAGTTTACCTACTCCTTTGCATACCCGTTTAACTTATGCACAGGTTACAGGTAGTTCGAACATTATACCGCCTAGTGTTGGTAGTTCGAAAATGACCGTTAATATGGGTAAGCAAAACACGCTAGAAAATAATTGTACACCTATTACTCCAGCTAATATTGCTGCCGAAAATATTTTTTCTAATGTCAACTGCCTGGGGCCTATTACGGCAGGTAAACTTTCTTTTTTGCAACAGGCAATGTTCGATCTTATGAACGCCATGTTGCAGGCAAAATCAATGTTTGAAGCCATTCAAATAGGCACAAATTTCACTATTAAAATTGTTTCTAATTAAAAATTTAGCAATGATTTTAAATAAAACAATTAAAATATTAAATTGGAATGCTCGCTCATTGAAGGCCAATGAGAATGAGCTTTTTAATTTTTTAACAGTAAATAATGTGCATATTGCAATTATTACTGAAACATTTTTGAAACCTAACATAAAATTAAAATATGATCCCAATTACGTGGTTCATAGATATGATAGGATTCAGGGTTCCGGCGGTGGAGTTGCAATTGTTATTCATCGCCAAATCAAACATCGTGCTCTTCCCCATCTTGAGACAAAAGTTATTGAAACTTTGGGAATTGAAGTTCAAACTGAACTTGGGATTTTATTTATTGCCGCAGCATATTTACCATTTCAATGCACACGCGAGCTCAAAAATTATTTTAAAGGTGATTTACAAAAACTCACCAGAAATCGTTCGAAATTTTCCATAATCGGCGATTTTAACGCTAAACATCGTTCATGGAATAATTCTCAAAGTAATTCCAATGGCAAAATTTTATTCAATGATTGTTCTTCAGGATACTATTCTATTTTGTCTCCGAATAGTCCTACATGCTTTTCTTCTGTAAGAAACCCTTCAACAATTGATTTGGTGCTGACAGATCAAAGTCATGTATGTAGTGATTTGATCACACATGCTGACTTTGATTCTGACCATCTTCCAATAACGTTTTCTTTATCACATGAATCAGTTTTAAGCCCTATGAGCTCTGTTTTTAATTATAACAAGGCTAATTGGGAAAGATACAAAACTCATATTGAGAGAAATTTCAATAATGAGCTTGATTTGCAAAACGAAGTGAATATTGATTCCGCTTTGGAAAATGTGCAATTGTTGATGCCAGGAATTATTCTGTTCCAAAGGCTCAAGTGAAATTTGATTCACCAATAATTGACGAAAATCTTCAACTTCTAATTCGTTTGAAAAATGTCCGCAGACGTCAATATCAACGTTCTCGTGACCCTGTTTTTAAAACTATTTATAAAGATTTACAGAAAGAGATTAAACATAGATTTACTTTTCTGAGAAATCAAAATTTTGAGACTAAAGTTGAAAAATTGAAACCATATTCAAAACCATTTTGGAAGCTGTCGAAGATTCTTAAGAAACCTTCAAAGCCTATTCCAGTTTTAAAAGATGGTGAACGTTTTCTTGTATCCAATGAACAAAAGGCTCAAAGACTTGCTCAGCAGTTTGAGAGTGTTCATAACTCAAATTTGAATTTTGTGAGTCCAATTGAAGTCACACGTCAATTTGATTTAATTTCTTCCCAGAATTTTTTACCTGCAGAAATAATTGAAACTAACTTGAATGAGATTAAATCAATTATTAAAAATTTCAAAAATATGAAAGCACCTGGTGACGATGGAATCTGTAATATACTAATCAAACATCTCCCTGAGAGCACAATGGAATTTTTAGTGAAAATTTTCAATTGCTGCTTCAAAATTGCATATTTTCCCAAATTATGGAAAAATGCAAAAATTACTCCAATTTTAAAACCGGATAAGAACCCAGCTGAAGTTTCAAGTTATCGACCAATCAGTTCGCTTTCATCAATAAGTAAACTGTTTGAGAGAATTATTCTTAACAGAATGATTTCACACATCAACGAAAATTCAATTTTTGCAAATGAACAGTTTGGATTTCGCCATGGGCATTCCACAACTCATCAATTGCTCAGAGTTACTAATATGATACGAGCTAACAAATCTGAAGGTTATTCCACTGGAGCTGCTCTTTTAGACATAGAAAAAGCATTCGACAGTGTTTGGCATAAAGGTTTGATTGCGAAATTGCAAACTTTTAATTTTCCAATTTTCCTAATCAAAATTTTAAAAAATTATCTTACTGATCGAACTCTGCAGGTTGTCTATCAGAATTCAAAATCTGATAGATTTCCTGTCAGAGCAGGTGTACCTCAAGGTTCAGTCTTGGGTCCAGTCCTGTACAACATATTCACTTCAGATCTTCCTGATTTGCCTCCAGGATGCACAAAGTCATTGTTCTGCGATGACACAAGCATTTCCGTAAAAGGAAAAAGTCTTCGTGTCATATGCAGTCGATTGCAGAAAAGTTTTGATATTTTTTCTTCCTACTTGCAAAAGTGGAAAATCTCTCCCAATGCTTCTAAAACTCAAATGATAATTTTTCCGCATAAGCCTAGGGCTTCTTTCCTCAAGCCAAACAATAATCACGTTGTCAAGATGAATGGGGTTATTTTAAGTTGGTCCGACAAGGTTAAGTACTTGGGACTAATTTATGATAAAAAACTTATTTTCAAAGAGCACATTGAGAGTATACAAGCCAAGTGCATCAAATATACGAGATGTTTATATCCTCTCATTAACAGGAATTCTAAACTTTGTTTGAAGAACAAACTTTTGATTTACAAACAAATTTTTAGACCAGAAATGCTTTATGCTGTACCGATCTGATCAAGTTGCTGTTCAACAAGGAAGAAAACGCTCCAAAGGATTCAGAATAAAATTCTGAAAATGATTTTGAAGCGTCCTCCTTGGTTTGGTACACTCGAATTACATAGACTTACTGGTGTTGAACCATTAGAAGCTATGTCAAATAAAATTATTAACAATTTTCGACAAAAATCGTTGCAATCCTCAATTGCTCTCTTTATAGCCAATAAGTTAGCAATTAAGTTAGTTGTAAGTTTACTTCCCCTTTTCTGACAAGTAGGTTTAAATCCCTACGAATGATAAGTCCTAATTGCGAAAGCAAACAAATCCTAACAATTAAAATTACAAATTTCTAACAGTGTTGAGAAGTCACCATTTGTAATTGGACATACATACTCATTATTTACTAATATTTATCATAAATACTTAAGCTACTAACAAATCCCCCCTTAAAAAAAAAAAAAAATTGATACGACACACGGAACCAAAACTGATGTCTGACGCTGTTTCGGAATCCAAATTCGATATCTGAGATAACGATTTTTGGTTGCTGCACAAATTAAAAGAGCTGATGAAACAAAACAATTTTTGTAGTAATAATTGTCTTCAAATAACTCACGTAAACTAAGCCGAAATTTCTCGATGACACTTTAATCACTTCCCAATAGTTTAAATCCCAACTTCGAATTAACTCCTATTCTCTCCCATCGAAATAAAGCAATTTACGTCGACAAAAGGCACTCATTCGAAACAACTGACCTCACCGTTGCCTATTTCCGCTGCCGGCAGAAACCTCCGGCTCCGCCCGGCTGTCTGAATCATTACGAGAATAATCTCCGATTACAGCGTAGTGAAAACCGAATCCTGACGAAGATAAATCGACTTTTAAACGGTTCTCGCAGCGGATAACACCCCTTTCTGCACCGCAAAGTGATTGTGATTGACTTCGGCTCAATCCTTTCTTTTTTCTTACTCTGTACGGCAGGCAGGCTAGAAAAGCAACTCCGTTTCGTGAAAGGTTTACTTCCCTTCACTGACAAAATCTTTGAACCGGGCCCCCGTACCCTGTGTGGTCCTTCGGTGTTTTTTTTTTTATCTGTACCGCTTGCGGAAAATGCAAATTTCCCGACAACCGGGTTGTGTTTTTTCGGTTTACAACAAATCTGTTCCCGGCTGCTACCTACCGTCGGCAATCAACGGTCCGGGAGGACCTTTGACCGGTTCTCGTCGGAGAAGGGAGCAAAAAAAGCTTTTAAACATATTGGTAGGATCATTAATCTCTGCGGGATTGATTTGGGTTCCGTTCTAGACCCGGTGGCCAGGGTAAGCTGTTTTGGCAGTAGCTTTCATCAAGGCTCGCCGCGGCCGGCCCAAGGGAACAGATTATTAAAAGTTGTTGTTTTACCTTTTGTTGTTCTGCGAAAAAAAAATCTGCAACGAAATCTGTAGGGGTAAACAGGGTAAGACCGCCCTGCGGGGTAAGACCGCCCACCGTAGTTTTACTACCAATTTATAAAATAATTGAAATTTTTTTTAACGTGTCTATTACAGTATAATTACATAACATTTTGCACGTTTTTCTGTTTTGATAGTGCGCGAACGGTCGCAGAAATAATCAAAAACAACCTTTCAGCTGGCAACCAGTCAATGCGCTATTGTTTTGCGGCAACGGGGCTTAAGGTTTTTCAGTCTAAAAATCTATTGTTTTGTTCGTGAATATATGTTTAATCGCTTGCCTGAATCTATCTTCTTTCGGAAATTTCGAAGGCCGTGAGTAATCTTGTAATTTTGACTACTTTTTCGGTCAAATATGAAAATGTTCCACTGGGGGTAAAGTCGCCCACTATACAAGGGGTAACACCGCCACGAATCCAACTGCTTGTTGTTTTACTTCAAGACCCAAATGCCTCGACACTACAAAGGGAATATTTACAGTATCAGTCGACATCGACATAAGACATCGATGTTAATCGACCATTTTCGATTTGGTTTAAGCTTTTCTAGTAATATATTTTAACAAGACTTATTTTTGAAAAAAGTAAACCTGTGTTCATGGTGTTAATGAACCAAAATAATTTTAGAGCCAGGACGGTGTGTTTGATAGGTATGACGTCTCCGGCAGAATTGAAAATAGTAGTTTTTTACTTTCGAAAAAAGTACACACTCTAAAAAAAATTAAAGAAAAAATATAGAAATAGAATTAAAAATATATTTTTTTTTTCAAATTTTTTTGAAAAAAACATGTTTTTGCCTGTAAAATCTACAAAAGGTAAGCTAAAATTTTATGGTTGTTGGATCATGGAGTAATAGAAATATTAATAGCCCAATTTTTGTGAAGAATTTTTTTTTGACGGTTTATTTGGTGTATAGAGTCGTTGGTAATTTTGTTCTTAAAAAAAAAAACATAGAAAATTGAAAATATAAATAAAAGAAATAATAATTATTAGTATTTTTCTATACATAATAAGTCTTCAAAAGAATCATACAGATAGGTTTAATGAGTTTTAATTTTTAGCTTGAAGATAGGTATATTATGAATTCAATGGCTTGAAAAACCCCAATTCTGAAAAATCTATTTATTTTGAAAACCAAAAAAGTTACCTAAACATTGATTTGAACTTGAATAATCAGAAAACAAAATAAGTTAAAACTTAGAAAAAAATTTTTTTTTCAGATTTTCCACAGTGTATATTTTGTTTAAAAAGAAAAAAAATACCATCTACAACTTTGTCAGAGACACTATACCGATAGAATAAACCGGCCCTAAAAATATTGTTTCTCCTCAAAAAATGGTGGGCGATCTTACCCCGCTGGTGGGCGGGCTTACCCCGCATGAAAAAGATCTGCACATTTTCAATGAATTTTTAAAATTAAAAAAAAAGCTGGAAAATAAACAAAAATATTTCAGTTCTTATTTTTTAAATGTGGGTATTGAATAAAAGAACCTCTTAGCGAAGAAAAAATGAAATTGCAGCCGCAACTTTTTTTTCTATAAACAGAATGGCTTAAGGGGGCGGTCTTACCCCGCTTACCCCTATGGGTAAAGATTATTGACCCGCTTTGAGAAGTTACAATTCGCTCCTTGAGATAAACATTTCCCAATCAATCAATTATGTCCTATCTAGAGTAGGTTTTTGCTTTCGAAAAAGTACGCACAATAGATTCATCATCATAAAATAGAGAGATTCCATTATGGCAGTATTCAGAAAAGTCTACCTAAGACCAGCTTCAACCGAAAACACTTTGCTACAGAAACAAACCGAACTCTAAATGACATTAGGTGGCACAGTTGTTGTTGTTGGCCCAGATTGCCTGGTCCTGCCATCCCTGCATAAGAAGGGCTATTAGAGGTTTCGTTTCTCAACAACTGCTTTCAAGAAATACGGCCTTGGCTTGGATTGCACGAGGAACGAATGTTGCGTAAAGTACTGCATAAAAGCTCTCGCAGCGGAGCTGCTGTTGAAGTGTGCCGTAAAGAACAGCATGAAATCCTTCTTTATGGAGTGCATTAATGGTCAGGCAATTCGCGGGAACATTTATGATAATTTCAGTGCTTGTTCTATATAATCTTCAGTACCAGTGACGCTGAAATAGTATTGGACCAAGGAAAAATAGCTGACGAGAAAAAGGAATACAATTTAAAAAGTAGTACAATTTGAAAAGTAGTTGAGTAATGTGTTTGCAGGAAACAATATCAGACTGACCTTTGCAGAAGATCAAAAGGAAGCCCGCAACTCAGCTGAGAACAGTTTACACCACCAGCGCGTCGTAGCTAGCAAATTGTCACTTCTGAGATTTCCCAGTGAATTACAGCACGTTCTCAGCATTAGCCTAATCTCATTACCAGGCACCAGGGAAAGGACGGGTGGCTGGCTTTCATGCTTGTGGAAATCACACCGTACGCGAAAGGCGACAGGACCGGCTAATTTTAGCCGTGTACCGTGTTACGGTGCTCTTCATTCGTGTACCGAGCGAATGCATGCATTATACATAATTTATGTAAATCAAATGAAATTAGCTTCCGAAAGCGGAAATCGGCGAGATCGGTGGCGCACTCTAAGCCGCACGACTGTGTCCGATAAATCATTTTTTTGACGTAGGACTGCTTCCTTTCTTAAAGGGAGTCAATGCAGAAAGATGAGGCCAACATTACGCGAAAAAAGTAGATTTTGAACGGTACTCGCAAATGTTGGATGGTGTGAAAAGATTTCAATATTGTGTGAAATTACACACAACTTAAACGCAACTTTTGGGTAGCGTGCAAACTATATATTTTCATTCGACGCTTTGGTCGCTAAAAACCTGATATTTACCCGGAATAATATTCCTTAAATGTAAATTCATTAAACTGAGATAATACCGTAATTTCGAGTGATTCATTTCAAAAAGCACGTGTATTTAGGATATAAAACGGAGTAGGATGTTTCAAGATTTGATAATAACGTTCATTAAGTATGTTGATTTTGTTTATTGTATATACACTTGAACTTAAGTGAAATTTCCAGGATACACAAATGTCGGAGAACATGTTTTGAAACAAAAGAATTGCGAATAATATCAGTAAAGGGCATATTTCTACAAAGAATATACATTTTTAAACTTGAATTCAGAAAATATCCATGTTGGACCAAGTTTTCAGCTTTGATTAGTCGAAGTCTACGTTCTAAAACAAGCCTCGACATTTTTATGAATTTTGGCTTTTCGGTCTTTAGAAAATGTTTCCACCGATTCTGAGCTCAAATTAAAATCATTTTCTATATTGTTTTTTTTTTCCTGAGGAAGCATTTTTCAACGATTCTGAGTTCAATTTGGGATTTATTTTCAGTTTGGCCTTTTCTGCCCCACAGAAGGGGTTTTAATTCAGTTTGGGATCATTTGCCATTTTAACCTTATCTGGCCTCAAGAAAGGGTTTTCAGTAATTCTGAGCTCAATTTGGTATCATTTGCCATTTTGGCCTTTTCTGACCTTTAGAAGGTGTTTTTAGCTTAACTTGGAATAATTTTCCATTTTGGCCTTTTTTGACATTTAAACAGGATTTTTTGGCTATTCTGAGCTCAAGTTAAGATCATTTTCTATTTTGGCATTTTCTTGCCTTGGGAAGCATTTTTCGACGATTCTGAGCTCATTTTCTATTTTGGCCTTTCCTGGCCCTTAGAAGGGGTTTTTAGTTCAATTTGGAGTCATTTTCTGTTTTGTTCTTGAGCTCAATTTGGGATCATTGTCTATATTTGCCTTTTTTTAGAAAGAGTTTTTAGCAATTCTGAGCTCAATTTGGGATCATTTCCATTTTGGCCTTTTCTAGCATTTAGAAAGCTAAATTCAGGGTAATTTTTTATTTTGGCATTTTCCGGCCTTTAGAAAGAGTTTTTAGTTCAATTTGGGATCATTTTCTGGTTTGGTCTTTAATAAGGATTTTTATCGATTTTAAGCTTAAACTAAGATCATCTTCTATTTTTGCCTTTTTTGGCCTTTAGAAAGGATTTTTAGCGATTCTGAGCTCAAGTTAAGATCATTTTTTATTTTGGAACTTTCTTACCTTAGGAAGCACTTTCCGACGATTCTAAGCTCAAGGATCATTTTCTGTTTTGGCCTTTTTCGGCCTTTAGAAGGGATTTTTAGTTCAATTCAGAATCATTTTCTTGTTTGCTCTTTAAGAAGGGTTTTTATCCATTCTGAGCTCAATTTGGGATCATTTTCCATTTTGGCCTTTAATGGCTTTTAGAAAGGGGCTTTCAACTCAATTTAAGATCATTTTCTATTCTGGCATTTCCTTGCCTTAGGTAGCATTTTTCGGCGATTTAAGAAGGATTTTTATCGCCTTTAAGAAGGATTTTTATCGATTCTGAGCTCATTCTGAGCTCATTTTGGGTTCATTTTATATATTGGCCTTTTCTGGCCCCTGGAAAGGGTTTTCAACGATTCTGAGCTCAATTTGGGATCATATTTTATTCTGGCCTTTTCTAGCCTTCAAAAGAGGTTTTTAGCGATTTTTAGCTTAATTTGGGATCATTTTCTGTTTTAGCCGTTAAGAAGGGTTTCCGGCGATTCTGAGCTCAATTTGGGATCATTTTCTTTTCCGGCCTTTTCTGGCCTTTAGAAGGGGTTTTTAGCTCAATTCGAGATCATTTTCCATTTTGGCCTTTTCTGGTCTCTAGATAGGATTTTTAGCGATTCTGATGTGTAATAATACTTAAATATGAGTTTAAATAATTTCGATCGATCTTTGCACGAAAAAAAAGCAAAGTCGTTGAAAACTTTACTTAAATTTAAATCTTTTGAAATTGGATAAATATTATTTCTTCTTTTAATATCAGATTTTCGTTTTACACTTATCCAGAAGTTTTCCAAAAACATAATTCTACGCCAGAAATTAGAAGCCATGAATTTTTTCTAGTTTTGAGGTTTAGGACAAATCTCACATCTTTAACTGTCACGAAATAACCTGGATCAAAATGCTTTGAAATCATCATCAGGGATGTGCTGTTCAGCTCTGGTAGAAAATATATTGGCAATTTCCAAAAGTATTGTGGGCACTAAGCTGTGCGAGTTTACATCGTTCTGTATCAGCGCAACGAACGGTGGAGCTTATATTGGCGCAGTATACAAAAATTGCGATAGAATTTGCAATGGGCTTCGTTCCTATTTGAGCAACAGACAGCTCCACGTGAAGGTCGGATAGACAGTTTCGGACAGTTTTATCCCATCTTCTGACGTGCCACAAGGAAGCTATTTGAGTCCACCGCCGTTTCTACAATTATCAATTATGCGTGATTTCATGTCGGTGACTCGAAAGACTTATTCTCTACAATTACGTTACAGATGCTCAGATGCTTAGAATATGTTTAAAGAAAACCTATGAACAGAGGACTACGAAGAAAGGTTTCTTTTGAATTATTTGAAAAAGACCTTTCAAAACCGTTTGAAACCTCATCCAGAAGTTACGAAGAAAACATAAGATATGCCTAGTTTTTTAATGAAAAAACTGCTAGACAAGTCATCAAAGTAATATTAAATTATTTTGCGAAATCATTTGGACATCAGTTTAATTTAGTAATGAAATGAAGACCAGCGAAAAGCCGAAAAAAAGACAGCTGGAAACGCTTAAAAGAGTATCAGATAATTTAAATATGAAAAATTTAACTATTCTCACAAAACGGTAATAACCACGAACATTCATTTAATAATTAGGAACGCATGAAAAAGTACATAATGATAAAAAAACTGACTTGGACATTTCTTTATTTCTTAATCTTTATTTTTAATAACTTAGCATAAAACAAATGAAAATAATTCACACAAAATACATAGAAGATTGATGTGATTAAGTGATATTTCAAAAATTCTTATACTAAATTCTAAAAAAGTATGAAAATTATCAAAACTAATCTAATATGATGTAAAAGTTCTTCTCTCGTCGAAGACTCGACAGAAAGGGACGTGCTGAGTGAGTCAGGGTTTTCAAGCGTTTTTTTAGGCGGGTTGCTTTTTTCAATAGCTCAAAAATTGTAGAACTAAAAGAGCGGGTGTGCTGTGAAAAAGAACTAGTTCACCTCAGTGAGCAGAACCGCTCTGGTCCGCTCACTGTAGGAAACCATTTTCTCACCTCTACAGGCTCTACCGGGACGAAACAGTAAGTCCACGTTACGTTGTCTATTTCCGGCCCTAAGCAGGACCAAAGTCGAAATCTTTGAACTTTGTTCAAATTGCGAAAGACCTGACGTTGCACTAAAGGACCATGACCTTAATCTTAAAGGCTAGACTAAACAAGCTCCATGTCGTAGTCAATGACCTAAAACAGACCAACGAGAGAGTGTCGCGTATACACACCCACCCGAAACGCAGAGATTAGCGGTGTTGTGATCAATTCTAGTCTGTCCGTCGTGTGCCTCCTGAAGAATGTTGTTAGCTGTTTTAAGACCAGCAGCCTTCCTGAAGTAAAAATACTTGACTTCTAGCAATTGCGGTCCGTATTGCAAAAACGTGATCGAAATAATTTTGACCCGAAAAAAATGATTTTGGAGCCGTAGAGACTTCAGGAAAAAGTGACTAATCCACCTGAAATTGTGGAACGAGTTTTTGTTTGGTAGAGTTACAGCACATTCTTGAAGAAACGATTTTGTCGAAGACACCCTAGTTCTATCTACCTATCTAAATGGACTTTTGTGGAGTTTTCTGCAGAACCTGCCACTAAAAATCACTAAAACAAAGTAAATTCTCATATGGGTCATTCCATACGAAGTGACAACGGAAGAGAATAAACCTGGACACGACCATCACGGATTTGGCTCAAAGCTGGGGGAATTATTCATCTAGGTTCACTATGGAAAAATCCCAATTTTGGTGTCGATTGGAACACCCCCCGCTCTGTGGGACCCCCCTCTTTGTGACAAAGTCAGGCAATTTTTGTTCAAAATTCCGTTTTTCTATTTCTTACAATTCATAGATGTAGGATGTGCGCAGAATACTGATAGATGATTTTTAAAGAAAATAAACCGAGGAACCCAAATAAATATAATTTTTGACTGTAAGTGCAGCCAGATAGATTATTTTTGTATTTGAAAACTAAATTTTCATTTTTCGGCAAATGCAGCCATTTTCATTTTAAATTTGATGATTTCATCGTGTTCCTTGGAAAATTTCACGTAAGAAACAACTTTCATCCCGATGGTAACATAAGCCAATCTCGTGATATAGCATTTTTACAAAAATGCTTTTGAATTTCGTAATTAGTTTTTTCGTAAAAATGCTATATCTCGAGATTGGCTCATATTATCCCGAGGTGATAAGTGTTTCTTACGTAAAATTTTCCGAGAAACACGATGAAACCTTCAAATTTAAAATAAACTCAGCTACATTTGCCGAAAAATGCAAATTTAATTTTAAAATAGAAAAATAAAACATCTGGAAACACTTCCGGTCAAAAATAATATTTTTTTCTGGATTTCTTGGTTTATTTTCTTCAAAATTCACTTATCACTATTTTTCGGGTGTCTTACGGCTATAAACTATAAAATAAATAAATAACGAAATTTACAACTATTTTCGTAAAAATGTTATATCTCAAGATTGGCTCATATTACCTCGGGATGATAGTTGTTTCTTACGTGAAATTTTCCAAGGAACACGATGAAATTATCAAATATAAAATAAAAATGGCTGCATTTGCCGAAAAATGTAAATTTAGTTTTCAAATATAAAAATAATTTTTCTAGCAACACTTACAGTCAAAAATAATATTTTTTTTGGCTTCCTTGGTTTATTTTCTTTAAAAATCTTCTATCAGTATTCTGCGAACATCCTACATCTAACAACAGAATTGTAAGAAATAGAAAAACGTTATTTTGAACAAAAATTGCCTGACTTTGTCACAAAGAGGGGGGTCCCAAAATGAGAAGTAAAATTCGTTTCTCATTGTTAAGTAAATTTATCACAAAATTGCAACTCTCATAACGTGAAGAATTATGAAGAATTATTGGAACAACTTTACCGAAGACACTGCGGCTCTAAAATCAATTTTTTGTGAGTCAAAATAATTTCGATCACATTTTTGCAGCTTTGGGATTCTAGTGCCAAAAATACGCACACTACATGGTCTTTTGACCAGTTTACGTCGGTTTCAAAAACACTGGAATCGTCATCTTGGATTTTAAAGCGGTGCGTATGATCGAATTCTGGCCCCTAGGCTTCATCTCTGTTTCAGAAAAAAACATATTGAACTGCAATTGGCCAATTGAGGTTGTACTCCAGAAACAGGGGTTTGAAAATAGCAAATTGCAATTCGGAATTTTGCAATTATGTGTAAAAAAATATGCAATTATGTGTAATAAAATAAAGGATTTGGTTATGTTTAATTTAAAAAATATTTCTGAAAATCAAATTCAAATTCAAAATCTAAAACTTTTTCATAAATTATTGTTAATCATAACCGGTTGTTATTGGAAATTTGCATTTGCATTTGTTTGTGACTGGGTGAGAGTGTCTCTTCACACGCATGCCATGCCAGAGATATTGGTGGTTGCGGGTTCGAGTTCCGCTGGATGTGGTATAATATTTTCGAAGTCTATGTCGCAACTTCTCAACAAACAAGTACTGCACATTCATTTTCATGTTACTGCAAAGTCTGCTTTTCATCAAGTTGTGACTTACTGCCGCATTCTTCGCGTTATATATAGTACCACTACACTTTCGGAACGGAAAAAAATTGCAATTACCAAGTAAGTACATACAAAACTTTTGCACAATTTCCTTACTGGTTTTGCAGTGCTTTTTAGTTTACTGCCATGTAGGGTTCACCTTTTTTATGGAAACAAGTTCTCAGCAGAGCAGCCATTATCAGAACGAGCTGCATTGTTCGTGTCCAACTGCATGGAGCAGAACTAATTCGAAAGCATGTTAGTATTTCTCTCTCAGCAGACGTTGTTTAGGTTAAACATTTTCTTCGGAACCCACAGCCAATATCTAGATTAGCTCGGATCACCTACGCTAGAAGATAACTTTTTAACCCAAAAGCACAAGTACCACCCACTTCACTCCAGAAACAGTGTTGATCCGTTTGCTATTTGTTTTACCCCGGATCTTTGCCGCTCGCTGTGTTGGCATGCGAGGGGAGCGGTTTGGTGTTGATGGATGTGGTGGCATGTGCCGAATCCGTCGTCGGTAGGTAACTCTGAATGCACCGCCATGGGAAAATTGAAAAATGGAATTTCGAGCTTTCCGCACCACAATGATAATCTCCTGCCGAATGGGTGCCCTCGTACCATTCATTCGATTCGATTCGATTCGAATCCAACTCGTTGGTGGAGCAATGTGAAAGCATATAAAAGCAGCTGTATTTTGAGTTCGGCATGGGGTTCACAGTATCGAATAGGGACTGGAGCTGGAATTGTTTGAAAGGGTTTTGTTTCATCGGACACAAGTCGAACCAGTTAGCGATTGAAGCTTGATTAACAATGTGAAAGTTTTGCCGGTTTGCCAGGGATGAATTTGGACCAGCGTGACACATACATTAATATACCATGACAACCGAGCAGTCACTAGTCAGATTGATTGAACTTTATCTCCAGTTTGTTCTATTGTTTATATTGATGGAACGACATTAATTGTAGCCGATATTATAGTGCCAAAGTTTGCAGTTTTGTGCATGTTGAATAGAGAAAGTAAGGTTTTAATTAAACAGCGACCGTCCAGTGATGATGGCAAGGAACTTCCGCAAAAAAGTAGAAGATTAGCTATGTTTGCTAGGCGGCGGCAAAGGTGCCAGAGGAGACATCAGTTTCAGTTAGGCGGGGAGACCAAAGTGTAATTAAGATGTGCAGTAAAAGGAGCGATAAAAACACGCTCTCTTCCAAGAACGAACGGGTCCCGAAAACCGATGCGGCAGAAACTAATTAAATCGCCACGAACGTCGCTCGATTTACGAGGCAGGTCGTAAATTCAATGTTCCATTCTCCGATCAGGGTACGGGTGAAGAAATTATTACTCCAATTAATGATAGGCGAAAGGATTTTATACCAACGTGTTGAATGTTTTGGTCTGGTGATGGTTCTTTCTGTTACACTGTATTGCTGTTTGCTTGAAATCATTATTTTAAAACCAACTTTCTAAATAATTGTCGCTATCCAAGTCTGGGTTCCAGTCTTACTCATTCCGGTCAAACAATAGCTCGAATCGAGCATCGTTTCGGTTTCGAAATTTTCATCGATAGCGGTCGTTGAAATCATTTTTTCCTATTGCTGTGGTATTATTATTCTTCAAAAGGTTTTATATACAATAATCTTTTCGTGAAGAAAAAAAAAACAGAAAAGGTTAATTTTTTAAAAAATAAAAAAAAAATAAAACTAGAACGGTTTGTTCGTTCGATATCTTCGGCAAAGTTGTTGACAGTAGTTTTGCCCCTGAAAAAATATACACCTTAAGAATTTTTTTTAAGAAAACAGCCTCAACCTTTTGTAGTTTTCATTGAAAAATAAGAGTATCAAGAGGGTGAGCTCTTGAAATACAACTTTGCAGGAAAGGTCGCATCGATCAAACAAATCATTCTGGCTCTGACAATATTCGTAATCTAAGATGTTGTTTTTTACCCCAACGTTTTTCAAAAATTAGTCATGATTTGAAAAACAAACCTGATTGCACAATACGACACGGTTATCCCGAAGAAACAATTCAGCATCGCCTAAAATGGGCAGATTTAACTCTACATAGTGATTCCGACAACCTGAAGGTCTTCAGTAAAGTTGTACAAGTCGTCAAGGGCTTGCGATTAGTGGACAGTATGCTTCAAAATTCGACCGTAACGCGGCGCTTAGTAGTTTTGATTTATAACCAATTAAAAGTTTTGGATTTAAGCAAAGTTGTTCAGAAGGATAAGGGCTCCTAGTTTTTACACAGTTTGGTAACTAAATTTATTTCGTAATCTTCAGGAAAATTGTTCCGAGTCAAAGATCAAAGTCATTTGGCTTTGTTTATAGTTTAGTTTGGAATTCTGCCACTACGTAGTGCTAGTATGCATGAAGTTTACAATATTTTCTACTTAATTCATCTTGTTGATTCAACCGCTTAGAAAGTTACGGTCTTCAGCAAAGTTGTTCAAGGGATCAAGGGATTTGGGTTTATTGACAGTGTGGCTGGGAATGAGACCAAGCGATGCCCGTATTTAAACGCCAATTTGATGAAACTAGTCGAATCTGTCGTGGATACAATCGCTTTCTGTATAAACGTTATATAAGGTGAAAACAGGATCTTCGACATAACTCTTGAAGGTTCTGGAGCTTTGTGAACCACCATTATGCATTTAGGACAAGTATCAGCTAACTCTTCACAGAGAAAGTGCGATCTATTCTCGTAACATTTTACGGGTGTTTCCGTGGATCGTGTCCCAATGTCAGTGGAAACTCTCGCTGCTGCCAATAGAGTTCCCAGGAAGGCTATCGATTTTAATTCAAGCCATAATTCAAACCGGGCCCGGAAAATGTACCCCTGTACCCTCAGGCGCATACAAGAGATGTTGCGTCCCTTCGAGCAATCTTTAACTGGTCTCTACAACTGTCACATTTTTTTCTGTTTGGAAATCTTCCTACATGATTCCGGTGTTTAAGAAAGGCGATAAGACTGACGTATCTAGCTACCGAGGAATAGTGTCAAAGTGTCTGGAAACCATTGTTAAAGATGTGTTGATCAGTTCGTGGAGAAATTACATCAGTCCATCCCGGCACGGATTCTTCCCGAAGCGATCAGTTGAAAGCAATTTATGCGAATTCACAACGACTTGTATTGAAGCTTCGGATAACGGTACACAGATTGATGTTATGTACAAATGCAGTATTGACAGAGTTAAATCAGAACTCATTCAAAGTTAAGATGTTGTTGCTTGTCTGAGCTACAAAAATGCATGCCATAAAAGAAAACATTTAGGCGGTTTTAATTTACAACCATAATCAAGTACGTATATTGAACAGCGTTATCTCTCTCTCTCGCGAGAAGATCACAGTTCTCTCTTGTACATCTGAGATTAAAACTCGTCTTCCTCAACTTTGTTGTAATCATCCCGACAAAACAACCTATCTAATCAGCCCTACTGGAGGCAATTCTGTTCAGTCTAATGACATCTCGCCTACGGTGCAGTACGAAATGAAAGTGCTCGGAGAAGATAAGTTGAATGACCCAAACATAATCTACGGTGGTCCGCTAGCAGCGGAGGTGGTCAATCGAGGTTGCGACTCCCTAGGAGAGCTGATCGTGCGCGAGTTCCGCAAGACTCGCGAGAAGATAGCCCTGATAAGTGGAATCAGCACTCTCCAGCTAACCTACGGTGGACTGCTGGAACAGTCGTTGGCTTTGGCCGCTTACCTGGAAGAGCAGGGGGTGCAACGAAACGATGTAGTGGCACTGATCAGTGAGAACCGTTTCGAGTTTCCAGTTGTTGTGTTTGCCCTGATGTTCCTTGGCGCTACGGCTGCTCTGTTCAATCCCGGTTACTTAGAACGTAATAGGCGATATCACATAATCATTGATGCTGTAAAATATAATTCATCTGATAAGTACTGTTTGCGTGTTATTTTTATCAGGTGAGCTCGAGCATGCCTTCAGGCTGGTGAAACCAAAAGTCATCTTCGCGTCGGCTCAATCCTATCTACCAGCGCAGAAGGCTAGTCTGCGAATTCGTCGACCGGTTAAGTTTATCTATCTGGATGACAACGGCCGGGGACAGACATTGCAGAAATGCTTGGAAACCTCCAGCAGAAAATTCAAGCCCGAATCCTTCATTCCACAGGCTGTGGATATCGAGAATCAGATCGCGCTGATTGTGATGTCTTCGGGCACCACCGGTCTACCGAAAGGAGTTCAGATAACTCAACGGAATGTGATGACGACTATGTCGTACACTAGGTTTGCTTTTGGTTTTTGTTACAGAAATAGGTGACTAGTTTGATTTGAAATTTCAGAACTTTTCTGGACACAATCGGACCCGACCAAGAAGAAATGGTAGCAGTTGATGTAATTCCTTGGTTTCA
The DNA here is from genome assembly GCF_029784165.1 of Wyeomyia smithii. Lineage (NCBI taxonomy): Eukaryota > Metazoa > Arthropoda > Insecta > Diptera > Culicidae > Wyeomyia > Wyeomyia smithii. The sequence continues at coordinate 194,890,156 of NC_073694.1, read as the reverse complement.
CGTTGCCGGGGGAGTATCGATGCTTAACTGGCTGGCCAACGGCATGCGGTTGGTTTTTCTGCCCAGATTCGATGCGAGAAACTATCTGAGCTGCATACAGCAATATCGACCGAACATGTTGAATGTTGTGCCACCCATTGCCATATTCCTGGCGAAAAACTCTCTGGTTGATGAGTTTGATCTTTCTTCGGTGAAAATGATAATTAGTGGAGCAGCACCACTGAGTAGAGAGGTGGAGGATTTGATTCGAGCTCGGCTGAACGTAACTTCGATTCGGCAAGCGTATGGAATGAGTGAAACCACGTTGGCAATCTTGCTTCAATTGGACGTGGAAAACAAACCTGGAAGTGTGGGTCGGGTTCGCGCGGGTCAGTGGGTTAAGGTGATCGACCCGGAAACGGGCAAAACACTTGGCCCCTTCCAGAATGGGGAGCTGTGCTTCAAAGGAAGTCTTATCATGAAAGGGTACATTGGAAAGGATGGAGCTGTTGATCAAGATGGTTGGTTGCATACTGGGGATGTTGGGTACTATGATAACGAGAAGGATTTCTACATCGTTGATCGATTGAAGGAGCTTATCAAGTACAAAGCTTTTCAAGTGCCTCCAGCCGAGCTGGAGGCCATCTTACTATCTCACCCGGCGGTTAAGGATGCTGCAGTGGTTGGGTTTCCAGACGATCGAGTCGGTGAGTTGGCTACCGCTTTCGTAGTGCCAGCCGATGGAGTGAGCGTGAATGTGCAGGAAATTGCCCAGTTTGTGAACGCTCAAGTGTCGGTTCAGAAACGACTTCACGGCGGAGTGAGAATAATTCAGGAAATTCCGAAAACGGCGAGTGGTAAAATATTGCGGCGCAAACTGCGTGAAATTCTGAAAGGCATATCCAAGCTGTGATTGTACATGTTTGATAAGAAATAAATTTTTTTAAAAATGTTCTGAAACGAAACCTTCGAGAGAGAAACCCTTTCCTCCATAAGTACTTTCAGTCACTTGTTTCATTTGGCTACAATTTAGAAAACCTATTTCCTTTGTTCAGAAACGTTATTGCAGAGCAAACTCTTTGTTGCTGGCAGAAACCATGACATGACTGTTGCTACCTAACCGATCAATCGTTTCCCAAAAACTGAAACGTTTTGTTTTATTGAAAAGCACACCCATCGATTCTTCCGAAATTTTGTGCTACATATCGGAAAACTCCCGTAGTTTAACCCGAGTGGCTCTCTTTGATGGTGGCTCATGCATTACGCAGCTGCTCTAATTCTGAACAAGTGGAACCATTTTCAACATCACACGGGAAACAAAACAAAGGAAACACTCTTTTCAAGTTCGATTGCCATAAGCCTAGTCGATAGTGGGTCAGCTTGCATCAGGTACGTCCTTGAACGAAATCTGTCATTCTTGGGCATAGGTTCCGGATTCCTTCTGGCTCAGTTTAAAAGTACGAAGAGCCGTATGAATAATTGAGTGGTTTTGTCTCCAGAAGTTCCTGGTTGCCATATGGACTTGGCTGTTGTGGAAGCCCATCATATAATGCTCTTTCGCAAAACAAAAGTGGGCACAGTGGGGGAGTTTCTCAGCTCCAGCACTTTCTCCACCTCCAGCGCTCGTTGTTTTTTTTTCTTTTTCGACTTTACTAGCGTCGGGTGCGCACGAAAACGTAACCGTAACTTCCCACATGGTGCATGCTTACGGGGGGCTTTTTCCGGCGTAAATCTCAACCGTCTGTTTCACTCGTGCTGAATCTGAAGGCGAAAAAGTTGAAGCAGATTCGACTTCGGCTGGTTTATATCATTGTTGTTTTTTTTCGGAGTAGGAAAAGAGCACATGCTTAGACTGTTTTAGGAATATAAATTAGGTTAGGTCGAGAAGCACCAATCTGTCTTGTTTGCGCTGATATCGATACACAGCATTAAAGTTTTGCGGGTACAATCTCGAACCTATTCAGTGCGACAGTTTGTAGTACATCTTCGGCAATCTGCGATCATCCAGATTCGAAGGAATTCCCTCGAGTGCCATTGTCCAACTGAGCCCAACTATCACGGTAACACAGTCAGTGAGACAAATTGCCGCACGGAGAAGGTCACAAAGTGGGTGGCATCCAAACAAAAAGAAAATCATCGTTCGCATGTTTTTCCTCCTTTCTGTCTGCTCTAAACATCCCGGTCGGGGTAAAACTCAATCGAAAAGGAAAGATCAACTCCCAAAAGTATTCATCGACTAACAACGGGTCTACAACTGTGATTCACGTTTTTCCTTCGAAATGTTGCTAAAGCGAATAGAAAAACAGACAACGATTTGTAGTAGTGACACCAATTTTCAGCAAAAACGATTCGATAATTTATGGCAAACTAAACGCCGAGCTTGTTGTGTTACATTAGTTACTGTCGACTTAGATTCGATAGTTCTTGGAACTTTTTGCTTGTCCCGAATAGATGAATAGACCCGCGAGGGTAAGAAGCGTGAATGAGAAAGTTGTCTAGCTACTATTGATCAGTGACAATTGAGAAAACGATGTGGTAAAACATATTAAAAGCTTCCCGAAATCAGACTGATTGAGGTTTCAAAAAGTTCACCGAACATGGTTCGTTGGGCGGTGCTTGTTACGATAAAAATATCGCAATAATGTGTTAAAAAGCCTACAGCGTTGTAATCGCTTGTTTATTTTAATTATTGAAAAAAAAAACATAACATTCATAATTAATTAACCTCTCGCGTTCAAAACAAACCAATCAAAGTAATGGCATAAAGCTACAGGGCACACTATCATGAGGCACTCCACTGCAAACAGGTAATTAAAATACCGGAGCAGCCTACGTTCGGTAAAGCTACTTAAAATATTTTCACTATTCACTTTTCGCGAGCATTTTGTGCCCTGTCGATGCCGGGAAGGGAACGGAAAGAATGCTGCGATTGACCGTATGTCAGGGGAAGGCGAACTCCATCAGCTGGGATCTTCATCAGTGGTTGTTCTTCTCTGTGTGCCGCTCTACCGAGAGCGTCGGCTCGGATGCTGCCGAAGCTTGCCGAGATGAACGAGAGCGTGATTATTTTGTCCTCGAAAGCTTCAAAACGTGTAGCAGAGAACAAGAACGGAGATGTTAAATTTTGCTCTCGGATGCTGCGAATGAATAGCTAGAAATGCCCCTGGTGGGTGGTTTGGGTGGTTTGCGCTAGTACTAAAATTACACTGTGAAATCTGCGAGAAACTGATGCTTATTTGGGTTGTCGTTAAAGTTCACTTTGCACAATTTATTTTCTGTAGCGCTCCTGGTGGTCAGATCTGGAATGTAACCACAACAGCTTGTTTTGAAATGATTCCTCTTCTAGTGCGATTGAGGTTAAGTGGGGTAAAACGGTCCTTGAAAATGATGTGTCCAAAAACTTCCAAATACTAAAAAGTGCAATAACTCCTGCTAGACTTCATGGATTTTTTTGAAAAATTTGGGTTAAACATTCCTTGAAGAACTTTTTTTCAAAAAATACCGTCAAAATCACTAAAACTGTAAGAAGTCGGGTTACACATGAAGCGGCAGAAAGAAAATTATTTTCGAGATCAACTTCAGAAATTCTCTCAATTGCGTTTAAATAAGAAATATTGATAAATTGTCAAACAGGAATAAAAAAAGATTGGACAGGTGCCTTGAGATGTGACAGAGATGAAAAGATGATGGAGTAAGATGTCAACAAAGTGTCTAAACTAGGATGAGTAATGAAGTAAAGTAAAAGATTTCATAAACACCAAATTGGAGCAATTTTTCCACTGTTATTCCTTTAATATGTAACTAATGACTTTTGCTTTGAGTACTCAACTTTTTTTGATTAACATGGTTCCGGGATAGATCTGTTTCTTGAGCTCAGATAGTAAATGATTCAAGCTTCAATATGTTCAAGCAGATGGGTAAGGAAGTTTCACAAAATTCGTAAATTATAACTAAAATTTAATAAATATATACACTAAGGTCGCTATTCACGTAGTTTATTTACGCGGGTTTCTTTTTACGTGACTTTTTTTACGCGGATTCCGGAATTTATGCATTTTTTTTTCGCGGATTCCGGAATTTACGCGTTTTTTTTACGCGGCATGTATCCCCCGCGTAAAAGCGACTTAAGTATATCCCAAGTAACACGGTTAAGTTTGAAGTTTTAAATTAGTTTATTTGACACGGCACGATACATTTTCTGTTTTACTGAGCCAAGTACAATTCGTTTTAATTCTACGTTAGCAGGGAAAAGAGGGAGGCCTTTTCTTTATTCTCGCGGCCGACTACGAGCTAGTGGGGATTTAAGGTGAGAGGAGGGGAGATACAATTTTGACTTAAAACTATTTTGGAACTTTGTTTTTCAACTGGTAGAGCAATTGTATTCTTGTTTGTTGTGGGTTCAAAATATTTGTGTAAGCATGGTTGCGGGCTCTTCGTTTCCGTGTCTTCAGCATAGCATATTTGTATCCTTAAACTGACAAATAGACAAAGAAAATTTTAAATTTTAATGTCAGCGTTTTTCAGAAAGCAGTATAACTGTGTCATGTACTGGAGATCACCGCTTCCCAGAATGTCTCTAACGGGTACGTTCGGTTGTCTTCCTCGGGCCCGAAGGGAATCTATAAGCTCGGACCTAACACCACAGTATTCGGTACACGACCAAACAACATGCTCGATGTCATGGTAGCCATCGCCACAAACGCAGTGATTACTGTCTACAAGCCCTATACGAAAGAGATGCGTGTTTAACGTGTAGTGATTGGACATAAGTCTAGACATCACGCGAATGAAGTCCCGACCTACATCCAACCCCTTGAACCATGCTTCCGTCGATACCTTAGGAAAAATGGAATGTAGCCACCGTCCCAGTTCATCTGAGTTCCATGATGATTGCCAACTGTTGAGTGTTCTCTGACGCAAAATGCTATAAAATTCATCATAAGCAATTGGTCTTTCATAAATATCGCCATCAATAGCACCCACCTTAGCTAAAGAGTCAGCCTTTTCGTTACCCGGAATCGAGCAATGAGAAGGGACCCACGCTAAGGTAACCCGGTAATTTTTATCTGTTAAAGCACTTAAAAACCACCGTATTTTCCCCAGGAAATACGGGGTGTGCTTCACAGGCTTCATCGATCGCAGAGCCTCAATGGCACTGAGACTGTCTGTGAAGATGAAGTAGTGGTCTGTGGGTAGGGTTTCGATGATTCCAAGAGAGTACTGAATAGCAGCAAGTTCTGCGACGTACACGGAAGCAGGAGCATCGAGTTTGTAGGAGGCGGTAAAATTTTCGTGGAAAACACCGAAGCCAGTGGACTCATCTAGATTAGATCCGTCAGTGTAAAACCTTTTATCATAACTAACATGTTTGAACTTATTCGAAAAAATCTTAGGGATCTCTTGGGGTCGCAATTGATCCGGGATACCAGAAATGTCTTGTTTCATGGTGGTGTCGAAAAATATAGCATTATTAGAAGTATCTAAAAGTGCGACATTGGAGGAATCGTATGAAGAAGGATTAATATCTTGAGCCATATAGTCAAAATATAAAGTCATAAATCTGGATTGAAATTGAAGGTCGACCAACCTCTCGAAATTTTCAATTACTAATGGGTTCCTAACTGTGCATCGAATTAGCAACCGGTAAGAGAGATTCCAATAACGATGTTTCAACGGAAGAATACCCGCTAACACTTCAAGACTCATCGTATGGGTCGACTGCATGCAACCCAAGGCAATACGCAAACAACGATATTGTATTCTCTCTAATTTTATAATGTGCGTGTTCGCGGCGGAGCGGAAGCAGAAACAGCCGTACTCAAGAACTGACAATATCGTTGTTTGGTAAAGCCTTAGAAGGTCTCCTGGGTGGGCTCCCCACCAGGTTCCGGTAATCGTACGAAGAAAATTAATCCTCTGTTGGCATTTTCGTGTCAGATACCTAATATGACAAGCCCAGGTGCATTTAGAGTCGAACCAGACCCCGAGATATTTAGCGACTAAAACCTGAGAGATCGTTTTACCCGTTAGTAGGAGCTGCAGCTGAGCTGGGTTATGCTTCCTAGAAAAAACGACCAACTCAGTTTTCTCCGGAGAGAATTCGATACCCAGCTTAAGAGCCCATTCAGACAAATTGTCTAAGGTATCTTGCAATGGTCTTTGCAGATCGCTAGCCTCGCTACCAGTAATGGATACAACGCTATCGTCTGCAAGTTGCCTTAGCGTGCATGAATTTGCAAGACATTCATCGATGTCATTGACGTAAAAATTATATAAGAGAGGACTTAAACATGAGCCCTGGGGAAGGCCCATGTAACTAATTCGGGAAGTTGTCGAATCGCCATGTGAGAAATACATATGCTTTTCTGACAACAGATTGAGCAAAAAGTTATTCAAATTTAGTGAAAGTCCCTGCGAATGAAGTTTCGCGCTTAAAACTTCTACAGAGACAGAGTCAAAAGCCCCCTTAATATCCAAGAACGCAGAAGCCATTTGCTCTTTTCGAGCAAATGCGAGTTGAATTTCAGTAGAAAGCAACGCTAGGCAATCGTTCGTCCCTTTGCCCCGGCGAAAGCCAAATTGAGTATCTGAAAGTAAACCGTTTGTTTCGACCCATTTGTCTAACCGTAAGAGGATCATTTTCTCCATTAATTTCCGGAGGCAAGAGAGCATTGCAATCGGCCTATATGAATTGTGATCAGAGGCAGGTTTCCCGGGTTTCCGAATAGCAATGACTTTTACCTCCCTCCAGTCATGCGGAACAATATTTAGCTCAAGAAACTTGTTGAACAAGTCCAACAAGCGTCTTTTTGCAGAGTCGGGTAGATTCTTCAACAGGTTGAATTTTATTCTATCTAACCCTGGAGCCTTATTGTTGCACGACAGGAGAGCCATTGAAAATTCCAACATCGAAAATGGAGGCTCTTCCGTAGTTACTATAAACGCGTCGCGAAAGGTTTTCTGTTCCGGTACAGAGTCCGGACAGACCTTTTTGGCAAAATCGAGTATCCAGCGATCTGAATACTCCTCACTCTCATTCGAAACGTCACGGTTCCGCATGCGCCTGGCGGTATCCCAAAGAGTGCTCATCGCTGTTTCCCTCGACAACGCGTTTACGAACCGCCGCCAGTACCCGCGTTTTTTCGCCTTTACTAAGCTCTTCATCTGCCTGCCCAGTGCCTCGTACTTTCGTAGTAGGTTGACAGTGCCGTACTCCCGGTAGTCCTTATACGCCGCGGACCTTCGCGCGTACAGCTCAGAGCACTCTTTGTCCCACCATTTGTTGGGAGGGCGTTGTCTAATCGTTACCCCGGGTATCGGTTTCGTCTGAGCTTGCGTCGCGGCGTCGATTATCAAGCCAGCTAAGAACGCGTATTCTTCCTCCGGAGGAAGTTCCTCGTGAGTCTCGATAGATTCCGCTATAATAGACTCATAACGCTTCCAATCAATATTACGTGTAAGGTCGTAGGAAATATTGATTGGGTTCGGGGGAGTTGAACCATTAGCAATTGATATAACGATTGGAAGATGATCACTACCGTGGGGATCGTTGATTACTTTCCACTGGCAATCTAACGCTAGTGATGTCGAGCAGAGGGATAGGTCAAGCACGCTTTCACGTGCCGGAGGATTAGGTACGCGTGTCGCTTCCCCAGTATTCAAAACTGTCATATTGAAGTCGTCGATCAAGTTACAGATTAAAGAAGATCGGTTGTCGTCGTACAGCGACCCCCATAGCGAACAGTGAGAGTTAAAATCTCCCAAAATCAAAAAAGGTGCGGGAAGCAATTCTGCTATATCAAGGAGTTGCTTCTGTTCAATCCGCGCGGATGGGGGAATATATAACGAAACAAGGCAAAGGTCTTTTCCATTCATATTCGTTTGAATGGCAACAACTTCAATATTCGAGATCGAGGGGAGGTCAATTCTGAAAAAAGAATAGCACTTTTTGATCCCTAAAAGTACCCCTCCACCGTGTGAGTCTCGATCTCGACGAATGATGTTAAAATCGTGGAAATTAAGTTGGTCATTTGAATTGAGAAAAGTTTCACAAAGCGCGAACGCATCACAATTGTATGTGTTTATCAAATGTGAAAATAAATCAAATTTGGGGATGATACTTCTGCAGTTCCACTGTAACACAGTGACAAAATTCCTAACCTCTTTCAACGAATTAGTCATCGAAAGATACGATAGCTGAAATGAGGGGCCAAGTTGCTGTGAGTTGCTTCAAAAAGGTTTTCACTGTTGGGAGAAGGGCAAGAAGAATGTTTTGAAGGGGATCTGGTATGTTGAATGTTTTAAATATCCAGTCCACAATATCAGAGAATTTTATGAACCCTGTTTCTTTTATGTCTTCTGATCGAGAAATGGGTGCCCGAGGGGTTTTTGGTGCCCCAGGAAGCGGTGGGTACTCCTGGTTTGATTTGAAATTAAAACCGGGGGGTACTTGCTTCGGTTTTTCTTCACCGCTTCCTTTTTGTGTTGTCTTATTGGTCATTCCGCTAGGGGTTATCTTACGACCTTTACGAGAAAGATTAGGAGAGTTGAGCATTCTCCTCTTCCTAGATCCCTCTGGCAAGGCATAGGAACACCCTTCGACGGGATCGTCAGATGTACCCTCATCGGTTGGCAAAAAGGAAAAGATGTTTCCTGTCGAGGGTGGCTCAGCCCTCTTAAGCATTTCTGCAAAAGAGCGCTTTGATCGTTCCTTAAGGGAACGCTTAATTTTTTCCTCGCGCTGTTTGTACGCGGGACATGCCGGAAGGTCATGCCGAGTTCCCTCGCAATAAAGACACTTTTCAGTATCCCCACTGCAAGCGTTCTCAGCATGATTGCCTCCGCACTTGCTACAGCGTGCCTTGTTGCAGCAGTAGGTGGCTGTGTGACCTAACTGCTTACAGTTTTGGCAATGCATGACCCGCGGTACGAACAGGCGTACAGGTAGACGAACCCTGTCCAAGCGGACGTAGTTCGGCAGCGCGGATCCGGCGAATGTTACTCGGAAGGAATCCGAAGGGAGGAATTTCTTCTTCCCTTCTTCGATGGATACTGAATGCAATTGCTTGCAATCCAGTATCTTTACACTTTGCATCAAGGGGTTTTTAAAGCAGCCAACTCCATGACGCAAAATGTCATCGACAGTGAGATTCCCCTCGGTAACCACACCGTCGATTTCTACATCCTTGGCAGGGATGTACACGCGATACTCTCTCGTGAAGAGCTCGTAGCCAGCAATTTCGTTTGCTTGCTTCAAGCTACTCACGACAACTCGCAGTTTGTTCGGCCTCACCTTCGTAATCTCGGTTACGGCCGAAAAATGTTTTGCCAGGTCTTTGCCAATTTGGATAATATTCAATGGCTTCTTTATGGGCCGGAAAAAAACAACGTAGGGACCGCCAGCGGCATCTGGGTAAGCTTTTACCCGTACTTCCGGTACTCTTGGTACAGGACTTGGCAAAGGGGAGGGCACAGGGGAAGGTAGGGGTGTGCTGATGGGAGAAATTTCAATTTCTTCCCCGTTTGTTTCCACCTCCAGGAAAAGTTGCACCTGCATGTCGTCCATTTTGCGGGAGCGTTACGCTCTACCGCACACAAACGATAAATATTCGAATATGGGGGGGGGGGGGGTTCAAGTAGTTGATGTTAAATTTTAAAAACAATTTTTCAATCTACAATGGATCAAATAAAAAAAAAAGACAGTAATACTAATACTAATAACAATAGTAATAATAATAATAATAATAATAATTATAGTAATAGTATTAATAATAACAATAATGATATCAATAATAATATTAATAATAATATTATAACATAGTAATAATATTGATAATAATAGTAAAAATTCTAAAGGTAATACTTCACCGAACGTCTAAGTCACGACCTCACGGCTGATAGTAGGATTAATCGAGCGTCTCCGCAGAACAAACAATGACGATCCAGCTTCGTGTTGAGACACAGTGGCCGTGTCCTACACGCGACCTTGTAGATGCCACTTGTAGTTGACTTCCACTCGCTCGATCGTATGATGGTCCGTGCTGCTAGCGGGGTAACAGCGGTGCGGGAGAATTATTCTTGCTGATATATCAGCTGCGTATCGAATCACTGGCGGGGTAGCCTGCCCCTACCAGTGTGCAGATGTTTCTGCCGATATATAACAGTCTATTGTTATTGCGCAGCACGAGAACTAATCGACAAAAAAACACCCGTACGATAACTCGTGTATTGTTATTTTGCGAACTCAAACGGAGATAAACAATTTGCGTCTAATCGAGACGAAAGCAAAACAACGAATGAAGTAACACGGTTAGTCTTTAATAAGTTTAGGTAATTGATATATAACGAATCTCGTCACTATAACAATAACGTATAAACTTATATACAACTTGTTAACAACTCAAAAAGCGCAAGGGGCGGAGCCAATATAAAACATATATTCAACTTCAAATGAATTGTTCACACGACTTATATAAAACAACTTTATAACGACTATAACCACCACTCTTACATAACCAGTACCAACAAATGGTGGCCTGTTATTAATGGGTCATAAACAAATTGCACAAATGAGTTGAAATTTCACTCGCTGATGATTGTTTCTAATACATACAAAACAGATGTCCCACGAAAATAATCATGGCTCTTCATTTGAGAAATTATCAAGACAATCCATTGATAGAATAGGGTGTTGGTATAGTGATTAAATACAATAAATCTACGTGCGATTTCAGATTTGTCGTGAATATTTGCCTTGTACTTCGTTAAAATTTACGTGCTTCGAAAATACCACAATATGATAGTCATCAATATCATATTTTTTTATAAATTTGAAATAAAGAAAAAAGTAACAGATGAACTCTAGAGGAATGAGCCTCAGGTATATATATTCGATAGGACTATATTATGAAACGTGCCTTTAGCACAGAAAAATGGTGTTAAATATTATTTCACCACGTCGCTTGCGCTAACGAGGCAGCCATGTTGATTATTAGCATTCGTTGAATGGGTACACCGATTGCCCAAAGATTTTGTACGTTATATAACCACTATCTATAAAGTTTATTTCGGTAAAAATATCGCAAAATAATTGAAAAAAATGTTCATTGAAACATCAAGGTGAACTAAGATGTCATGCACTATGTACTAATTATTTGAACTTTCTTACTCTTTTAGTAAACCAAATGAGGAGTAATTTCTGCCACAATTTGGAGATGGAATCGTGAAACCAATTAAGCAAGGTTATATAAAGCTACTACAATCTATAAAAATCACCGTCACCATCTTGATTACTGTAGTAGAGAAAATAATATAAAAATTCTCCTAACTGAACCACGCATTAAGTAATATATTTTGAAATTTAAATAAAACAGGAATATTCAAACATTGATTTGAGGTTATTAACGATGATCAAAATAATAAAAATGAAACCGAAGATCGTTGAGCGAGAAAAAAATGAGAATTGAAACAAATCATGGCCGATCAGATCAAACGATTTTCTTGTTTTAAGTAAGTTGAATCATAAATTTATTGACTATAATTTACTGTCAAATTAATTATTTATGTTTAATCAAACATAAATTCCCTGGGTATTTAAATATTTTATATAATTTTGAATATTATAACAGTATTTATGAACTGCACTGTATTTGATGGAGAAGAAATAGTTCACACCATAAAATCACATTTACAACTGATTTAAAACTGAACTACAACTTTCGCGGCCATTTTTCAATTTTGTCTCCACTATACGTTTTGCTGTCAAACACATATTCACCACTGTTGTCTCTCTTGCATTCTCAAGAAAAAAACTAGTTATAAACATCAGTTTTTACAGCAATTCGTAATGTATTTACAACTTCAACTTGTTATTTCGATTTAAAACATCATTCCGATTTAAAACATCAATGCGAGTGAATTAAAACTCAATGTTTTCCCTGTAACTTATTTATGACTTATTTATAACTTTTTTCTTTCATTTTTTTCGTAAAAGATGTTGCATGTGTTACTTGGGATAACTCTGGTCGAAGAAGACGAAATTGGCAAAAATGAAAGATCACTCCTTTTCAATCGCTCCTGTCCAACTTTGGAGTCCATAGCAAGCTCGGGAGTGCGTCAGAAGGCCGCAGAGTATTTGCTCACCAGGTCGCTTCCATGTTTGCTTACGAGAAAACTTCATCCAAGTTACTGAGGACTTTACGCATTCCGCTACGTCCGCTTTAGCTTGACTGTATGCACTAGAGATGATCGGGTTTGGCTTTTTTCAAACCCGTACCCGATTTTTTTTCGGTTCGAACCCGAACCCGATCTGAACCCGAAAATTTTATTTTTGTGAAACCCGAACTCGAAACTGTGAAACCCGAACCCGACCTGAACCCTAGATTTTTTCTGGGGTCGATTTTTTAAACCAATTTGAGGCTGCCCTGAAGCTTTGAGCAAAAACATCATATCAAGAAGACTGGCATCTCTGGATCGATCCCATACAAATGACAAGCGCCAAATCAAACAGCGTACTCCATCTGTTAAAGGTGGAAGTTTGCATTGCTGCGAAGACAGAGTGGGCGTATGTGGTGGTCCAACCTGTGCATTCGGCTTGCATTCGCATCGCTAACACACACACTAGCATGCGTCAACTCGCTGTCTGAAAAACTCGCTGTCAAAACTGTCGCCCAATCTCAGGCAGAGTTCATAGTCTTCTTGATACGATGTTTTTGCTTTGAGCCTCGAATGGTATTGGTATTTTCTAGTTGCATGATATTAGACATCATTATTTTATAAATATGCTTATTTGATATTGTCGGGTTTTCAACCCCAAACTCGAACCCGACCCGAGCCCGAAAAAAAATTTTCCACCAAACCCGAACTCGACCCGTACTCGACACTTTTAAAAATTTTCCAACCCCGAACCCGACCATCTCTATATGCACTACCTGGTACGGAGCCCAAATGGGTAACGGGTGCTGAGTTTACCGTCAATGATGAGCAATGTTCATACTAATCTTGATTGATTTTGAAATGTTACTGTTTTGTTTTACCCTCTAACTCTGAAAAGTTATGTCATGTTTGCTTCTTCCAAATCATGGCTTGAATGAAAGCCTTTCATTGATCTCTAATAGTGTACACTGGATTCTTTTTTACGCGATTAAGTTCAAAAATATGCATACGTAATTATTGAACAATCCCTTAGTAAACATGTGCTTCGCGGATTTCAGTCGAGGGTAAAGACGGTCTCTAACAAGACGGAAATGAGCGGTCCGAGTATGCTTCCTTGTGGTACACCTGATGCGAAACGTGTGGCACAACATCAAATGCTTTGCAAAAACCAAGTAGAAAAAGTGAACCTGGTTTTTACCCAATAAGGTATATTACAAAGGAGTGGCAGATACGATTTCAATATGCGATCAGAGGCGGCGAGTAAAAAGTTGTAACGTCACAACAATCGTTTACGTTCGGCATTCAAAAAGTAAGGCATAAGCATACATGCTTCTCCCAAAAATCCCGATGAACAAAAACGCTGGCGTTTGTTCTGTCGGGTGCCAGATCTTCCCGCGAACTTTTATGTTTGCTCACAACCTTTCTGCGCGGAGGATTTTGAACATAGGTTCCAGGCCGATTGCCGGCGCATTTTAGCATCGGAAGGTAATGTATCAATCTGTCTAAAAGTAATTATTTACGTTTCAGCCGTTCCAACATTTTTTACACTTTCACCGGTGAATCCATCATCGCGGACGGTGCGAGCCAGATCTGCGCTGGTAGCAGAGTTACCACACGAGGCAGATGCACGAGGTAGACACAAGGCAACATGAGGCAGATGCACCAGCTGAAGAATGCGCTCCTTCGGTCGAGGTCTAAGCACCGGCGAAAACATTTTTTCGACTGGGGCCGGCGGTGGCGTGTTTGATGAAGCGAGTCAACCAATGACTGAGTGTTCTACTTACGACGATATTCATCCACAGATCAATTGTCAAAAAGAAACTAAAAAACTCAAAGACCTACAATCCATCGCTGATCGCGAGAGGTTGCAAATACGAAATATTCAGGCATAGGTATTCAAAGTATTTACAAGAGTATACGTTATCATTTTCGTCAGTAAATTTTAAAAGATTTCGTAATCTATGACAATATCTGGGAGACACATATTGTTTCTGATATTATTATAGTACAAAAATATAATGCACTCGATACGGTTTACGATCCATATTTTAAACAAAATTCATACATGTTCCTGCGCCCAACTGTGTATAATTGGTTGTTGTGACGTCACGATCTCAGTACGCGAAAAATGTTGCTATCTAACACTTGCAACCACGCTCATCTGCCGCTCCTTCGTATATACCTTATTGGTTTTACCTCGATTTCTTTAAATAAAAAAATCTTGTAACACATCAGGTTCGTCGTCTTTGACTATAAATCCATGTTGCTGCTCCAATATCAACGGGCGTGCCGCTCTGTAATGTAGGGTAGAACTACCTTGGATGGACCACTTCCTTTAGTAAACCACCTCTCAGATTACATCGGAATCACGAAGCAACTTTACAAATTTCGATTTATATCAAAAGTAAATTTAATTAATTGGACGGGTGGTCCACTTAACGAAGTGGCCCATCCAAAGCAGTTCTACCCTATTGCGTGGACCATAAGCTCAAAGACCTTTCCAAGTGAACATAAAATCGATATTTCACGGTGTGTTTGAACACGTTGGATGCTGCGCGACTTATGTAACGCTATGATTCGAACAGATTTTCAAATCACTGGAAAGGTCCTGGACCTGAACCTGGACCTGGACCTGGACCTGAACCTGGACCTGGACCTGGACCTGCACCTCTATCTGGATCTGGACCTGGTTCTGCACTTGAACATGACCTTTGAATTCAATAAAGCTCAAAATTACTGAAACCAATCTCATAACAAATTAAGCTCAGGATCATCGATGCATTTCTAAAGGCCAGAAAAGGCTAACATAGAATAATATCCCAAATTAATTCCATAACCGCCACATTACGCTTCTACAGGTCAGAAAAGGCCGAGATGGGCAATAATCCAAGAGGCCAAGATGAAAAATGAACGCAGAAATGTGCTTTTACACCAATTCCATGCAAAAAGGCCTACCTTAAATTTAGTTATTATTATTGATATAGTTTTTGTATAGAATCCACTCTATGGCATTGTCCAAATGTTTTTGCTGTTCGCTTATTTTGTTTTTTAGCCTTTTGCCAGTGGTTATAAGGTCTGGAGGGAAGTTTTTGTGTGAAAGAGCCTCAGAACGAATGGCATGGTTCTACTAAGATTCGAACCTTTCACCACTCGCTTGTCAAGGTGGACTCTGTAACCTTGCGGCTACGCTCTGATCAGACTCAAAATCGCTATGGTTGTTCCCTCATCGAATTTTTTTCTTATTTCACAATTTTCAAGAATATGTTATTTTCAAGCCGTTCAAGCGATTTTATTTTTTTGCATCAAATCGAAGGTGTGGTCTATTTAATGACAAAACAACTGTACTTTGAATAACAATAACCATGCGAAAATTACAATAAAACCGGTATTTTGCTGTTTACAAAGTTTCGAGATTTAGGAGATTTTGTTTTTGAAAATTTTTCGGACTCCTCTGAAATATAAAATTATTGCGGGGGTATTTTTTAAATCTTTGATGTCCATCATAACCACCATGCGTCTCCATTGAAAAAATGCTACTAAAAACATAAAATACGGCTCTAAAATGCCAAACGAAAATTACGCGGGTCTAAACTTTTTCGATGCGGAACAACTATAGCAATGTTCTTAAAGCAGTATGTAAAGCAAAAAAATTGGGTAGGCCTTTAAGCACAGACACTACTACTGTTTAAAGGTCAGGGGCTTCGAAAAATAATCTCAAAATCACTTATATACGCTTGGAGTTGGTCTTTGAATTTGACTTCCTGTTTGACTTCGAATTTGACCTTGAATTTGAGGTTGAATTTGAATTTGAGGAAAGCTAAATGAATGATCTCCATTAAACTCAGAACTAAAAAGATACGTTTCTGGAGTCCAGAAAATCCCAAATCAAGTTTGTTTGAAAAGCGGCTGGAGGGATGAGGTTTTGATAAGACTATTAATTCTTCTTAAAGCAGGCCACAAGTGTCAACAGGTCTGCAATAATTGATTTTTTGTGTTAGTTTGATTAAACGCAGTAAAAAAATGTAGAGGTTGTTTAGAAGACACTACCGCAAGGTTGACATAGAATTACGAGAGCCTGACCCACGTCAATGTATTTATTTTTCAATAAGTTTGGGAATACAATCGATTGGGAATAATCAATTTTATGATGGGAAGCGATAAATTTCAGTAATAACCTTTCAACTATATTATTTTATTAATTGATTGGTAACTTTGAGAAGAAGCATTTATATTGGATTGCCATTTACCGACGACACGGGATGGTACCAATCCTTTTGTTATTTTCAGATCCTGACAAAATTACCAACGTGTACGGACATGGTTAGCAATACTGTGCAAGGTTTCGGTCCGCCGGTTGGTTCGTCTACTGTGAAACGCCGCTATCGAATGAGCCGCCTGCTAAGGCTTATTAAGTTAGAGTCAACTGCTACTTTGCTGGCTGCGGATCTAGTCTGTTTTCATCATTTTTCAATAGTACAATAGTTAGCATCACAAAAGCACAATTTTCCGTATTTTGGTGTATGCATAGCTAATTTTCCAATCGATTGCTGTAAGGAATAGAGGAAATCATATTCAATAATTCCTCTTAAATTGGTTCCATTCTGTGAACCTCTCGTACGGCGGTGGGTCACTAAGCTTCTATAAAAGTGAAAATTTAATGTTTTTTCGAGCTAAATTCAATTTTTTTCCTCCGAGATCCTCTACAAACAGCGTCACACCTAATTTTTTGAATGTATCTTTAAGGATTTTTCTCGGTTTTCGAATAAAAATCACAGGAGGGTTGTGTGCAAAGCCACCAACGCAAGGATGAAGTAGATTACTTTTACAAGAAAACCCGGCTGCTTGCGTGTCAATAATTTTTTAATTTGTTGTTCAATTCAATATCGGATAAGATACCGATCACATCTTGGCGTTATCACTGACAGTGCGCATAAAGTATTCCTTGTGATAAAATAAACACTGAAAAGCTGATTTAACACTCAAAACTAGACGGCTCACGTGTTGTCAAAATGAGTCAACCTTTCATTGAATGCATTTACTAGTGCCCGCTATCGCACAGAGACTGCATTCCATTAAAGTGCCTCACTGCATGAGCCGCTATCGATGCTGAGATCCGCTGCAACTAGTTCGCTATCCATAGCCATGCCACAGTTGTGGCCGCTATCCGCTGCCATTAGTATCCACTGTTGCTGCATCAGCTGGCCCAGCTGCTATCGTTGCTGGAATCCGCTGCAACGAGTGCACTATCCATTGCCATGCCACAACTGTGGCCGCTATCCGCCTGGTATCCACTGCACTGCTACTGCTGCTGCTAAGGAAAGACTGCTGTTGTCGCTGTCTAGAACTATTATGAGCGGCTTCGACTAAAACAGGCTCTTATATAGGGATGAAAAACCTATCGATAGTAGTAGGAAATCATCGATAACTATCGATAGCCATTTCAGTCGATAATTCCCATCTTTACTCTTATGCAGACAAATAGCAAATTTAAAATGGCAAGGTCTATGATTCTGTCGACCGTGCTTGGGAAGCAAACATATTAACGACTAATCAGACCAGTCGAATTTTGCGCTTCAACAAGGATTGACCATTCTCAATAATATAGTTGCTTGTCATGATTTGGACTTGATAATTTTTGAATTTTGATTATGCGAAAAATTATTCTTTATGCTGATAATGAAAGCTTTTCGGATGTTGTGCTCATGACTGAAGCAAAAGATAATTCAGTACTTTCTGAGAACGGAGATGAAACCAACTATATATCTGTTCCAAATTTCTTGAAAGTGTAAATTGATTTAAGAGAAAATATTAACTCTTCAATTGGGTATTTATTTCATCCTGAAAAGGATGAAAATGTTTGTTGTTTAATTCAATGTCTGATAAAATGCCGATCACATCTTTGCGTTATCACTGGCTGTTCCTTGGAGAAAATAAACACTGAAAATGTTTCCAGAACGTTCTTTTCATTGGATGCATTTGTTAGTGTGCCTGCTATCGCTCAGAGACAGCATTTCACTAAAATGCCACACTGCATCAGCTGGCCCTGCTTATATAGATGCTGAGACCAACGTCAACCACTGCGCTTTCCCCGTTGCCACAGTAGTGGACGCTTCCGTTGCCATTGGTATCCGCTGCCCTGCATCACCTGGTCCTGCTATCGATGCTGAGACGCGCTCCGCTATCCGTTGCCATACCACAGCTGTGGCCGTTGTCCACTGCACTGCTACTGCTGCTATATCCGCTGCTGCTGCTAAGGGAGGACTGCTGTTGTTGCAGTCTAGAATCATAATGAGCGGCTTCGGGTGAAACAGGCTCTTATATAGGCCAAATAGCACATTTCAAATCCTCCCCAGATGGTCTCGCGGTACGATGCTGGCCTAACAAGCCAGTTGTCGTAGGTTCGAGTCTTGACTCGGGAGAGACTGTTAGTGTCAGTAGGATCGTAGCGCTAGCCCCGCAATTGTCCTGTACACTTAACGGTTGGCTGCGAAGTCTGTTTATAGTAAACAGAAGGTCAAATTCCGATACGGAATGTAGCACCAAGGCTTTGCTTTGCTTTAGCACATTTCAAATAACAAGGTCTATGATTCTGTCGACCGTGCTTGGGAAGCAATCGCATAACGACCAATCAGGGGCCGAAGTTTTCGTTTTGACAAGGCTTGACTATTTTCAATAGTACAATAGTTTGAAATATAAAATTACAATTATCTGTATTTGGGAAGAATCTTAGAAGATTTTCCAATCTATTGCTGCAGGAACGAAGGAAATCCATCGAATACTAACCGATTTATTAGCATTTGAAATTGGACATATTTTTCACTTTTATCGGTTTTAGATTTTCATTTCACATCCCTATGTAGCCGAACTTCCTGAGAGAAGTATTCTACTTCAAAAGCAAAGCTACATTCCGCATCCGAACTTAACCTTTTACACACACTTTGCGTGGCAATCCTACTGACACTAATAGCCTATCTCGCGCCAAGATTCGAACCTATAACAACTGGCTTGTTGGGCCATCATCGTACCTCGAGACCAGTTGGGAATGCTCCAAAAAATGGTCTCAAAATTAAAATCGGTAGTTGCCAAATTGTTCAAAACGTGTTTCATTTGTGTTCATTTGAACATTTGTTCATTTTGAACACTCACATGAAAGCTTTAGATGTTCCCTGCAAAATTACGTGTTGTTTGTTGAGGCTTTTGGAGCAAAATTTTAAGACATAGCGTGTTAAAAATACAAACTTTTCACTCTCTTTTAAAACTTGTTAATTCTTGCCGTACCAGGGACTTACCACCCAAGTAACAATATCAGTTTTAAGATGTACTAAAAGAAGTTTTGATTGCTTGTTCTTTAAAACAGGGCATAAATCTTATTATTCTCACAAACTGCTACAAATCAGCCGTAAAATCCCCATAAGATCAAGGAGGCCCATGCTAGAGAAGGTTCTCAAGAATAGTTCCTAAAGTTTGCTTAAAACTCTATATTTTTATCGATATGTACTCATGATGACATTCAGGAGTTGCACACAACCAAACTGTTACAAATTTCGAGAGTTTTATAAATCAGGTTCGCAACTCTTCTTTCTAGCTTATTTCGCTATGAACAGAATTTATTTTTTTTTTACATAGATCAATTTATGAAACAAACCCCATCGATCTACTCTTTCTCCAAAATGAATGTCATCGCAGTCATTGAATAAAATAGGTAGATAAATCTACATGTATTTTCAAGTTCATATTCGTAAATTTTTAATTGCCACGTTAAGTTTATACGTTATATGACAAAAAGTTTGTTATTTTCAACGCAC
The DNA here is from genome assembly GCF_029784165.1 of Wyeomyia smithii. Lineage (NCBI taxonomy): Eukaryota > Metazoa > Arthropoda > Insecta > Diptera > Culicidae > Wyeomyia > Wyeomyia smithii. The sequence goes on along the minus strand of NC_073694.1, from coordinate 194,870,219 downwards.
CATAATATTACTGGCAAATTAGTAATTTATTTAGAAAATAAAAAATATATCTGAATTTTCGTTAAGTTCGGGTTTGCTGGACTACGGAACATTTCAATAAAGTTTGTGTTCAGCATGGTCAACATTCACTACTGAACTGCCAGAATTATTGGTAGCATTAAGAATCTCGGCCTTTTATAACCGTTTAATTACAAATGGCTATTATTTTGACGTAGGTAATCACAGTCTGTTCGCCATATTTGTTGTTGGTTTTATTTCAATCGCTCATAAGACGGCTTCTAACTAAAACTTCTTGAGCAAGACCAATAAGATTTTTTTAGTAACTCGACAAGTTGGCATTTACTTGTTGCAGTCACGGAGAAGAATACTTGCGCTTGAATAGAACTTGCTTGAACTTTTCAAGACAAACAAATTTTATCTGAGATAGTCCCCTCTCCCGTTTGACAACTGTTTGTTTACAGTCAAGCACCATTTTTGTGATCATTGCTGTTGGAAAAGTGTTACTTGTAGCGATTTTTGAACAAGGAACTATAAAGGGTTCAGAATAAACATCCGGTGTATTTTATAATTTGGGCCTAAACATGAGCAAAATGAAGAAATGCAACATATTGCATGGAACAGGGGAATAAATACCATTCCTCTGTCATTCTCAGGTACAAGTCGGACTCGATTATTCGGAATTTTAGATTCGATTATCCGGAATTTCATTTTTTCGGTGATCGTTTTAATTTTTATTCCGAAATTTTGTCTTTACCACCATTTGTTACCATTTATGTCATTTCCGGCATGTTTGGGACATGTTCGATTTAACTGAAAATAATAAATGTCCAATTTATTCTTTTTTGCTTCTCAAGAAATAATGCCTGGTTACGTCACTCCATCATACAAGTGAAATAAAAAAAGGAATTACCTATTTGTTTATGTTCGTCAATCGCAAATTTCAATATATTTCTGTGATTCGATTATCCGGAATAAAAAATGTTTTGGTAATCGAGTCCGACCTGTATTGGAATTTATACCATCTTATATTTCATGTCCGTTAGTGAGTTACTGTTTTTAGCACCAAAAGTAATATACCCTTAAATGACTTGATTTAGTATGATTTAGGTTGACTTGATTAGTATGAGTTAGTTGCTTGAATGAGCTAAAAAAATTTGTTTATTCTAGATCCTTTTCTTTCACCAACTTTTTTGCTCTTTCATGAGACAAAATGGGTTTAAGAAAATTTTGTAGGCACATTTTCAAGATAGATTAATCTTAAAGAAGTTTTATGGAAGTTTCTCACAGGTATTTTGAAAGGGATATTGAGTGCGTTTCAAAACCGCTCCTCAGGCTTATTACACTTATTGATGAAGGAATTTTATGGAGGACTCTTCAAGTGTTCTTTAATTACTCTTGGGAACTGTTGATAAATAAAAACCACAACTACTTGAATAAATTTATGATTAAACTCGATTGATTTAGTAATGTTTTGATAAAACATCTATAAAATATAAATAAAACTAAATCGTCTTTGGATTGTTACTTGGGCAACTAGAATAAATTAAAATGCAATAATTTTTTTCGCTGCATTAGATTTGACTAACACGAAAAGCTCAATTTTTAAGACCTCGTGTCACTAGTGGCCTGGTTCTAGTGAGAACTGCTTAAATATGAAATAACTCTTTTATTGATCATATTTTCATTACAACGATCTCTCATGTGCGTATCCAGAAGATTCAAGAATTCAGACATAGAAGTTGGAGACAGACAATGTAGAAGATAGCGAAGGGTAAAAATGATGAATCTATTGTTGTCTCAATTTAGATGACGCCATGCGTAAAACTTTGACCAACAATTCACATTTTTCAATATAACTTTCTATGATAATTTTTTACTTTTTTCTATTCTAAATTGTGCGATTTCCATGGGGTCATATGTTTGCTGAAAATCGTAAAACACTAGTTTCGAAAATATAAAAGTTAAAGGCCATGTTCGATTTTTGCAACATGTCTAAGTTTAAATATTTTATGATACCTACCGGACTAATGAGAAATTTTCATAGCCGGTTAGTGGATTAATCACTCAATCGTTCATTTTTTAAGAAGCGTAATAAAATAGGCTAGAACTACTATGAGTGGACCATTCCCTTTCGTGGACCACCCTTACACAAAATTGTTTATACTCTTGATATAAATTGAAATCTAGGGTAGACCCCTTTACTTAATTAACCTAAAGTGGACCACCCATCAGATTACCTCCATTTTTCAAACATAAATCGGAATTAACAAATATTTGCAAAGCGGATTGGCTAGATAAGATGTGTCCCAATGGAGGTTTCCTGAAAGTCTCCCGAGTTTTCGCATATATTGAGTTAATCTGACCGGCGATCCACTAAAGGGTGTGGTCCATTTATGGTAGTTTTACCCTACACAAAACTTTTCTAAATACATTACATCACCAAAATTAGACTTGAGAAAGCTAGGTATTGATGTAGAGCACGAACTCAATGTTGTAATCACAGTGCAGTGGTATAGTAGCAAGTACTTTTCAAGAAATTAGGTTAAATTAACTTATAGTGGACCCATTTCCTACAATGAACCACTCGTCAGATTACCTCGATTTATCTTAACACTAAATCAGAATTTATAAATGTTAGTCTTAATTTTGAGGCAGATTGGTTTAATAAGATGTTTCCCGAAGGACATTTTCTGAAAATCCTCCGGTGGTCCACTATAGGGCAGGAGTGTACTATAGGATGGTTTATCTTATGATTGTGATGCGCTATTGCAGTAATAACGAGGGTTATAACACTCCTTCCTTCTGACAAAAAAAATACTTCAAGTAAAACTGATTCAAGTGAAAGGGTAGATTAACCTAGAGTGGACCACTTTCCAATAGTGGACCACTCGCCAGATTAGCTCAATTTATGCGAAAGCTCACAAACATATCTAGGGTAAATTAACCTCTAGACAATACAACAACAATATCGCAGGCTTAGCCTTGGGGCTAACAGTGGTCTCGATCAACTAGATTAGATTAGAGAATTCGTTATCGTTATAGTTTTTGACAAATTTTGCATGTGTAGGATAAGTATAACGATACACCGTGCCCCAGTGCTGAGTCTAGAAAATTTTCAGCTCGAAAAGATCCTCGACTCGATTGGGAATCGAACCCGATATCACAACCGTGTGGGAGAGCTAGCCGACCTACATCGCTAACCCCAGAGTCACGGGGACCACCAAATTAAATTAACCTATAGTGGACCCTTTTTATATAGTGGACCATTCGTCAGAATAACTGAACTTGATGCGAAAATTCGTGGAAATTTAAGAAAAGTTCCGCCGGGAGACATCTTATCCAGTCAATCTGCATCACAAAATTTTTAATCCAGACTTATGTTAAGAGAAATGGAGTTAATCTGACAGGTGGTCCACCATAGGGTAATAAAATAAAGGCGTCCGCTTTAGGTTAATTAACCCTGAATTCCGATTCATGTTGCGAGGAATTCAGTTAATCTGACGAGTGGTCCACTCTAGGTCAATGAAGAAAAGGTGATAATTAGCCTCTCCTCTTACAATGAACCTGGTCAGAGAATAATGTTTGTTAAAATCTCTCCCCAAAACTGTAGAGTAAATTAATTTATAGTGAACCCGTTTTATATAGTGGACCACTCGCCAGATTAACTCAATTTCTCTTGACTTCAAATCGGAAGTTATAGATGTTTCACGTGATTCTAATGCAGAATGTCTGGATAAGATGTTTTCGGGTGGAAGTTTTATAAAAATCCCACGATTTCTATCATAACTGAGTTAATCTGGCGAGTGGTCCACTGTAGGACGGAGGTCTACTATAGGTTAATTTATTTTATGATTATGACGCGCTCTTGCAGAAATCACGAGGGTTCAAACACTGATTTCTTCTGACGAAATAGGGTAAATTGACCTATAGTGGACCTCTTTCCTATAGTGGACCACCCACCTGATTAACTCATTTTATGCAAAGACTCAAGGGATTTTCAGAAAACTACCATCGGAAAACATCTTGTCCAACCAGTCTGCATTACAAACATTTACAAATTCCGATTAATGTTAAGAGAGATTGAGGTAATCTGACGGGTGGTCCACTACAAGGTACAAAATTAAAGGGGTCCACTATAGGTTAGTTTACCCTACATACGGGAAGTTAAACTGATCTGAGGTAAAACTATCTTGGATGAATCACGTCTTTCAGTGGACCACCGGTTAAATTAACTCAATTTTTGCGAAGCTTGAGGGATTTTCAGAGAACTTCCATCGAGAAACATTTTATCCAGCTAATCTGTATCAGAATTACGAGAAACATTTGTAAATCCCATCTATATCAGAAGAGTAGTAATTTTTCCGTTGAGATGGTCCACAGAGGAAAGTGGTCCATACTAGGTAGCGCTACCCTAATAGGTTGAACTAACCTATAGTGGACTACCCGCCAGAATAACTCAATTTTTTGCTTAAACTCGAATTTTATCCTAAACTTGAAACGCAGCCAAATAAATTTCTTTTTGAGCGTCTTAGTAGAATGGAATTAAATATTGAGAATAGGTTATGTTTCCATTTAATTCTACTACAAAAAATCGAATCCCGAAGTTAGTGTTATCCGAAGTTAGTGGATGTCCCTCATTAAATACATGTTCAGCCACTTTTGATTTGAAAAGGTGTGGTGGATCATTTTTGGAAACTTTACATGCTCTGGTGACTTCTACCATATGCTCTTTAAAACGGATTCCCAGGTTTCTTTTGGTTTGCCCAATATAAACCTTGTTGCAGTGGCAACAAGCAACTTTATAAACCCCTGCTTAATTTAATCCATCAATTGAATCCTTAGTGGAGACCAATATTGTTTTGAGTTGGGTATTCCTACTAGTGTAGACGATATCCATGCCAAATCTTTTGAATTTTGAGCGAAGTTGACTTGTTAAGGCCCCATCATATTCTACAGCTATTCTTTTCAGGTCTTCTGTTATTAGGGTGAGTGTTGTAAAAGATTCTCTAAATTGAATTCGCTTCTTTTTGTTTATAATGGCTTGAATGGTGCTCTCATTATAACCATTTACCTTTGCAACTTCGAAAATGTATTCCAATTCCTTTTTCCTGGCTATTTTACTGAGGGGTAGGGTTTCCATCCGATGTATCATGTGGTGGAAGGATGCCATTTTATGCTGGAAGAAATGACTAGAAGTGGTGGGTATTACCCGTTTTGTGTTCGTTTCGGGTTTCCTAAAAATCTCAATTTCTAAGTCCTTAGACTTTCTAACAACAACAACGTCTAGAAAGGGAAGACTATTGTTTTGTTCCTTTTCAATCGTAAATTTTATATCTCTGTGAATATTATTGAGAGATGTAAAAAACGCTTCAAGTTCCGTCTCTTTCAAAATACAAAATATATCATCCACATATCTCCACCACCGGATTGGTAAAAGGTTATTGGTTTCTAATTTGTTTTCTATGTTTGCCATGAATAGCTCACATAAGAAGGGAGAAAGAGGATTTCCCATTGGAGCTCCTTTTGTTTGTTTGTAAAATTTACCTCGAAAAGTGAAATAATTTTCTTTCATACAAAGGCGGGTTAGTTTCATGAGACTCACGACTTTCTTTTTCCAAGTGCTATCAGAATATTGAGGAATTAACCAATCCTCAAGAAGATTCAAGGTTCCATTCACTGGAACACTCGGAAACAAAGCCGTCACATCAAACGAGACCATTATCTCATCCGCTTCAATGTTACACGAAGATTTCAAAATTTCAACGAAAGCTTCCGTAACGAAAGTAAGCACTGATGATGGTTGCATGTAGCAGCCGAAATACGTATCTGCGGACGGTATTCGATTAGAGGGTATTCGATTTTTTGTAGTAGAATTAAATGGAAACATAACCTATTCTCAATATTTGAAACGCAGCGATGAGTCCAAAATTATACTTAGAATAAACAAAATACGCTTCAAAAGGCGGGAAAAGGCCAACATAGAAAGTGATCCCAAATAAAGATCGGAATCGTCGAACGACGTACTGCCTTGGACTTGAATATGTACTTACCGATTTTTCATGTACCGAACATATCATTTTTATTTCGCTCGCTTATAAAGATCCATTTAAATCCAATTGTTGTGACTTCTCCATGAGTAAAATGCATCGTCACAGCGACACGCCATTGATCAACTGCGGCACTACGTCATGTTCTCTCCCGACAACGCCGAAGGGAAATGAATCAAAAAATAAAACCGTGACAATGTTAAGTTCCCTTTGCACAGGAGATTAAATAATTATCGAGGATTTGAGAGTTCTCTGCTCTGAGTTTCCAGGGCAGGATTTCCCTGCCAGAAGCATCCTGTTTCGCGGCGTCTCCAGCGGGCGAAAATATATTTTCCGCTGAATTCCGGTAGCGCCTGCAGCAAGTGTAGTGCGGTGCGCTCCGCTTGGATAGATTTATATATGGACTGTGCACTGTTCAGTTTCGCGCAGGGACCGGAACAGCGATAATATCGCGAAATATATAAAAATAAAAATAAACTTGATCTTCTGTACGGCCGCGGTCCTTATTGGATGGAAGATTGGCGGCAAAGTAGGGATAGTGCACGGCAAGGATGTTTGCCGGAAGCTTAGCGCTGTCAGCAGTTCTGGTCGTGACACGTAATCCTTTTGCGGATTAATTTTCCGGCAGCGCCGGAAATTTCAGCGAGATTAATGGTGGTAATTTTGGATTTAGTTGCCCGGCTGCTGCTGCTGCTGCTGCTATCGTATGCGATAGGAATTCTTGTGCGTGGCGGATGCAGTTTTTTGGGTAACCGCGATAGGCCAATTTGAAACTGCCGGAACATAAACTCTTCCTCTAGCCAACAAATTTATTTTTCTTCCCCGAGGCACTTTGCTGTTGTGCTAAATGAATTTTTATTTTGAACGGTGTCTGGGAGTGAGTTTCATAGAAAAGCATCATGTCAAACACCAAACAATCTGCAAAAGCTCTTGTGATCTGCGAACTGGAAAGGATTCTTGTTTACTTTCGTTAGTTTCACACCTAGCTTGGCCAGCCACATGCTCACATAGCCTCAAAAAAGTTAGCCTTATAGTACAAACCCACTGCATGTAGGAAACCCTGAGCTTCAGAACTGACACCGGTGGTGGTGGGAGCTGTGTTTGTGTGTGTATGGAGAGAAAACCAAAACCGTTCATTGACACGTTTTCCGTAAAGCACCCGGACTTGCCATTTGCACAAACAGGTCAGGCTGGGTTACGTGAATATACATACTGGGAGCCCTCGGATACTGGGCCTATGTTTAGCCTTCCTGAATGGGAGCCGGCTTTCCAGTAGCGTACGGAAAAATAACACTAAGGCCGGACACAATTGTGTTCGTACCTTTGACTACCGCAATATTTTCGGTGGATTTTTCGTTACGAAGTGGGAATGAAATGTTTTGTTTAGATTCACTAGCCGTTACATTTGGTTGGTCGTACGCGTTCCAAAAAAAAAACAACGCGAAAACGTGGAAAAAACCGTTGTCATTACAAACATGTAGAAAGTTTGGTTGAATCGAATAAAAAAAAAGCTCTGATATATCTAAATGATTTTATTTCGATAAACAATTTATGGCGGGTGAGGTTAGATCAATCAATAACGATGATGATTTCTGTTTTTTTTTTTCTCGAGCATTTTCACATATATGCAAGATATATCGCCATAATTATCAATTTCTTCAAGTATTCAGTGACTGCGCTGACAGCCTCCGAATAATATACAGCCAGTGAGCCAGATCCGCGTGATAAAGTAAACAGTTCCTTCCCTGTGTACGACTGTAATGATACCCGTTTTCCCTCGAACCTCACCGCAGCGTGACTCCGACACATAAATTATCACCGTTTTTCCTCCCAATATGGTTACCATCCGAAAGCTATACGGTCGAAGCGAGGGGAACCGCTCAGACCCGCATTTGCATTGAATTTTTTTCCTCCTTCTACTTTCTCCTCAGTGCTGCTAACACTTGGCCGACTTCATTATCGTCGTCACGTACCGCCGCATCGCAAGGCTTAAACATTCCATTTGAATTCACAGCATAATTCCAGCGAGGAAAAATATCGGTTTTTTTTTCTCGACAAATCGTTGGACCACATTTGACGAGTTTTACGAGCTGCTAGGAGCGCATCACACCCAGAAGTTGTTCCGCGGATGAAATCGAGGCGCGTTTCCCCGAATCGCACCCCGGGAGGATCGGGGTGCAGGTCGATGATGGTGGTTGATACGCAGATGTTGGTTGCTGTGCCATATTACCCACTTTTGCTCGTGGCTTGGCGCGGGCTTTGATATACAACAGCGCTAGCGTCAGCAGACCGCAAATAACAGGGAGCCTTCACGTTTGTCTCTATGATATTCAAATTAGAAGTGAGTTATCCCTAACTGGGCACGTCAGCGTATTTGCCAGCAGATCGTACGCCACACGGCTAGTCACGTGCGACATATGGGAACGGTGTAGCTGCTTCGATTCGGCGGAGGTGGCGCGCTGTACTTACAGGATTTGAACCACTACCGGAAAGTGGCGGCGGCGCGACGGCGTCCTTTCAATTCGTTTCTCGTTCCCGGCGGATAGTAACGTGGAGGCATCTGTTTATCTTTACATTTACACCGCACTGAACTTGAAAGGGTTTGTTCCAGTGTGAGTGGGTTAGAAGGTTATCGGTGGTTGTTTCGAGGATGAAAATGTACCGCTATGCTCAGGTGGGCAAACTGCTTCTGTTTCCGTGCTCCGCTTTTCGACGGCGGAAATGTTGATTAGTGGACTAAAGTTATGTGGTTTGTTTGAATAGTGAAAAAAATGGCATTGTGTGAATGATACGATAGTATGGTATTGAGCATTGGTATCTCAACTCCGCCTGTTACGGTTCTCTTGGTTCAGTTTAGCCTTTGCGATCTATTCGTATTGAATTATTGAGAACTCTAGCAGAGGGTCCAAAACCCCTGTAAAGGAGGATGGTTGCAACAGCTTTTAACCATGGCTGTTGCGTAGAATCCAATGGTTAAAACCCCTAAGCTAAGGTGTTATGCGACCCGTGCCGGTGGATGACGTGGGGGGGGGGGGGGGGTTAAAAAATACCCAGCCTCTAACGGAGCCTGTGGAGTACCAGGGCACCCTTCACAGTAATTAGCCCTTACTGCATCACGCGGGTCACTGATGCAGCGACTCGTGGGAATTTTATGAACGACAAAACTTCACAAAATTCGGTTACCGGCAGCCTTTCTTTGCCGGAACCCATGGACTCATCGGAGCGTAGTCCAATAAAAACAAACGCACCGGGCAGAACAGAGGAGATGGAGCATGAGGATGATTTCAACCTCGACAGCGAATCGCTGGACGGAGGACCCTCGGCTTCATCCTTAATCCTACTTACTCCACAAGGGAATGACGAAAGTCAAATGGACTTAGTTCCCGGTCCACAGACAAGGCCCGATGACGAAGGGAAACCCGAATCATCGGCACCCCTTGTCAAGCGACTTTCAAATGCGCAAAGGCGGCGACTGAGCAAAAATCTCCGCTCCGGTCTCTCGTAAGCCAGAAAGCTGGCCCTCCTTCCAACAGAGCAGCCTGCTCAGTTGAACCAAGTCGCCGTCAAGCGACAGCGGTCGGACGACTTGGTGTCCCCAAATACCAGTACTAAGTGTCCATAGCCTAAAAAACTGCGGAACGGCATTGGTTTGGGGTCATCGGGTTCGAAGCCGCTCTTGAAGGCCAAATATAGGGACATGGTGGGAGCTACAAGCCTTGCGGTTACTTCTGCTACCCACCGCAGCTCCCTACTCACAACGGACCAGCTTCAGGCTGTCCGGACCTCCATCCTCGATCACATTGCGGACCAGGAAAATCCAACCACAAAGCCCAAGTTTAACGGTTGCCATCTAAAAAATGGCTTCCTGCAACTTGCCTGTGCCGACAACGACACAGTGCAGTGGTTGAAAAGGGAGGTACCTTCTCTCGTACCACGGGAGGGAGCACAACTTCGTGTATACCACATGAAGGAACTGCCGAAGGCCAGACGGTATGTCGGTTTCTTCGCGGACAGTGCGAACTCTCCGGACGAGAAGATTCTTCGTTCACTCCAGAATCAGAACGACCATCTCTCTACCAAAATATGGCGAGTCTGTAACCGCAAATTGGTAAAGACCTTGGTCGAACTAGTTCTGGACATTGACGAAGAATCGGCCAAACTCGTTGAGAGTAGAAATTATGAACTGCACTACGGTTTCGGCAAAGCACGCATCCGAAAGGTAAGCGGAAGGCCGAACGTCACAGGCGGGAAAGACTCCGTCGCAACGTCAGGGAAGGTACGTGCGGGTAACGCCTCCGGGAGTACTCTGCCACCACCCAGGCAAAGCGATCCTGCGAATGGGCTAAAGGTTCGCGTGGGAACCTCCTCCGGGAGTGCCCCACAACCACCCAAACGAAACCCTGCGGTTGGGAAGGTACGCGCAGGATGCTCCCCCGTGAGTGCCCTGTCACCACCCAAACAACGCAACCCCGCGGCTGCTCGGACGGTTCCGCCGAAGACTCGCAAGAGTGTGAAGCATCAACCACCAAACAGTCGCACCCCCCGGAGTCGAAAACCGCCACAGTGTGCGCGACGACCTTCTGTTGCCAATCGACTGCTGCAACCGAAGCCGAACAGTGAGGAAGAGCAACTTCCATCAACCAGCCAAACCGCTGTTGGCAGCCGACAGCCAATACCAGGATCATCTTCCGATCCGGACAAAGACGGCAACTTCACTGCAAAGTGAGCAGCCTTCGCTGCGTGCAAGCGAATCTCCATCACGCAAAAGGCGCCTCGGGTGTTCTTTGCAGGAGATTCGCCAAAGAGCAGCTAGCGGCTGCATTCATCTAGGAGCCGTGGATCAACGAATCCAAAGTTCTCGGACTTAACGCTCCTAACGGTAGGTTAATCTACTGTGACACGCAGTCCAAACCAAGGACTGCAATTCTGCTAAATAGAGAACTAAAATTTTTACCTATTACAGAATTTATCCAACGCGACGTCGTTGCCGTCACGGTTGAAGTACCGACAACCAGAGGAAAGCAGGAAATGGTTGTCGCGTCGGCCTACTTCCCGGGCGACCAAGGTGATATACCGCCCCCCGAAGTTGCTGCGCTCGTGCGGTACTGCAAGGCCATCAACAAGCCGTTTCTGATCGGCTGCGATGCCAACGCTCACCATACGATCTGCGGCAGCTCGGACACCAACACCAGGGGTGAGTACCTACTTGAATACCTTACTTCTAACGATGTCAATGTATGTAATGTAGGGAATAACCCCACTTTTATCAACGCTATCAGACAGGAGGTCCTTGATCTCACTCTGTGTAGCGCCTCTATTTCTGAAAGGATTAAAAATTGGCATGTCTCCGATGAAACTAGTTTGTCGGACCACAGACACATCGTTTTTAATATAGAGGCTGACCCTCTGAAAAGAGAGCTGTTCAGAAATCCTAAGAATACAGATTGGGAATCCTTTAAGGAACACCTGATCGATTCACGAACTTTCAGTTACAGCAACATTCGAAATTCAGTTGACCTGAATTCGGCAGCAAATGATCTACAAAACAGAATCATGGATGCTTTCGACACTAACTGTCCACTAACACAGCGGTCAGTATGCCGTGACGTACCCTGGTGGAATGATCAACTTAGTGACCTTCGTCGGGAAACTAGGCGGTTGTTCAACAGGGCAAAATTCACGTCTAACTGGGACGACTACAGGGCGTCCCTCACTAAGTACAACGCCGAGCTACGCAAGGCTAAACGGAAATCCAGAGTTAGTTTCTGTGAAAGAATCCAAACTCTGCCGGAAGCTACGCGGCTCCAAAAGGCGATGTCCAAAGACCATACTAACGGTTTAGGACAAGTGAGGGAAGAGGATGGATGCCTCACAGTCACTACCAAGGAAACGCTGGAGGTTCTTATGAACACCCACTTTCCTGGATCGATAGAGACCGAAGAACTGAATAGTGATGGGTCACGACAGGACAATTCGAGACATATGGCGTCTCGGGAGTCCATCCTGCTGGCCCGTCGACTGTTCACGGAAGCTTCAATAGGCTGGGCTCTAAGCTCATTCGACCCTATGAATTTTCCAGGTCCAGACGGCATACTACCCATCTTTCTACAAAAATCGGCCGCAGTTATCATGTCCGAACTCATCAACCTCTTCAGAGCCAGCTTTATCCTGGGCCATATTCCGGATAACTGGCTGAAGGTGAAGGTAGTGCTTATCCCCAAAGTTGGAAGAAAGGACAAAACCCTACCTAAAACTTTCAGGCCCATAAGTCTGACTTCATCACTTCTCAAGCTGATGGAGAAAATAATGGATAAATATATCCGTGATGAGTTTTTTAAAGACTCCCCGCTTAACAGGAACCAACATGCCTATCAATGCGGCAAGTCAACAGAAACTGCTCTTCACAGCTTAGTAACGTTGATTGAAAAGTCCCTGAGTTATCAGGAGACGGCGCTATGTGCCTTTGTTGATATTGAAGGGGCCTTCGATAACACGTCCTTTGCATCAATTGATACGGCTCTTTCTCATAAGGGAATCGACCACACTTCAAGGAGCTGGATACACGCAATGCTCTCTAGCAGAGTGTTCACAGCAACCTTGGGAGATTCGTCTGTAACAATGTCAGCGATCAAGGGATGCCCGCAAGGAGGAGTTCTCTCGCCCTTATTATGGTCACTAGTTGTCGACGCACTTCTCAACAAGCTTTCACAGCTTGGTTACGAGGTCATTGGATACGCCGATGACATCGTCCTCATCGCCAGAGGTAAAGATGACGCAACTCTGTCGAGCCGAAAGCAAACGGCTTTGAATACCACCATGTCATGGTGTTTACAGGAGGGTCTAAACATAAACCTCTTAAAAACAGTCCTAATTCCATTCGGCAGACGAAGGACGATCTCCATCATTCCTCCAATACTGAATGGAGTTAGACTGGGCTTCAGCAATGAAGTCAAATATCTCGGAATTATTCTGGACAAGAAACTGAACTGGTCTGCACAACTGGATCATGCCGCTAAGAAAGCGATCTCAGCGATCTGGGCCAGCAGAACTCTGTTCGGTAAGACCTGGGGACTGAAACCAGACTTGGCACTCTGGTCTTACAAGACCATTGCCCGACCAAGAATCACCTATGCTGCCCTAGTGTGGTGGCCTAAGGTGAACGAAGTGACTGCGCAAGCCAAACTCAAAAAAGTTCAAAGACTTGCATGTCTTTCGGTTACCAGCGCTATGCGAACAACTCCAACTGCAGCCATGGAAGCTATGCTTTGTCTACTACTTCTACATCTTCATGTGAAAAAGAAAGCAGAGCTTGGCGCTCTAAGGTTGCAAAGGAGGAAAATTATACTTGAAGGGGACCAAATCGGCCACCTTCGCATGCTTAGGGAGTTCAAACTAACTCCGCTATTAACCACAGTCTCCGACTGGATGGACGTTAGGACCAACATGGATATTCCATATAGAGTGATTGAAATAAACCGCTCTATGTGGAACAATGGAGGGCCTAATCTTCCACCTGGCATCGTCAGTTTTTATACGGACGGCTCGAAAATGGGATCCCTTACGGGATCTGGTATATACGGACCCGGTATCAGGGAAACGTTTTCCCTGGGAATATGGCCCACCGTTTTTCAAGCAGAGGTATATGCCATATATATCTGCGCAAAAATTTGTCTGCAACGCAACTACAGACATGCGAAAATCGGTATATTCTCGGACAGTCAAGCAGCACTACTAGCACTTAAGTCCGTCAAATGCGCTTCCAAACTTGTTTGGGAATGCATTGAAACTCTACGGGAACTTTCCCGACAGAATTCAGTTTTTTTGTTTTGGGTGCCCGGACACTGCGGAGTCGAGGGTAATGAACACGCTGACTACTTAGCAAGACAGGGATCAGCTCAGCGGTTTATTGGCCCCGAGCCGTTTCTGGGTACGTCCATTTCCGCTATCAAAAGCGAACTACTAACTTGGAAAGGGCTAGAAATAGTATCCCAATGGCAACAGGCACAGGGCTGTAGACAAGCTAAACAGTTTATCTTTCCGAACCCTGGAACCGCCAGAAAGCTTCTTAGTCTAAATCGTAGTGACCTACGGATAATCACGGGACTCCTCACCGGACACTGTCCCGCTTATTATCATTTAAAGAAAATCTGCGTAGTGTTGAACGACACCTGCCGATTCTGCAAATCTGAACCAGAGAGTTCAGAGCATTTGCTTTGCTCTTGCGAAGCTCTTGCTTCCTCTAGGTACAACTTCTTAGGAAGTTACCTTTTAACTCCATACCAAGTATGGAGCTCCAATCCCAAGCAGGTCATTAGTTTCATCAACAATGTTGTACCTAATTGGGGTACAGGTTTACAACAAAACAGTTCTACTCCATCAATGAGTACGAGCAATCCGTAACCTGTGCACAGCAATCGGGGCCCGCCACAAAAGACAATCAGCAAGAATGTCGCAGTGGCATTTCAGTACCCAGTGCCCTTTAGGCATACAGAGTTAAAAAAAATGGTATTGAGCCAGTTTTTCCATTAAAGCTTGCTTCAGATAGTATTGAAACAAAAACTATATGCGAGTGTTTTATTATTTATTATCGAATTCAAGATATGTTTATACCCAATGCATCATTTTCTTCATACTTTTAAGAAAAAATACGAATAAAATTATTCGTATCAATTTCGAAAGAATTCTCGAACTTTTCCTGTTATAGGGATCTTTAGGTGGCGCACATTTTCTTCGTCCATCGTTTTGGTTATCTTATTCTACCAGGGCTTCAACTGATTGATGTCTTTGACAACTTTTTCCTTTGCCTTGAGTCTCCTGTTCCTGATTGCCCAGTATATCTCAATGGGGCGGAACTGGGGACAATTGGGTAAGTTAAGGTCTTTCGGGACAATATGGACCCCTTTTTCTGTATACCACTCTTGAACCGCTTTGCTGTAACGGTAGCTCGCCAAATTTGGCCAAAACCTCACAGGATGGTCGCGGAATCAAATGTATGGCAAAATTCGTTTTTGGAGATACTGTTTCTGGTACAGATTTTTCTGCCACAGCTGCAAATGCCCTGACAAATTATGAATTTTCGTGCAAATTTGTCGCCTAAAACAAATTTAAATTTGACTGGAACATCTCTCCGAGCCGTTGCCAAAATCTTACCACGCAGTTGCCAGTCGATAATTCCACTCCGATGAATAGCTTGAGGCTTCCGAATCATCGTCAATGTTTTACCATTTGGGAATGCGCCATACGGAATTTTGGGCATTTTCAGCTGTTTAGCCAGTCTAGATGCAGACAATTGTTTCCCTTCTTTCGGCTTGTGTGTTGATTGTTGCCAAAATACAATCGTTTTGCGGAATGCGAAAAATACATAGGCGACACGCCAATAACTTCCAAATCCGTCTACCAGGAGCGTCACAATATAGACAAAAAATTGTTCCAATTCTAAATGAAGCAAGCTTAAGAATTTGAAATATTAACCCAATTGGAAAAATTTTATGTAGCTGCCTCGTTTTTTCCCGATTTGAATCTCGTTGCAACAGAAGGTAAAAACAATAGTAAAATCTCATAGAAATATTGAAGGGTAAGTCAAGCTTCCTTATGCATTTCGGGCACTGGCTAAAGAGTCCAAATTACGACTCTTTAAGTGACCAAATAACGATGTCTGATATCATTTTGAAATACAAGATGGCAACTTTCGCTTGTTGAAATGCTGTGTAAAGTAAAGGAAACAGCTCATGTACTTTCCTAGATTGGTATTTTTGGAACCATTTTAAAGCTAAAGCATCGGAAATTGAAGTCTTTTGAACTCAACTGGCGACTTCGGGCGTCTGTAAAGTTGTGTAAGTTACATTTTATTGGCACTTTTCGAACCAGGAAACGCCTCTCATTTCCTAAGGACGTATATTTGAAGTAATTGATCGGATTCTGATTTTTACGAACTTTTTATCTTCGGTAGTTGCATCTAATTGTGTTTCAAAAGACCGTGCTGTGAGTGTCGCTGCTAATGTGCCGGCGGTTCTTATTAATTCTGACTTGTTTTGAGGTAGGTACCCATGATACGGTTACTACGGCCGCGAAGAAATTTAAATTTTTGAACACTGTTGGATCCGACGGAATATCGACTATGCTTCTGCGTCGTCGTATTGAAATTATGGCCAGCTCAACTCTGCCTCATTTTCAACAAATTTTTGGTATAAGGAAAGCTCTCTGCCATATCAAAGCACCCCTATAACTTGTCTGCCGCGTCAGAATTTTTTGAGATCATTGTAAATTCTGTTGTATTGAGTTTATTATGTCTATTTACCAACAGGCAAGTAGGTGCCCTAATGATATTACATATTACATATTATATTACATATTACAAAACAATATTACATTTGAACTAGGTAGTCAGATCTTGAAAAAAATAAACGATATCGCCGACGAAGAAGCGATCGAGGTAAATTAAAGTCGAATAGAGCAGATACTCTGTTGAATAGCCTTTGGAGACCAACCATTACGCCAAAAATGCCGTAGTTAGTTCGTTGAGCAGGCAATCGTAGCATCGAATTGTTTCGCAGAGCACGAGGTTGCACGTTAATATTCACTTGTTCCAATAGAGCGGGTCAGTCTATGCGGCCTTGTAAAATGTCTGTGGTGAACAATGCCCTAACCGTGTCTCTACGGACAGACAGAACCTCCAAACGTATTAATAAGCAGCGACTTTCATAGCTTGGTAGACAGACGGAAGCGATCCGTCCATAGCAGTTTACGAAGAGCGAATCTCAAAAAGCGTCGTTGAACTGATTCTATTCTTTCCACGCCATAGTTGTAATGAGGGGTCCAGACAACCGAACAGCACTCCAATATAGAGCGAGATAATGCGCAATACAACGGTTTAAGGCAGTAGATATCCGTAAAGTCTTTAGCGATCCCGAAAACGAATCCCAGAACTCTAGAGGCTTTGTCGACAGTGAACAAAATGTGAGGCTTGAAAGTGAGCTGGGAATCCAGAATTACCCCCAAGTCTTCAACTTGGTTTACGCGCTCGATTACGCTTTTCTTGCTTTTACCCATGCTGAGCTACCTTAAGCTGAATAGCTAAAGCCCTTGGTCTCCCCGGGACCGCCGTTAGGCATTACTTCAGGGAGAGGGCCAGTCGTGCTTTTTGCACTTACCTCTATGGGTAGCAGAGCAGCCTAGACAGGCTAGCTAGTTAACCGTTAACTAATTGGGGCACATCTATGGTATCCCGTCGAGTGGTGCCTTGCAAAATACTAACGACCTGTGATACGGCCGTGATGACCGCATCCCAGATTTCCCTATTTTCGCACATCCTACGCACGATGTTCTCTGGCGTGGTATCCATCCCACTTATTGCCAGCATTTCGTACCTTATTCGCTCGAAATGCGGACATGTGAAGAACACATGCTCCGCGTTTTCTTCCGCACCCGCACAAGCGGGGCACATAGGGGACTCGGCGTACCCGAACCTATGCAGGTACTGTCTAAAGCAGCCATGGCCTGACAGGATCTGTGTCAGATGAAAGGTTACTTCCCCATGGCGCCTATTTATCCAGCATGCTAACTCTGGAATGAGTCGGTGTGTCCATCTACCTTTTGTAGTGTTGGACCACTCCCGCTGCCACCTGGCCATTGAAGATGACCGTATGGTGTTGCGTATACCCCTCGTGTCGCGTTGGTCGAAGCACTCTACATCCTCTTTGACGATGATGCTGATGGGCATCTTGCCAGCCAGGACGCAAACCACCTCGTACGACACTGTTCGGTTTGCGCACGCGACCCCTAGGCACATGAGCCTGTACGTACTCTCGAGTTTGCCGCGATGGCACGAGGTACTCAATACCTTGGACCACACTGGTCCTCCATACCAGAGTATGGACGTAGTCACGCTAGCAAGGACTTTGCGTTTGCTGCTACGAACCACCGAGCTGTTTGCCATCATGCGAGATAGTGCCGCCACAGACATGGAAGCTTTCTTGCAGGTATAATCGACGTGGCTCCCGAACGTGAGCTTGTCGTCGATCATACCCCCAGAAGCTTCAGGGAGCGTTTTGAGGCGATAGTGCATGCACCAGCACTGATCGATGCCTCCTGCTCCGACTTTCTGTTATTTACAACAATAACTTCAGTCTTATGGTGCGCTAGTTCCAGTTTCCTGGAGTGCATCCAATCTTCCACTACGCGTATGGATAGCGCGGCCTTTAACTCTACCTCTCTGATTGACTCGCCATAGACCTCAAGAGTTATGTCGTCGGCGAAGCCCACGATCACCACCCCTGGAGGGAGTGTTAGTTTTAACACGCCGTCATACATGGCATTCCACAGTACCGGACCCAGGATGGAACCTTGCGGTACAGCTGCGGTAACTGGGACGCTTTTCTGACCATCGTTTGTGTTATACACTAGCACTCGATTCTGAAAGTAGTTACCCAGAATCTTGTACAGCGGCGTCGGCACTCTGAGACTCTGTAGCGCTAAGGCTATGGAGTCCCAGCTGACGCTGTTAAACGCCTTCTTCACGTCGAGCGTGACGATCGCGCAGTAACGAATGCCCCTCTTTTTGCGTTGGATTGCAACCTCAGCCGTTCTGGTGACGGAGAGAATTGCATCCACCGTGGACCTACCTTTTCGAAAACCGACCTGGTTGCTTGATAGACCGTTCTCACTTTCTGTATATTTCACCAGTCTATTGATGATTACCCTCTCAAGCACCTTGCCCGCCGTGTCCAGCAGGCAGATTGGTCTGTGTGCCGATGGGTCACCTGGTGGTTTCCCAACCTTCGGCAACAGCACCAGCCTCTGGCGCTTCCACACGTCCGAGAAGAGGCAGTCGTCAAGGCATTTCTGCATGACCGCCCTGAACAACCCGGGGGCTTCTCTGATGGCCGTCTTGATGCCCAGGTTCGGGATTCCGTCTGGTCCCGGTGCCTTGCCTAGCTTCAGGGAGTTTGCGATCTCGATCAATTCATCTTCTGTCACCCTTACCGCATCGTCTGCCTCTGCACGGCTGCCGTCACTCACGGTTGGTGGTGACTCGTCAGCCGGAGGCCAGGGACTTGGTTCGTGGCTTGGAAAGAGGCTCTGAATGATCCTTTCTAGCATCGCTGGTGATTGTTCAGCCGGGGCTAGCGCACCTCTAGTCTTGGTCATATCGATCCTGTAGGCGTCACCCCACGGGTTCGAATTGACACTGGCACAGAGTTGTTCGAAACAGGCTCGTTTACTGGCTCAGATTGCGCTCTTAAGCGTTGCCTTAGCGGATCTGAATGCGGCACCGCGTTCCGCTCTTTGCTCGTCGGAACGTGCGCGTTGCATCCTCCGTCTTGCACGGAGGCATGCACTGCGTAGGCCTGCTATCGTTTCGCTCCACCAGTATGTCGGTGGTCTACCCTCTCTAGGCGGACGAGACCTAGGCATCGTGGCGTCGCACGCCCATGACTGTATCGAATTTAGATGGTCCACACCCGGGAGCGGTTCACCCCCTTCGTGCTTTCATCTAATTGCCTGCCCAAAAACATCTGCATCGAAATGCAATGTTTTCCAGCCGTAGAAGGATGGAATATTGGCCCTACTCGCTGCTTGCTTCCGCACGCCTACCTCATAGCGGACCGATTGGTGGTCGCTATTCGTGTAGCTGTCGTCTACCCTCCAGTTCGTGATCAGTCCCGGGCTGCAGAACGTCACATCGATAATCGATAACGCACCATTTCTACTGTAGGTGCATTTTGTACCAACGTTAGCCAAGTCTAAGTTGAGCTTTGCCAAAGCTTCCAACAAGACCTGGCCCCTCTGGTTTGTACAGCGACTTTCCCACTCGACAGCCCAAGCGTTGAAGTCGCCCGCAACCACCAACGGCCATAGGCCCGTCAGTTCCACGGTTGCTTGATCGACCATCTGTGCGAACGTTAAGGTAGGCCAACTTGGCGGAGCATAGCAACTGCAGTAGAATACTCCATCCACTTTGGCTATAACGTACCCCTCTCTGGAGGTCGACACAATCTCCTGAACCGGGGACCTGCCTGTCGTGCAAATGGCCGTCTTTCCAGACTTGTCCGATACCCAGTTACCGTTTCCGGTTGGGATGCGGTATGGGTCCGAGACGATGGCCACGTCCGACAACGACTTAGTAGCTGCTTGTTGTAGCAACTGCTGCGCCGCATAGCAATGATTCAGGTTTAACTGTATAACCCTCAGGCCTGCGGCTTAGTAGCCGGCCGTGCAGCCGGACACTTGGGGCCTCCCATGGCGTGTTTGGCGTCCCGTTTACCGGTGCATACAAGACACTTGGGAGGTGCACCGCAGTCCCATGCCTTATGGCCTGCGCCACCACAGCGGCGGCATAAATTGGACCTGTCGGGCCCTTTGCACGACCAGTATTTATGTCCCCGCTCAAAGCACCTGAAGCAAACGTCAGGCTGTTGGAAGGCGCCCAGAGGGCAGATCGACCAACCCATCTTCAACGTGGCCTTCTTCAGGGCCTTGTTACCCTCCGCTAGTGGAAGCTTTATGGTAGCAACCTGGGCCCTTGCCGGGCCCTTGCGGAGACGAACTGCCTCCGCGGTCACTACCACTCCACACTCTTGCTCGAAGGCTTGTGCTATGTCGCACCCTTCGATGATCTCGTCCAGGTTTTTAAGCTGGAGAGTCACTTCAAGAGTGAGGGGTCGGATTTGAACCTCCTCGCCTAGCACTTCCTGGGCCGCCTTTTTATAGGCACAACCCTTGCCCTTTGCCTCTTTGCGGAGTTCGAGGATCATCTCGCCGGTGCGTGACCGACGAATTGACCTGACAACTGCGCCGAGGTCTTCGAGCTTAGATTCGCCTCTCATGGCCTTCAAGACTTCAGCGTATTTAGACTCATCCGTCTTGAAAATGAGCGCATCACCCGTCAACCCCCGGCCCCACGGTGGTCCAACCCGTGGCTTCGCCGTTTGTCGGTTATTTGCTCGGCTGGACTGACGGGCCAGCTTCCTGGATGTCACCGAACAACCGCCTTCGTTGCGTCCTGGGGGCCGATTCCCCCGGAGAGCCTCTCGTACGTTTGCCAGTCGGTTCAGTTGAACAGACTTCGGCAAACGATGCTGCAGCTGTTTGTGTGTATTTAGGCACAGCGGCAGCACTTCCTTTTTTAGGCTAGTTAAGCCTTACTTCCAGCGCGAGTGCCTTGCTTTCGGCATCGTTAGCCCGTTTAAGGGCTTGCGAAAACTCGGATTTCGCGCTGCTTTGCCCCAACTCGGAACTCCCCTGTCGGTGTCGCAAAAGGTGTACCAACCTGTGCGCCGCCTTTACCGGCATCCGCCAGTCTCGGTGGAGACCGGGCGATGCCCTGTCTGGCAAACGGGTTTACTAACCCGTCCGCCCCTTCCGTTACCTTCACTTCCTCATCGACTTTGAAAAAATTCATCTTTGTTAATCGGGTCCCCCTTTCAGCCGCTATCCTTGGTCATGGTGGAGTGGTCGCCTATATGGTCCCATGGTGGCCTATGCCGGAGCAGTGAGGTCATGGCTAGTGAAGGTCGTCATAGCCCCTCATGAGCAACTATGACGCCTTCCGACCGGTGTAAGTCAGGAAAGGGCATCTGATCCCACTCCTGCCTGATTCCCATCAGGCAATGCCAGCGGAACGTACTGGGAGGCCTGCTTGGTTTTACGGGACGGAGACCCCTGCAACCGTAAGCAACCTCGCCGTTTCAAGCCGTTGTCACACGACTTTACTAAGGGAGCTCGGTGCAGGTGCCAGCCCGACGTCGTGGTATAAAATCGTATTCCCTCTCAAAAACCTAAAACACAGCGACCAGTACACCATAATTGGGACCTTACTGGTATCAGCCCCAATAGGCAGGTAAGTGCATTTGGGTGATGGGAGCGGCACTACACGCTCCGTCGAAGCTGCTTACGGGTGGCCGTGGCTTTTACGGGGAATCGACTGCCCAATGCCCGAAACCCCAACACTCCCTAGGCAAGCTCCCGCTGCCGGTCCGGGACTAATCGATACTATCACACACCCATCGGTGGTCACACAGCGCGTGCATGGCCTCGACGGTCGCCAGGCGTCGACCCGTGGTGGCCTGCAGCTCGGATTTCAGTTCCTAGCAAAGCGCATTTGTAATGTATAGTCTGTTTTTTTTCCGCGAAAAAATGATATAATCGAGAATTTGGATGAATTAAGGTCTATTCGGTTCAGATGGCACCAATCGGCAAAAATATCTACCTGACGTTGAAGAAAGTGGCAGTCTTCAATTGTGTGAACATGAAGATAGAGTATGAGGTCATCCGCGTAAGACAACCGTGGTCCTTTAATAACTAGGTTCACGTCATTAAAATAGAGCAGGAAGATAAGCGGTCCTAAGTGACTTCCCTGTGGTATTCCAGACGTAGCGTCAAAATAATAGGATTGGCAATCCCTAATAGCAACGGTTAGACGGCGGCCGGTAAGGTACGATTGAAACCATAGTAAAAGATTCCCGTTGATACCGAGATTGTCAAGTTTGGCAACGGTTATGCGATAATTCATTTTATGGAAGGCAGTGTAAATGACATCTGTCTGAGCACGTTTCACCATACTGTCACTGCTGTACGAAGTGAGACAAAGCAAATTAGTGGCGTTGGAGCGACCGGCTGTGAATCCATGTTGGTCAGTGCTTATAAAAGCTTTGCAGTGAGTGAGCAACGGCTCCATGCTGACAAGCTCGAACAGTTTGGCAGCAGCACAGAGCGAGGTGATGCCACGATAATTGCTCACATTGTGTTTGTTTCCCTTTTTGTGTACTGGAAACATGTACGCCAATTTCCAGCAGGACGGGAAGACACCGAAAGTGACAGATAGCTGGAACACATGCAGAAGCGGAGATACTAGGTTATAAATCTACGTTTTAAGAAACGTCGACGGAATCCCGTCAGGACCCGGGTTTAATGAATGACCGCTCAGTGTCTCGTCAGTGAACACGCTAGCAAATTTCTCGGAAAAAAGCTGACAGATGTCCTGCGTGGTGGTTGCCTCCTTACCGTTGAATGTCATAGAAGAGGGTATCCCACCCTCATGTCGCTGATGATTGACGAACCTCCAAAACTGCTTGGGACGAGACTTGAGCTCCCTCGTTGAATCTTGTTGTGTCGGAGAAAGCATCGTTTCGCAGCACTTAGCACGCGCAATAACATTTTTTTCGGAACAGTATGCTTTTGTTCCAAAACGATGGCAATGAATCTGATACAGTTCGCTTGAAATTTCACGTATTGGTGCTTCACTGCGGTTCATTGAGTGACTTGAGTCGCGTTGTATCGTCTGCGTGCTCTTTTCATTATTTGCTTTAAAGATACCGCTGATATTCTTGGAATTGATTGCAGATTATTTTACGCCGGTGAATTGAAAATATATTCGACGATTGACAACGTTTGGCATTGTTACTGTCTACAATCACTTTTTTCGAATAAGTATTGAAAACTTAAAGAATTTCACTCGGAAAGTTGATTTTTCAAATAGACATGTCTTCTAAAATATTGCATCGAATATGATGAAATTTTCACAGCAGTTGCATCCTAAGTTGTAGTTTATGAGAATATTTTTTTTGAGAAAAAAATATGTTTTCTATAGTAACTTTTTAGAACAATATGTTGACAAATTATGTGCTGGGGCACTGAAAATACTAAAAAAATTAAAAAAAAGTATTTTTGACGAAACTTCGAAACCTTCCTGGAAATTTTGAGTTGGTTTTTTTTTTGTTCAAAAGATATGGGCCTCAAAGTGCTGCAGCGCATTTTCAAGCGAGAAACATCCCTAAGCCCAGCTTTCTTCAGTTCTCATACCAAAAAGTGCTACATAATGACTAAAAGTAATAGCATTGGCGATCAGAGGTAAAAGGATGACATAAATAAAGATAGAAAAGGGTTGGGAATAAAGCCAACTAACAACTGTGTCGAATTGTTAGAGCACCAGCGATCAGAAAAAAATAAATCATGTCAAGGAAAGAAGATAGCTAAAAAACAATGTAATAAATTCTTTTCTGCTCTCTCTACAGTGAAAAAGTTTATATCTATAAACAAAAAAATTTCACTGAAGCCTTTATGACTGTGCGGTTAAAAATCGATAATAAGGAAAAAATATTGATCTCCTAAAGTTGTTCAACAACCTTGTTTAAATTGTTTGGCTCTATATTAAGGCAGCTATGGTAAAAATACTAAACAGTTTGCCGAAGTTTGAAACACCGGGGCCGAAAAAATCACAATGATACGGGCTCCGGTGTTTCAATCGTCGTGCTGTCTGTCAAACACTAACTCTGAGTGGTAGTTGCAGAACACGTTGTGTAGTGTTTCATACGTATCACTTAGTGCAGAGTGTGGTTTGGAATTTGGATATGACTGTATTGAAGTATAACTTCATGGGAAAAAAATTTTCAAATAAATTCGACAATAGGGAGATCCTCATCATGGCCCTATAAGTTAAACTTGAAACTTAATACGTGATTATCTCAGAATGTTATCTTTCGAAAAATGACTTTGCCGTGTTTACAATTGCCGAAAAAATGCTGAACAGATTTTTTTTACCTTTTTACTAATGTTCGTTATTAATATCGTCAGTACTTAAACGATTATTTTTTTATGCGAAAAGCTCAAATTTTCCACAAAAAAATAAGCGCCCAAAACCCAGGTTTGTTGATTATTTTGAGAAAATTCAGTCATTCAGTACATAGAGGTTGAGAAGAAAATATAGTGTATGAGTTTTGATTCGTCTCATTCAGATTTTCGTGTTGTGATCATTACTTTAAAATACTAGAATGATCTTACTGGAAAAAAGTTTTCTTTTTGAATATTCAAATTGGTTTGAAATTTTTTATAAGTATTGGCGATGTTATTTCAACAAAAGAACTATCTAAAAACTTCTGTTTCAACACAATTTTGCTTGTTTGAACTTCCTCACTGTGCCAAGATTCGTTGATCTATTGTAACACATACCCAGATGTCTACTGTATCCCACACTCCTATTATTAGCAATACCGCTATTGAGAATTGGGATGCTCATTATTTATCCGTGCATGTGTGTAACATGATTTTATCCTTCATATTACACGCTTACTGCTCTACTATACCGATCATAGTATTTTTTGTCAAATAACGTCAATTATAATTCTCTGGAGAAGTTTAGCTGGACGGCTTTTTGGCTTGTTTTATTCATTAAAGGGACTTATTTGTTTGTTGAGAGGAAGTCACATCATGGTATTAGAGAATTCAGCGTAAAGCAAAGGTAAATGGTTGGATAAACGTGAGAACAAACCCATGCCTAAGTTCCTTTCGACATCGAATGACATGATTCTACTAAGATTCAAACCCACGATCCGCTTGTCGAAACGGACTCTTTAATATTCCGATACGCAGCTCCTCTTCAGCACAGCATATATCAGCACAGCATATAATGATATATAATTTTGGTGAATTTTCTGAAAATTTTTACAAGCAAAATTTTTTACCAAAAAATTTTGCAAAAAGCGTTTTACACTTGGTGATTTTTCCAAATAATTATTTTTTCATAACTTTCCGAACATTTTCAGTCTGCTCAGACGTTTGCAGAAAATAATAAATAACGACAAACCTATAAACACAATTTATGCTGAATGAAAACGGATTTCACAACAAAATTGACATCATTGATAATCAAAATCAAAATTCCATAAAAAAGATATGTTACAATTTAATACATTTGATGTCAAAGTAATATACTAAAGTCGCTTTTTTCGTGGGGGATACGTGCCGCGTAAAAAAAAACCGCGTAAAAAACCGCGTAAATTCCGGAATCCGCATAAAAAAGGCGCGTAAAAAAACCCGCGTAAAAAGCGACCTTTGTGTACTTTTTTCCTGCTGTTTTTTCTTCGATCTTCATCATACATTGTTTATGTGTTTGCTTATGAAGATATGGGACATTTCCCGTATATAAACTCTGGCAACCGTGTATTAACCATTTTACGAACAGGTACGGTAGTATACACGGTATTTGGTGACGTCGCTTTCACGTGCGTTATGCTAGCAATTTTATGTTTTCTGTTAAAATATTTTTTATAAATTGAGGTCTAAAACATCTCGTGAATTGGTCTATAGCCGTTTGAGGTATTTGCTGTTTCACCTGTGAATCGTCGTATCTCGCTGTTCCGATTTTTTTTTTCATTTTTTGTCGACAACGTTCGTGGTAGTGGTAGATGCGTGGACGTGTGGTTGATCTGTTAGGATGGCTTTATGCGGTGAATGGTTGTAGAAAGGAGCAACACGTCTGTGCAAGCGCTGCAATATTGTTGTAATAACTTATTTTAATTCTAGTTTTCAGCTGCAGAAAGGAGCACAACATCAACTACTCATATGTCATGATTTAGTTTCAGAAATATTCATCACTTTGTCTTGGGAACACTATATAACGGACACTTTCCATGTGATTTTCGAATTTATTTTTTATTTTTTTTTTGTGTTTTTACGTTAAAAATTTGAAAATTTCAGCTATGGGGGCAGTCAACCGAGATCTTCTCTGCATGTCCTAATACTTCTTATTGTATTTTAAAATTCATTTGTATGTACTAGATGATATCTATATTGTAACATTAACCCTATCAAATCATGTTCATAGAGTTTATTAATGTGAATCCTGATCAAAAACTCACCCCACTAACAAAAACTCATTTTTGTGGTCTTTGTAGGGATGCACAGGTATACTCGGTCTCTAACAAAGCAAAGACTCTTGGGATTCGGGGAGCCTATAGAATTAATAGTGCACAGGTCTAGTGGCAATCCTGTGAATTGTGGTGCCCTTAGTTGGCTCGGAAGTGCGTGAATTCTTCAGAGACCTAAATGAAGTTTTAAGAAAACGTAGAAGTGAAGCACTCGACAATTTATTACTCAGCGGCCTTTTGATACAATTCTATGTTTGCTAGGGGCACCAAATTCACGGGAAGGGTTACAGAGTTTCAATCTTTCTTTTTTTGCAGTTTAGCTCTAGATCGCTTTAGTCGACCAGTTTTTTGAACAGTGGAAAACAAATGGAGGCCGACCGGTAATACAAAAGCGAGTTGAAATTCACTTTGAAATTCCTTTTATGTTGAGACTTGACATTACTCCGGGAATTTTGGTAAAAAATTTAGGATGGAAGAATTCTTTTTAATTACCTTTTTCATTGAGAATAATCACATTTTAATGGTGCCATTTGGTTTTAATAGTGCGTAATTTCAAATCATAAAGCATTCGGTCTGGAGATATTTCAAAATTAAATTTGGAAAATTAAATTTTCTGAGGAAATACGCCTTTTCGTAAATGATTCGTTATACTATAGCAACAAGTATAAATTTATTCAAATGTCTGGTCAATATAACACAAATATTTTTTTTTCAGCAACCGCTTCATAAATTTTAATAAACTTGGCCCCATTTGAAAGGTATTATAGTGCGAATAATGTGAATAAAAGGAAAAAATGTAAAACCAATGCTATCAAGGAAACAATCGTGAAAATGAGTCAAGAAAAGAAGATGATTGTCAGAAGTGGACAGAAGGTTTTGATTATTGAGAACCAAGTGGAAATCTGAAAAGATGAAGGCTTCGATAGAGATTATCGAACGAACAACGAACAAATATTCTATGATTCGTAAAACCTGATAATATTTTTGTGATAGTTTGAACAACTAGTTTTTATAAAATGAACAAGTTTATGAATGAGACAAATGAATGCAATAATATGAGTTACAATCAAGCCAATATTTTCTCAATATGAGGTTTGTATCTGCAATGATCCGGACGACTTCAGAGCAGTGTAACTCTTGCACTATTCAAGCTATGAGCGACTCTTTTCACTCTTACATACATTAGATTTGTTTTAACATTTCGTAAACAGTCGACGAATGAAAAAGATGGTAGTACTAGAAATCCTCACCTCTCGCTATGTGAACTCGAAAAAAAGCTTAATTGGCCCAAATCCCCAGTCCACGTTGTATTGAGAAGGTTTTCTGAACTTTTAAGTGCCGAAAGGAAACCTTAAAGTTACAACAATATTGGTCGTGGGGATAGTTCTAGGGACAGAAAGGTGAAGGAGATTTTGGAGAGGAGTCCGAGTCTTTCTATCCGATCTGGGGCTCGAAAAGGTAGAGTGTCACTAGGATTCGTTCAGAAAACAAAGAAGCGTTCCGTTTTGATGTCCTACAAAGTCCGGAAAGACCACAACCGCGGCAATGGGCAGAATTTGACGGCAAAAACACTTGCTCGAAAATTGTATTACGATTTTTGACAATTTCCATGCACGGTGAAATATACGTCGTGGAAGACTTAAAGTATCTTCTAGGATTGATTTATTACACTGTCTGATGGCTGAATTCCCCAAGGAATATATTATTTGGCATGCAGTTTGTACCAGTTGCAGAAAAAGCTAATAAAAGATTAGCACGCCCAATCAACAAAGAAATGTACCAGAAAGAGTGTCAGACGATGTTACATCATACGTCATACTATACCATGTCACGTAATGTATGCTTTGGTTAATTGTTCATGATAAGGCAACTTTTGAATAATAAAAATTCATGGTGAAAAATTGCTTTAAACTTGATAAATTCTAATCCAATGGTCATGCAAATTTATATGCAAAGGTTCCTTATAACGAAGCGCCATCTTATGAGTTATGGTTCCACTAAATCAGTGTGATTGATAAATTTACTGGTAATCGTTCAAAACACATGGTTTCAAATTTGATAGAAGAGCTCAGCCACAACTTTTAAGTGTATTTTCAATTTGGCTCCCGTACTAACAGCATGCTGCCCCCATGATGAAGGCGAAGAGATGATGAAAGTGGTAGAGAGCGATAGTACAGACAATAGAACAGTGCAGATGATGTAAACGGATGTTGACGTCGGAGGGTAGCAGCAGAAAATGGCGTGCTGGTGAAAGAAAGTTCATAGTACTGAACAGAACTGTCTCTATTCAAGTGAAACTTTCATTCCGCGTCGAACACTCGACAGAAACGGACGTGCAAAGTGGTCGTTCTATTACAATCCGGTCCGTGTGTACGAATAGCCAAACAAAAGAGTGTATTATTCAAGGCCATCAGTTGACAGTCGAGTCCGTGTCGCTGTGCTGAGTGATCTCACACCCGGCTCACTGCTGGTGGCTGTATTGGTGCTGCTGTTCTGGTGCTGCTGGCTGCTTTGGGTGCAGTTTCGAACGATCGGACAACCACTGCTGGAAGGAAGAAATAAAGAGGTACGTGTTCTTGTCGGCGCAAGTGCGCTAGTGCGCTACATTTAGCGCGATGGATATAGATCCCTCGCCTCCCGTGCCACCATCCCCGAACCCCCCTGACCCTGACCCTTCTGTTACCCCCTCCCCTGTTCATTCTCCAGTCCCCCATCGCCCCAGGCTTTACCTGGACGGATCTCAACAGGGCAGCTATACTGTTTATTTTCGTCCAAAGGCAGGAGTGAGTTCAAAGCGATTAAACATACTGCAAATTTCTAAAGACCTGACGAAGGGGTACAAGGCCGTGACCGAAATTTCCAAGGTCCGACCTAACAAGCTCCGTGTCGTGGTCAGTGATCTGGCACAGGCCAATGCTATCGCTTGCTCTGAGCTCTTCACACGCGAGTATCGCGTGTACATACCCGCACGAGACCTGGAGATCGACGGTGTCATAACCGATTCGAGTCTGTCCGTCGAGTGTATTTTGCAAAGTGCTAAAGGGTACTTCAAGAATAGCACATGTCCCGATGTGAAGGTGCTCGACTGCAAGCAACTGCGGTCAGCATCGATCATCGGTGGCAAAAAAGTATACACTCCGTCAGACTCGTTTCGCGTTACGTTTGCCGGATCTGCACTCCCTAGCCACGTCTCGATCGACCGGGTTCGTCTGCCTGTGCGATTGTATATGCCCCGTGTTATGAATTGCATCAATTGCAAGCAGTTAGGCCACACAGCCACCTACTGCTGCAATAAGGCACGATGTAGCAAGTGTGGGGAGACTCATGCGGAAGATTCTTGCAGTGTTAATGCTGAAAAATGTATTCACTGTGGGGAAAATCAGCATGAGCTCTCCACATGCCCGGTGTACATGCAGCGCAGAGATAAAATCAAGCGGTCACTTAAGGAGCGTTCAAAGCGTTCTTACGCTGAGATGCTGAAGAAGACCGTGACCACTTCTACCATAATATCGAACCCCTTTGATCTGTTGTCCTCTGATGAAACCGATTCTGACGATTAATCAGCGGGAACATCTTATGCCAATCCTGGGGAGTCTAGGAAGAGGAAAAATGTTTCTTCTCCTAAACTTCCCCGTAAAGGTCCTGAGATTTTCCAAAGTGTAATGAAAAGTACGAACAAACCAAACAGTGCTGCGGAAAAACCGAAGCAAACTCCTCCTGGGCTTGCAAATTTAAAGTCCCAGAAGGAGTTCCCAGCACTGCCAGAAACATCTAAAACCCCAGTTGTTCCTTTTGCACATCCAGTAGATGAAACAAACTCTGGATTAGTGAAATTTTCTGACATTGTGGACTGGATTTTTGAAAATTTCAATGTACCCGATCTAATTAAAAAATTTTCTTACAGCATTCCTCCCAACAGTTAGATCATTTTTGAAGCAGTTGACTGCCCAGTGGCCCCTTCTTGCAGCGATTGTATCCTTCGATGCCTAATTCAACTGCGTATATGAAGGATTCTATCTCTGTCTTACAGTGGAATTGTAGAAGTATTTTACCAAAAATTGATTCGTTTAAAGTTTTGATAAATAAAAACAAATGCGATGCATTTTCCCTTTGTGAAACTTGGCTTACTTCAAATATTGATCTCAACTTCCATGATTTTAATATTATTCGCCTTGATCGAGACACCCCATATGGAGGAGTACTTCTAGGGATTAAAAAGTGCTATTCTTTTTATCGTATTAACCTCCCCTCGATTCCAGGCATCGAAGTTGTCGCATGTCAAATGAAAATACAAGGTATTGCCTCAATATATATTCCTCCCAGAGCACAGGTTGGGCAATGGCTGCTCTTTGATTTAATAGAACTTCTTCCCTCGCCACGTTTGATTTTGGGAGACTTCAACTCTCATGGTGTGGCTTGGGGTTCCCCTTACAATGATAACCGCTCCTCTTTAATCTATAACCTTTGCGATGACTTCGACATGACTATTTTAAACAACGGTGAAATGACACGTATCCCGAAACCTCCAGCGCGCCCAAGCGCTTTGGATCTATCCTTATGTTTGACGTCGCTACGGTTGGATTGCACATGGAAGGTAATCCTCGATCCTCACGGTAGCGACCATCTGCCTATTCTTATTTCAATTACTAACGGTTCAACTCGGATGCGACCAGTTGACGTTCCGTATGACCTCACACGGAATGTCGGTTGGAAGTTATACGTGGAAATGATTTCAAAAGCGGTCGAGTCGACTCAACATCATCCACCACTTGAAGAATACAACCTCCTCGCGGGCTTGATTTTCGACGCCGCGATGCAAGCCCAAACGAAGAAATATCCCGGCGTAACGATCAAAGAACGGCCTCCCACTCCGTGGTGGGACCAAGAGTGCTCCGATGTCTACACGCAAAGATCCGACGCGTTTTTGGCCTTCCAGAAGGGAGGTTTACCTGGCGACTATTTACGGTATTCGGAGCTTGATACCAAGCTTAAAAGTTTGGCTAAAGCAAAGAAACGTGGATATTGGCGTCGGTTCGTGAACGAGACGTCGAGGGAGACATCGATGAGCACTCTTTGGAACACAGCCCGAAGAATGCGGAATCGCGTAACGGTCAACGAAAGCGAGGAGTCTTCAAGTCGGTGGATATTTGATTTTGCCAGGAAAGTATGTCCGGACTCTGTTCCTGAGCAAAACATTGTTCGCGATGCGTCTCCGGGCCACGACGCGATAGAATCACCTTTTACGATGGCAGAATTTTCAGTTGCCCTCCTGTCCTGTAACGAGAACGCGCCTGGGTTAGATAGAATCAAATTCAACTTGTTGAAGAATCTACCCGGCAATGCCAAGAGGCGCTTGTTGAACTTGTTCAATAAGTTCCTGGAGCAAAACATTGTACCGCAGGATTGGAGGCAAGTGAAGGTGATCGCCATCCAAAAACCAGGCAAACCAGCTTCTGATCACAACTCTTATAGGCCGATTGCAATGCTATCCTGTATCCGGAAATTGATGGAAAAAATGATACTCCGTCGTTTAGACCATTGGGTCGAATCAAATGGTCTACTATCGGATACTCAATTTGGCTTCCGCCGTGCCAAAGGGACGAATGATTGTCTTGCGTTGCTTTCAACAGATATTCAGCTGGCGTATGCTCGCAAAGAACAAATGGCGTCTGCGTTCTTGGACATTAAGGAGGCTTTTTTCGGGTAAACTTCACCGACAAGGATTTTCTCCACTTTTGAACAATTTTTTGCACAATTTGTTGTCCGAGAAGCACATGCATTTTACAAACGGCGATTTGGCAACTTTTCGCATTAGCTACATGGGTCTTCCCCAGGGCTCATGTTTAAGCCCCTTTCTTTACAACTTTTATGTAAATGACATCGACGAATGTCTGGCAAATTCATGCACGATAAGACAACTTGCAGACGACAGTGTAATCTCTGTTACAGGAGCCAAAGCTGCCGATTTGCAAGGACCATTGCAAGATACCTTGGACAATTTGTCTGCTTGGGCTTTACAGCTAGGTATCGAATTCTCTCCGGAGAAGACTGAGATAGTAGTTTTTTCTAGGAAGCATGAACCTGCTCAGCTTCAAACACAATTAATGGGTAAAACGATTTCTCAGGTTTTGGTACATGAATATCTTGGTGTCTGGTCCGACTCTAAAGGCACCTGGGGTTGTCACGTGAGGTATCTGATGAAAAAATGTCAACAAAGAGTGAATTTTCTTCGTACAATAACCGGACAATGATGGGGAGCCCACCCAGGAGACCTTATAAGGCTTTACCAAACAACGATACCGTCTGTTATTGAGTACGGGTGTTTCTGCTTCCGCTCCGCAGCAAACACACATTTGATCAAACTGGAGCGAATACAATATCGTTGTTTGCGTATCGCCTTGGGTTGCATGCAATCGACCCATACGATGAGTTTGGAGGTCTTAGCTGGAGTACTACCATTGAAAAACCGCTTTTGGAGCCTGTCTTCTCGTATTCTTATCAAATGTGAGGTCTTGAACCGTCCCGTGATTGAAAATTTTGAAAGGTTAATCGAACTTAATTCTCAAACCCGTTTTGTGACATTGTATTTCCATCACATGTCCCAAAACATTAACCCTTCTTCGAATATTCCAAATCGTGTCGACTTATCAAATACTTCTGATTCTACTGTGTTTTTCGATACATCCATGATAGAAGAATCCCGGATCATTTACGCGTGCAGCAGATCCCCAAAATTTTTCCAATAAATATCGAAACATCAACTGCGACAATATGTTCTACACTGACGGATCACTTCTTGATGGGTCCACTGGCTTCGGTATTTGCAATAACAATTTAACCGTCTCCCATAAGCTCGATAATCCTGCTTCTGTTTACGTCGCAGAATTAGCTGCAATTCAGTACACCCTAGGGATTATCGAAAAAATGCCCACGGACCATTATTTCATCTTTACGGACAGTCTCAGCTCCATTGAGGCTCTCCGATCGATGAAAGATGTTAAACACTCTCCGTATTTCCTGGGGAAAATACGGAAACATCTGAGTGCTTTATCCGAAAAATCTACTCAGATTACCTTAGCGTGAGTCCCTTTTCACTGCTCGATACCGGGTAATGAGAAAGCGGACTCTTTGGCTAAGGTGGGCGTAACAAACGGTGATATTTATGAAAGACCAATTGCCTTTAATGAATTTTTCGCATTTGTACGTCAGAATACGATCATCAGTTGGCAAAATTCTTGGACCAAGGGGGAACTGGGAAGGTGGTTACATTCCATAATCCTCAAGGTATCGACGAACCCGTGGTTCAAGGGGTTGGATGTAGGTCGGGATTTCATTTGCGTGATGTCCCGGCTTATGTCCAATCACTATAGATTTGACGCGCATCTCCGTCGTGTTGGGCTCGGGGAGAGTGGTATATGTGCCTGTGGTGAAGGTTATCACGACATAGAGCACGTTGTTTGGTCATGCCCTGTACACCGTGACGCCAGGTCTAGATTAATAGCTTCCCTGCAGGCCGAAGGTAGGCAGCCGGCTGTTCCTGTTCGTGATGTCTTGGCGAGCCGTGACCTATCCTACATGTCCCTTATATACGTTTTCCTGAAATCCATCCACGCCCCAGTTTAGTCCTATCCCCTTCCGCCTACATCCAACCAAACGACAAGAACACGTTAAGACCCCGGATCCGGAAACAGCAGTCAGACCCCCACGATACTCTCAAGGCCCGAGGGAAACAACCCAATATGCCAGTCCGTAATATCTTGGCCCAGCAGCGGAACAAATTTAATATGCTGCTTACCTATGGCAATGAAAATCATCAAACAGCAAACCTGTGCTTTTAATGCAAAATATTCTAGCTTTAAGTTAGATTTAGTTTCAGCTCGTAGTCGGCAGCGAGGATAAAAAATTTGCTTTTAGTTATTAAGATACTTTAGAAAGTAAGCTACCAGATATAATTGGCGCCGTTAAACATTGAATTGTATTTGTGCCGTGTCAAATAAACTATAGATGAAGAAAAAAAAAGTGAAACTATGAACTAAAAAATTGAGGATTTCACTCTTCTAGTACATGGTGGCAATAGGAAATTACTCAATTTAATCCTGTACAAACCAGGTACAAAACTATTGTAGTCCTATCGAGCGTTTCATTACAAGGTAAAATTATGAAATACATTTTGGCATTTCTGAAGAGCGACTTGCAATTGTGTAAATAAATTTACTCCCTCCGGATTGTTTGTGAATGGTATCGCAAAAACTTTAAAAAACAATTCCCGAACATTTTTCCCACAATTCTCATGCATTCAAATCAGCATTAAATCGAACGGCTGGTCCCGCATTCCTCTCCGTAATGCATGCTTGATCGATTCCGAACATCGCCCCCCAAACCGATCATATTGGTTTGGCGTTTTGGCATGGTATTTGAGCAGCTATTTGAAGTGTGCAAATGTGCGAGAAATAAAAACCGCTATCGCCTCGTCAGCGTAAGGCTCATCACCACCGCCACCGCAAACCGGCAACCACTTCCGCATTGCCAACCAGCCACTCGCTCTGCTCCGGGACGGGGAATTAATTTGGTTGAAAGCTGTATCAATCGGCAGTAACGATTTGGACTTTGATTTTTTTTCTGTTGTTCGTTGCTGCTGCTGCTCGTGAAGATTGCTCGCGCTATCGTTTCCAGTCAGCCAGCCGCAGTACAATTTGTTCGCACACACACACAACCACACATACCCCGGCTGGTGTTGGGACGTTCGGTCGGGAAATGTTGATTCAAGTCGGAATTTTCAAATGCAAATGGAACGGTGCGGTCCCTGTTCATGTTTTTGTTTTGCGTTGTCTGCTGGTTTCGGGACGAACACGCGGAACGGAGACAGGGAGAGTGCAAAGGATCAGTAAACTATCATTCTCAAAGTAGATCGTTTGGTTTTATGAGGCACTCTGTGCTGTACTGGCGGAAAAATCTTTCGAAGAATTGGTTTTGGTGGCAGCTTGGGTTTGCGAGGTGTGGATGCTGGATGTTAATTAGTAAAATGGCATGAATTTCACTGCTCGGATCCGATTTGTCGAGTGATAAATTATACCGCATTTACAGAGAGAGAGAGAGAGAGCGGTTCGCAAATTGTGCTTTAATGTGCTGCCAGTTTTTGTTGGGGCTGCGCTCTAATATCCTAATGGAAAGCCCGAGACGCGGAATGGGAAACTTTTAATTAACAATGATTAAATTTCGCAGCTCAGTGGGCTTTTACTGTGGACATATTTGCAGTGAGGAAGTTAATCCACTGCCGCTTTTTCAGTTCCTTTGGAACTGATGATTGAAGTGGCAAGTCATTAGTTTAAAAAGCTTTCTTGGGCACGCTGGCAGCGTTGTCATTCCGGGAAATTTGTGACATATTTTACTTTCGAAAGAAGGCTTAGGCAGCGCGGAAATTAGTGCCTTCCGGTAGTGGTCAGCAAGAATGCTAAAATATACTTCGCAGCAGTTAATGATTTCAACTCGCGCTAAAGAACAATCGCCTGGCCATACGTACGGAGAGGGTGGGTAGTTTGAAGGGTAATCGCCTCCCAGAGGCGAAAAAAAACGCTTTTGATGCGAAAGTTGGGAAATAATTAAACCTGAACTAATTAAACTGTATTTGGTAAAAGTGCCAGTAAGCAAGAAAGTAGAAAGGTATTTTAACTTTTATGGAAAAACCATGAGCTTTTTCGGTTTGAATGCCCATTTTTTTCATGTGGTTATTGAGGTGATGAATTGGTGACAACTTCTCACACTCTATCAAGTAAACTTCATCTCATCTGAATGACGAATAGTTGATGTTTTTATGTGAAATAGATTGAGGTGTATGAACTGTTCCGGAGGATGCTTCGTCTGTGAATCAGTGTTATGCCATTAATAATACATTTGCCCTTGTGACCAGCGTTCGACATCAAGTTTTTCCACACATATGAGAAGTGAAAAATGTAATCCTGCAAGAGAAACTTCGGGGCGTACAACCTACATTGGCACCACAGCAACGACGAAACAAGACAATGTTGCAGCATGTTATTGTTGTATAAATCGTGTATCAGTCGTCAACATTGAGTGGCAAGATGTAACTTTTTTATTATGGATAACGCAGTACAAGCTGAAAACAACTGAACGAAAAGTTTTATAGGTTTTTAAGTGCACAGTCATTTTTGATTCTATAAAAATGTTCACTTCTGATGAAATTTCATTTGATTTCAGCCGTATTTCCATGGAGCGTAGAATTATTGGAAAACTTTGCGAGGACCGGTCGTCCCTTACCTCGCCGCTAGGCTTGAGCTGAGAGTCAATTTAACGAGTATTGTTTTGTTGAACAGTTTCCAATGGGTACTAATAACCACTCGATATTGTTGGAGTGGGGCTGAAAGATGATCACGTAATTGATGCAGCTATTTTGCTGAGCCGCGGTAGACACCAAACATCAGAAAAACATTCCGCGTGCAACCGTTGCTGATGAACTAGCTCGAACGCAGTTGACGTGTGGCTAATTAATTATTTGCGCAATTTGAAATTGATAATTGGGTGCCGAACGGTATGAATGATTCAATTTAGATGAAAATAATAATTTGCTGGGGTATACTTTTTCTCATTTCAATGATGGTAATTAATACAATGTCACGATTTTGATAGTTGGTTATTAGTGTGGTTGAATAGATGGAGCGATGTTGTAATTTAGCTTTGGTTTGCCCGGCAGTAACCTAATAAGAGTTTTCTGCGTTGTGGGTACAAATGAAAAAAAAAAACTTACTGTTGAAAATACCATTCTGAAAGAACCGAAAAGAAGGGAGAAGAATCATTTCTCATACCGATTGCTTTCTTTAAATTCATCCATTTGGTTATCTTGCTCTTGCTGGTGCAATTCCGTGATCGAGTCAAGAAGGGCAACCATTTCGCGCTAAATTAAAGAGCTTAGGATGGAAATATTAATTACATCCCCTCGGTTAGCGCTTTCTTCACTGACTTGGGTTGAAATTGTTTGCGTAAAGTGGCACACGAAGCAGCAAGATGTACGACTAAACGATTGCTTGTTGTTTGGGCGCTTGGGGGTGAAATGAATCCGTAGTGACTGTGAATTTGAGAGTTTTATTGTTGGGAAGTTTAAGGTTGTTCTCAGTCGCAGGATATTTTATTTTATGTTTTCTTTGTCTATGTCTTCTTTTTCGAAAATATCGAAAAATATCCATTATTTGATTTGCTCACTATCCAAAGGCAAATCCTATTTTTCTTTGACTTGTTATTGGCAGTTCAAGTGTGATGTGCAAGTGCTTGAACATGAGGTTTTTGGATTTTATGGATTCATTTTATTCATTTTCTTTTCATGACAAATGGAAGATATTTCAAAAATTTGAGAGATGTCGGCCCCAATAAAAAGTTCCTGCATTCAAAACATGCATCAGACATTATTTTTAGTATTTTGGTTTCATGTTGGTTACGAGAATATCAATATTGAAAAGTGTGCCAGTATAACCTTCAATTTTACCCAGCTCTGCAGAAAGCGGAAGCTGCCTAAGTGGTATATCAAAAATATTATTGGACAACAATATATGTTCATTGGAAGTCATTTCGGTTTCAAAAATACTCGCCTATCACAAGTTTTCAGGTAGCATTTTATTCTTGCGAGTTAAATAAACATTTCAATCATTTCAAGTATTTTTCAATTCTGGTACCAAAATTATTATTATTTAGATTTTTTTTAAAACGTTTTCCGCGTTTTCCAGCTTCTCAGAAACTAAAAGTCGCCATCGTGGATTCGAATATTCGGTTTTAAAGCGTCATACCATTTTCGTCGATATTTAGTAAATGGAATTTGTCATACAGAATTTGAAAATGACGTCGAAAATTTTTCTTCGATTTTTTCAGTGAATGCCCATTTTTATCGGTTTTAAACTTCTTTTACAGTTTTCTACAGCTTCTCAGAAACCAAAAGTCTCCATCTTGAATTTGAAAATGGCTCCAAAAACCTATTATGGTCTGTGGACATCTACTCCTAATATCCATATATAACTGAGGAAAAATCTTGACTTTTATTGATTCTGTAGGACAGTGGTTCTCAACCTTTTTTTGTTCGCGTACCCCTTGGCGATATTTTTCATATCGATTGTACCCACTGGCTTGGAATATTTTCGCAGAGTGGGAGAGAGTAGTGGTAGATCATGTTGTGGTAGTCTTATTTAGGTTTCAAATTGAACTATGGTTTGTTTGATTGCTACAATCATGTTTTAAGAGCAGGATTTAAAAAAAAAGAATTTCAGAAAAAATTTGCATTGTCCGCCATTACTGATTTTCCTTTCGCGTACCCCCTGAGGGCTTTCGAGTACCCCCAGGGGTACGCGTACACCAGGTTGAGAACCGCTGCTGTAGGAGATTGAACCACAGCGACCCTTATTAGAACTATTGTGGTAATAAATCTTGACTTCCTAATCACAAAAAAATTTTTTCACAGAGACATGGTAATATCTTCCAATGCGAGAACAGCTGCTCTTACACTGGGGCGTAAAGCGACGCACTTGCTTAAAGAGAGCAGCGAGTTGTGTGTATCTGTGGATCTTGCAAACAATCGCAGCGGTGGATTCCAAAATATCTCTCCAGAGTAAATAAAAAGTGATCCCAAATTGAGCTCAGAATCGTCAAAAAGTGCTTCCTAAAGCCAGAAAAGGCCAAAATAGAATATGATCCCAAATTGAGCTCAGAATCGTCAAAAAGTGCTTCCTAAGGCCAGAAAAGGCCAAACTAGAAAAAGATACCAAATTGAGTTCAGAATCGTCGAAAAGTGCTTCCTAAGACCAGAAAAGGCCAAAATAGAAAATGATCCCAAATTGAGCTCAGAATCGTCAAAAAGTGCTTCCTAAGGCCAGAAAAGGCGAAAATTGAAAATGATCCCAAATTGAGCTCAGAATCGTCAAAAAGTGCTTCCTAAGGCCAGAAAAGACGAGAATAGAAAACGATCCCAAATTGAGCTCAGAATCGTCAAAAAGTGCTTCCTAAGGCCAGAAAAGGCAGAAATAGAAAATGATCAAAAATTGAGTTCAGAATCGTCAAAAAGTGCTTCCTAAGGCCAGAAAAGGCCAAAATAGAAAATGATCCCAAATTGAGCTCAGAATCGTCAAAAAGTGGCCAGAAAAGGCGGAAATAGAAAATGATCCCAAATTGAGCTCAGAATCGCCGAAAAGTTCTTCCTAAGGCCAGAAAAGGCGAAAATAGAAAATGATCCCAAATTGAGCTCAGAATCGTCAAAAGTGCTTCCTAAGGCCAGAAAAGGTCAAAATAAAAATGATCCCAAATTGAGCTCAGAATCGTCAAAAAGTGCTTCCAAAGGCCAGAAAAGGCCAAAATAGAAAATGATCCCAAATTGAGCTCAGAATCGCCGAAAAGTGCTTCCTAAGGCCAGAAAAGGCCAAAATAGAAAATGATCCCAAATTGAGCTCAGAATCGTCAAAAAGTGGCCAGAAAAGGCGGAAATAGAAAATGATCCCAAATTGAGCTCAGAATCGCCGAAAAGTTCTTCCTAAGGCCAGAAAAGGCCAAAATTGCAAATGATCCCAAATTGAGCTCAGAATCGCCGAAAAGTGCTTCCTGAGGCCAGAAAAGGCGGAAATAGAAAATGATCCCAAATTGAGCTCAGAATCGTCAAAAAGTTCTTCCTAAGGCCAGAAAAGACGAGAATAGAAAACGATCCCAAATTGAGCTCAGAATCGTCAAAAAGTGCTTCCTAAGGCCAGAAAAGGCAGAAATAGAAAATGATCAAAAATTGAGTTCAGAATCGTCAAAAAGTGCTTCCTAAGGCCAGAAAAGGCCAAAATAGAAAATGATCCCAAATTGAGCTCAGAATCGTCAAAAAGTGGCCAGAAAAGGCGGAAATAGAAAATGATCCCAAATTGAGCTCAGAATCGCCGAAAAGTTCTTCCTAAGGCCAGAAAAGGCGAAAATAGAAAATGATCTCAAATTGAGCTCAGAATCGCCGAAAAGTGCTTCCTAAGGCCAGAAAAGGCCAAAATTGAAAATGATCTCAAATTGAGCTCAGAATCGCCGAAAAGTTCTTCCTAAGGCCAGAAAAGGCCAAAATTGCAAATGATCCCAAATTGAGCTCAGAATCGCCGAAAAGTGCTTCCTGAGGCCAGAAAAGGCGAAAATAGAAAATGATCCCAAATTGAGCTCAGAATCGTCAAAAAGTGGCCAGAAAAGGCGAAAATAGAAAATGATCCCAAATTGAGCTCACAATCGCCGAAAAGTTCTTCCTAAGGCCAGAAAAGGCGGAAATAGAAAATGATCCCAAATTGAGCTCAGAATCGCCGAAAAGTTCTTCCTAAGGCCAGAAAAGGCGGAAATAGAAAATGATCCCAAATTGAGCTCAGAATCGCCGAAAAGTTCTTCCTAAGGCCAGAAAAGGCGGAAATAGAAAATGATCCCAAATTGAGCTCAGAATCGTCAAAAAGTGCTTCCTAAGGCCAGAAAAGGCCAAACTAGAAAATGATCCAAAATTGAGCTCAGAATCGCCGAAAAGTTCTTCCTAAGGCCAGAAAAGGCGAAAATTGAAAATGATCCCAAATTGAGCTCAGAATCGTCAAAAAGTGCTTCCTATGGCCAGAAAAGGCGAAAATAGAAAATGATCCCAAATTGAGCTCAGAATCGTCAAATGCGCTGCCTAAGGCCAGAAAAGGCCAAAATAGAAAATGATCCCAAATTGAGCTCTAATCGCCGAAGAGTTCTTCCTAAGGCCAGAAAAGGCGAAAATAGAAAATGATCCCAAATTGAGCTCAGAATCGTCAAAAAGTGCTTCCTGAGGCCAGAAAAGGCGAAAATAGAAAATGATCCCAAATTGAGCTCAGAATCGTCAAAAGTGCTTCCTAAGGCCAGAAAAGGCCAAAATAGAAAATGATCCCAAATTGAGCTCAGAATCGTCAAAAAGTGCCTCCTAAGGCCAGAAAAGGCCAAAATAGAAAATGATCCCAAATTGAGCTCAGAATCGTCAAAAAGTGGCCAGAAAAGGCGAAAATAGAAAATGATCCCAAATTGAGCTCAGAATCGCCGAAAAATTCTTCCTAAGGCCAGAAAAGGCGGAAATAGAAAATGATCCCAAATTGAGCTCAGAATCGCCGAAAAGTTCTTCCTAAGGCCAGAAAAGGCGGAAATAGAAAATGATCCCAAATTGAGCTCAGAATCGTCAAAAAGTGCTTCCTAAGGCCAGAAAAGGCCAAAATAGAAAATGATCCCAAATTGAGCTCAGAATCGTCAAAAAGTGCTTCCTAAGGCCAGAAAAGGCGAAAATAGAAAATGATCTCAAATTGAGCTCAGAATCGCCGAAAAGTGCTTCCTAAGGCCAGAAAAGGCCAAAATTGAAAATGATCCCAAATTGAGCTCAGAATCGCCGAAAAGTTCTTCCTAAGGCCAGAAAAGGCCAAAATTGCAAATGATCCCAAATTGAGCTCAGAATCGCCGAAAAGTGCTTCCTAAGGCCA
The DNA here is from genome assembly GCF_029784165.1 of Wyeomyia smithii. Taxonomy (NCBI): domain Eukaryota; kingdom Metazoa; phylum Arthropoda; class Insecta; order Diptera; family Culicidae; genus Wyeomyia; species Wyeomyia smithii. The sequence goes on along the minus strand of NC_073694.1, from coordinate 194,828,060 downwards.
GAAAAGGCCAAAATAGAAAATGATCCCAAATTGAGCTCAGAATCGTCGAAAAGTTCTTCCTACGATCAGAAAAGCCAAAATAGAAAATGATCCCAAATTGAGTTCAGAATCGTCGAAAAGTGCTCCCTAAGGCCAGAAAAGGCGAAAATAGAAAATGATCCCAAATTGAGCTCAGAATCCCCAAAAAGTGCTTCCAAAGGCCAGAAATGGCCAAAATAGAAAATGATCCCATATTGAGCTCAGAATCCCCAAAAAGTGCTTCCTAAGGCCAGAAAAGGCCAATATAGAAAAAGATCCCAAACTGAGCTCAGAATCGCCGGAAAGTGCTTCCTAAGGCCAGAAAAGGCCAAAATTGAAAATGATCCCAAATTGAGTTCAGAATCGTCGAAAAGTTCCAGAATCGCCAAGAAGGCCAGAAAAAGCGAAAATAGATAATGATCCCAAATTGAGCTCACAATCGCCGAAAAGTGCTTCCTAAGGCCAGAATAAGCGAAAATAGAAAATGATCCCAAATTGAGCTCAGAATCGTCCAAAAGTGCTTTCTAAGGCCAGAAAAGGCCAAAATAGAAAAAGATCCCAAACTGAGCTCAGAATCGCCGGAAAGTGCTTTCTAAGGCCAGAAAAGGCCAAAATTGAAAATGATCCCAAATTGAGCTTAGAATCGTCGAAAAGTGCTCCCTAAGGCCAGAAAAAGGTAAAATAAAAAATGATCCAAAATTGAGCTCAGAATCACCGAAAAGTGCTTCTAAAGGCCAGAAAAAGGCAAAATAGAAACTGATCCCAAAAACTGAGCTCATAATCGCCGCAAAATGCTTCCTGAGGCCAAAAAACTCAAAAATTAAAAATCATAAATTGAGCTCAGTATCTTCGAAAAGTGCTTCCTAAGGCCAGAAAAGGCCAAAATAGAAAATGATCTCAAATTGAGCTCAGAATCGTCGAAAAGTGCTTCTAAAGGCCAGAAAATGCGAAAATAGAAAATGATCTGAGCTCAAGTCGGGAACATTTTCTATTTTTGCCTATTTTGGCCTTTAGGAGCACTTTTCGACGATTCTCGGTTCATTTTGGAATCATTTTCTATTTATAAGAATAGAATCAAATTTCAAACTGTTTTATTCGTTAGCTTGAATTACATTTCTTCAGTAAAAACAAATTCCGAGCTAAGCTTCACAAAGAAACAGTCTCCAGAGCACATTTTGCATTACTTCACTCAGCCTCTTATAAAGATAAACCTCCCGACTTTTGTCTGTGCTTAAATGCCATGTAGTGTACTCTTCAGGAAGAAAGCGGAGGGGGCAGTTGCGTCTGCAGCGGTGGCAACCATAGTTGGCAGGTTGTGAATTAGGTCCGAACTAGCTGTTGCTGGGAAGAACAAACAATTCAGCTGTGCGATGGAGCGATGCTAACGCGAAGTAAATTAATTTTTAATTTCGATGGTTTGCGAAAACTTGTTAGTCTAGTTTGTGCAATTGCAACCGTACGTTCGTGTTTTTAACGGTTTACTAGAGAAAACTCAATAAGCAAAGAAAAAGAGCCAACTATACACAAGAAAATGTCGATTTGGCCTCGAAATTATGACCTTCAAATCTCTTCAATTTTTTCCGATGGTTTCTGAGCCCATAGCCATTCTAAATGTTTTATTCCTAGCTCGGGGTGCCGCATTCAGTAACTGGAAACAACTTTCGAATAAATTTCCCAAAGCTAGATTTGTTTTCCATTAACGTTGCATTCTTGCTGCACCCGGACCGCTCGTTGGAGCTTTGTTTTGCGAACTTTCTTCGGAGCTATGCGGTAAATCCACACCGGAAATTGTAAAATCTCCTCACCGTTTAAATACCATTTATGAATTATTTATTTAAGCAGTTCGTTCGCCCATCCTCGCTGGTGAGATGTGCACGGAGCGCTGTTTGGTGTTTTGAGTTTGGCGGATTTTTTTTTCCAGCTGGTTGGAAAATCCGGGAATGCTGATGGAAAGCACTTCATTTGCGATGGATGGACAGAGCGGTTTAGAGCATCTACATTATCATCATCAACAGCAGCCAAACTTGCCGCCCCCACTGGAGCCCATCGAAAAGTTTACAATGAATTGTTAATGAAATTTACTGTTTGTTGAGCCCTGCTAAGAGCATTACTGTTCGAGGGTAGCTGGCGCTACCGTTGCACCGAATGGGTACGGTTCATACCTTGAATCGAGAAGCTTTGCAGAACTTCATAATCCGATTTCATATTAATGCAGTCATAAATAATACTATCGATAACAACACCCATTAATTCGAGTAGAAATAAGAAGAAACTATCTGCTTCATGTTAGCTCCCAATTAATGGTTGTTGAATAAATGTAAGCATCTCACTAATGGACTGTGGCAGAGAACAAAAAAACGGACTTATCTTTAGTGCAAGGAATTAATTAAGGACTGAATCGTCAGAGAGCAGATTTAATTTCCATTCCATCCATATTCAATAGTTTAAGAAGTCACTTTCGTTTATGATCTGTAAGCCACTGCAAGCTTTTCGAAAGCTTTTAAAGCAACCTAGGATCCAGAAAGAAAAGAGTTTTCCAAATATTCTTGCACTGGTTGATTTTACACCGTGTAAATGTTTTACTTCGCTCATTTTCTAAACGCATTTCTTGATTGTTTCTGTTTACACAACATTTATTGTGGCGTTCAATGCGAATCACTCGAAGCTAAGTAACATCCGATTAAAAAGCATGACACAAACTGCCACAGAAAAATACACTAACAACCCAAATGGTGTACGATATTTATCTATACTAATACGGACCCGAAAATACAGTTTCATTCACACTAGCACGATGTCCAGGCTAAACTCAATTTCAAAGCAATAAACCGTCATAATAGGTTGCCATTTATCCGGCATAATCAAGCTTGCAACTGAATTTGCTGTGTTGCATCGAATTATCCTACAATTAAACCACATTCTAATGGCTGCAGCAATGGTTTGCTGCTCTCGTGTTGAGCTGGTTGTGTAGTGTAGATATGCTGCTTATTCCGTACCCCGGGTGAGTCTACGTTAGTTAGTGCTAGAAGAGCGATTAGTTCGTACTGGCAAATCTATAACACTTAGAAAGTCATGCTAACGTTGTGATCCACTCACAGTCGACGTGTGAAATTCGATCCGAAGTGCGAACAGCATTCAGGGAACAAAATACTACATTGTGCACCATGTTGTGATGAGCTATTTGACGCTTATCCCCGGTGATGCAATGAAGAAGCGAGTTGAAAGGTTGGACTGTCAGATCGACTTGAACTGTCCTACAGTACGGTCGCATTTTACCAACAGCTCAGGGCTAAGTCTTAGACTACCGAGAGATATTAAAATTTTGTTTTTCGCTTTCAACAGGCAATCTTTTTAAAAGACTACCCGTTGAACGGCAAAGTAATAAATTTGTTTTTAAAGTTAACGAGTGTTTAGTGAATTAATTTGGTTTGAGATATTTCTACTTAAATTCTATAGTGAAGTGAAAGTGTAGTGAAGTTGTCTAGTTATGCCTGAAAAAATAAAAAAGCTCGCTTTGATGCGGCATCAAGGAAACGTGAGGCATCTCCTCCAAGTGACACTGAAATTTCGTATGGTATTCTTTCTTCTGTTGGGGATCTAGAATTCCAAACTTCTCATACTGAGCATAAAGCCGTTATGAAGAAGGTTAAAGTTCCACCTATTGTGGTATTTGTAGCAAACTTTAAAGCATTTCGATCAGAACTTTCATCATTTCTATCGAATGTGAAAGTTGATTTTCAAATTGGTCGCCAAGGCGAAATCGTATTTTGGCCGAATCTTTTGATGGCCATAAACATCTTTTACAGTATTTGACTGAAAAGATGTATAAATTTTACTCTTTTGATGCCAAAAACGAAAGACCGTTTAAGGCTGTGTTGAAAGGTCTCTCAAATGATCAAAGTATTGATGAAATCAAAGATTGTTTGTCAGAATCACTTGGTTTTGCCCCCAACCAAGTAATTTTGATGAAACGAAAAGCAAATGCCAAAATTTCTCAAACTGGAATACACCAGCAAAACTACTTAGTACATTTTGATCGTACCAAAGTACATAATTTAAAATGTTTAGAAAAAGCACGTGTTTTATTCAACGTGCGAATAAAGTGGGAAAATTTCAAGAGACATGGAGGAATCCATAATCTTACGCAATGTCGGAATTGTCAAGCCTATGGTCATGGAACTCGAAACTGCCATATGGCTGCAAAATGTATGATTTGTGGTGACACTAGTCACACGAAAGATATCTGCCCCGTGAAAGAGACCACTAATAGTTTCAAATGTGTAAATTGTGGGGGAAATCACAAATCTAATTTCTTTAATTGTCCTGTAAGGTCAAAAATTATTGCTTCTAGACAACGTAGGAACTCTAAGCAACCTGTTGTCAATGTGGGTAATCAAAAGACTTTCAGTACTGTTCAGGCATCACCAGCAATTTCATTAGCAGGTGTGTCTGTGGGTCATAATTTAAATTCAGATAACAAATTTCAGACAAAAAATCCTGTTCAGGCAACACCAGGCTGTTCATATGCCAGTGTCCTTACAGGTAATATTTCAAATTCAAACAGTAACAAACCATTTGTGTTTGGTGCTGAAAAGTCAGCCAGTATTGATTTAGGTAGTCCAACTCCAGAAAAGATTGAATACCTACAACAATCCATGCTGCAGTTAATGTCCGTTTTGTTGAACTGTAACTCGATGTACGAGGCTGTTCAAGAAGGTATAAAATTTACAACTAATATTGTTATGAAATTGAAATTCAGCAATGATTTTAAATAATGCTGTAAATTTTCTAAATTGGAATGCTCGCTCTTTAAAAGCGAGAGAGGATGAATTTTTCAATTTTTTAACAGTCCACGATGTGCATATTGCAGTTGTGACTGAAACGCTTTTAAAGCCAAATATTAAACTAAAAAAGAACCCAAATTATATAGTTCATAGGTTTGATAGAATTGATGTTGCCGGTGGTGGAGTTGCAACAGTTATCCACCGTCGAATAAAACATCGTGTTTTACCCCATCTTGAAACCAAAGTTATCGAGAGTTTGGGAATTGAAATTGAAACAAGTATTGGCATTTTATTTATAGCCGCAGTGTATTTGCCTTTTCAATGCACTGGTGAGCGAAAAAATTATTTCAAGGGAGATTTGCAAAAACTCAAGAAATAAATCTAAATTTTTAATCATCGGTGATTTTAATGCGAAACATCGATCTTGGAATAATGCTCAAAGCAATTCCAATGGAAAAATATTGTTTAATGATTGCTCGGCTGGATTTTATTCAGTTTTATTTCCAAATGGTCCTACATGTTATTCTTCTATTAGAAATCCATCTACAATTGATTTGGTACTAACAAATCAAAGTCATTCATGCAGTGATTTATTAACTCATGCTGACTTTGATTCTGATCATCTTCCCATAACATTTTCTATTTCCCATGAAACTATTTTAAATCCCACTAGATCTGTGTTAAATTATCACAAGACTAATTGGGATAGATATCGTTCTACGATCGAGGAAAATTTGAATGATGATATTATTTTACAAAATAGTGCTGACATTGACAGAGCATTAGAACATTTTAGCAGCTTAATACTCAATGCCCGGAATTTATCAGTTCCTAAGGCTCGAGTGAAATTTAATGCACCAATTATTGACAGTGAACTTCAACTTCTTATACGTTTAAAGAACATACGGAGACGTCAATACCAAAGATCTCGTGATCCTGCTTTGAACATTATTTTTCAAGAATTACAAAAGGAAATTAAACATAGATTCACTCTCTTGCGAAATGAGAATTTCATGAGAGAAGTTGAATAACTAAAACCTTATTCAAAACCTTTCTGGTAGCTTTCGAAGGTTTTTAAGAAACCCTCGAAGCTCATTCCAGTCCTTAAAGATGGTGGTTGCATTTTTCTAACGAATGAACAAAAATCTCAAAAACTTGCTCAGCAGTTTGAGAGTGTTCAGAACTCTAATTTGAACGTAGTAAGTCCTATTGAAAATGAAGTAAACCAAAAGTATGTTCAGATCACCACCCAAGAATTTCTTTCCGAAGAGGTATTGGAGACAATCTTGAATGAGGTGCGAACCATTCTCAAAAAAATCAAAAACATGAAAGCACCAGGAGATGATGGGATTCTCTATATCCTCATCAAAAGACTTCCCGAAAACTCTTTAAATTTCTTGGTAAAAATTTTTAACAGATGCTTTGCATTAGCACATTTTCCTACGAAATGGGAAATGCCAAAGTCACTCCAATTTTAAAACCCGAAAAGAATCCAGCTGAAGCATCGAGTTATCGACCAATTAGTTTACTTTCCTCTATTAGCAAACTTTTTGAAAGAATAATTCTTAATAGAATGATAACACATAATAATTAGAACTCAATTTTTGCAAATAAGGTTTGGTTTTCGCCATGGGCATTCCACTACTCATCAGTTACTTGAGTAACAAATATGATTCGAACTAATAAATCTGAAGGCTATTCGACTGAAGCTGCTCTTCTAGATATAGAAAAGGCATTCGACAGTGTTTGGCATAAAGGTTTAATAGCTTAAATGTCAAATTTCAGTTTGCCGCTTTACCTCACAAAAATGATACAAAGTTATTTAACTGACCGCACTCTCCAGGTTAACTATCTAAATGGTAAATCTAATGGATTGACTGTTAGAGCTGGTGTACCTCAGGGGAGTATCTTGGGCCCAATCTTATATAACATTTTTACTTCTGATCTTCCTGATTTACCACCAGGTTGTGAGAAATCTCTGTTTTGTGACGATACAAGCATTTCCGCAAAAGGAAAAAGCCTTCGTGTTATATGCAGTCGGCTTCAAAAAAGTTTAGATATATTTTCTTCTTACTTACAAAAATGGAAGATTTCCCCTAATGCTTCTAAAACACAGTTAATTATTTTTCCTCATAAGCCAAGAGTTTCATTTCTCAAACCCACCCATAACCACGTTATTAAGATGAACGGTGTGGTCTTAAATTGGTCTGATCAAGTTAAATACTTAGGGCTAATTTAGGATAAGAATATGACTTTCAAGGAGCACATTGAAAATATCCAGCCAAAGTGCAGTATATCAAATGTTTATATCCTCTTATCAACAGGAATTCTAGACTTTGTCTCAAGAATAAACTGTTAATTTACAAACAAATTTTCAGGCCAGCAATGTTATATGCTCATTCTGTGCCGAACACGCATCAGTATCGGACGTGTTTGGTGATCGCTCCGATAGAATATAAAACAAAAGACGTGTAAGCAAGTGTTGGCATTGTTTGCCTGGTCGAGTGAAATTAATCCGAGTTCAAGGTCGCCCGCCTTTGTGCAACTGTTTCGCATCGTGACTGCCAGCTGGTGCGTAATCCGATTTGGCTGCTGACTGATTTGTGCTACAGCAGTGAACGAGAATTTCAACACAAAAGAGGAAAAGAAGAAGCTGCTGCTGGCTGTAACGGCTGCTGCTTCGAACGATCGGACAACCAACCTTGCTGGAAGGGAGAAGTAAAAAGGTACGTGTTCTTGTCGGCGTTAGTGCGCTAGACTTAGCGCGATAGATGTGGATCCCTCACTTCCCGCGCCACCATCCCCGAACCCCTCTGACCCTGACCCTTCTGTTACCCCCTCCCCTGTTCATTTTTCAGTCCCCCCTCGCCCCAGGTTTTACCCAGACGGAGCCCAGGGCAGCTATACTGTCTATTTTCGGCCAAAGGCGGGACCGCAATCGAAACAGTTGAACATCCTGCAGATTTCGGAAGACCTGACGAAGGAGTACAAGAGCGTGACCGAAATTTCCAAGGTCCGACCTAACAAGCTCCGTGTCGTCGTCAGTAATCTGAAAGAGGCTAACGATATAGCTTGCTCTGAGCTCTTCACACGCGAGTATCGCGTTTACATAGCCGCACGAGACGTGGAGATCGACGGTGTCATAACCGATTCGAGTCTGTCCGTCGAGTGTATATTGGAAAGTGCCAAAGGGTGCTTCAAGAACAACACATGTCTCGATGTAAAGGTGCTCGACTGCAAGCAATTGCGGTCAGCATCGATCATCGGTGGCAAAACAGTATACATTCCGTCAGACTCGTTTCGAGTTACGTTCGCCGGGTCAGCATGATTCCTGCAGTAAAAATGCTGAAAAATGCATTCACTGTGGGGAGAGTCAGCATGAGCTCTCGACATGTGCGTTGTACATGCAGCGCAGGGATAATATAAAAAGGTCTCTCAAAGAGCGTTCGAAGCGTTCTTACGCTGAGATGCTGAAAAAGACCGTTACCACTTCTCCCATTACATCTAACCCTTTTGATCTGTTGTCCTCTGATGAAACCGATTCTGACGATTCACCAACGGGAACATCTTACGCCAATCCTGGGGAGTCTAGAAAGAGGAAAAATATTTCCTCTCCTAAACTTCCCAGAAAAGGTCCTAAGATTCCACAAAGTGAAATGAAAGTTACAAACAAACCAAACAGTGCTGCGGATAAACCGAAGCAAACTCCTTCTGGGCTTGCAAATTTAAAATCCCAGAAGGAGTTCCCAGCACTGCCAGGAACATCTAAAACCCCAGGTGTTCCTTTTGCACTCCCAGTTGATGAAACAAACTCTGGATTAGTGGAATTTTCTGACATTGTGGACTAGATTTTTGAAACTTTCAATGTACCCGATCCAATTAAAATTTTTCTTACAGCATTCCTCCCAACAGTTAGATCATTTTTGAAGCAGTTGACTGCCCAATGGCCCCTCCTTGCAGCGATTGTATCCTTCGATGCCTAATTCAACTGCGTATATGAAGGATTCTATCTCTGTCTTACAGTGGAATTGTAGAAGTATTTTACCAAAAATTGATTCGTTTAAAGTTTTGATAAATAGAAACAAATGCGATGCATTTTCGCTTTGTGAAACTTGGCTTACTTCAAATATTGATCTCAACTTCCATGATTTTTATATTATTCGCCTTGATCGAGACACCCCATATGGAGGAGTACTTCTAGGGCTTAAAAAGTGCTATTCTTTCTATCGTGTTAACCTCCCCTCGATTCCAGGCATCGAAGTTGTCGCATGTCAAATGACAATACAAGGTAATAGGTAATAGGTTGGGCAACGGCTGCTCTTTGATTTAATAGAACTTCTTCCTTCGCCACGTTTGATTTTGGGAGACTTCAACTCTCATGGTGTGGCTTGGGGTTCCCTTTATAATAATAACCGCTCCTCTTCAATCTATAACCTTTGCGATGACTTCGACATGACTATTTTGGACAACGGTAAAATGACACGTATTCCGAAACCTCCAGCGCGCCCAAGCGCTTTGGATCTATCCTTATGTTCGACGTCACTACGGTTGGATTGCACATGGAAGGTAATCCTAGATCCTCACGGTAGCGACCATTTGCCTATTCTCATTTCAATCACTAACGGGTCAACCCGCATGCGACCAATTGACATTCCGTATGACCTCACACAGAATGTCGATTGGAAGTTATACGAGGAAATGATTTCAAAAGCGGTCGAGTCGATTCAACAACATCCACCACTCGAAGAAGACAACATCCTCGCGGGTTTGATTCTCGACGCCGCGTTGCAAGCCCAAACGAAGAAATATCCCGGCGTAACGATCAAAGAACGGCCTCCCACTCCGCGGTGGGACCAAGAGTGCGCCGATGTCTATACGCAGAGATCCGACGCGTTTTTAACCATCCAGAAGGGAGGTATACCTGGAGACTATTTACGGTATTCGGAGCTTGATACCAAGCACAAAAGCCTGGCTAAAGCAAAGAAACGCGGATATTGGCGTCGGCTCGTGAACGAGACGTCGAGGGAGACATCGATGAGCACTCTTTGGAATACAGCCCGAAGAATGCGGAATACGTAACGGTCAACGAAAGCGAGGAGTCTTCAAGTCGGTGGATATTTGATTTTGCCAGGAAAGTATGTCCGGACTCTGTTCCTGAGCAAAACATTGTTCGCGATGCGTCTCCGGGCCACGACGCGATAGAATCACCTTTTACGATGGCAGAATTTTCAGTTGCCCTCCTGTCCTGTAACAAGAATCAAATTCAACTTGTTGAAGAATCTACCCGGCAATGCCAAGAGGCGCTTGTTGAACTTGTTCAATAAGTTCCTGGAGCAAAACATTGTACCGCAGGATTGGAGGCAAGTGAAGATGATCGCCATCCAAAAACCAGGCAAACCAGCTTCTGATCACAACTCTTATAGGCCGATTGCAATGCTATCCTGTATCCGGAAATTGATGGAAAAAATGATACTCCGTCGTTTAGACCATTGGGTTGAATCAAATGGTCTACTATCAGATACTCAATGTGGCTTCTGCCGTGCCAAAGGGACGCATGACTGTCTTGCGTTGCTTTCAACAGATATTCAGCTGGCGTATGCTCGCAAAGAACAAATGGCGTCTGCGTTCTTGGACATTAAGGGGGCTTTTAATTCCGTTTCTATTGACATTCTTTCGGGTAAACTTCACCGACAAGGATTTTCTCCAATTTTGAACAATTTTTTGCACAATTTGTTGTCCGAAACAGCTGCATCCAGCTGCATCCACATGCATTTTACGCAGGGCGATTTGTAAACTTTTCTCATAAGCTACATGGGTCTTCCTCAGGGCTCATGTTTAAGCCCTCTTCTTTACAACTTTTATGTTCGGAAAAATCTAAGAAAGAAGTTAAAACGAAAATTGTTATTTTCAGTACCTCTTCATAGAAAACTTTATGTAGCTCGTAATATTTAAGAGATAGAAACATAATGTCTTCGGCAAAGTTTGTTGTTTTGAGATCACCCAAAATTTTGCCGAGGACACCATGCGTCCATCTCAATCTGATAAAAAAGTAAATTGTCTATCTCACTTTTAGGTGGATTGAACACTCATCTTCCTTCATCTAAAGATGTATTTTTTAATATCTTGGAACTTCTCCGAACATGCATTATGGCTATAATCAACATTTGAAATGCTATTTGATTAATCGCACGCAAACGGCAGAATAAAACACTGTGCGTTGGGCGGGTTTGCCATCTTGGGTACCACAGCGATATTCAGCCGCTTCATCTCCTCCGATGATCGCTTCGTGGGCTGACGCCTGATCCGGCCATGCACCACCAGATCCGGCCTACACACCGCGTCTTCGGCCTTATGATATTGCTTGATGAACGACGCAATGTCCGGCAGGCACTTTGTACTGTAAATTTCCCCGTTCACGATCAGTCCAAAGCGAAAGAAGAGCAGCTTTGACACCACCTTTTCGTTGATTGTCAGCCACAGAGCACCTGTTTGGAGAACTTGGTGTGTGAAAGAAACTACACCTCGGTGCTCACTTCCTTAGTGCTGAAAGTAAAATACGAAGCACCCTGCCAGTCGTTGCTATCAAGGGTGAGACAGATCTTGTCGTCCATCACCACCGCACGTCGTGATTTTCCGGGAAAATCAACTTGCAGCTCCGAGACTAGTGGACGGGACTGCTGCTTCCTGACATGTATGACCATGTTTGCCAGGCACTGTCCTCTCAGCCAAACGCACACAGCGATGTAGACTCTTTTCTCTCGCTTCCCCTGCTGCACAAATTGTCTGCCTTAATGAACTTGAATGTTAACGGGTGAAAGCCGTTGTTAAAAATTGAAATTAGTTCGAAAAAATAACGTACAAAGCTTGGTATTTCGCCGTTTCTAAAACTGAATTTTCTACGGTACAGTTACTACTACTATTGCCGTAAAAACCTCTGAACTACACTTGAAAATTGTTGTCAGATTCCAGTTTTAATATCGACAACTGAGTGCCGCTGCTCCGAGCAAGCATATCAGCAGAAATGAAGATTGAAGGGGTTCACAGTTTCAATAGCACTCGAAATTTTCGTCACAGATTAACAGGAAAGTAAAATTTGGTGCAAATTTTCGGCAACGTTTCAAACGTTTCTAAGTTGAATGTACATATCATTCTTCAAATTATATTTTCAGTCTGTTTTCCCAAAGACAGCTTAAGACTTCCAATCTAGAAGAAGCAATTTCTAGTAGCGTACTTGTTATTTTGTGACTGAAATTAGTTCAAATTTAAGGTGTAGCAAGGAGCTCCGGATTAAATTTTACTCAAACCCCTCTCATCTTCGCAGTATGCTTTAAGAATAATATTGCAATCAAGCGATACAACTCTCATTTGGAACGACGTGAACGAACTGTATTTTACGGTACCATAAACTTGAAATCACCGCTCCGAATGTGGTGCAGAATCGGCCCCCTCACAAGTGCGTCGTAGTACGAGTGACAAGGGAAAATTCAAATTTGCTCGTATCAGTCGTACTGACCAAAGTCGAAACAAGCCCGAACGGAAAACAATAAAATAAATAAACATGTCCTGGAGTCCGTTAGTCTGATCTGACACCGGAACTGTCACTCCCCGTATCTCTCCAAAGCATTGCTACCACGCAGACAACAAATTTGGCATCCCTAGGGAATGTTCTGCCAGATGGTCAACGGGAACCGTTTGGACGAATGCTGCAGGTTCAATGTTTGCCGATGAATTCGAACTTCAGTTGTTGTCTTGAAACCGACACCGAGTGCCAATAAAGCGACTAGAAACTAAATGCTACGGATTCATGCTGCTTAGCGTTGTAATGAAGCTCAAACTTATCAATGACGTGGAGAAAGCTTCGAAAGGAATGAATCCGTAAGCTGTTTCGACTGTTATTGGGGATTCCGGAGGGCTTAACGTAAAATCCGCGCACTCCGACATAAATCCGCCAGCGAGAAAAAAAACTTTTGTTCATATATGAAAACATTGTTCCTTGCTTCATTTCGAATCTTATTGCGAATAAGCGAGCACAGTGGATGCAGCTGTTAATGAAAGAACTTTTCCGTGTTTCGCCCCCTGCTGCTTTCTTTTTCGCGGTGGAATGGTAAATGTAACCGGGTTAGCCAATGGTGCTGAAATCATTAGAACTGTTGGGAAGATGTTATCTAGGCTAAGTGTTGAAACTGGATATTTTATATCCGAGCTGGAGTAGTGTGGCAGTGATTTGGGTCAAACAGAAATGTGGATTGTATTTGAGTAGGCGAACAGAATGGATAATGATTTTCTCGTTTTCTGCGGATGATATTGCCGTGCGTAATATATTTCTCAAGAGAACAACTTTCTGTGATTTGAGTGGTCTTTAACTGCCACGTGTTAGTAATAACACATTCCATAAGATAATTCAAGGAACACATCAATTGGAAGATTGAATTCTTGGCATCCAAAAACACAATTAAAATCAATAACGAAAACCTATTCAACAACGTTGCACACCAAAATGGTTTACACTCGTTGGGTTCGATACTCGCAATCCAGCTCATCAACTTCAAACCAAGTAAACAAACACAAACTTCCGCCGCACGTGCCAATATTGAGTCCCATCGAGACAATACGGCCGATAATAAAGGTACTGTTAACTAATTAGTTATTCAAAACCTTTCGAATTGTTTGCAGATTGCGGGTTGCGCCCCCATAATGATACACATGGAGCTCATTTAGTGCCTATCTAAATGGTGGTCCACTGTGGTTCCGGTTCAGGTTTTCAATGTTTCCCGCCTTTCCACGGATGGTTATTCGGAGCGGAATGCGTGGCAGCTCGAACAAAAAGTTCCGGAGCGCCCAGTGTTTGCGAACCACCAACGCAGTTACGGGCAAATATTTTAATCCAACGTGAATAATAGCGCGGATCGCGCTCGCACAACACAGAGTGGTGTTACAGACAAATCGTTCCCTGCGTGCTCTTAAAATGATCCAATTAGTTGAACACTCAACTCCCGACACGCCCAATTCAGTGCACTGAGTGCAGCTGGAGCTTAGCCGAGCCGAGTGACGCTCTCCAAAATCAGTGGTCAACGCTGGAAGCTGAAATTCAAACAAAAATTTCACTTTCAAGTTCCTAGTGAAAACAAAAAACGGCTATGTTTGCAGTGTCGTGTACGACAGAGCAATGATATACGACGTTCCCCCGCCCTAGTTCCAGCGGACGGCTGCAGCAAGTCCGATGATCGTTCTTTTACGACCAGAGCGGAACCGTTTTCCGCCATCGAACGAACCAAGAAAGTGTTGAAACTGTTTACCCAATCGTGGCTTAACTTTGGTTGGGGAAGTTGGGTTTGATTTATGGTAGTAATAAAATAAAAGAAAATATTAGCTTCTATCGTATAACGAACGAAGAACAGCGGTTACGTTCTATCCTTTCGATTTAGTCGTTTTTTGTTGGGCTCCTATTCGGAGCCTGTACGAAATTGACCGGTTGGGTAGGTTTTCCAAAGGTGACCCGTTGAATTACGGCAATTGTTCGATTGGATACTGCGGCTGAGGAATATTTGGATCAATTTAACAGTGAGCTTTTAGTTCAATGATTTCGTCCGTTTGTGCAGTATTTAAAAGTTGCAAATATTTGAGTTACGTATCACAAAACCGTGATAAACGAGAAAGACGGATTGCATTGAGAAACACTTGTTGAATTGAACATTATTCTATTAGCACATTATTTTTCTAATCTATGGCGACTACTGCGAACTGAATAATTTTATTTAAGGCTGATAGTAGAGTTTAATGGAAATTTTTCATTCTTGCGATATAAAATACCTTTATACTAATACGCTTAAAACGTTATTGAAGGTGTTCGTGTTAGATTCTTACAAAATTATGAAATTAAAATTTATATACTACTCGAACACGTAAATATTTTTGTGATTTTTCTTGCATGTGCCAAAACCCACCGTTTGTATTCTGCGACCATGAGTAATTATCTTCGAGGGCTTCGATGGCTTGGACAACCATTTGTAATCTGTGGAAAATACAAATAAGATTCATCCTTGAACGTCATCCATCCATCCATTTGTACATTACGATGGGTTTTATAAATTTTTTGATTGTGTGTCTTTAATAATCAATAGATATCCTCTCAAAATTCATTTGTTGAACTTCTGTTTGATTGGTGTCAAAAGCTTGTGAATCTGATACGAAATTACTGAGATATAGGGCTTCAAATCTGATCATTTTTTCGGCGGTTGCATATTTCAATTCTAAGTTTTACCCCCGTAGCCATTCAAAAGACATTCAATTTAGTCCATTAAATAGATAGAACGAAGAGTGATAGAATGACGAAGTGGAGTGAATTTGATTGGCAGTTAAGTTTGCCACGGCTGGCATCGAATCGACAGGAGGTAATAAACGTCAAAAAATGAAAAAAATGTTAAAAATCTTAAAACATGGCAGAAATATCAAAAATGTTAAACAAGTCAAATTAGCAATATATAAACAGTGAAGAAACATACAGTATATCGGCTCTATTATCGTCAGGTTTGCCCGGGGAGTTATAAAGTCATAGAGAATTATTCTTTTGCAGGAAGATGTTCTGCATTATGCAGAACGCTGTAGGACTGTCTCAAAAATGTCTCGAAACTATCTTATAAATTTCTCAAAAACGTCGCAAAAATTTTTCAAAAAAGTTTTAAAAATATTTCAAATAGGTATGATAATAAAAATATCTCAAATAAAATATCTTATTTAAAATTAATCAAATAAAAAATTATTCAGAACTTTTTCTTGTGTCTAAGAAATATCCCAAAACTGTTTCATAAACGTGATGAAAATGTTTAAGAAATTTTCAAAAACAGCTTCAATTTTCCTAAAATGATTCCAACATGTTCCAGAAATATTCACAAAATATCTCAAAAATTTTTGAAAATAATTCAAAAATGTATAAAAATCTTTCAAAAATGTTCAAAAAATATCTCAAAAATGGTTCAAAAACGTTCCAGAAATGTTGCAAAAAACTATGTCAAGAATGCAAAAAGATCCCAAAAAAAAGTTTAAAGATTTTATAGAAATGGTTTAAAATTATATCAAATACGCCTAATTCATATCTGGAAAATATATCGAAAGTGTTTTAAAAATGTTCCAGAAGTGTTTCAAATATATGTCAGATATTTGTAAAATGATTTAAAAACAAAAAAGAAATCTCAGCAAATTAAAAAAATGGAAACATTTTTTAAAAATTGCTGAGATTTTTTTATAACAGCAAAACAAATAAAAACTGTCTCAAAAATGTTTCAGTAATGTTTCAAAAATTGTCAAAAATTATGGCAAACATGTTTAAAATATAATAAATTACATATGATATAAGAATGTTTCGAAAATGTTGAAAAACTGTACCAAAAATATTTTAAAACTTTCCCAAAAATGTTAAAATATTCAAAATATAAATATATAAAATATGTGAAAATGTCTCGATAATGTTTAAAACATGTCTCAAAAACGTCATTGTTTTAGCAAGTTCAAAATATTGTTTCCAAAATGACTCAAAACTATCTCAAAAATATTGCAATAGTGTCTCAAAAACATGTCAAAAATATCTTAAAACTATTACAATAATATTTCAAAAAAATTTCAAAAATTATTCAATAATATCTTGAAAATGTTCGAAAATGTTCCATAACGTTCAGAAAACGTCTTTAAAACGTAGATTAAACGTAAATTTGAACGTAATTGTTGAAATATTTCAATAAATCCAAAAAAATGTTTTCAAAATGACTCTAATATATTTCAAAACTGTAAAAAAAAAGTGTTTCAATAATGTTCCAACAATGTTCCGGAAATGTTTGAAAAATATGCAACAATGTTTAGGAGACATCTTTAATATGTTTCAATAATGTTCCAAAAATGTATAAAAATGTTTTAGAAATGTTTTAAAATTGTTTCCAAAATGGCTCAAAACTATCTCAATTATGTATCAAAAGTGTCTCAGAAACGTTGCAAAAATATCTCAAAAATATTTCAACATTGTTTCAAAATAGTTTCAGAAATGATTCAATAATATCTTAAAAATTTTCGAAAATGTTTCCATAACGGTTAAAAAACATCTCAAAAACGTAATGAACAAATTTGAAAAAATGTTTTCAAAATGACTCCAGAATATTTCGAAGCTATCTAAAAAGTGTTTCAACATTGTTCCAGCAATGGTCTAGAGATGTTTGAAAAATAAGCAAAAATGTTTAGGAGTTATCTCTAATATGTTTTAAGAATGTGTTAATTATGTTACAAAAATGTTCAAAATGCTTCGAAAATGTTTGAAAAGGTATCATAAATAGTTGAAAAAATCTCAAAACTTTTATAAAAATGTCTCTATAACGTTTTAAAAATGTGTCAAAAACGTGATTAAAATATTTCAACAAATATAAAATACATTATATCGCACGCTAGTCTGGGGGCTTATGCGGTCTCGATCAACTAGATTAGTTGAGAGAATTCGTTATCGATATTATTTTCGGCACATTTTGCATGGTGTAGGATAAGTACAACGATACACAAAATTTCCAGCTCGAAAAGTTCCTCGACCTGATCGAGAATCGAACCCGATATCACAACCGTGTGGAAGAGCTAGCCGACCGACATCGCTTACTACAGAGCCACGGAGACGACATATCAAACTTAAAATATTTTTTTCAAAATAACTCAAAAGTATCTCAAATAATGTATCAATAGGCAAAACTGTTTTAAGAATATTTAAATGATGAATGACGATGAACTGAAAATGTTCCAAAAATGTCTCAATAATTTTTAAAAAAATATATCAAAAATATTTAACATAAATGTCTCAATAACGTTTTAATGATTCTAACAAATTCAAAATAATGTTTCCAAAATGACTCCAGAATAACTCAAAAGTATCACAAAAATGTTGGAATGGTGTCTCAAAAATACTTTAGTAACTTTTCAAAAATGTTTCAGAAATGAAACAATAATATCTTAAAAATGTCTCTATAACGTTAAAAAACGCGTCGAAAACGTAATTGAAATGTTTCAACAAACTTCGAAACTTTTTTTCAAAATGACTCTAAAATATTTCAGAACTGTCTCAAAAGTGTTTCAAAAATGTTCCAACAATGTTTAAAATGCCTCGAAACTTTTTAAAAAATATCTCGAACATGTTCAAGTATCAATCATGTTTCAAAAATGTTCCGGAAATGTTTCATAAATGTCTAAAACAGAAATCAAAAATATTCCAATATAATTTAAATATTCAAACAAATTTAAAATAATGTTACCAAAATAACTCCAGAATAATTCAAAACTATCTCAAAACTGTTTCAAAAGTGATTTGAAAACGTGGCAAAAATGTTTCAAAAATATTTCAAAAAAAATCAAAAACTGTTTTCCAAATGACTACAAAACATTTTAAAATTGTCTAAAAAGTGTGTTAGTAATGTTTCAACAGTGTTTCAGGAATGTTTGAAAACGATAGCAAAAATGTTTAGGAGATATCTGAAATATGTGTCAAGAAGGTTTCAATAATGTTCCAAAATTGTTTCAGAAATGAAACAATAATATCTTTAAAATGTCTCTATAACGTCAAGAAAACGTGTCGAAGCTGTAATTGAAACGCTTCAACAAACATCGAATTTTTTTTTCAAAATGACTCTAAAACATTTCAAAACTGTCTCAAAAGTGTTTTAAAAATATTCCAACAATGTTTAAAATGCATCGAAAATGTTAAAAAAATATCTCAAAAATGTTCAAGTATCAATAATGTTTCAAAAATGTTCCAGAAATGTTTCATAATTGTCCTCAACAGAAATCAAGAATATTCTAAAATTTCTTAATAACGTTTTTTGATGTCTCAAAAAAAGTAATTTAAACATTCAAACAAATTTAAAATAATGTTTCCAAAGTGACTCCAGAATAACTCAAAACTGTCTCAGAACTGTTCAAAAGTGGTTCAAAAACGTGGCAAAAATGTTTTAAAAATATTTCAAAAATGTTAAAAAAATATCTTAAAAATGTTCGAAAATGTCTCCATACTTTTAGGAAAACGCTATTAAAATATTTAAAAAATCTCAGTAACTGTTCTCCAAATGACTACAAAATATTTCAAAATTGTCTAGAAAGTGTTTTAGTAATGTTCCAACAGTGTTTCAGGAATGTTTGGAAACGATAGCAAAAATGAAGATATCTTAAATGTGTGTCAAGAATGTTTCACTAATGTTCCAAAATTATTCAAAATGCCTCAAAATGTCCAAAAATACTTGGAAATTGTTTGAAAAATGTTTTTTTGTTGTTGAAAAACATCTCAAAATGATCAAAAACGCCTCAATGACGTTTTGAAAATGTGTCAAAAACATTTAAAAAATGGAAAAATTATCGTAACAAAGTTCCTAGATAACTGCAAAATAACTCAAAACTGTCTCAAGAATGTTTTAGGAATGTTTCAGCAATGACATGTTTTAGTAACGTTCCAACAGTGTTTCGGGAATATTTGAAAACGATAGCAAAATTGAAGATATCTTAAATATGTGTCGAAAATGTTTCAATAATGTTCCAAAATTGTTTAAAATGCCTCAAAATGTTGAAATATACCTGAAAACTGTTTGAAAAATGTTTTATTATAATTGAAAAATACCTCAAAAATGATGAACAACGTCTCAATGAAGTTTTGAAAATGTGTTAAAAACATTTAAAAAAAAATTACCGTAACAAAGTTTCTAGATGACTCCAAAATAACTCAAAACAGACAAGAATGTTTTAGGAATGTTTCAGCAATGTTTCGGAAATGTTTGAAAAAATAGAGCAAAAATATTTAAAAATATATGTATGTTTTACAAATGTTTCATCAATGTATCAAAAATATTTTAAAAATAATCCAGAAATGTATCAGAAATGTTTTAAATGTTAAAAAAATATATCAAACATATAAAAAAAGTCTCAATAGTTTTGAAATTATGTGCCAAAAGTCGTAATTTAAATATTTTAACAAATTAAAAATAATGTTTTCAAATGACTCCAATATTTATGAGGTGTTTGAAAAACGCGGCAATAACATATTAAAAATATTTCTGTGGTGTTTTAAAAATGTTTCGAAAGTTTCTCAAAAATGTTAAAAAAAATATATCAATACTGTCTCAATAACGTTTAAATGATGTCTCAAAAAAGTAATATAAATATTCTAACAACTTTAAAATATTGTTTCCAAAATGACTCCGAAACAACTCAAAACTATCTCAAAAATATTTCGAAAGTGTTTCCAAATCATGGCAAAAATGTATCAAAAAAATTTAAATAATGTTTCAAAAATGTTTCACAAATGTTTCAAAAATATCTGAAAAATTGTTCGAAAATGTCTCCATATCGTTTAAGAAACGCCTCTCAAACGTAATGAAATATTTCAGTAAATCCCAAAAAATGTTTTCAAAACGACTTCGAAATATTTCAACAATTCCAGAAATATTTGAAAAATGAGCAGAATTGATTAGGAGATATTTCTAATATGTTTCTTGAATGTTTCAATGATGTTCCAAAAATGTTTAAAATGGCCAAAAATGTTAAAAAATATCTCGAGAATTTGAAAAAATGTTGAAAAATATCTAAAAATTGTTTAAAAAATGCCTCAATAATGTTTTGAAAATGTGCGAAAAACATAACTAAAATATTTCAATGGAATTCAAACAATGTTTTCAAAATTACTCCGAAATACTCGAAACTATCTCAAAAATGCTCGAAAGTGTCTTAAAAACGTGACAAAAATGTTTCAAAAATATTTCAATAATGTTTCAGAAATGATTCAGTAATATATCAAAAATGTCTATTCAATGTTTAAAAATCGCCTCAAAAGCGTAATTGAAATATTTCAACGGATCCCGAAAAATTGTATTAAAAATGACTCAAAAATATTTGAAAACTGTCTAAAATGTGTTTCCAAATGTACCAACAATGTTTCAGAAATTTTTGAAAAAAAAGTAAAAATGTTAAGGAGATATCTTTGACATGGTTCAATAATGTTACAAAAGTGTTTAAAATGTCTCAAAATGTTTAAAAAATGTCTTACAAATGTTGAAAAATATCTCGAAAATTATACAAGAAAAGTCTCAATAACGTTTCGAAAATGTGTCTAAAACGTTATTAAAATATTTCAACAAATTCAAAATAACGACTGTTTTGCGCGGTTTCCTTCTACGCGGCACGTATCCCTTGCATAAAGTGCGATTTTATTGTATTTAAATGATGTTCTAAAAATGTTCAAGAAATGTTTCAAAAATGTCTTTAAAATGATCAAAAAATAAATCAAAATATTTCAAACATGTTGCAATAACGTTTAAATGATGTCTCAAAAACGTTATTGAAATATTTCAACAAATTTAAAATAATGATTCCAAAATGACTCCAAAATAACTCAAAACTACCTCATAAATGTTTTGATGGTTTCTCAAGAACGTGGCAAAAATGTCTCAATAATATTTCAATCATGTTTCAAAAATGTTTCACAAATATTTCAAAAATGTTTCAGAAAGATTTCAAAAATGTTTCACAAATATTTCAAAAATGTTCCAGAAATGATTCACTAATATCTCAAAAATGTCTCAAAAATATTCCAATGATGTTTCAAAAATGTTTCATAATTTTATAATAGCTCAATAATATCTCAAAAATGTCTCTTCAACGTTTAAAAAACGTCTCAAAAAACTAATTGAAACATTTCAACAAATCTCAAAAAATGTTTTCAAAATGGCTCTAAAATGTTGCAAAACTGTTTCAAAAGTGTTCCAACAATGTTTCAGCAATATCTAAAAATAAGAAAAAGTGTTTAGAAAATGTCTTAAAAACATTTCAAGAATGTTTCAATAATGTTTCAAATCTGTTGAAAATATGAGAAAGTCGATTGTTTCGATCCGAAATATGGTTTTAAAAGTGACAGTGACAGTGATATGGTTTTGAAAGTGACAGTGTCTCCAAAATTTGATAAATTTTTATAGTGTTTTCCAACAATTTTTGGAGGTTCTACAATATTGTTTACTATAACAAAACACACAATTTTACCAAAGGGAGTTTTTTCTTTTCTCTTTCATTTTTTGGCTTTGAATTTTTTTGAAAAATAATGCTCTCATTTAGTAACAGATATCTATAATGTGTTTGATATTCAGAATTGGTATTAGAAAAATACAACAACACGTGGAAGCTGGTGGTAGTGGATGAATCCCACGCGCGTCCCTTGCATAGAATTGCGGTGTTTGATAAGAAAGGTTCATATCGTTCGTTTTCGTAATGAGTTAACTTCGCGAGCAACATTGTTCGATTCCATTACTGACCATGGTGACATAAACCTTTCATTTCGTCGCAATCGTTGTAATGCAGAGACAAACTAAGTCTCCGACAACAATGAATGTTGCACCTCCTTCTTTACTCTAACGATCGTAAGAACGTAGCCGGCTCCGTTATTGATCTATACAAAGCGGAAGCTACTGAATTATTGTACATTGAAAATGGCCATCTACGTACTTCTCTGTGCAACTTCACTAGCTCAAATCCATCACGGAAGAGTAATTACGAAATGGGCGGTCTTCAAACTGCCTTGAATAATTGCAATATTTTTAGACCGTTGTCCGCACGTTTGACTTAACGATACCTGTCAAATACTTCCATCCATTTTTTCTTCAAATCCTAGTCGTTTTTAAAGACTATCCCTATTTTTTCTGTACTTGCCAAGTGGTACGTGGACAAAAGACGGTTGAAAACCGCTGTACTACTTCATCATTGGTTTCGCGTAAAGGAAAGATACTAGATCCGGCCAAACCAGAGTTTCGTTGGTATTCTTCTTGTTATATTTGGCCGTTTTTGTTTTCTGAAATTATTATGTTATCAACAAATTTCTGTGATCCGCTTGAGCTGAGAACAAAACATTTAAAAACATTTAATACTACTTGAAATGATATTTTCGAGTAATATTTAAAAGTATAAATATAAAAAAAAATCATCCTAAATAAAACCAATTATCATATGATTAAATTGCGTTCCTCATCGAGAACAAATTCCAGAGGAAAAAACTCCTGTTCAATTGAGTGCAATAATTCCGATTGGGTGTATTTCTGGCAAAATGTGTTTTTTTCCCGATCAATCATCCTGCACTACGCTCTTTGCCGTTGGCGTTTTGACACACCCATTTAGTGTTTATGCTGCATTACACCTGTTTACATTGAAATGTGTCCGGGCGGCAATGCAAACCCATTAGTGCATTTACACATTCATCCAACACGTTTAATCAGCTTACTTTCGGGATGATCCACCAGCAGTAGCAAAATGTCGAAGCTTACGCTTGAAGGTATGTGTATTGAATTTCATTCGCCACATCACCGTGGCAGGGTTGCGTGACAAAAAAAGCACATAAATTATTGCGCTTCCGAATGGATAAACTATCCGCGAAAACTACATTTTACCAACGGGAAGCTTCTGATTTGCGCCGATTTTGATTACAGGCGATCGCATTCACCGTATCCGCCATTCAGGATGAAAGGGAAGCCCGAAGGTCATCCTAACGGGTCTCTGCTGGCTAGCCGTCACTGTTCACTCGGTGCCATCAGTATGCGGTTTCATCGAATATGTTATTCTGCGGTACCTCCCTCCCCCCCGTAGCTTTCCACGTTCCGTTGACTCCGGCCTGTGGTTCGCAGTGCTTTGTTTCCTGATGTTCGTTTCGTGAAACCTGCCGCCACAGTGATATGATAAATGACCGCAAGCCGATGGCGAAAACCTGGAAGCCCTGGAGTCCACCACTGGAAAGGGAAATTAAGCGATAGATATAGGCCGCCGCTCTACGAGAGAGGTGCCCACCGAAAGGATATTGCCAGCTCTGTCTCGTGATCGGTTGCGGCCGAGCGGTGGAAGCAATTTTTTCCGGGAGTTGATATATGTAGCAATTTCCATAATCCAATTAAATTTTGTGCAAATAAAATACTGCCAGTATTGGTCGTGTGGAATGCGATGCGATGACAGTGCGCGGATGTTTGCCGCCTGTGATAAATTAACAGTGGCTGTGATTATTAATGAAGTGATGGATCGGTGCACCAAAGCACTGTTAGTGTCAATTATAGTGCTCAAACGATTGCATTAGAAGTAGTTGGAAACAGTTTTGTCAACCGGAATTATACAGAAAAAATCGTATTCTAGAACAAAATATGTATATGTATAACAGTTTCAATCAGTTTGTTTTGATAATATTTTCACATGCAGTTTTAATAGTTTTTCTATACAAATTCTGCTTTCAACACAAACTTCTAAACTTCTAAGCTCGAGTATACTTTTTGCAGCCGTATTGAAAACCCAAAGTTTTTATGTGTCGCAATGGACGAGGTTATTCGTCCTCGAAAAGACGTAAAACAACTAGTTTTCTATTGAAACAACTGAATATTTTGGACCAAAAAATTGACGAATATCTCCAAAAAAACATCTTGTTTGACAAGCAATCTACACTTGTGTGGCAGGTAGAGTCAATTTTTCATCACCACAACTGCGTTCAACAAAGAAATTTACCCGGAAAATGCCTGAAAGAACGGCTGCTGCCTTCCATCAAAAGCCATGCGATGAAAATCCTTTGTTTTTGCCCGATCTGGCATCACGTCACGTTGCTAAAACCGTGACGGAGTGGTATGAAGCCAATTGTTCCCAACTACACCGTATCGAGAGAGATATCGAGCGGCTCTGATAAAGCGGACGCTTCCCGGGAAAAAAGGAGAAGGTTAAAAATATCAAACATTGCTAACAAATCGGAATCAGAGCTGTCAGCAACGCTACCGAGAAGTCTTTACAAACTTTTATAGCTGTGATGAAGCACAAAGCCTGGGACTTTTATACGCGTACAGGATGCTGATGTTTTGAGCGTGTGAATTTGTAAACCATATCCCATCCTTAGCTTCATGACTGTTTTATTACAAATTTTGGGTATCCAGATTGTTTCAGAAAGTTGGTTTGCCTAGATAACCAGCGTTTTCTGGATCACAAACCTGTGAATATAATTCTGATTCTAATGATAAAATATTTGTAGGCGCAGCGAAAAAGTGAACTATGGGCTAACTCTCGCTTACCATATATAATTCTACATGGAGGCTAAATTCATTTTATAATGAGGCATCACCCGCATACCATCCTTCGTCAGGCATCTGTAAATTGTAATATTTGTAACAATTTGACCCCTCCACATGGCCAGGAATGTCATTTCCGACCAAAATCCCATCGTCGCTCGCTCAATAATACAGTTTACGAGTAATAAATTTATTTCTGGTGGACAACTTATGACAAGACAATCATGATGCCAATCAATTTCTCATGCTCAACTTTTAGATTCTCCGCACTCTGGCAGAAGAATTTTCGACCGATCCTTATCTAAATTCTGCTCGCCATCCATCGTCAGCTCTTGGTAGCGCCAAAATCGTCAAGCATCCGACGAAAAATGGAAACCGAACGATTCCAATCACTCATTATTAACGGAAAGAATTTCATCAAACCGCTCAAAATGAAGCGGCTCTGGCACTCGGCAAACTCGGGACCCCCTCCCGAAATGAAAGCCATTATGGTCCGCAATATGTTGCCGTCGTCATCGCGCTGATTGCCGGAGCAATCACCAGAGCGGGGAGCCGGCGCCTTGGCCTTGGGAAAGAAAACGGAACGAAGAATACGAGGTCCCGCCGCGCGTCGTATCCTTTCGCCTAGCAGCGGCGCCCACGGGCTCACGGGCAATCACACCGTTTATGGTTGAGGAATTGTAATGGTGTATTATATCAACCACCGACAAGCTTGCAAGCGGTTGCATAGCCGTGTGCAGGATTTTTCTTTTGGAGGGGGAGAGGGGTTCACTTTAGCAACCTTTGATTATCTGCTTCTATATGATTTTAGTTTCGCTTTAGTTTCTCATGAATTTTACTATATCAAAACTGACCACATGAAATAACATACTTTAAGTGTATATTTTATTATAATTTCCCAATAGAGCAAAATCATTTTAAATCGCCTGGAAATACGCGAAAATTTTATCGACCATTTTTGATTTGAATGAAACTTTGCACACGTATTTGGCTTAGCAAACTGAGCATTTTTCACAGGTGGAGAGATTTTTTACACCCATGAGTTACATTCTAAAAGGGCGTATGCCTTTCGGTATAGGTTTTATTCGAAGCATTGTAGCCCAGAAACCGTTGGTTGTATAGAAAAACTGTCTGAGAATGAGTTGTAGGGAATTAAAAATGGACTATAAAAAAATATACACTGTACAAAAAATTTTTTTTGATAAAAAAAAATTAAAAATAAACATTAAATTTCAATTTAAAAAAAAAGAGATGAAATTTTTTAAATTTTTTTAGAGAAACTTGACGTTAATACGCAACATTAAAAAAATCCAGGATGGAGAAATGAAAAATATTTTTTTTATGGTAGATTGATTTTTTTATGAGAATTCTGATTCAAAAATTTTTCAAAATATTTATATTCTGATGATATTAAAAGATGCAGAGAGTCATTTTGAATCAAAAAGCTTTTGGTAGTAAACATTCTAAAGGCATTGGTTTTCGAGTTATTTCTAATTTAAGCTCGAAAAATTATAATTATTTAGGAAAATACAAATTTTTCTTTATTTGTCCATGGTTCTCCAGCAACAACCATACGTTCATTGGAATGCTTGATTGAAAATATACAATTCATTCTTTGACAACAAAACGATTGGGCGAACGGTTCTCAAGAAAAGAGTTAAATGTTCTAAGTGATATAAATATATATAAAAATCAAATATTTATTTTCGAGTTATATTATCTAAGGAACATTTTTTTTTTGACATAGATTCTTCACAGAACTAGTTTCACCTTATATTTTATATACATCATAAGTAAATGATTCGTCATCTTTTGGAAACAGCTTCGTTTGTATCTTATTTTCTGAAATCGGAACAAAAGAATAATACTTTTGTGTGGCAGCTATTATTATAGATTTTGTGAAAATATTGCTCCATTCTGTTACTTCTTGTTCATATTCTTCATATGATACCACATCTGTTCA
This sequence comes from Wyeomyia smithii, assembly GCF_029784165.1. Classification (NCBI taxonomy): domain Eukaryota; kingdom Metazoa; phylum Arthropoda; class Insecta; order Diptera; family Culicidae; genus Wyeomyia; species Wyeomyia smithii. The sequence continues at coordinate 194,801,223 of NC_073694.1, read as the reverse complement.
ACTGAAGAACCAAAAATGGGACAAAATCTTTTTATTTTAAGTATCGACATCTAGCGGTGGAGAGAACGCATTTTACACTCGAAACTTTATTACGCTTATATTCCATTCATTCAACAAAAGGACTGTATGAGCTCTCGCCGCTTTTTCGCCAAGAGAATCCTTTGTTCTCCCCGGTACTGGTATAGCGAGGGTGCCTTTTCATGATAATCGTACAGTACCACCCGCATACGTGCAACGGTTTTTATGTAGGTATATTTTTAATGAATTTCATTGTTGCCCAAGTTGAAAACTGAATATCTTGACTAACGACAATCATTTTTTTAGATTGTACCTAATGTCGTAAGCAGTGCTGTGTATAGCGCTTTTGATATGCATTACTTGCAATGTTAGGTATAAAAAAAACGGTGCGAGAAAAAATATTGTCGTTGGTCGAGAAATTTAGTTTCCAAGTCCAACAAAATAATTCAAGTAAATCAACTAAAAGGTTAAAATAGTTTTAACAGTCGCGAGGTGTACGATCCAAGAAAATTTGTTAAACAATGTTTGAATGGTTGAAAGGATTTTAGTTCAATTTGTTCTATTGACGTTGATTGTGAATTATTACTAATTTTCGCTATAAAAATCTCTTGAATGCGGTCCTGTCTTAACTTGATTTTGATAGATTCAACTATTCAAGATCACCTTTTAACCTAGCCATTAAAGCAAAAAAAAATAATTTTTTGGTGCATGTTCAAACTATTGGAGCGAACTGTTCGAACGATGCACTGTAAAATCAATGTAGGATGGAGCAGCAAAAAATGAATGCGAAAGCTTGGGCACCGATTTGCTGCAGAGTTTTGTTCGAAGTTGCATATCTGTTCTGTGATGATACCCAACTAAATGACATGTTTGATGAATTTTTATTATTTTTCTGATTAGACCAACCATAGGGTAATCGCTCCATTATTCATCTCAACGGCCAGGTGCACCTATATTCATCATATTTCTCTCATTTGTACAATTTACCGTCAAATTACTACGAACTTTTGCAAGTAAATCTATTTGTTTCCCGATTCTGTCATGTGGTTGAAAGTTTTACGTTGAAAATATGGTAAAATTTGACGATAAATTGATCAAAAAGGCGTGATGAGATGAATATAGGTACTGAGATGAATATAGGAGCGATTACCCTACAATTCTTTTGCGCTTGTAATGGGATGTTCATGTTCTTTAGCTAAACTTGCATATCCTGCCATTCGTTTTAATATGCCACCAATTGCATCGCATGGGCCTTTGATATGAGAAGCCGCAAAAATGCCGCTCTGCATCGACGTTATATTTTGTTTTGAACTTGCAAAGACTTGCAAAATTTTTTCTATTTTTATATTGTGAGGCAGCTCCAACAGACGATAATATCGCCTTTTTCAACTCTACTGTTGTTTTCAAAAAACTCATTAATTTGGCAACGAACAGCTGAGCCGCAACAGTATCATGATGGAGTACTTCCGATATTATGATGAAGCTGATATCAAATATATTAAATACTATATTAATATTATTTTAAGATATTTGCTGATATTCTCAAGTGTTCCAGATTATGAATAGTAAACAACGATGGGATGAATGGTGGCTTGACTATCATTCCAATAACTACTCGAATCACAATTTGATAAAGACGTATTAAAATGAGCTTGACTGTTCAAAATTTTTAATTTTGCAATAACGTTTTCGTTTAATTTGCGTAAGCTTGATGAGTATCGATGATCAGGAAAGAGTTTACAGTATTTGTGCTTGGTGTATTCCATTTTCACTTTATTCATCTTCACAAAATGCAAACTGTTACTAACACATCTGGAGTAGTGCAATCGTTTTTATATACGAAAACAGATATCATAAAACATTCGGCAATGGGGAACGTGTAGGTAGGCTAAGGTTTAGCGCTTGAGTTATTTATCCAATCGTTTTGTTGTCAAAGAATGAATTGTATATTTTCGATCAAGCATTGCAATGAACGTATGGTTTTTGCTGGAGAACCATGGACAAATTAAGAAAAATTTGTATTTTCCTAAATAATTATAATTTTTCGAGCTTAAATTAGAAATAACTCGAAAACCAATGCCTTTAGAATCTTTACTACCAAAAGCTATTTGATTCAAAATGACTCTCTGCATCTTTTAATATCATCAGAATATAAATATTTTGAAAAATGTTTGAACTAGAATTTTCATAAAAAATCAATCTACCATTAAAAAAAATATTTTTCATTTCTCCATCCTGGATTTTTTTTAAAGTTGCGTATTAACGTCAAGTTTGTTTAAAAAAAAATTTTAAAAAAATCATCTCTTATTTTTAAATTGAAATTTAATGTTTATTTTTAATTTTTTTTGATCAAAAAATTTTTTTTGTACAGTGTATATTTTTTTATGGTGCATTTTCAATTCCCTACAACTCATTCTCAGACAGTTTTTCTATACAACCAACGGTTTCTGGGCTACAATGCTTCGAATAAAACCTATGCCAAAAGGCATACGCCCTTTTAGAATGTAACTCATGGGTGTAAAAAATCTCTCCATCGGTGAAAAATGCTCAGTTTGCTAAGCCAAATACGTGTGCAAAGTTTCATTCAAATCAAAAATGGTCGATATTCGACCATAGGTCACTTGGCGCGATCTTGCTCAATAACGTTTGCGGTAAAATAAATGGACGACAAATGCCGACCTTCAATCGCACTGACAAAACTACTCATGCATTATCAATCATAGTAACCCATGAGTTGGAAAAAAAAATTGACAGCTTTATCAGTCAAAGAAAAAGGTGAAGTTACTCCGTTCAGAAGTGTGCACGTTCAAAGAACGGTACCCCGCCGCGGCAAAAACGGACATCGTGCGGCACTATGTGGACGCCGGGTATTCCCGTTCCGGTATCTACAACATCTTGACACTATTGGACAACGTTCGGAGCATCGAAAGAAAGCCCGGTTCCGAACGGCCAACGACCCTAAGCGACAAGAAGCTTCAAAGGATGCTGAAGAGACAGACCGAGGGAAAAGTGGCTAAAGTCGGTTGAATGCTTGGCCGGGAGTTTGGTGCATACAGTAAAACAGTGAAAAAGTATCTGGAGAACATGGACATACATGTCAGGAAGCGGCAGTCCCGTCCACTGGTCTCGGAGCTGCAGGCAATGACGCAGCGACAGCGGTTGAATAAGATGGTCAAGTTGAATTTTCCGGCGAATGAACGACGAGATCTATCTCACCCTGGATGGCAACGACTGCCAGTGTACTTCGTATTTCACTTCTCCCACGAAGGAAGTGAGCTCTGAGGTGAAATTTATTTCTCACGCCAAGTTCTCCCAAAAGGTGCTGCTGTGGCTGACAATCAGCGAGAAGGGGATGTCAAAGCCGCTCTTCTTTCGCTCCGGGCTGGCCGTGAACGGGGAAATTTATCAAGAAATACCATAGGACGAAGACTCGGTGTTCTGACCAGATTTGGCGTCGGCCCACTACTCGAAGCGATCGTTGGAGGAGATGGAGCGGCTGAATATCGATGTGGTACCGAAGTCGGCGAATCTGCCCAACGTTCCCCAGATGCGTCCCATCGAGAATTTCTGGGCAAACTTGAAGCGCAAGATCTATTCCTGATTGAATGATGCTTATTTTGACTGCCAGAAAGTGTCATTTATTGAAATCTATTAATTAAAAAATGAATAAAATTTTTACTTAGAATTAATTTTCAAAGCTACTTTTTCGATATACGAAGTTGAAGCATTCAGAAAAGTTTTAAACTTGACTATATCAACAACTTTGTGGAATATACCAACTCGATTAAATGCGATTCAAACTAAAAAAACTCAACAAATTGATTTTAAGGGAGTGGTGATAGAAATTCAACTAAATCTCAATGGTCTTACAACATAGACATTTAGTGTCTCCGAGAAAAATTCATAAATTATATAGTTCTACAGCTTTGCTGAAGACCTAAACTTGATATTTTTCAAATAGATTTTTTAACGTAAATAGTTTTTAACGAATTTCTTTAAATATTTCAAATCTCACATACTTTATAAAGACACCTACATGATAAAACGTCAAAAAAGACATTTGTCCGTTTTTTTTTTCAGTTTGGTCCCACTGTGCGACGCAGCGGTAATTCTCAATCGAGGGGCAAAATAGTTTTTCACTGATGATTTACAATGTATGTGGTTATTTCCTATTCAAGGACTGTAGGGAACTGTAGAGTTTGTTAAATTTAATTCATAGCTGGTGCACAAGGTAACAATCAATATCCTGCGTTGATAACTGATTCACCAAGCCAGAGGTAAGACAGAAATAAGACAATTACAATACAGTGACAAGGTAGAGACAAGACGGTACAAAACAAGACAGTGAAAAGACCGTGAAAAGACAGTGACAGACATAAGACAGTTACAAGGTAGAGACAAAACAGTGACAAGACAGTTACAAAACAGTAACAAAATAGTGATGAGACAGTGACAGTACAGTGACAAGACAATGACAAGACAAAGACAAGACAGAGACTAGACTGTGATAAGACATAACAAGCCAGTTACAATACAGTGACAAGACAATGATAAGACAGTGAAAAGACAATGACAAAATAAAGACGAAACTGAAACAAGACAGTGACAAGACGGATACAAGACAGTGACAAGACAGTGACAAGACAGTGACAAGACATTGATAAGACAGTGACAGCCCGGACGAACACATACGTTTTGCATAGATTCTATAGGATTCCTCACATTGGATTCGTGAGCGTCCTTGGAAAGGATTCCTGAAAAAAGAATCCTCAGGAATGCCCTGTATATGGCTCTAGGATTCTTGAATAAGAATCGTGAGTGGGAATCCTCCGGATCGTGTTTGCGATTCCATTCACGATTTCGTCACCGTGTTAATCGGTATCCTGGGGATTCTTACTCAGGATTCTCTGCGTGTTAGTAAGGGAAGACAGTAACAAAACAGTAAAAAGACGGTGACAAGACTGTGACGAGACAGTAACAAGACAATGACAAGACAATGACAAGACAATGACAAGAGAATGACAAGACAATGACAAGACAATGACAAGACAATGACAAGACAATGACAAGACAGTGACATGACAGAGACAAGACTGTTGACAAAACAGTGACAAGAAAGTGACAAGACACCGACAAGACAGTGACAAGACGGTGACAAGCCAGTTATAATACAGTGATAAGACAGTGACAAGACAGTGACAAGACAGTGACAAGACAGTGACAAGACAGAAACAATACTGAGACAAGACAATGACAAGACAGTGACAAGACTGTTACAATACAATGACAAGACAGTGACAGGACAATAACAAGACAAAGACAAGAGAAAGACAAGACAGTGACAAGTCTCAGAGACAAGACAGCTACGAGACAGAGACAATACATCGAGAAAACCGAAACAAGACAGCAACAAGTCAGTTACAATAGAATGACAAGATAGTAACAAGACAAAAACAAAACTGTGACAAGACAAAGACAAAACACAAGACCAAGACAAGACAGAGACAAGACAAAGACAAGACAGATACAAGACAGTGACAAGACAGTTACAAGACTGTGACAAGACAGTAACAAAACAATGACAAGACAGTGACAAGACAGTGACGAGACAACGACATAACAATGACAAGAAAGTAACAAAATAGTGACAAGACAAAGACAAAACAGAGACAAGACGGAGACAAGACAGTGACGAGACAAGACAGAGAAAAGGCAAGACAGAGAAAAGACAAGACCGTGACCAAACAGAGACAAGACGAAGACAAAACAGTAACGAAACAAAAACAAGACAGTAACCAGACAGTTACAATATAGTAACAAGGCAGTGACAAGATATACACAAAACAATGACAAGACAGTAACAAGACAGAGACAACACAAAGACAAGACAAATCAAGACAATGACAAGTCAGTGACAAAGCAAAGACAAGGCAGAGACAAGCCAGAAACTAAACAATGATAAAACTAAGACAAGAGAGTGACCAGACAAATACAATACAAAGACAAGGTTGAGACAAAACAGAGACAAGACGAAGACAAAACAGAGTTAAGACGAGTATAAGACAGTGACAAAACAAAGACGAGAGAGTGACAGGACAGTGGAAAGACAGAGACAATACATTCATGAGACAGTGACGCAACAAAGACAAGATACAGGCGAGACTAAGGCAACACAGAGACAGGACGGAGACAAAACAGTGACAAGTCAAAGACAATACAAAGACAAGATAAGGACAAGACAAAGAAAAGACAGACAAAACAGTGATAAAACGAAGACAAGACAGTGACAAGACAGTGACAAGATAGTGACAAGACAATAACAAAACAGACACAAGACAATGACAAGACATTTGATCTGAGAGTGACAAAACAATGAAAAGACAGCAATAAAAAATGAAAAGCAAGGGCAAGATAGAAAAAATTCGAAAGCAATCGAAAGTTTTAAGTTTAAAAAAACTTATTTCTTGTATTTGAGCCAAAATTTGCTTGTTTGATTTACGTGACGTCTTCAGCAATTTTTTTCTCACGATGACTGTTTTTTTGTGGATTGGTAAAATGACTCTCTTTAGCTTTGCGTAAGATATCACATAAATCAAACAAACGATTTTGGTTCAGATGAAAAACTATTTGATTTGAAAAATTTAACTTTTTTCTCGTTTTGCCATGATCCTATGTTGAATGATTTTTTTTTATGTCCTTGTACCTGAACCGACTATTTCAATGACAGTTTTTATGCAAGTTTATGTAGATTTTTGTTTTCGATCTGGCAACACAGCCAATGAATCAAGTCCACGTTTTTATCCGCTCCGATCATTTTACTCTTTTGTTGTGTCATTTAGCAAGATGTGTCGATGAAAGTTAGCCAAATTTTTCCTTTTTGGACTATCGTGTGTGCCAGTAGTGAAATATATTCAATAAAAGTTAGAAATAGGGTGAAAATTCACTCAGAAGATTCGTGGTTCGTGATTTGTGAAAAAAATGGCTGAAACAAGGGAAACCGTTTTGTTGCGTGTATGAGTTTCGTATTCGTGGTGAAAGAGATGGGAGAAACTTGTGTGTGTCAACTTGATGGCATATTGCTCATCTCATCGTCAAAGCATAACACCAAAAGATAAGTAGAAGTAATATTGTAACAGGTTGCATGTGTAGAAATTTTGTATTTTATAGTTAAAAGATTTTATTGACGTGTCTTGAGAACTCATTTTTCATCTGATCTCATTTCATTACATTTCCGCTTATTGATACACGAGTGTAGTATGAATAACAAGTACTACCGTTTTCCAATTGGAAACTCACGCTGCTATATTCTTAAGCAGGTATGAGACGACGCAAATATTTGCTATTTTTGGTACGATTTTTATTTGCACAAAATAAAATCTGTATTAAAAAATAGCAAATATTTGCTTCGTCTAATACCTGCTTTAAACTATTTTTTTTTTTCACCTCTCTCACACACTTGATGAACGTGTGAAAGTGGAGATGGCTGTATATTACTGTGTACTTGACGTGATTGTGTCGTCTGCTGTTGTATAGGGGAAGATAACAGGCGATTTGATTGTATTCGTTCTCAGTCTTAGGTGATACTGTTTTCTTTTCGCCGCACGCGAATTTATCGTTTGGGGTTTAATACCGGTTATGTCTCGCGATTCCTATAGCGGTAGGTTTGTGCGACATTTTTTGTTAAATTCGCTACTTTGGTGTAATACTCTTCCACTGGAATTGTTCGTTTGCAGTTTCGAGCTGCGTCAGAATTTAACTTACATCGCTTAAGTGTAGTACGCGAATTGAATAGTTTATTTTGTTATATAGTATCAAATAACGCCATTTACTTTAGATTGCTATTTGAGTGTTTGTTACGTTGTATTGTTGAATTCATTAATTGTTAGGAAACTATACATCTTTAGCTACCATTTCCGCCTAATATTTTGGTTTTGGTGGGGGTGCGAACGTGTCGGACTCACTATGCGCGGTAATATTATGCTTTTAACTTTTTTATGACTTCTTTAGTTTTTAAATAAATTTTGTTGCTTCCAAGCGAGTTCTCAAGAATTAAGTTTTAGTTTTTTTCTGCAGCTTGCCCCGATTGCCTTAATACGTGGGATGTTTTTCAATTTTTAAACACGCTGACTTTGATGGAATTGGAAGCATTACAATTTAAAAATTTATCATTCGCGTTATGACCAGACGGTTACGAACAATTTGCTTAGTTCTATGTACTTGTTTTATGATTTTTTGAGCTTTTGAATGAATGTTGAAACAATTTTATTTAATCACGTTGGTATTTTGTCGGTCGGCAAGACAACTAACTCTTGATTGCGATTGTTTTGGCATTTTATAAATCATCTTAGAACTCAGTCTTGTTCGATATGCATACTTGCATTTTTTTGAATTTTTGAGCTATGAATGCATGAAACTTTGCCAGGTTTTATACTCAGTAGGTATTTTAGCTTAATCATTCGAGAAGTAAGAGATAATCACCGCGAAACTCCGTGTCCCTGCGCGTCTGCGTCGGAATAAGGGAGATGTCGTTTATAATGCTCCGATGTAAACATGTCTTCGGCCCGAGATTTTCGGTGTGTTTGCGACTTCCCGCATGTTGGTTCTATTCCAGCACATTGCGACTCAGAGTAAGTTTCGTTCGTTCAGTAACTATAGTACGTTCGTCAAAAAATGTTTAAATTATTCGCAATAATATATACGCGATGTTAACCTCTACTGAAGTGCGCTTGCTTTCTTGCAGGTATTTGAGATTGGTAATAAACCTTTAATTTAATACGTTGATACTTCTTATAGTTTATTATTTTCGCGCGCCTCATTCATATAGGATCGCGGGGTTGATAAGGAAGATACACACCGTTGGTATTCGTAATACGCGAGCCTCGCGCGAATTCCATTACTTGCCACGGAGACATAATTACACAAACCATTCTCTCCATCGCAGAATAGAGATGCGGGATAAGCTCAGTCTTGGTATGACCGGTCAACCGATGATTGCCTGCTCGTTGTTTTTACATAAGCGTGTCGCAAACCGAGTTCGATTGATAACACTGTGCTACAGCGATTTAGAACTTCTGAAGTGAAATATAATATAAAACATCTTATTTATTTTAAAACTATTCATCACATATAGGTAAACTTTATAGACATATTTATATGTTTCGAAAGCTCTATTTTTCGTTTTTCCAAAACAGCCAAAATATAAAATATCGGTTGAAAAATAACCGTATTAAACATAACAATTTGAGCAAAGGTAAAAAACAGGGTTTTGACCATAACTTCTTATCTACGGGGTATTTGAAAAACTTCAAGTAAACGCGCAAGTAACACTTTACTAAAGCTACAACCCTCACTAAGTCACATCAAAAGTTCTTGCATTTTTTCATCATTTGTAGCACCAAGAAATAACTGTGCGATAGAAGCCATAAATTCTTATTTTCTTAAAAAATATATAACCTAGCCAAATATCAACCGATTTTCACAAAACTACTTTCGTTTTATTTGGAATTGAATATACTTTCAAAATTATGGTATATTTGTGGTATGTTTCTTACAAAAATAGACGGAGAATTTCAAATTAAATTGAAAAATTGCTTGAAAATATCTAAAAAATTAGATTTAAACTCAAATAACTCAACATGTTTTACTGATATTGGTAAAAAACTGTATATGTTTTGAAAGCTCTATTTGTTCCCTTTCTAAAACTGCCTTAATATCGAAAATCGGTTGATAAATGACTGAGTTAAAAAACATTGTATACGCTAAGGTCCAAAAAACCGTATTTTGACCATAACTTCAAATTTTGGGGGTGTTTGGAAAATTTCTAGTATGAGCGAATGTTACACTCAACAAGACCTACAACCTACACTAGGTCACTTCAGAAGTTCTTACATTTTTTTTTTCATTTGTAGCACAGTGTAATTATCGTGATTGATCTAACAACTACGCAATGTATACCTATCAAAGAATCGTCTCTTCCGAAGTGCGTTCGCTTTCTCATGAGTATACGGGATTGGACATAAACAAATGTTTAAGCACGATGGATGGTTTACGTGCGCTCCGCTCCTGAATATTCCCGATGTTTGGCATTAAAGATACTTCGTTTGCCTTCGTAATAAGTAAACTTCGCGCGCAGCATTGTCTCTTGGTCTAAACGGGTACAAAATATAAATAAGCTAATTGTGCTCTTCTAGTCAGTCGGCTGAATTTAGAATAAACTGAAAATAGCTAAATAGAGATGGGTAGGAGTAACATATATGATCGCATCACTTATCAAAGTGAATCCTGATCCAACGAGCCCTCCCCTACTAACAAAAACCTCCTTCCTGTGACCTTTGTGGAGATGCAGAGGTAAACACGGTCTCCAAATAGCAAGGTTCGCAATAACATCCCTTCTCTCTTCCCACCTGATTGCAAGGACGTGGCCGGCGTCGTTATTGATTCTTTAAAGTATTGAGTCACTAAAACATGTACAATGAGAATGGTCGGTCACTCCCAACCCCATTCAGTTGATTCACTGTACAATTTTACTGATTCGGATCAATCACGGAGTGCAACCATTGATATATGCAGTCAGTCAAGCTAAGCTAAGCTAAGCTAAGTTTATGAAGATTTCTGTTTTCGAACTAAATTTCTATTTTTAACAACGGCTTTTACCCGGTAACACACAAGTTCATTAAGCAGACATTATGTGCAGTAGGGAAAGCGAAAAATAAGCGAACTTGAAACATAACACAGATTTGGAAAAATAAACTGCATCCCGACGGGATTTGAACCCGCATTCTCCCTGTCTCCGGCATGGTGTTTTGACCAAAAAACTACGGAAGACGGTGGTACTGTTCCACAATCTATAACGTATCACATTCCACTGCCGACTTATTCTATTGCTCTATTGCTTCATCCCGTCGGGATGCGGTATATTTTTCCCAATCTGTATTATATTTCCAGTTCGCTTATTTTTCGCTTTCCCTACTGCACATACTGTCTGCTTAATGAATTCATGTAGATAGTTGACAGTTCTAACTTAAGTCATCAGCCTATTCGATTAATTTGAGGAAAAACCGTTACCGACTGTGGTGAAAACAACAAAAAATTATCAGCTGACGGGAGTTTGTTTGACATTGATTGGAAAATTTAAGGGTTTAGCTCATCAATGGAAAGGTTTCCCATAGAAGGCGTATAGAGAAATGTTGTTCACGTCCATTAAACTTCAATTTGCCTATTAAAAGTTATTGACATACATTAAAAGCTAATACAAAAGCCCATAATACCTGTTGATCCATAATACTGGGATGACTGTAGTTGTCAATTGACTACTTCTAGAGAATGATTTTATAAACAGAAAATGATTTTAAAAATTCATCTTAAAACTCAAACATATTTATTGCTATTAAACAAAAATTAAACTGCAATTCTAACACATCCAGAAATTTCATCCGGCCGAAGAAAACATTCACGAAACACATCTTCGCCGCTAGCAATATTTAGTTACGATTTTCTCGAGAAATATACACTCGTTCACTCTCAAATATTCTTAGTTCTGTCGCACTCGCGAAAGCAAATAACTCATGCACTTTTAACACTCACAATTAATGAAGGATACGTGATGAATAAAGCTTCAATTCACCTAACACATCCAACAGGTTGGTTTACTTCGTCAGCAGACAGCACGGCATGTTTACTGCTGTTTTCGTTGCCAGAACAAAAGGGAATTGTTTCTGTTGCAAAACGTGCCGTATCCTTTTTTTGAATAGAGTTTATGACATGTGAAACCATGTTTTGATGTTGATTGAATTGCAAAAACTCTTATTGCTATTTGCATATTCCTACACAAAGAAATTACTTTATAAATCAAATTGATTTAGTAATCAGATTTAGAGAACAAACATATCTTGTGGTAAATTTGGAGCCACTGCACACGCTGCGCACTGCGCAAATATCTCGATCCCTTTTGTTCTCACACAGTAAACGACATCATGTATCAATCCCTCGACAGTCGTGTGTACAGAAGCGCAGCAAATACATATACAAAAATACAAATATGACATCACTAGTATTAATTTGCACGTACAACTTATGGCGTCCGAATTCTACTTATACTTCGAATGGCGGAATAACGAAGAACGTTTATTTGCAATTCATAGCAATGAAACTAGAACGAGTATAGTTTTACAAGCATTCTTTCCCTCTCTGCTACTGACGAACTAAACAAAATACTGACCAAAATGGAAATGGCTTGACCAAAATGGAACTGTAAGAGTGTTATTTTTACAATTAAAATTAGAAGCTCCGTTGAACTTTTTGTGTCTTTTTTTAATTTTTCCGATAAGATAAAAAGTAGGAAAGTATGCTAGATAGATAATAGATGAAATTGGTCAGCTTACTGAAGAAGGATGACAGTTTAAAACATGACAAACGACATAGACTGACGAGAATTGGTAATGTACCCTAACTAAAACCCGATTTTTCAAAAAATCGCGTTTCGTTTTTAAAATATTTTTTTCCGGTTTGGATCACAGATTCCTTTTTTTTTTTTTAGAAAATTCTCTTGAAGTCATCCATTGACAACTTTGTTCTAACTTCGACCTTTTCAAATGTTAGTCAGATAAATTTACAAAAAAAAAAAGTTTTCAAAGTTGCTCGGTTTAATAAAGCCTACCCTCCTACAAAAATGCCCTCGGCTATGAAGATAGGAAGGAGACTTTTCAAACTCTAAAATCTACTACCCTCCTCCTTTCGCACGGCTATGACCTGTTGAAGGAAGAATCATATTAGCAGCCATTGAGTGCCGGTTTGCCTCCCAGCTCGCGAGCACCGCCATATTTGGACCATATCTTTCAACCATAAAAAGAACACTTTGACGCTTTGGCAGTTGAACTGCTGATAGGGGAACGCGATATTACATGTACACTGGACTGGTCTGAAAAATGAATTTTCACTTAATCACATTCGTCGTCTCGGGTTTGTTTTCAAATCGAACCTGAAAATTACCGCGCTTAAGTTACGTTTTTTAGATCGAGAAGATTTTAAATGTTAAAAGTTTCTTCAACCAGTCTAAGATTTATGATGAAAATAAAATAGGAAACTGAAGCAGTGAAATGCTGATGTCAAACAGTAACGATCACTATCATTGAACCACGGATGAGGGAAATGGGGACCGCATGTGACGTACGCGACTGTTGTCACTGGTTATCATTTGTGCATGTTGGTCTCAAAAAGAGCGCCACACACTTTTACTGTTGTCTTCCTTGCAGGAGCTCCCCTCCGGCGTGACAGAGTTGTACTCGGCTACACCACTGTACACCAGGCATTCCCAAGTACGGATCTCTTGCACTCTAGATTTCTAACGCTAGCGTAGAAGAGCCTGCATGAATAGAGCCATTTATCAAGTGAACCGAGTTGTGCTGCCAGCGCGGGTGACTCCCAGAGCAGGAGGCAATTGTCTTCCTTGAGACAACCACCCTGTCTAGTTCATTATTGAACCGTGTGCGAACGGTTGGTATCTCTACAGGCAGCAGAGTGTATCAGCACGGCACACAGAGGACACTTTATCGTGACTGTAGAGCTTTCTACCGACTTTCGGCTGACTCTATTACCGCCGCCGCCGTCGAAAGACCAACCACGCACACACAAACACGCCCACTCCATTAGGGGGTGTGTGCGGTCGGTTTCAGGACGCGACGCGTTCACAAGCTGCGGGAAATAAATGGCATTATAAGTATGTAATTTAAAATGAAATAAACTTTATGCCCTTCCGCCGTTTTCCGCCCGCGAGTGTTTGAAGCATTTCACTTTTGATTGGCAAAGTTTCAGTCTTGTGATTTGGAACATGTACCAGTTCTGCTGTTATCGCCCGAAAATGTTTCCGAAAAGTTCAGCAGACGTTTTCGGCGTATAGTTCACCAATAAGTTAAACAAAGTTGTTTGCACAGGTTTATACTTGGTGCTCAATTGTTTATGTGGAATTCTAGTATACAACAGCGAAAATTAAACAAAACTTGGCTGGATTTTTTTTTCATGCAAACTATTTCACTTCGTCCCAAAAATCTGTGACTGTTTCTGTGAAGCTACGAAAGATATTGTTTACTTAATCTTGAAAAATTTAATGAAATCAACTTAACGGTAGTTTCGAACGGGTTTAAAAACCTTCAAAGTTTTTGTTTTGGCCATAGCGTTCCTCTTCGGGGTCACTATATTTTGTCACAGTGCGACGATTACGATCATACGACTGGACCGGCACTAGAATATATGATTTTTGCCTTTAACAATTTTCTTAAATGTCAAAAATCTAACAGAGATAAAAGAACTCTCAACGATTCGAATACCTTTATTTAAAAAAAAAAATTCGATGTTCTCCAAATTGGAATAGTACAAAAATTTCTTTTAAGTTTTTCCGGACAAATAAGTCTTTTTATTTGCCTACAATAACATACACTGTATTTCAAAGACAGATAATGTAAATATATTGTTTGTTAATATTGAAAATAGAACAAAATCATTTAACAATGTTGAAACAAATCTCAAACTGGGAAAAATGAGAGAAAGATGAACCATTCCTGCGAATCTTGGTGGCCCACGTTTAACTGAAAGTGCATCAAAAGTTCCCACTTCTTCTCCTCTGAAAGCTAACCATGCGCTCCCTTTTATTATTGATTCGATGGAGACGCCAAGTCCACCATTACCAGTGAACAAGTGTGGGGAGAAAATTGATCTAGTGGTCGATAGCAATATTTTCAAGAAAAATTCTCTTCTACAGAAGTTGCTTCATGTGTTGAAGTGCTTATTCACATATTATCACGAAATAAGGTAACCAAAGGTATCGATGAAATCAATAATCTAACTGTCTTATCTTTTGAGATAGAAATAAAACTTGTTCTACAATGTTGAAGTCCCGATAATTCTTAGCAATTTCGAAGACAAAAGAAAAAAGTAATTCTCTAAAATATTGCTAGCTAGCTCTAGTTCCAATTTTTTTCTAAATTCGTTTACTGGCGATGATTAACTTGGCGACTCCATCAGTTCAGCAGGTGAAGGAATTCAGAATTCGACCTTCTGATTTATTTTTTACTGACTGATTTTACTGATTATTTACTGACACTAACAGTCTCTTCCGAGCCGACACTCGAACTCACGAGTCGTACTCCGAAAGTCATTTTATTACTTCGCAGCATCACCGACCTATGGGAAAAGATATACCCATCTATTTTCAAATTAATAAGTCACCGTTAATTCGTCCCTGAAGGAAGTCAACCTTTTTCATCAACACTTTTAATTATTCGATTCGACACAATTGATCCAAATTTCAGTTTCACTTCGTTATGAAGCCCGCATAAAAAGTGAACAAAAACGAGGTTACTGAATGAAAACGATAACAATAACCTCCCCCTGCCCCAGCTATCATCGATATTTATTCACCACATCACGCCTCTAAAAAAGCAGCAAAAAATCCACAGAGAGAAAAAAAAAATCATAAACTCATTTTCCACCACGATACAGCAGCCAAGACGTGCAATATGGAGAAAAGCGTGACAATCGATTTCTGGCATTCTTCTTCCTCTGTTTTCTTTCCTCTCGAACCATTCGATTCATCATTCTCGACCGAATCCTTGACTGAAGCGGGCGGAAAATAATAAAACGTGATAAAAATTCATACGACTTCAAAATTGATGGGGATGTTTTGTTTACAACCGCGGCTGCTGGCTTCGGGTGATGCACTGCCAGTTGACTCGCGTTTCGTGTTGTAAAAGTGTTTAGTTAAGATTACTATTTTGCGTTGTTTTTCAACATGGCACCTTGGTAATGAAAACTCAATTGCTGAAACCAGCGAAACAAAAAAGATTTCGTGGACTCTCCGTACTTTATTAGATCTTGCTGGCTGTTCCTTCCAGTCCGGCGGAACAAGCCCCAAGTGTCGAGATGATAAGAGATGAGTTAATAGAGTGTAAATTAAGTCAGCATTTGAAAATTCCACTTTCTTCAACCATTGATGAGCGCAGGCGGAAAACAGCGACTGTCTTAGGTATTTCTCGGAACGAGCGTAGGATGATTTACGGCAAGTGCTGAACGGGGTTGCCGCCGCTTCTCGCCGCCGAACCAAGACGGGCTTCAAAGTGATTGCAATTTATAACAGACTCTTTTGAAGGAGAAGCGTTTCAAGAAGGCATTCGTTGTTCTCTATTTTTTTACCAATTCAGCCAGCTTTACCACAACCACTTCGTCACTTCGTCAGGCGCCCTCACTGGTGCCGCCAATATTTACTATCCCTTGGAAAATTCACATTTTAGTATTATTCTTCGCCGCCGAAACGAGTACGATGCTGTGGCTATGGAGCTCCGCGTTGGGTAAGAGCACAGAAATATAAATTTCACTCATTTTTGCATAAATGAAATTTACTCCGTTCCTGGCCTGTTTTATGATTTCGTGCCTCATTTGTGGTGCCATTCAGTGTCCCACGTGCTGTGTGCGAGAGTGATGTAGCCCGGAAGGTGTGAAAGGTGCCTGCCTGTTCTCCGTCATGCGTAAATTATTTGCATGGCGGACCGAACACACCATCCCCCATGCTGAATATCACGAGTAAACGGGCAACGTTCGTTGGTGACCATATTCAATTATCCAAGAGGTGCTTCGTATGCTGCCCTTTAAAAAACAATCTTTTTTTTTCTAATTATTATTAAATAAATACATACACCTAAAGTCTTTTTCACTTAATGATGTCAAACAGCGCGTAGTGATCGACGATAGAAAGACAAACTCACCCCTACCTAGGATAGGTTGACGGAATATCCGGATTATAAATGTGGTCCTGTTCGAAGAAACTTCATCTGTCTCATTGCAGTGTACACTAATGGCATTTTTCTTCCCGAAGAGAAGAAATAAAAAGCAGCAAATGTGGACGAAATAAATCTTATCACTATACTTATAGACATCCTACCAGACGCTTTCGCGCGGCCAGTGAAACCGGTGTCGATCCGAAGGTAACCAACGAACCGGAAAGATCCTACTTGAGCACTTCAGCAGCTTCGGTAGCCAGCTTACAAAAAAGTAAAAAAAATATTCGCTCTGCATTTGGAAATTCAATTTTGGTCCCGTCCATCATCCTAATCTCTCTCTCTCTCTCTGGCTCGCCGGCCACACAGGGTAGTGTACAGAAACTAGGTTGGGAATGGGTATTGAATCGAACTTGAACTTCTGACTGCCGAGTTGCCCTGAAGATGTTTAATGCCTCGTATGATGCAGTTATACCGGGCATACTTGAAACACGATACACCGGTTATAACGTCTGTATCATTCATCTCTTTAGCAGACGTTTTATCAATAACGAAAGGATACCGTTACGAAGATGTTCTGGTTGCTATTATGGATCATTGAATGATATCGCGTTTGATGTGCTTTACGATCGGTCAGAATTTAGTATTCACAACTAATATAGCAACTTATGCACGTCTATTGTCGATTCAAGTAATAAGTAATTTATTTTTCTAATTAAGTCTGTTCATTCGGCTGATTTCTCCATTAACTTCGGAATCGGTACAAGAGCTGCAAGTATTTGTAAAATTTGGAAAATTCGGTTAGATAAAATTTTCCAGAAAGCACTCGACAAGAATGTCCTCATCGGCAAAGCTCAAACAGGAAAATATCTCAGAAGACAGTAAAGGGAGTCAACACTACTTCGCAAATCGGTGCTGATCGATTATTTCCAATTCCGCTGAAACTTTGCATAATTGTTCCATTTTGATAGAGAGGTTATTTTATAATAGTTGCATATGTTGACTCACGACTGCTGTTTCAAAAGAACCTATTCAAAAATGTGACTAATGTATAAAAAAATCTATATTAGAAAAACGGTTTGTTTGATTGCAATGGTGCTTTCGACAAAATTACGATTGTAAGATTAGCGTAGAATTATGACAGCCTGTTTTATGTTCTTTTGCAGTAAGTTTAGGAATACACTTTCCACCCCGCACATCTTTCAAGCAAGCAAGCAAGGCATAACGATCATACACACACGCTATCGGCACTCACAGCTATGTATTAGCAGTGGCCAAATGGCTGGAAGTAAGTACGATGCGACTGATCCGGACAAAACTAATAACATGTCCGGACATGTTCAGCAACGGTGTGCAGTGCTGCGGTCCGCGGTTAGTCCGTCAGCTGTGAATACATATAAAAAACATATTTTC
Organism: Wyeomyia smithii; assembly: GCF_029784165.1. Lineage (NCBI taxonomy): Eukaryota > Metazoa > Arthropoda > Insecta > Diptera > Culicidae > Wyeomyia > Wyeomyia smithii. The sequence goes on along the minus strand of NC_073694.1, from coordinate 194,783,029 downwards.
TATACCTATAAAAATGCAGTCAGGTCTGTCTGTCTGTCTGTCTGATCCTTATAGGCTCGGAAACCACCGAACCGATGTGAAAATTTGTATGTAGGGGTTTTAGGAGCCGAGAAAGGTTTCTATGATGGTTTGAGACTCCTCCCTCTTCTGGAAGGGAGGGGTCCCATACAAACGAAACACGAATTTCTGTACATCCAAATACCATTTCGAAATCTAAGATGGCGACATTCGGTTCCTGAAAAACAGCGGCAATTGACCAAATACCACCCAATATGGGAATTTCCGGAACTGTTATGATGCACTGCAGCCACAAATCGACTTCAGACAACATTTCGAATTGTAAGATGGCGACTTTCGGTGTCTGGAAAACAGCCAAAAATGACAAAATATCACCCAATATGAGTGTTTCTTTAACCAGAATGATGCCAGGGGACAGAAATTGTCTCCAAATGCCGTTTTAAAATCCAAGATGGCATCTTACGGTATCTGAAAAATAACCTGAAGTGACCAAATACCACCCACTATGAGTATCACCGGATCCAGAATGATGCAAGGAGCTTAAAATTCAGACCCCAGTTTGAATTGTAAAATGGCAACTTCTGGGAAACAGCCGAAAATAACCGAATAAAAATAACCAAATACCGTCCGATATAATGTATATCTGGAACCAGAATGACGCCTAGAGGCCAGGAATTGACTTCACATGCTATTGTAAAATCCAAGATGACAACTTCCGTTTTCTGGAAAACAGCCGAAAGTGACCAAATCCTTAATCATGATGATGCACCGAAGCCGAAAATCTAACTCAAAAACCATTTTTTATGGTGACTTCCGGTTCCTGGAAAACAGCCTTGAGTGACAACCCTCAACCAAACCCAACACAACCCAATATGGGTACCGTAAAACGGGGCGAATAGAAACAGTCTTCGTTATGTTTTGCAGTGCACAAAAAATACTGTAATGTCTAGAACGAATAAAAAAAATTCAAAACGTGGGTCTAGCCTTCTTCTATCAAGGGTGTAAATACCATTTTGATAAATAAACAATTTAGTCTTCCATTGGAAAAAATGTTGCATGTTTCTATTCGCCCTGAATAGAAACACTCATACGACTGCATTTTTCTTGTTCTGATGAAAGATTGAAATTTCATGTTAGAGAAAATATAACATGAGATGCAAAAAAAATATTGAAAAGTATTTCATCTTAATGTGTTAAGCAAGTATTGAATTAGGAACGGAAGGATGCCGAATTGAGTCAAGCATTACTACTGACTCAGGGTCTTCTTGTACTTCGTCTAGATGCGGCGTCCAGTAACACTTTGTGCTGATAGAACTGGAATATATGTCCGTTTCATTGCATTGCATTGGTTGATAGCTTTGTCAATTTATGTCAAGCATCACGCAGCAAATAAATCAAATTTTTGTCAAGTTTTAGGCCTTTAGCTTGGTTGTCTGCTAGATAGGGATCTGATGGAAGCTACCTAAAATGAAACTTTCTCAAACGATGCAAAAGTGTACTGAAAATGCAAATTCCTTATAAGTTCAGGATATATAACGTTTCTTATTAGACTTGTCTTTGAAAATATTGTTTTTCGAATTTACACGCAAAAGTTGAAGTCTTGTACAATCATTGTGTCTTCCCGATTCGCACAAATGTTGCACAGAAATCGCACAATAAATGTGTGAAACGCATAACGCAACAGTTGTACTGCGAATACATTGACATATAATGAAATCAGAATATGTATCATATACCGACACTTTATTTCTCACGTCGAGTGTATTAGTGACTAGACTAGACACATCACATACAATTTGCAGGTTGCTCTTTCGCTTCTCTTTCGGTCCGGATTGCGACGCGCAAGGCGATATTTCGTTGCTTCACGAAATGAGCAAGACACCCGTGCTGTACATACTTGATACCATAGTGTTGTTAGTCTCACTCATACTGTCGGTGCGTGCTTGCTGCTATTCAGAGGAATGCATGAAGAAGAAAAAGTATCTCGAAAGCGTGTGTGCAAAAGACTTGAAAAGCGTAACATATGTCTCGTCCTCAAGCAGAAAGGAGGAGAATGGTTTTGCTTCTTGCTCGCTTTGCAATGCTGCTTGATACCAGCTGAAACTGTTTAGGTGTAGTAGTTTGGAGCTGCCAAATACATTGGAGAAACGCTAGAGCATTAATTGCGTTATGCCCAACACGCAATCATTGTACTGGTTCCGAATTACATCAACAATTGCGCTAAAAACGCATAATTTTGTACTGGTTTCGCACCATCCAACTTTTGCGTGTACAGAGAACTGTAACATTTATAAGGTAGTAATGTTCAACATATATTTATATATCAATGAAACATACAACTTTGTAGAAGACACAAAATAGATAGTTTCCACACAAATCGAGTTATTGCCAAAGAATATTAAAAAAGCATCATATTTTGTACACCCCAAGAACACAAAATTGCAAAAGCTAGCAGACGAAACCTGCATAGAATGAAATATTATCATAATCACTCTACGAAATCACTTTTAACGGTTGTCCCTTCCAGTAACTTCATTGCCTAAGTTTTGTTTCAAAAACAGCCTTACTCAACGTTTCCGATGACAATACGCGTCGAAACGTTGGCCAGATTACTGATCACTGCATACCTTTTCCAAATCAAAAATGTTGTATCATCTATTGCATTGTTCATAATAATTAAATTATATTTTTTTAAATTATATAATTAAATTATATTTTTATGTATTAATATTGCTAAAATAAATTTATAAAAAATATAAAGTTGAAAAATCATCCCCATCACAATTAGCATTATCCTCCTAATTAATATCTAGCCTGTATTTTGCATCACCGCAGAAGCTCATTAGGTGGCTTGTCTCGCTAACTGCTTATAACTGAATCTGTTGATTTCAGAAAACGGTGTAGTAAATCAACATTTAAAGCTGTTCTAGAAACCATTTTGGTGTGCTCCGATCTGTATCTATGAACTTAATAATTATTATTCGTTTTCAAATATTTCAGCATGTTTACCATATCTCTTAAAGACTCTGTTCCGGCTTTCTTGTGCCTTCTCAGATAGCTGGCCAATAGGGACTAGGAAATGCCTACTAGATTTATAGTACTAAAAAAAGATCGATACGGTGAGATCGATTCTTTTCGTGAATTTGTCCAATGCTATTACTAGTTAAAGTTTGTGACATATTTGCCCTGCAATTGCACTTTGAACTGTTTTTTTTTTGATTTTCATATCAGGCAATGAAGATACTAAAAGGGACAAACGACCAAAGTGATTTCGTAGAGTGATTATGATAATATTTCATTCGAGGTACGATGCTGGCCTCACAAGCCAGTCGTCGTAGGTTCAATTCTCTTCTCGGGAGAGACTGTTAGTGTCAGTATGATCGTAGCGCTAGCCCCGCATTTGTCCTGTACACTAAATAGTCGGCTGCGAAGTCTGTGTATAAATAAACAGAAGGTCAAGTTCCGAATCGGAATGTAGCACCAAGGCTTTGCTTTTGTAGGTTTCGTCTGCTAGTTTTTGTTTTTTTTTTTGTGTCCTTGGTGTGTACAAAAAATAATGCTTTTTTACCATTTTTTGGCAATAACTCAGTTTGTGTGGAAGCTATCTGTTTTGTGTCCTTTATTACCTTCTAAATGTTACAGTTTTTCATAAATTTGAAAAAAAAAATAACTTTAAAAACAAGTCCAATAAGAAACGTTATATATCCAAAACAAGAAGAATTAGATGAAAAGTGTCTTCGGCAAAGTTTTTTTTTGCAGCGCCACTAGCGGTTGAGTTTCGAACTAAACTTTTTTGTCATAATTTGAGCCTTTTTATATACTAAATACCTTCGGAAGACAGTATGTCAATAAAACCATTATTTGGAGAGCTAATGAATTAAGTTCACGTTTTTGAGCTCTCGTACCATTGTGCATTGGGGTCTTATTTTACCCGGATTTTTTTATGAGGTTTTTTTTATACGCGGCTTTATTTATGCGATTTTTACAATAACGCGATTAAATTTTACTCGGTATCAAATAAGTTTAGTATATTAAATCTAATAAAGTAAAATATCAATCATATGGTTCATGACGATAAGATTTTCTGTTTTATCAATTGTATATATTTGCTGTTCTTATCAAATAATAGGCAATTTCAGTTGATTCGGGAAAAAGGAACAAAAATACATTAATAATTGTAAAACGCTACGAGTCGGGGTCGTTGCGATTAACTACCGATTAGAAACGAGAGCTTAAAAACATGGCAAAATCATTATACAAAAGTTATTGTCTTGTTCTTCAATGAATGTTCATTTTGGAAGCACTATAAACTCATTTTGTTACAATTTTTAAATCATTTTCCAAGTTTATATTTACTTACGTGCTATTTTTTTTAGTCGGATCTTTTAATTGAATGAAGTTTTTTTACGCGATTTTTTTTTAAATTACGCGGTTTTTTCACACGCGGATTTTTTCAACGCGGTACAATCAACCGCGTTAAAAAGACCCCAGTGTATTCAATTCGACAAACTCATCTTTGAACAGCTATAACATTTTTCAAGGATATCCTAGCTCTATCTTTCCCTCCCCCCCTCTCTCTCTCTCTCTTCCACTTCTCTCTCTCTCTTCCTCCTCTCTCTCTCTATCACCTCTGTTTCTCTCTCTATCTCATTTGTCTCTCTCCTCTATCTCTATCTCTACCTTTCTTTTCTCTATCTCCCTTTTCTCTTTTACTCGCTCTGTATCTCTCTTTTTCATTCGCTATCTTTCTCTCTCTCTTCCGCTATCTTTTTCTTCTCCGCTATCTCTCTCTTTTTTTTCTTCCTCTTTTCCTCTCCTTTTTTCTCTATTTTTCTCTCTCTTTATTCTCACTCTTCCTCTATCGCTCTCCTTTTCTCTCTCTCTTCCTTTTTCTCTCTTATTTCTCATTCTCAATTTTTCTCTCTTTACTCTCCTTTTTTCTCTTTTCTCTCTCGCTCTTTTCTTTTTTTCCTCTCTCTTTTTTTATCTTTTATCTTTACCTTTTCTCCTTTGATCTCTCTTTTCCCTTTTCTCTCTTATCTCTCCTTTTTTGTTTTTCTCTCTCTACTCTCCCTCTTTCTTTTTCTCTCTTACTCTTTTTTTCCCTCTCTTTTCTTTCTCTCTTTCTTTATCTCGTACTCTGCACTGTTTCTCTCTTTTCTCCTTCGCTATTTTTCTCTCTCTTCCGCTATCTGTCTCCTTTCCTCTCTCTTTCTCTTTTTCTCTCTTTTTTCTCACTCGTTCTCTATCTTTCTCCCCTTTTCTCTCTTATCTCTCTCTTTTCATTTTTTTTTATTTTTTCCCCACTCTTTTCATCCTCTTTTTTATCCCGCACTCTGCTCTGTTTTTCTCTTTTTTCATTCACTATTTTTCTCTCTCTTTCGCTATCTGTCTCCTTTTCTCTCTCTTTCTCTTTACTTTCTCACTCATTCTCTATCTTTCTCTCCTTTTGTCACTTCCTTTCCTTCTCTCTCTTCTCTCTCTTTTTTTTCGTATGGACTTCCTCACTGCGACCAGAATCGTAGATCTATTGTGAGATATGCCCGGGTGTCTGCTGTATCCCGCACTTCTGTTAATAGCAACAGCGCTATTGAGAAGTGGCATGCTTATTATCATTGTTTATCAGTGCTTGTGTGTAATGTGATACTCTTCCTTTTACCCGCTTACTGTTCTACTATACCGATGTTCGTTCCTCTCACCAAATATCACTAATTATAATTCCCTGGAGAAGTATCGTAGTGCGTCCTTCTGGCCAGCTTTATTTATAAGAGGGACTTATGTATTGTTAAGAGAAAGTCACGCAAAGGTGTTATTGATTTCAGCTTTACACTGAAAGGGTGGGGAGCCTGAGAATGAACCCATACTTCAAGTCCAGTTTTGACATCGAATGGCCTGATTCTACTAAGATTCAAACCCACGACCATTCGCTTGACAAAGCGGACTCTGTAACCTTGCGGCTACGCAGCTCCCTATTTCTCTTCTCTCTCACTCTCACTCTCTTTTTTTTCTTCCTTTATTGCTCTCTCTACACTCTTTCTTTCTCTTTTCTCCCTCACTCATTTTTCCCTTTCTCTCTTTTTCCTCCTCTTTTATTTCTTTCATTTGTCCCCATCTCTTTCTTTATCTCTTGTTTGTCATTTTTGTCATTTAACGTGAAGTTATACAAGTTTATGTAAAAAAAAATCAATACAAAAAAGTCAGATTCGTGTGGTATCTCTCAACTATGATTCGGATAGTATTCTTTGCTTCGTCTCCTTAAATGTGATTTTTTGTGTATTAGACACCTTTTAACCACTTGGTCATTCAGGTGCTACGAGTATTCGTTATCGTAATGTGTAATATGCATGATAAGTTTTAATCAAATTAAATTTTTGTATACAAATAGATATTTTTCATAAATTTTAAAACTGTTTCTGCCCTCTCTTTATCGTTCGCTAGTGCTTCTCTCATGTTGTCCGACATTCCAACTGCCCTGCATTCGTTGTCAAGTCCTGGACAAATCGCGATGATATGCTTCACTGTCCTTTGAAAATGTGAATTACTTACGCAAATACGTAGTAACTTGCGAATTGGCTGGCCCTAGCAGCTTCTTTACTTCTGGTTGAAACCAGTTTCAAAACGTAGAACGCAATACACTTTTGAAATAGCTTTTACGATACTTTTGAATAAACCATACACATTTGTGCGTGGCCCCAACAGCCTTTCTATGAGCAACTCCACAAAAAATGACCCAGTTTCAATATCTCTTTTAATTTCTCATTTTTGAAGTTTCTATGGGTAATAGATGACATTTTGTGCTATTTGTTTTATTTTTGTTTCACAATTTTTTTCAGAAAGCTATGTAAAAATTCTATGTTGAGGGTTGAGGGATGATTACAAATATTCCTAGAGCAAAGTTTGATCGGTTTGACGCCTTTGGTAGAGTTGTAGTATATAATTTTGTCTTTTCGAAAATATATACACTCTAAAGAAAAAAGTTAAACAAAATGTAAAAACTAATTATCTCATATTTTAAAAATTCAATTTTGTTTTGTGTAAACTACGAAAGATCATCTAAACATTGATATGAGGCGAACCAGTCGAAGACTGAAAGTCTCTATAATAAAGGAAAAAAAATCTAAACATCGATTACTGTCCGATAATTAAGGATGGAAACTGGAACCAGGCGCTCAGAGGCTGGTTAAAAATTTTCTCCAAATGCCATTCTGAAATCCAAAATGGCGACTTCAGGTTTCTGAAAAACATCAGAAAGTGACCCAAAACCACCTAATATGGGAATTTCCGGAATTTCGATTGCACTGAAGCCATAAATCGATCTCAAACACCGGTTTCTGGGAAACAGTCTAAAGTGACTAAACTATAAACAAACCGCAAAATTATTTTATTAAAGAAAAAATAGGCGGGACGAAGCTTGCCCGGTCAGCTAGTCGATTATATAATGAAGACTAAATTTCTAAATGTTAGCTTTTATACGTGACTTTTGAGAGTCAAATTTCCAGTGGGTGTGTCTTTGTGGACTAGAGCGAATGAAGGAACAACAACAACATCAAGTCGGTTACTCAGGTGAAACGGTATCGGAGCCAAAAATGGCCGACTTCTTATTTTCAGAAGGCACACGACTCGGAAAAAGGTGATGCATCACCTGTAAAAGCTCATGCTTACTGGGGTGATGCAAATATAAGGATATGTTTTCATAGGTAATGCATTACCTTTTCCCGAATCTTGTGCCTTCGAAAATACAAAGTCGGCCGTCTCTGGCTCCTATACTGCCGTTCTACGCATAGTTGTCCCATGTTACTTTTGGTCGATTTTCGTTATTTTTACCAATGAGTCTATTTCACGTATATTTCTGAAATACTTTGAAAAATAACATTGTTTGTTCCAAAAATCTTGAAAAACTATAACAAGTCTGTTTGTCCCATCGATGATTTTCTACACATATTTGTCCCACTAGATTTTTTCTATTCTAATTCTTCCCACTAACCACTAATTCCCACATTTATAACTTGGGCAGGGCTACAGAGCACTAAAGACTAACAACGTTTGGTACATTACAGGTTTCAGAAATTCGGTACCTAAAATCACTTCGCTTGATTATTTAAATGCAGTACGTTCATATCTTTGTTAGGGATAACTAAGCCATGTTTGCTGATTTGTAATCTGAATGCTCTTCCTTTTCGAGCATAAAAAAAAGATAAACGCATGAGATTCATACTAATTGGAAGTTGTAAGAACTGTCTTTTGTGTGTAGCCGAAATGGTGAAAGCCCAACAACTTTCAAATATGATAGGAATGGGCAATCTAAAAAACAATTCCCCTTTGTAATGGTAAGCCATCTGATACTTATTCAATTAACTAAACTTTCATCTCGACTATCATCACTTGGGTATAAAGACAACAAGATTAGCGTGATCATTTTCGTGAAAGGTTAAACAGCTTTGTATCCCCAGTACGAGCTTTGTATTGGGAAACATCGAATGCACTAGGTGGGACTGATATGCGTAGAAATTACATATTGGAAGGCAAATTTCTCGGCATTATTGTCCCAGTGGGTATTATTATGGAAAAGAGTGTTTAATCTAAGAACCTTCAACTAGATTTATTGAAAACAGTCTATTGCAAGATAAAACTGGTTAGAAGCCCATAATTGCATTTGTCACATTGACGCAATGCGTAAAAGTATTGTAAACCTTTAACATCGTTTTTCTCGTTTGCGTGATTTGGAACATGGGACAAATATGCGTAGAATGGCAGTATACCGTTTGACCATAAACCAAATCGTTTGTATACATTGACATCGCTTGTACTGGAGGCCTTGCTTTAGCTCTGGTTTCAATAGCACAACAGTTAGTATCACAAGACTACATTGTTCCGTATTTTGATTGTACGTCAAATGTGTTTCGCTTCTGAACATCTGTTCCAGCTAGTTCAACCAAGAATAGTTAGGCCTCTGCAACTGATGTAACACATTTCAAAATATTCGAACAATTTTGCGATGAGCCGATAAAGAGTGAGACAATTTTTTTGGGATTCACAAAACATCATATCAATCGATTAACTTGAACCTGGGAAAAATGAACAATTTTACCATAATTTATTGGATAGATTGGACGTTAAAATCGAGCTGAAACGGCCGTAAATGGTGAAGAAAAAAAACTCTTTCACCACGAAAACACTTCCGCACATTCTGAGCGACCATTTCCTGTTTCTCCAGTTGAAAAAGTCGTTCTTTGGCAAGCGGATTTGTTGCGCATCAATAACTACAAAACTTGCATCGAAATGTTAGAAACCACTAGGACGCTACAATAATTTCGATTCTCTAAATGAAGACTATGTTGGAGAATACAACTGTTTTGTTTTTTTGTTTTCATTAGTAGGGTATGGATGAGCTGTAACTAGCTAATAGTCAAAGATTTTTGAAAAACTATGGCGCAAGGTGTCTGCCAAATTTGTAGAGTTTAACAATATCATTCGCAGCAAGTGTAAATTTTGTCAAGCGAAGAATTCCTATTTCATTCTACTTTTCCTCACAAACAGTGTACAACAAGCTCATCATTTAAGAAACTCTTCGATTCTCCTCAATGCTTCCCCTGATTGTCGAAACGCAGCAACGCGGTTGAAGGAAGAAAAACCTGCACAATGCTGCTAGAAGTTACGGTCCGATAGATACTTCTTTTTTGAATAATGAAGAGTCCATAAATCAAATCATTTGCATAGCGGGCGAGTGTGGCTCATCTCAAAAAACGACTATCCTGGCACGGTGGAAGCTCGGGTACGAGCCCGTGGGAAAGTGTTCGGAACGTGACGTCATATTTCTTTGGTTTCGCAAAGATATGCCTTGCCTTCGCGTCGACCGTGGCAGAATCGATGAGTGAACGGATCGAGATTGAACTGTTTGCGGACGGTCGCTTCCATCACTGAGGAGGGGTAGGGGAACACCTTGTGCTCCTTCTCGAAATGCTCGCACAAGAAAGCAGTGAATCAGCGAGTGAATAATGGTTTGGTTTGCCTCTTTGATCTGATTTCCGCAGTGCAAAAAGCCAAATAATCGACGGAGCTCAAAATTAGAATTGTGGGCTCACGGGCGGGCGGTGGTTGGGGATTACTGTGCTGTGAAAAATCAGAGCCGTGCAATTTTTCACAAGTGTCATTTGGTGGAGATATAAACGAGCTTTTTGTGGAAATTCTTACTCCGAATGGGGCCCCGGGAGCGACCATTTGTCACGCTGTCAGTCGAAGGAGCTTTGTTAGAGCTGTCAATGCAATTGGACAGCACCGGAAATGATGCATCCGACGTTTGTGATGGGATGAGTTGCTCACCCAAGGCCATCTTGGGATGCGGAGTGTTATTGTCGATGCTATTGAACTAACCAATGTGATTTATTATGCCGCGGTTTAAATATTTAAATTGATGATTATTTCAGAATGTTCTTTGGACATTCTTTCGAAATAAAAAAGGCAGATCAAGCAAAAGGTAGTTGTCAATTTTTATTCTCAAGGAGATATCATTGTTTCCAAGTAAATCTCAAAAGCTTCTTACTAACCAAGTTATTTTATACATAGAAATGTTTGTCAAAATGCTCAGAGCCCCTCCTGGCTAAGGCTGTTGACAATAAAACAACATCAAGCCTTTCCAAAGCAATGGAACAAATCATTAAACATTCATTAATCTTGTTGCAAAGCGATGGTGGCTTGCGGTTTAGTCAGGCCTTTTTCAACGACGAAGTTAAGCAACAGGTTAGAAATGAATGCGGTTGAACATATTTTTTCAACTTCTGGAAATAAAAGAAAATCGTTCATTTGTTCGGTATAGGATAAGTGAACAAGCAAAAAAACATTGCGTTTATTATAGAAAAACAATCTCCCTGGTAAGTGAATTCACTGAGCTGAAAGCTAAAATCAACAGCCACCAGCAGCTCCTCGGCATGCAATGTCCGTGGCGCGCTTTTTCTCGGGACCGGGATAAAACACGTGCTTGATAAACGAGGTGCCATTTATCTTGCTCGATTCTAGCCAGAATCCCGTCACGATGAGGTTCCCACTCACAAGTGTCGTTCATCTCAGCGCTTCGCCTTGGTCTCGTTAGGTTTCCCCGATTCAGTGGGTGTCGCTTGAAGTACATCAATCAAGATGACTCTCGTTGGCGAGCCAACGATTATCGTCGGTGTATATTCTGCTTTATTTCCTCCCCGTAATGAGCTTCACCGGTGGTTCTCGATTACCGTCGGTCATCTGGCAGGAAGGCGCAATTGCACGTAATGTAAAGTGAAAAACTCTCCAAACATTCATAACCGGATAGGACGGCGAGCGTCCGGTAGCCACCAGCTGGTGACAACGCCATTGCGTACCAGTGCCGACAGGGGCTCAACAAGTTTCGTGTGATTTTTTTCAGTAGCGGAACAAATTGAAATAAAATTTTCCACTCAAGCGAAGAGCATTTCCGGCATCATTTTGTGATTTTTTTATTTCAATTTTTCTTCAATTCTCAGCCTTTATGGTGGAATGGTTTCCGCTTGCCTTGCTGCTGCCGGCCTGCGAAACAGGCCTTTTATTTTTATTTTAATTACTTCTCAATAGCGTGTCGCACTTCCGGATGGCAATGACGTCTTTTCATCTGATGCTTGTAGCACAGGGTTGGGGGAAAATCGAAACTGATGCGGGAACAGATTGCACACTAAGTTTATTTTTTGATAGTTTGACAAAAAAAAAACAACACAATTCACAGTCATGAAATCTTATCCCTAAGCAGAATCACCGTTCTATTTTCAGATAATTCTTCAAAGATATTATTCGGTGGGAATACAACTTGTATACTCATAATCTATTTGTAGACTTCAAGTTGAGCTGAACGGCCATTGGAGAAAAAAGGAAGTGTTAATAATGTTAGTGCAAACAGCCTTCAGTTGAGGTCCGGTGTTATATAAAATCGCACAAAACAAGCGCTATATAGAACGCTGATCTGCCGGCACTCCTTTTTGAACATTTGAGTGAAAAAAGTTGATATTTTGAACTGTAAAGATGACATTACCCCTTGAAAGAAATAATGATTAGATGTTTTCTGAAAATACTGGTTTCCTTCAAGAGCATTCATCAGTATGGCACACCGAGTTGATAAATTACACTTTGCCTTCCACATTATAGGCCTACCTGCTATTTACGCCAAGGAATCGGTCAAATTCAACATTCCAGCAAACGAACCAGTTGAAAGCAAGAATGAACCATAACAGCTATTTACCTAAACCTTCTTACATTAACAATGTGTTTTGGCCATAATGTGGGTGATGGGAGAAAGCTAATAATTAGGCATAAAAACGCCATATCTTTTAACATAATATGAAAACTAAGATCAAACAAGTGAAGAAAGTTATGAAAAGAAAAATGGTTAATTTTTGGCATGATTCGATTTTGGCAACGGAAAAAACTCTGAGGTGGTACCAAAATCAAACGGGATCTATCAGTGCGTCTTGAGCTGCCCGACAGATCAGACGTATTTTCGGTTGCTTGTGGACAAAGTTTGTGTTTTGTCAGTGTCTTTTGAAGATTACCTGGAAGTTAACTTACATCAGTCTTTCTCAAGACTACCTATTTCTTTCTTTCTCAATACTTGCAGTTTGATATTATTTTTGAACTTTTTTCGTATCACCTGAAATGGCAGGACGAAAAAAGAAACCACGCATCGCTACGAAGAGGAAAAGAGAGGCATCTCTTTCTGAAACTAGCTTATGCAGTGAAAATTTATATGAAATTCTGCCTGAGCAAGAAGCCGGCGAAATTGAAATGTTCGAAAGTAAAACTATTCAAAGTAAAATTTCTGTAAAAAAGGAGAAAGTTCCACATATTGTGGTAACTATTGCTTCTGAATTTAATATTTTTAAAAGAGAACTTTCTACGTTTCTCTCCGACGTCAAAGTTACTTATCAAACATTGAAAGATTGGAATCGTCTTATTCAGTATTTAAATGAAAAGATGTATAAATTTTTTACATATGATACGAAGAGCGCCAAGCCGTTCAAGGTCGTATTGAAAGGTCTCACCAACGATCAAACCGTTGATGAGATCAAAATTACTTTGACAGAATTACTTGGTATAGCCCCTACCCAAGTAATTCCGATGAAACAAAAATCACGAGGTGAAAACAGTCAAAGAACTGGAATTTCCCTTGTAAATTATTTAATTCATTTTAACCGCAGTGAGGTTAATAACTAAAAATTTTTTGAAAAAGCACATGCTTTATATAACGTGCGTGTAAAATGGGAATTATATCGAAAGTTTGGCGGAGGTGAAAAGCATATCACCCAATGCCGTGTTTGCCAACGTTATGGCCATGGTTCAAAGTTTTGTAACGTGGACCAAATTGCCTCATTTGTGAGACTCTTCTCACAAAAAGGACACATGTCCTGTGAAAGAGAGTAAAAATTTTCGCTGTGCGAATTGTAACGGCAACCATATGTCGAATTTTTATCAATGCCCAGCCCGTTTAGCAATTGTTAAGGCAAGGCAAGGTAAACAAAATTCAAAACAAAATTCTCCAAGCGTACCAGTGACGCATAGTTTACCTACTCCTTTGCATACCCGTTTAACTTATGCACAGGTTACAGGTAGTTCGAAAAATTATACCGCCTAGTGTTGGTAGTTCGAAAATGACCGTTAATATGGGTAAGCAAAACACGCTAGAAAATAATTGTACACCTATTACTCCAGCTAATATTGCTGCCGAAAATATTTTTTCTAATGTCAACTGCCTGGGGCCTATTACGGCATGTAAACATTCTTTTTTGCAACAGGCAATGTTCGATCTTATGAACGCCATGTTGCAGGCAAAATCAATGTTTGAAGCCATTCAAATAGGCACAAATTTTACTATTAAAATTGTTTCTAATTTAAAATTTAGCAATGATTTTAAACAAACCGATCAAAATTTTAAATTGGAATGCTCGCTCATTGAAGGCCAATGAGGCTTCTTTCCTCAAACCAAACAATAATCACGTTGTCAAGATGAATGGGTTATTTTAAGTTGGTCCGACAAGGTTAAGTACTTGGGACTAATTTATGATAAAAAACTTATTTTCAAAGAGCACATTGAGAGTAAACAAGCCAAGTGCATCAATTATACGAGATGTTTATATCCTCTCATTAACAGGAATTCTAAACTTTGTTTAAAGAACAAACTTATGATTTACAAACAAATTTTTAGACCAGCAATGTTTTATGCTGTACCGATCTGGTCAAGTTGCTGTTCAACAAAGAAGAAAACGCTCCAAAGGATTCAGAATAAAATTCTGAAAATGATATTGAAGCGTCCTCCTTGGTTTGGTACACTCGAATTACATAGACTTACTGGTGTTGAACCATTAGAAGCTATGTCAAATAAAATTATTAACAATTTTCGACAAAAATCGTTGCAATCCTCAATTGCTACGATAAGCTCTCTTTATAGCCAATAAGTTAGCAATTAAGTTAGTTGTAAGTTTACTTCCCCTTTTCTGACAAGTAGGTTTAAATCCCTACGAATGATATAAAAAAAAAAAAAAAAAAAACGGGATCTATATTTTGATTTTATATTTGCAGTACTCTATTTAAAAAAAATCTCTACCGTTGATGAATACCATTGATCCTAATACAGTCACTTTTCTTCAATACGCGAGAAGGCAACCTTCTATACAGAATGAACACGATTTAGGAGAAAGTTAATTCTCTTATAAACACTACCCGTCATAAGTTTGGAATCGCTTTACTGAGTATTGCAACATCCAGTTTGAATATTGCAACACCTCCCGAAAAGTTTAGCATCACCTGGAATAGGCGGATATTTCGTGTTTTTGACAACCTAGAATGTTGCGGTTTTCAGCAAACTTGTTCAGAAGGTCAAAGTCTACTGTATGGTGGCCAATTCAGTGTGAAATTTGACCGCTAAGTGGCGCTAGTGGGCACACAATTTGTCGTATTTTGAACATAACTAATCTCGCGATTCTGACCTGCTAGAAAGTTTCGGCGTTCAGCAAACTTGTTCAGGATGCTAAAGGATTTCTACATGGTAGACAATTTAGTACTGAATTACCCCACTATGCGGCGCTAGGGTACATGTGGTTCTTCGTATTCAAACTTCAACTTATCGCGCGAATATTACTACTCAGAAAGTTGCGGTCTTCGGCTAGTGCCACCAGTTGTGGTCAAGCACGCCTAAGCACAGTACATATAACGCCGCATGTGTGTTGAGGCTATTTTCATTGCAATTTGATGTCAACTCAAACCAAAAACACCTAGTGTCCTGATTGAAATACGACTTCGACAACTGCGGCAACCACCAAGGCGAGTGTTTTTGACTTCGTGTATACATTTCCGGTGTCTGCTCATTGGATGGGGCAAACACGCGCTTTCTCGAACGCACCATGTACTGAAGTCAGAACCACTCGGCTTGCATGTAAGTCGACGGCGTTGCGTGTTCGGTCTCCAGTTTGCAGCGGAAAGTGATACGAAATGCCCCCTGTGGTAGTCAAATCTTTTAATATCGGATTAGAGACAAGTCTATCGCAACTCTTTGCTGCCGAGGTTATCAATTTAGTCGCGATATCGTCAATTTTCCCCATTGTAAAACGGGTTGTGTATGTTGCAAACTGTCAACATACCAGCACAGTTATATAGCATGCAACTGGCAACTGTGCTGGTATGTTATAACCTCCTCAAATGAAAGTACTTCCTTAGAATAAACACACTCAAGCTAACGTATTGTGTGTGATGATCAAATTGTTAACATTCAAATTGGTTTCACTTCGTCATGTGTAAACAATCAGTGTAAATGATGTGATTAATGAGCTAAAGTAAGTTCGAAACGCTCAAAACTACATGCACACTAGCGCTGCGTTGCGGCTGAATTCCTCTCTATACTGTCCGCCAATTACAAGTCCTTGACTTCTTGAGTAACTTTGCTGAAAATCGCAGCTCTCTAAATGGTGGGATTATTGAGCTAAATAGCGTTCAAAACACTCAAAACCTCATGCACACTAGCGCTGCGTTGTGGCTGAATCCCGAACTGAAATTTCCTCCAATCACAAGCCTTGATCTCCTGAGCAACTTTACTCAAGACCATAACTCTCAATCAAAAGATAGAGTCGCATTGATTTGCACATATTCAAACTGAGTGTTGCAATACTCAGTAGCAGGGATCGGGTGCTACTCATTTTTTTGCGTGCAAAGCACACGCCGTTGGGAGACTGCACATAAATTTCTAAAGAGACGAGTAAGAGCAGTTCGGATTGCACTGTACATTCGTTTCCAAAGAGACAAGTAAGTGCAGGTAGCATGTCACAACACACTTTATCCGTCTCTTTCCGGAGATGTCTCTTACTCAGGGATCGGGTGCTACTCATTTTTTTTACGAGTAGAATGCACGATGTTGGGAGACTGCACATCAATTCCCAAAGAGACGAGTAAAAGCAGTTCGGATCCCTTTCGTGTCGTTCAGGAGACCTCACAGAATTTACCCCAGTATAGTGCAGAAAGACGTACCGTGACTGCGGGTAATTCTGCGCTGCACATTTTCCCGCGCACTCAACTTATAAAACTGTTTGCTACAGTAAATTTTACTAAAACATACTTAATTTCTGAACTATTATAGCAGACTATGCTATGCACATGGTAAAGCACACAAATTAACTGTGTTTTAGTAAAATTTACTGTTGAAAAATAGTTTTTTAAGATGAGGTTAATTTAAACATTTATCAGTATCAAAATTTTTATTTATCAAAATCAGACAAAAAATAATCAGATACCAGAAACCAATGGAGATGCCATATTTGAAAGTCATGTCCAGTGCTGATAAAAGTCATTTTCCCCAGAAAAATTCTTCGAAAATTACAGCCAATCATTTTCAATTCTCACTTCCAATGATCGCAGCACTCTTTCAGATACACTAGATTTTCGTCCTTGTAACGTGCTGTTAGACTCAGATGAAATAGATCGCGCACATCGTTCACGATTACGGAATAAAATTTGACGACAAATCCAACCAAATGATCTTCACTTCAAAGGGGAAAAGAAAAACAAATAGTCCACTCAATCAAATTAACCTCACCGAAACACTTTTTCACTGTCACTGGCCGATGCCTTGACAATCTCCGTTAACTGATAAACTGATTTTGTTGTCTTGCTTTCATCGCATGAAATAAAATGAGGTGTTTTGACAGTTCACTTCCATGCAAGAAGCGGGAAGGGAGAACTCTGAAAGGATTGTAAAAAAATAACGTTTATGAATGCTTTTTTTCACTTTCACTCAAGAGTGTCAACAAATATCAACCCTGGTCATGTCTGTTACTAGGGAGTCTGATAAGTACCTGAAAGTTCTAAGAGATGGCATTAGTATAGTATTTATGTTTATGCATTTACAAGTTACAGCACTGAGAAGCGACTAACCTGCGAGTTTTTCTTTAATATGGAAAAATCTGAGTTTCGGATATCGTCTTCTGATGGCTGGTTGCGCAGAGACCGAGAAATATTCATATCGGGCGCGAATTTGTGTAGAAAAGATCGCACCATCAACCTCGATGGATCCAGATCAATTCCTTTCCACTAACACTAATTCCTTCCTTTGATACTTGTGGATGATGCAGAGGATTCCTCGGTCTCTAGTAGCAACAAGTATTAAACTAACACTCCCGATATCCCTTCCTCTATTGATCTGCATTGGGCGTGGCCAGCTACGTTATTGACCAGTGAAAAGAAAAATCACCAGGAATTGTACCCTGAAAATGGCTTGCTACTCCTAGGCACCATTTTGACGGTTCTTTGTGCAATTTCAGCTGATTCTGGTCAATCGCTGGCAACACACGGGCGATCAAATATGCTATGCTATGCTGCTAATATGGAAAAATCTGAGTTTCGAGCTTCGATCAAACACTACTATCTAAGCAAGCAAACGATATCCGAGACCTAGGCCAAGCTGGATGAGTATTACCCGGACTCTGCACCGTCGATTGGAATGATTCATAAGAGATCACTACACCAGAAAACGTCGATAAAATTCATAATATAATGTTGAATGATCCCAAAGTGAAATTGAAAGAGGTTGCTAATGCTGTAGGCATGTCATTGGGACGCGTTGGTAATATCGTGCATTCAGTTTTGGGCATGAAGAAGAAGGAGAGTATGTTGAAAAATTAAACCAACTTTGCCAAGAAGAAAAACGTCACCGTGCTTCATTTTTCTGGTACTTATCAGACTGCCAGTAACTTTAAAAATAAACCGGGCTAGGGTTTAAAATAACATCAGCCTCAGCAATTGATGTTTGCATAGTGTTGTTTAATTACAAGTAAAGTTATGAAAGGTTGTGTTCATATGTTCAGTATCTAAATATTTTCTTGCAGATGCTTATGTAGATTTTTTTTTAAAATTGAAATTGAAAAATACTAATATAAATGACAAAACCCTAATGTCAAGATGAAATGAATTTACAACAGCGAAATGCAACTAGGATTGTCATATTGAATTAAATTCATTTAGCTGGCAAAATAAAAAAATATGTTTACAGCAAGCGTTTTGATAACTAATTTAAATAAAATGATACTTGGTTCACACGCCGACCGTATATAGAGAATATTATAGCGGAACTGAACTGAAAATAGCGGTTTTCAAATAAACTTTTCACTGATTTACTTCTCAATGATGTGCCAGTTATTGTTTCACAAGTTTTGGCAACCTCCATTATCCGAACATCGATGGTCAAAATCAAGAAGGCAAGTCAAACGGTACTTCGATTGTCTTCTAGGTTGCAACACGATACCTACGCGTCAACCTAAGGCGAATGTTATACAGGAGGCGATGCGGCGTGAAATGCGTCGAAGCAGTTCGGAAAGTGTTTCGTCGCGCGTCACTTATCATTGTTGAAATTATTCCACACGTGAGAAATACGGCATATCGCGCCGCATCACCTTCTGTATAACATCCGTCTAACACGCTCCTCCGTACGTTGACATCCGCAATATATTTTTCACTTAGCTTGGCATCATACAAATGGAAATCGAATTTAACTGCGCTGATAGATGACGAGTAACTAGCGCTCTACACCTACATGGCTCGGTGCAGTTCTGTTGCCTGTACACACTGTTTCCAAAGCTGTAAAAACGTGATCGAAATTATTCTCACCCAAAAAACTTGATTTTTAGAGCCGTAGTGCCTTCAGCAATGTTCATATATTAATTATTAAAGTTGCAATTTTGTGATTAATCCACTAAACAGTGAGAAGCGAGTTTTACTTTTTCAATTTTGCATATCAAAAGTTACCTTTTTCGGCAAGGTTGTAGCAAATTTCATAACCCGCAAAACCTTCTCTTGTTACTTTAAAAGCAATAGCGCAAAATTGCCCTTTAGGTAACAAATCTGTTACTTGAAAGGCAATGCAATTCTTCCCCAGTCGAGTAACACTACATACTGTCATATATATTGTACGTGTTACGGGAATACGACTCTCCAATAATGGTCATTTCAACCACATGCAAAATTTTTTCTGTCCATCATCAGTCAAAAAAAAAAAATCACACACCGTCACATATGTTGCACATGTTACTAGTCTCTCCAATTCGTTCGGTGTGCGTGTATCAGTTCGCACGTTGTATGCATACGGAGTAGAGAAAAAGTATGACAAGAAAAAATAGACTAATTGGATGTCTCGAAGGTAAAGGTTTTCTGAAAAGTTTGAAACAGCCCCTCCTCTTGAACAATTTCTAAACCTGCTATTAGAACATAATAGAAACTGATGGCTTGAAAGGAAGTATGCTGGTAAAGGCAACAGTACCGTAGAGTATATGTGGAGCAGAGCGCCGCTGAAGTGACCTAGTGTAGGTTGTAGGTCTTGTTGATTCGCTCATACTAGAAATTTTCCGAAAATCTGAAGTTATGGTCAAAATAAGGTTTTTTGGACCTCAGTGCATTTTTTTTGACGTAGAATTGCGTCTTACTGCAACATAGACAGGGGACCAGTTTCATTACAGGGATCCAATTTCAAAAACCAAAAACATCGAGAGCGTCACAAAAATTGTCCATTTTCAACCGTTTTAAGCTCAGTCAGTTTTCAACCGATTTTCGTCATTTTTGCAGTAATCGATTGGAAAATCAACCAAGCACCCGTCCAAATGCAGAAAGTTGCAATATAATTGTTCGAACGATTGTACTATTGAAAATTGTCAAGCCTTGTCGAAACGCAAATGTCGACCTCTGATTGGTCGCACAATGCTTCTTTCTCTAACAAGGTCGACAGAATATACCTAGTTGACTAAGAATGCGCGCTTTGTGTTTTATGTAAAATTCATTCCATGATTGTGCCGATACCACACGGATGTTGGTTGCTGATCGTGAAGAAGAAAGAAAAGCCGGGTTTTAATTTCTGGCTGATAGCGCTGGGCGCGTTGATACTTAAGCACCTGACTATCTGGCGGCTGTTATGGAGATTTCGGTAGCTGCAGAATTATTGGAAATGGCAGGCAATTCTACTGAAGAAAACGGGAGAACTAGAATCATTGGCGAAAGGTTATCCGAAATGATGATAATTGAACAAACTTGCCAGTTTGTTACTATTGTCAAATATAATAGCACCTGTTGGTGCTCCACAATTATGTGATTGAAGTAGTTAAGATTTTCCATCATGTGTAATAGACGGAAAACCGCAAATTTTAGCTTTCGCAAGACAAGAAAAATTCAACATTGCCTCAAGAATGTGTTGGTGACCGGTTGTAATATATACTTGTTCTAGTGCTGGATGGCAGCAGATAACAGGAAATAAATTTGGAAGAGTATAATGAATGGTTATTACTAAATTGCAACTTTGATTGCAGTTTGATGCTGCTGCAATTGCGCAGCAGTGTGATGTATATTACGATTCATTAACACTGTCACGAATATTGCCCACTTTCAAAAGTTCTGAGCTCAGCTAGTTTCCAACGGATTCCGTTTATTTTTAAAGTAAAAATAATATACGAAACAAATACGGAAAAATATATCGCTTCACACCATTAAAATGATTAACCCTAATCGAGTGTATTTCCAAAGCTATTGCAGAAAATTATTGACATAAGACAGGCTGTCGTAATTCTACGTTAACCTTGCGGTCGTTTCTCATAAACAACCTCTTTCACTTTTTCTCAGTCATTTATCAACCGATTTTCAATATTTAAGCAGTTTTACAAAAGGAACGAGTAGAGCTTTCAAAATATATACGGATTTGTGCTTATATCAATAAATTATGTTGAGTTGTTTCAATTTCAATCTAATTTTTTCGACTTTTTCACGCAACTTTTCAACTTAATTTGTAATTTGCCGTCTATTTTTGTAAGAAAAATATCACAAATACACTATAATTTTCAAAGTATATCCAATTCCGAATTAAATGAAAGTAGTTTTGTGAAAATCGGTTGATATTTGGCAAAGTTATATTTTTAAGAAAACTAGAATTTTTGGCTCCAGGCCAGTTCGAGTCTCGGCTCGGAAGAGACTGCTAGTGTCAGTAGGATCGTAGCGCTAGCCCCGCAATTGTCCTGTACACTAAACAGTCGGATGCGAAGCCTGTGTATAGTAAAAAAAAAACAGAAAGTCAAGTTCCGTATCGGAATATAGCACCAAGGCTTTGCTTTTGCCTATTTGGTGGTATAATTACAATTGATACCTTATATGAGTACTTACGGAATCGGGATGACCGAGATGAGTACTTACGGAATCGGGTGAACTTTAGCTGTTTTCCAGAAACCGGAAAACACCATTTCGAATTTCCAAATGGAGTCTGCAGTTGAATTCGTCTCTAGACATCATCCTGGTTTCGGTAATATCCATATTCGATGGTATTTTGGCTCTTTTCCAGATACCAGAAGTCGCCATTTTAGAATCCAAAATGGCGTCGGGGGTTGTTTTCGGAAAACATCGCCGGAGAAGAACTCAGTTGCTGTTGGACCTATGAAGCTAATCGGGTAAATCTTTAAGTAGAGTCGCATTCCACCTCGACAGCGGAACGGATCGCTAGAAATTATTAATCTAAACATAGTGTATTCCCCTAAACTTAAGAACAAAATTAAATCAAATCTAATTGGCATGCATTTTCTTGGAAGCTAAACTAAAATAATAGAAGTGTTGTGATATAATACGGTGCGTTTGGTGATTTTATTGGACATTCTTCGAGTATGACTTTGGATCCCGGTTAAGCTGGATACTATTTTCCGCGTCTTCCACCGAAGCCATAACTACGAGTGTTGGGTTGGAGGCCCTCAACGCTATCGTAGATAACGGACCTGTACCCAACAGCTCATATGAGGTAGTTTTTGGTCAACTTAAGCTTCTTTTCGGAAACCGGAAGTCACCATCTCAAATTTCAAGATAGTGTCAGGAGTTTATTTCCGGCATCTGGGCATCATCCCGATTTCGGATATATCCATATTCAATAGTATTCGGCCAATTTTGGTTCTTTTCCAGAAACCGGAAGTCGCCATTTTGGAAATAAAAATGTCCTCTACGGTCATTCTCAAGTCTCCAGACATCGTCCCGATTCTAATACTACTCATATGAGGGGGTTTTTAGTCAGTTTTAGCTTTTTTTCCGGAAACCAGTAGTCACCATCTGAAATTTCAAAATGGCGTCTGGAGTTGATTTCCGGTGTCTAGGTTTCATCCAGATCCCGAAAATACTCATATTCGATGATATTCGGCCAATTTTGGTTCTCTTCCAGATACCGGAAGCTGCTATTTTGGTATCCAAAATGACGTCGGAAGTCGCTTTCCGATCTCTAGACATCACCCGACTCTGAAAATACCCATATGGGATGGTATGCGACGTTGTATTATTTAATTGTTTCTATGGCCACTAGAAACTCCATTTTGAAGGCATAACAACCAAAGCCATAAAAATGGCTTGTAGAAGTAATTTGATGAACTTAGATCCAATAATTATAAGATTTTGTTCAAATATTCATAAAATTTCTCAGTTTCGGAACATATCCCTAAGAACCGGATTTCCGGCAATAAGAAAATTCTTTCGGAGCACCGTTGACATAGGTTAGGAAGTAAAGAAGCTACTGAATCTTTTGGTGCTTGAATTATCAAAATCGGATAAAAAATTTAAGGGGCATTTAAGATGTAAAAAAATACAACTCCCTCTCATTGACCCCCCTTGTTTCTACATTGAAACTAATGCTATAAAAGTTGCCTTTTAATGAGCTTTGAGATGTCACCGGGTCTTAAGGTAACATGTCAGATAAAAGAAGTTGTTACTAACCTTCCGAAAAAGCTTCACCTTTAAGGCCTATTTTAATGCCTGCCTCTCGGCTCAAACATAAGTTGACCTATTGGGGCGAAGAGATTCTATTCTTTTTTTTTAACTGATATAGAGGATATCACAGCGAGCAATTGATGTCTACTCATGATGTCTGTGCCAGGTATGCTCACATGTGATTGTTACTTTATTCGAGGAATTTTGACGTTGAAACTTTTCATCAATTTTAAATGTATAACAATGAATTAGTAATGATAACTGACGAATCCAAAAATTGCTCATCTTTTTTCCAATACAACGACATATTGATTATTGTGATCCGCCATGTGGTTACACCAGTATTACCGTTTGAAATCTTTCATTCCGACGTGACACCTTGGTTTTAGTTTTTGTATCTCGATATAGTGCGGTAAGCCGTAGTCCTACGTCGAAATCGAGTCTAAAGAAAGTATTTCTAGATTGAACCCTCACCACCTTCCCTCCCTCCCCCCTTTTGGCTACGTCACTGATGATAATAATTTATAAAACTTTTATACATCTAGTTTTGTCATTTGGTTTTTGTTTCATAAACAGAAAATCCGAACGAAATACCTACAACTAAAACATTACTAAAAATGACACCCAAAATGATTCTCCATTGTCATCCTGTAAAATAAAATAATTTTAATAAAATTCAGACCAGCATTTAATCACCATTCATGATAACCTCCATTCGGTAGACAGCTTCCCGAGGTCGTTAGAGTTTCACACCACTAAAGTAAAGCTCCGCCTCTCAACGAGGCAAAACACTGAGGTAGCACAGCGCATAGCAAAACCCGAAAGGCCATCTTCAAGTGGAACTTTTTTTTTATTTCAATTTTCGTCTCGAAACCGCACCAACAAGAAATTGCCATCAAGCGAGGATTTGAATTTGAATTTTAAGGTTGATTTACGGCGCCTCATATCTCTTTCTCTTTCAGTCACACTCACTGTCGTCCTTCCGCAGCTGCAGCCGATTGTTGCCGAACGCATCGGCAGCCCCGCAAACAAGCGCAGTGAAGAGAAAAGCGCATTAGCATTGATCCCTTCGATTCGCCACAGTCCCTCGAATTTTCCACCCATTGGAGCGTACTTTCATTCATATACATTCTACTTTTTCCTTCGCCTTTCCCGGTTGCAGTTTCGGGAGCAGATTTGCAATATTGATGCAGTACCAGAAAATTGCATCCAGAAATGCATTATTACTGCTTGTATTATTGGCATTTCACAAATGGCGAATTTTCCGAGAGGGCGATCGCCAAGCCCTGCCAGGACAGGCTGAGAGTTTTCCATTTCCCAAGCTCGCAAAGTGATTTAGACTGATTTACAGTCGAATTTTCTTCGCCTGGCATATCCGTGGTAAGGAACGAATTGCAGCATGGCGTCGCTGCAACCTACCGGACAGCCGATAGCTGTGGGAACCGCATTGCATCTCTTCTCGGGGGGGGGGGGGGGGGGGGATTGAAACGCATGAAGGGCAAGCTCAAGCAGAAGGGAAACTCGTTAAGAATCCCACCAATTTGCGGAGGAGACGTGCCCGGCTGGGCTGAGCTGGGCCGGGCTGGAGTGTGAATTCCCATTTTATCGAGGAGGAAAGATATATGCTCGACGTGCATTCCGGCCATTAAAAATCCAGCCTTTCCCTATTGACGAGGTGTTCAATCAACCGTTCGTGATGCGAGTTTCTAAGCGAATTCAGTTTTGGCGGCTGGCTAGAGTATTGCAACATCGATTAGAGGGGCCATCTCGGAGTCGGCGCCAGTTGGTCAGACCCGATGGGGTGAATTGGGGTACATTCCGTGAAAGCAAAAATGATACTATCACGAATTTTACATCAGATTTCTATTGGTTATAACTGGTTAACTACGTGATGGATTGCAACCAGGAATACGTGGTTGAGCAATTTTTGCCTTTCTCCTAGAAAGGTATAGCAATCACTGGAAAAACCAAAAGTATAAAAGTGGTCCCAATGGCCGAATGTCACATACCACTCGACCCCTTTCGACGAGCTGAGCATTTTCTGTATGTGTGTGTGTGTGTTTGTGTGTGTATGTGTGTGTGTATGTGTGTGTGTATGTGTGTGTGTGTGTATGTGTGTGTGTGTGTATGTGTGTGTGTGTATGTAACGCTCTCCCGATCTCACTCGATTTTCTCAGAGATGGCTGGACCGATCTTCATGAAATTAATTACAAATGAGAGGTCTAGTTGCCCCATAAAATCCTATTGAATTTCATTGCAATCGGATTTTTAGTTTAGAGGTTATGTTCAAAAATGTGAAAATCACGAAACATCAATATCTCAGAAACTACACAACCGATTTTAACAAAATTGGTTTCAAATGAACGAGCCACTTAAAAAACCTTTAACTTTTGAGTTTCATGAAGATTGAACGTGTGGTTCAGAAGTTATTTGAAGAAACGTGTTCTGGAGAGTGTTTAATCTCACTCATGTTTCTCAGAGACGGCTGAGCCGATTTCTACAAAATCCACGTCATTTGGAAGGTCTAACCACCCCATAAGACCCTATTGAATATTTTTGCAATCGGACTATTACTTTGCCTGTTATGTTTAAAAATGTGGAATCCAGCTTTGAAAAGAAACATATTCCGAATACTACTTAAACTCACTCACTTTTCTCAGAGATGGCTGGACCGATTTCAATGAAATTATATGCAAATGAAAGTTCTAGTTGCCCCATATGACCCTATTCAATTTCATTGTAATTGGATTTTTATTTTAGAGGTTATGTTTAAAAATGTAAAAACCACGAAACATCAATATCTCAGAAACCACACAACCGATTTCAAAAAGTTTGGTATCAAATGAACGGGCTATCTTAAAAACTCTTAACTTTTGAATTTTATATAGATTGAACGTGTGGTTCAAAAGTTATGAAAAGTAACGTCTTCTGAATACTGTTAAATTTCACTCATGTTTCTTAGAGATGGCTGGACCTATTTCCACAAAATCAGTGTCATATGAAATGTCTAGTTACCCCATAAGACCCTATTGGTTTTTTTGCAATCCGAATATTACTTTGCCTGTTATGTTTAAAAAATGTGAAATCTAGCTATGAAAAGAAACATTTTTCGAATAATACATAAACTCACTCACTTTTCTCAGAGATGGCTGAACCGATTTTCACGAAATTAGTGTCAAATGAAAGGTCTAGCTGACTCATAACACCCTGTTGAATTTTACTGTAATCGAACTGTAACCTTGTCTGTAATGTACCGAAAATCACGAAACTTCATTATCTCAGAAAGTACACAACCGATTTGATCAATAGTATTATCAGATGAACGGGCTAGTTGAGGGTTAACTGATGAATTATGATTGAACACCTGGTTTCAAAGTTTGGCTGCCCTATACGTTCCCATTTCGTTTGATTATAATCGAACTAAGCAACCGTTATGTATTGAATTGTTAAAAAAACAACGAAATTCTATTGTCTCAAAAATTACACGAGTTATTTGAAAATAACTAGTGCCATACGAACGAGTCATCTCTCAAACTTGCAAATAACAAACTTCATAACAATTTGATATGTGGTTCAAAAGTTTTGGAACGAAAAGAAATTCAAAGACTATTCAAAATTATACCTGCTTTGATCAATATATATGGCCTCAACATGATTTAAATGCGGTATCGCTCGTGATTGAATTGCTCGAAATTGAGAGTCATTTCTTTTATTTCGCTATTTCTTAAGCACTAACATTACGTCAAATTTTATATTTTATTGTGGAACAGTACCGCCGTCCCCCGTAGTTTAATTGGTCGAAACACCATGCCGGAGACAGGGATATTGCGGGTTCAAGTCCCGTCGGGATGCGGTATATTTTTCCAAATCTGTATCATATTTCCAGTTCGCTTATTTTTCGCTCTCTTTACTTCACATACTGTCTGCTTAATGAACCTGGATATAAGCATACATGTAAATCTATTTTTACAAATAATAAGTTTGAATGAGAAAGGCTGAGTCTGACCGCTAGGTGGATTAATTTAGGTTTTGAAATGTTAGTTACCGTTATGATTTAACTACTTAGCAATAAATGTTTATATAAACTATCAAGGTCTGGTTTATTTCTAGAATGCACAAAGTGATCTTTGAAATAGGTCTGACAAGGTCTGCAAGTATTAATACAATGAATTACAGTTTCTACTATGCATAGATATTTAATTGCCCTTCAAAGCCTCCGATTGTGATTGGCCATACAAAACAGTTAGCAGATAATTTGTTATACAATAGACGAGTTACACAATTAATAACGAATATTATTCACACATACAATCACCACTCTTCTCGATGTGTCCCCTAATTACAGTATAGAAATCAAACGGTAATCAAAACTAGCCCGTTAACGATGATGACACCGATCAGCTGATGATGCGGGAAAACAACGGGATGACAGGGAGATTCGATTCGATTAGAACAGTAATTATCAGCGATGTTAGAAACTTCGCCGAGAAACAAGCTCCACTGCTGGAAATGTTGACAAACTGCTGGCAAGTGTGCCAAAAGTTTAACGGCTGGAAAGTAAGCGTTGGATTTAACGATGTCGATCATTACGATGCTAATGATGACGATAAGACGACGAGTACGTATAGGGCGGAACGGTTCGTCAGAATTTAGATAGCAACCGGATGTTTCGCCCAGGAGGGTGAGAGAACCGATCGATTGGATCGTCAAATTTGATGGATAATCTGGCCTGACATTTTCGCACTGCTTGGCGAATTGGCAGATGAAGCAAGATGTGAGTACTACTAAATGCGATTTTCAACTGCTTTTTCCCCGGCTTGCGATGCTGTTGGAAATCGTCGATGAATCCGCTTTTCGATTACACCGATGCTTCCGCTGGGTAGCGCGCGATATGCAGATTACTCTGGTAATTCGAAAACAAGGCTTTCATCTTTTATAATTACGCATCTATCGCGGTGTTAGCCGATGATGAAGCTGAAGTCTTGCTTGTGTTCCCATTTCGCGCCCAAGACAACGGAGTTGATAAGTGATGCTGCGGTCTGCAAGTACAAGCTTAATTGCTTCTTCGCAGGTGGAATGTGGCACAAAGCGGTGTGGTGGCGGCAGCGCCGCGTAACGTCTAATGGGAGAACAATTTTCCTACGTCGAGCATTTTCAACTAGCGCTTCTTCAAAATCCTAATACGCACACAATCCGTAGCTGTTGATACTGATGATCATGATGGTGGTGTTGTTTACCAACCAAAAAGTAGTAAAGTAATTAATTTTCGTATCCGCTAACTGGTTGCTTGAGGGTGTTTAGCTGGGTGTGGCATATTTAGTTGCTTTACTCGAGAACGCGACGTGTTTTCGAACAAATTAGCCTATCACCGATACTCTTGCGTATGTGTATGGTGTAGAAAGAATGCTATGTGTTACTTACAGTAGGTAAAACAAAGCCATTGTTTTACCCACCGTGGGTGGTTGTGCATTTGATGTTGTCCTGTTAAAATAATGAAACTTTTTCTTGAGACAAGGACACAGAACAAAATTCGAGCCAATCAAACTGAAACGTGAATTTGAATTGAAATTCGACAGGCAATACGCAACAAGTTCATGCAATATAAAGGTGTAAAATTTGCGAAACAACTAAAGAGTAATAGCGTCTGTGCCTGAGTGAACAAACGCAGGTTTGACGTAGGACTCTGGATGGTATTAAACAAAGTTCAAACTATCAGTTCCATGTGAAGTTACAAAGGCTACAACCTGTATGAATAAACGAGAATATTTTAATATTCAATATTTTCACATCGTTACCTACTAAATGAGCATGTTAACTTGAACCCCAGTGTTCAAGCCGAAGGTTTCGTGATGTCAGCCAGCGAACTGCCAAATCCAAAATTGCCAAATCACAACGTATCAACAATTAAACTGGGCAATGTGTAGGGTGTTCAATAAATTCGAATACAGTTTGAAAATGTGTTAAAAAATGAAAATACAACTTATTCGAACAGCAATACACAGTCCACAGTCAAGTAACAGCGCATACTGTCATATAATTTTCAGTTACGAAATCACGACTATCTTATAATGGGGGGTACAAATACACGCAAAACTTTTACTTGTCACTTTAAAAGTAACAACTGTAAGAAAGACATGTTACTCTGATTTGCGTCACTCAAATACTGTTTATTGATCAGTTTCTTTTTGGTTACATTACATACAATAGGTACGTGCTTGTAGATAATATGGAAGAGTAATATACACCATTCAAGTGAACTAATAATGTTACATCTTACCTTTCAAGTTGCTAATACAGGTCAGATTCGATTATCCGGAACATCAAAAAAAAAAAAAAATGTTCATTCCGTATAATCGAGTTTTCCGGATAATCGGATCACAGAAAAAAAAGTTAAAGGGCATGTGCTCGAGTGCACAAACGTAGGCTTGACGTGGGACTATTGTGGGTGTAAAGATTTAATTCTGCCATAGCAATAGTATATAACACACACCAAACGTAAAATACCATACACAACAATCCATGAACAAAACAAAACACACACACACTACTCACACACACGCTACTCACACACACACACACTCACACACACACACACACACACGCTACTCACACACACACACACACACGCTACTCACACACACACACACGCTACTCACACACACACACACACTACTCACACACACACACACGCTACTCTCACACGCACACACACACACACACACACACACGTTACTCACACACACACACATGCTACTCACACACACACACACACACACACACTACTCTCACACACACACACACACACGCACACACTCACACACACACACACGCTACTCACACACACACACACACACACACACGCTACTCACACACACACACACACGCTACTCACACACACACACGCTACTCTCACACACACACATACACACGCTAACGCTACTCAGACACACACACTTGGTATACACAAATTACTATCGGCAGCATCCAAACGGCTTCCAAGTCCTCCAATGGTTCCTTCTAACGGCTTCCAATGGCCCCCAGTGCCGATCACGTCCAGTTTCGGGCTGTATTCCAACAACGATATCTGAATTAGATTACCACTGGTGGGGTCCAACTCAGATCGAAGGGAAGCCGAACTGTTCGCTTTGACGGTCGACCAGGGAATGAGCTTCTCTCAACACGGAATGTTCTTTTATAGCGTCACTCAATGTGGGAAACTTGGGTAATTGGGGGAAGAACCAATCACGTGGAAGCATCTCTTCTTTTTTTCTTCGTCGCTTACGTTGGGTGATGAATGCGATGCCAATTGGCTGGCACTGCTAGCCAATGACTGAATGCGTGAAATCAATTCGTCTATGTTTTTGAAGTCTGCGTTAGGGAAATATACCAATCGTATGAAAAATGTATGTGCACCTTCAAACTTTCCCGCAATTTTCACGGAGTAATAAGAAAATGGTAACAAAAATTGTCATGTTATACAAATTTTGTATGTTTTTTGCTTTCCAACGGTATATTAACTATTAAAATCGGAACAGTTGTTTGAGCGCTATTGGCATCTAAAATCTTCCATTCCGCCAACCAAAAACGTTACATGTTCAATCCAGTTTTTCCAGAAGGTACCTTAGTGTAGTAAAGAAAGACGTAGTCCCACGTCAATATTCAAATTTGCTATTAACGAACATAAAATAAATATTTCCTTTTTTTATTTTACTTTTATGGCGCAGTGGTGTAACCAGAAATTATTTCTGAGGCGATAAGAGGGGAAAATTTTGAGAAGCGAAAAAAAATAAATTGAACACTGTTTATTTCCACTTAATTCGAACATGTCCCAAACATACCGGAAGTGACCTAAATGGCCACAAATATGCCAGACGGGATGGTAAAGGTAAAATTTCGGAATAAAAATGTAAAACGAACACAAAAAAATAAAATTCCGGATAATCGAGACTTAAATTCCGGATAATCGAGTATCTGGGTAATCGAGTCTCCGGATAATCGAGTTCGACCTGTAGTACCGTAAACTGGGGTGACTTTGATCACTGTACCTCTTTTTTGAAAATGTGGTAAAAAAGCACTCGTGGTGCTTGGGATTTGTCGTAATATTCACTGATTGTGTGGATATATGTCTGCATTGCTACTATTCATGCATTTTTTGCTATTTAAAAAGTGTTTTTCATGCTAAAATATCAATTGAAAATAAAGTGTATTTTTGGCGATTTTTGTTGCATACAAACAATCGGTTTAAGCAGATTCAAAACAACGCGTTGCAATACGTAAAGCTTTTTTATTTTGTTCCCAGATTAGTTCCTAAGATGAACAAATATTGTAACAATACATTTTATTGTTATTTTTGCAAGTTTTTTCTCGAAGGCAATGTTGAGTCCCGATGTTTTCCGCAGCGTATTACATATTACTTCTTAACAAAAACCGAGACGTGAAGTAACATGCAAATTTGGATGACTTCATAAGTCATATTCCTCGTGGACTAGTTTTTGATGATTTTAGACCACCTTCCCTCTCAGTGGATAATCATTCATATATATTCTAAAAATTTTGTATGAATCTTGGACAATCGCCATTAAAAACTGTTCACGTAGAATGTAAATGGCCCCCAAATTGCTTTCCATATTTATAAACTCGTTTAAGTCGTTTTAGGCTGTTCAATTTAGTGAAAGTAGCAAAGTGTTACTCCAAATTCA
Organism: Wyeomyia smithii; assembly: GCF_029784165.1. Lineage (NCBI taxonomy): Eukaryota > Metazoa > Arthropoda > Insecta > Diptera > Culicidae > Wyeomyia > Wyeomyia smithii. The sequence continues at coordinate 194,751,074 of NC_073694.1, read as the reverse complement.
TCAAAACAATGAAGTGATCAAAGTCACCCCGGAATTATGATTGGTGTAAAATTTTTTGAGCATTTTTAAAAACAGCAAAAGTGTTGCTAAACTTTTGAAGTAGTGACTGAATCTTTCTCAATGCATGCCAGTACTTATTTTAAAAATATCAAAGAATATTGTTTTCAGTATATTCTGAAAATATTTGAGATACAATCAAAAAAAAGATCAAAGTCACCCCTGTTTACGGTACTCAAAGTTATCCTCTTTTCTTGAACGAATCATCTCGCTACTTTTTGTACGTGTTTCGACTTGACGTTCGTTTTGTTGCTCTGCTGGATCAATTGGAACTTGGTCTCCAATCGTCTCTTTTGACGAGCGCCGTGTGGGAACAGTTTCTGGTTGAATGATTAAGTTGAATGCTGGTCCATTGACGGTAACGGTAACGAATGTGATTCTTTGATGTCCCGCGCATTTCTACGTATAGTTTGACCATCTTTATGAATTTACGAATTTATTTATTTCGTCAAGCAAATGTAGACTACAGTTATAATAATACAATGTTTTCTCATATTCTATACATTATTTCCAGTAGTTAGTCGTTTTTTTATTTGATTTCTGCCCATGGTGATGTCGATATTTTCGCAGTGCTGATAATAGTGACGCATCATGCGATTTATTGGGCCATTTTTTGAGTAGTTTGTTCTCATGAAAATTTTCCGAAAATATTTTACGATTTCTTAATTGACGACTGGGTGCATAAAAATTTAGTTGTGATAATAATTTAGTAGATTGCACGCGTTGAGAAATAATGTCATTGATAAAATAAAGCATTGAAAGATCGCGGCATTGAAAGATGAGCATGCAGCGTGCTTCATATGATGGTAAGGGAAATGCTGTCCAATTTAGCTTACGAAGCGCGTACAAAAGAAATTGTTTTTGGACAGATTCAATGCGTTCTTTATGTGTGGCAATATAGGGATTCCATACAATGCTGCAGTATTCCAGAATTGGTCGGACGTATGTAATATATAATAGTTTGATTGTATATGGGTCTTGAAAATTGTGGCCGAAGCGTTTTATAAAGCCCAGCATACTATTTGCTTTGTTGATGATTGTATTGTAATGTTCTATGAATGTAAGTTTGGAGTCTAAGATTACGCCTAGGTCCCTTACGATTTTGCATTTTTCTACTGGTTGGTTTCCTAAGAAAATGTTTGGGGGTGGTGTTACTGTTTTTCTGCTAAAGGCTATTAAATTACATTTTTTAATGTTGAGTTGTAATAGGCTTTTGTTGCACCAAGTGTAGAATACATTAATTTCATTCTGGAATATTTCGAACTCTTCTGCATTGGTTATTTCTATAAAGAGCTTCATGTCGTCAGCATATACAAGCTCATGTATTGACTTAAGAAGAAAGGAAAAGTCATTTACGTATAATATAAAAAGAAGAGGGCCCAGGTGGGAACCTTGAGGAACCCCAGAAGTTACTTCTATTGGGTTTGAAAAGGAATTTTGAAAGCGGACTATTTGTGTTCGTTTTGTTAAGTATGACTGCAGCCATTCCAAAAATTTTGTTTCAGTTCCGTATTCTTCGAGCTTGAAGAGCAATAAAGGTATGTCGATTCTGTCAAATGCCTTGCTAAAGTCCGTATAAAGAGCTTCTACGTGGTTACCGTTGTCCATTACAGTCAGAGTGAAAGTTATGAATTCCAAAAGATTTGTGGTAGTTGATCGGCCTTTGTAAAAGCCGTGCTGTTGAGTTGTAATTTGGTGTTTTACTTGTTGAAAGATTTTAAGTTCAACTAGATAAGATCTTGGTTGCACTAGCTTCTTTTCAAGATCGCCTACCTCCCATATTCGTGACTTACTGTTCTGCACCATTACCTGATGTGTATCAGTAAACTTTGGAGCTTCCCTACTTCTTATGTCGGCGTGAACCTTTGCTGTAATCCTTTTGCTTCAAGACTTTCCGAAACCCTTTCGACAATAGTGGGCTTTAAACTTTTATGCGTGCTTGGTAAGGGTGTTCTTAGCCGACGTCCCAATAAACGTTGACTTGACGATACTAATTTTTTAGCCCTTTGCGTATTTCGGAACAAAAGCAAAACTAAGTCCACATATGTGTTGTCTTCGAAACTGTTTTTAAGCAAAGTTTTTGCAATTTTAACAAATCTTTCCGACAAACCGTTGCTTCTTAAGAAGTAAGGACTAGATGTGATGTGATCGAAGGACCATCGCTCTGAAGTAGGCGAAATCTTTCGTAGAATAGTGTGGGCCGTTATCTGTATACAGTATTCGAGGAACTCTATGTTTTTGGTTTGAGTATTTGTTGAGAACAAGCCTCGACCGTATGTTTTATATCCGCGTTCATTCCTGCCCAGAAAAGCTATTGCTTCGCTCTGTCTATACAGCCTTGTATGCCAGTATGTCCTCAATGTTCAATCTCTAGCATCTTTTTTTTTCTAAGGGGGGGATTTGTTGGTAGCTTGAGTATTTATAACAAATATTAGTAAATAATGAATATGTGTGTCCAATCACAAATGGTGACTTCTCAACACTGTTAGAAATTTGTAATTTTAATTGTTAGGATTTGTTTGCTTTCGCAATTGGGACTTATCATTCGTAGGGATTTAAACCTACTTGTCAAAAAAGGGGAAGTAAACTTACAACTGACTTAATTGCTAACTTATTGGCTATAATTTTATTCTGAATCCTTTGGAGCGTTTTCTTCCTTGTTGAACAGCAACTTGACCAGTTCGGTACAGCATAAAGCATTGCTGGTCTAAAAATTTGTTTGTAAATCAAAAGTTTGTTCTTTAAACAAAGTTTAGAATTCCTGTTAATAAGAGGATATAAACATCTAGTATATTTGATGCACTTTGCTTGTATACTCTCAATGTGCTCTTTGAAAATAAGTTTTTTATCATAAATTAGTCCCAAGTACTTAACCTTGTCGGACCAACTTAAAATAACCCCATTCATCTTGACAACGTGATTATTATTTGGCTTGAGGAAAGAAGCCCTAGGCTTATGCGGAAAAAATATCATTTGACTTTTAGAAGCATTGGGAAAAATTTTCCATTTTTGCACGTAGGAAGAAAAAATATCTAAACTTTTCTACGATCGACTGCATATGGCACGAAGACTTTTTCCTTTTACGGAAATGCTTGTGTCATCGCAGAATAATGACTTCCTGGAGGCAAATCAGCAAGATCTGAAGTAAAAATGTTGTACAGGACTGGACCCAAGACTAAATCTTGAGGTACACCTGCTCTGACAGGAAATCTATCAGATTTTGAATTCTGATAGACAACCTGCAGAGTTCGATCAGTAAGATAATTTTTCAAAATTTTGATTAGGAAAATTGGAAAATTAAAAGTTTGCAATTTCGCAATCAAACCTTTATGCCAAACACTGTCGAATGCTTTTTCTATGTCTAAAAGAGCAGCTCCAGTGGAATAACCTTCAGATTTGTTAGCTCGTATCATATTAGTAACTCTGAGCAATTGATGAGTTGTGGAATGCCCATGGCGAAATCCAAACTGTTCATCTGCAAAAATTGAATTTTCTTTGATGTGTGACATCATTCTGTTAAGAATAATTCTCTCAAACAGTTTACTCATTGGAGAAAGCAAACTGATTGGTCGATAACTTGAAACTTCAGCTGGGTCCTTATCCGGTTTTAAAATTGGAGTAATTTTTGCATTTTTCCATAATTTGGGAAAATATGCAATTTTGAAGCAGCAATTGAAAATTTTCACTAAAAATTCCATTGTGCTCTCAGGGAGATGTTTGATTAGTATATTACAGGTTCCATCGTCACCAGGTGCTTTCATATTTTTGAAATTTTTAAATTATTGATTTAATCTCATTCAAGTCAGTTTCAATTATTTCTGCAGGTAAAAAATTCTGGGAAGAAATTAAATCAAATTGACGTGTGACTTCATTTTCAATTGGACTCACAAAATTCAAATTTGAGTTATGAACACTCTCAAACTGCTGAGCAAGTCTTTGAGCCTTTTGTTCATTGGATACAAGAAAACGTTCACCATCTTTTAAAACTGGAATAGGCTTTGAAAGTTTCTTAAGAATCTTCGACAGCTTCTAAAAGGGTTTTGAATATGGTTTCAATTTTTCAACTGTAGTCTCAGAATTTTGATTTCTCAGAAGAGTAAATCTATGTTTGATCTCTTTCTGTAAATCTTTATAAATAGTTTTAAAAACAGGGTCACGAGAACGTTGATATTGACGTCTGCGGACATTTTTCAAACGAATTAGAAGTTGAAGATTTTCGTCAATTATTGGTGAATCAAATTTCACTCGAGCCTTTGGAACAGAATAATTCCTGGCATTAACAATTGCACATTTTAATGCTTCCAAAGCGGAATCAATATTCACTTCGTTTTGCAAATCATGCTCATTATTGAAATTTCTCTCAATATGAGTTTTGTATCTTTCCCAATTAGCCTTGTTTTAATTAAAAACAGAGCTCATAGGGTTTAAAACTGATTCATGTGATAAAGAAAAAGTTATTGGAAGATGGTCAGAATCAAAGTCAGCATGTGTGATCAAATCACTACATACGTGACTTTGATCTGTTAGCACCAAATCACTTGTTGAAGGGCTTCTTACAGAAGTAAAGCATGTAGGACTATTCGGAGACAAAATAGAATAGTATCCTGAAGAACAATCATTGAATAAAATTTTGCCATTGGAATTTCTTTGAGAATTATTCCATGAACGATGTTTAGCGTTAAAATCGCCGATTATAAAAAATTTCGAACGATTTCTGGTGAGTTTTTGTAAATCACCTTCATAATAATTTTTGTGCTCGCGTGTGCATTGAAATGGTAAATATGCTGCGGCAATAAATAAAATCCCAAGTTCAGTTTGAACTTCAATTCCCAAAGTTTCAATAACTTTCGTCTTAAGATGGGGAAGAGCACGATGTTTGATTCGGCGATGAATAACAATTGCAACTCCACCACCGGAACCCTGAATCCTATCATATCTATGATCCACGTAATTGGGATCATATTTTAATTTTATGTTAGGTTTCAAAAATGTTTCAGTAATAATTGCAATATGCACATTATTTACTGTTAAAAAATTAAAAAGCTCATTCTCATTGGCCTTCAATGAGCGAGCATTCCAATTTAAAATTTTGATCGGTTTGTTTAAAATCATTGCTAAATTTTAAATTAGAAATAATTTTAATTGTAAAATTTGTACCTATTTGGATGGCTTCAAACATTGATTTTGCCTGCAACATGGCGTTCATAAGATCGAACATTGCCTGTTGCAGAAAAGAAAGTTTTAACTGCCGTCATAGGCTCCAGGCAGTTGACATTAGAAAAAATATTTTCGGTAGCAATATTAGCTGGGGTTATAGGTGTACAATCATTTTCCACCTTGTTTTGCTTACCTCTCATATTAACGGTCATTTTCGAACTACCAACATTAAGCGGTATAATGTTCGAACTACCTGTAACCTGTGCATATGTTAAACGCGTATGCAAAGGAGTAGAAAAAGTGGGCGGTACTGGTACGCTTGAAGAATTTTGTTGTGATTGGGAAATTGATATTTGTTTACCTTGCCTTACCTTAACAATTGCTAAACGGACTGGGCATTGGTAAAAATTTGACATATGGTTGCCGTTACAATTCGCACAGCGAAAATTTTTACTCTCTTTCACTGGACATGTGTCCTTTTTGTGAGAAAAGTCTCCACAAATGAGGCATTTTTGGTCCATGTTACAGAGCTTTGAACCATGGCCATAACGTTGGCAAACACGGCATTGGGTGATATGCTTTTCACCTCCACCAAACTTCCTATAAACTTCCCACTTTACACGCACGTTATATAAAACATGTGCTTTTTCAAAAAAATTTAAGTTATTAAACTCACTGCGGTTAAAATGAATTAAAAAGTTTACAAGGGAAATTCCAGTTCGCTGACTGTTTTCACCTCGTGATTTTTGTTTCATTAGAATTACTTGGGTAGGGGCTATGCCAAGTAATTCTGTTAAAGTAAGTTTGATCTCATCAACGGTTTGATCGTTGGTGAGACCTTTCAATACGACCTTGAACGGCTTGGCGCTCTTCGTATCATATGTAAAAAATTTATACATCTTTTCAGTTTAATACTGAATAAGACGATTACGACCCTTTATAGAGTCGGCTAATAAGCGGCACTCGCCTCTACGACCAATTTGATACGTAACTTTAACGTCAGAAACAAACGTTGAAAGTTTTTTTTTTTTTTTTTTGAAATATTAAAGTCAGAAGAAATAGTTACCACAATTGGTGGAACTTCCTCTCCTTCACCCGCTTCTTGCTCAGGCAAAATATCAAAAGGATTGTCACTACAGACACGCGAAGTGTCAGAAAGAGGTGCCTCTCTTTTCCTCCCCGCAGCGATGCGTGGTTTCTTTTTTCGTCCTGCCATTTCAGGTGATACGAAAAAAGTTAAAACAAATGTTAAATTAAAAAGTAGGTAGTCTTGAGGAAGACTGATGGGAAATAACTTTTAGGTAGTCTTTAAAAGACACACTGACAAAACACAAACTTTGAAGCTATAGGCAGTCAAAGACCAGTCCACAAGCAACCGAAAACACGTCTGATCTGTAGGACAGTTCAAGACGCACTGATCTCCAGCATCTTCCGTTTTAGGCTCTGTGGTATGACAATTTGGTGTGATTCGAAGACCAAGCCTCCAAAGCATGACAATTCGTCGCGATAGTTCCAGTATGGGCGTACTTCAGTGGGCAATTTTCGTCTATCGTCAGGCCAATCAGACATAATTATTCTTGTGAGTTGCTGAATACCAGGATTCTTTGCGCTTTCTTTCTCTTACTCTGTTCTAGCGGGCTGGGACATTTTAAGCGCAACATGCACTTCCAATTCATCTGTTTTGTCTAGAATATCTTTGTCATCAACATCCCTCCCAAGAATGTCTTCCAATGGAATTTCTTCTCCTTTTTGTATTGAATCTTAGGGCGCAATTCTTCACTTGCTCACGCACACGCGTCAAAAAGTATCGAACTGTTCTCCGTGCTCTGTTATTTTTCTGTATATGTATCGTTCATATGTGAGACATGATTTGGGAACGGAATAAGCATCAAACTTGGATTTCAATGCATCGATATCATTTTATTGAGCCTCTGTATGCCCGAACGTATCAAGCACTCTCACACAATTTTCACCAATACAACTCAAAAAGGTTGCTACTTTTGTTTGGGTTGCTTTCTGCGAATGCTCCGTTGCCACCGAGTACCAATAGAATTGCCTCCACCAAAGCTTCCATTTTGTCGCCATGTTTTCTTTGATCACCAATTGTTTCGGCGATTCAATTGATGTTCCCCGCACCAACATAATCTTTTGATCAGTCATTTCGACTGCCAAATCACTCAATCCACTTTAAAATCAGTTCACTCTAGCGACTGATAACAATTTGTGAGTTGTTTCTCCTATTCTGACACCATGTAAGAAAGACATGTTACTCTAATGTGCGTCACTCAAGTACTGTTTATTGATCAGTTTGTTTTTGGTTACATTACCTACAATAGGTACGTGTGTGGGTGGTATGCAAAATTAATATACAACGGGGGGCTACATTCAAGTGAACTACTAACGTATGAGGTAAAAATCCAAACAAACTTTCAATTCCAAACAAAAAAATTTTCTAAACTTATTCCAAACAAAAAAATTTTCTAAACTTATCTTTCTAAACTTGTTTGTTTATTTAGTTAGTGTAACTCATTAACAAACCTCATAAGAAAAACTCAGCTCCACATCGCGCAGATTTCCTGATCCTCTGGGGTACTTGCATCTTAGCTTCCTGAATTCCGGATGTTTCAATTGTTTTGAGTTCTTTCTTAATTTTTCGATCAAACAATCGACGTTTTTTGCTCTGTAATCTTCATGGTAGACCATTCGCTTCAAAATTTCCCAGAATGTTCCAATATACTGCAGATGTGGCACATTTTAAGGATTGCATTCTTTCGGAATAAATTCGTTATTGCCAAATCCGCTAAAGTTGCATTAGCATAGTGCGCACAGATTTTTTTTGAAGGTATTTCCATTCTCGAAGAGTTTGACAGTAATGTATATACATGTTTTTTTTATATCCAAGATCTTTAAAATAGTGGAACACTTACCTTTTATAATTTTCTTTGTTGTGCTCACAAACATTGCAAATCAATTCACGACGGTGTTCTTCCGACAACGCCATTTTCTCAACTAAGCGTCACTTGACAGAATCGACTGATCAATTGCCAGTTATATAAGAGTGGATCTTCATTTTGTGGAAAAGGATTTTTCGATTCGTGCAGCACTTCAAAATCGTACACCAATTCAAAAGTTGTTTGGATTTTTGCCTTTCTCCTAGAAAGGTATAGCAATCACTGGAAAAACCAAAGGTATAAAAGTGGTCCCAATGGCCGAATGTCATATACCACTCGACCCCTTTCGACGAACTGAGCATTTTCTGTATGTATGTATGTATGTGTGTATGTGTGTGTGTGTGTGTGTGTGTGTGTGTGTGTGTGTGTGTGTGTGTGTGTATGTGCAACTTTTTTTTCTCACTCACTTTTCTCAGAGATGGCTGGACCGATTTTCATAAAATTATTTGCAAATGAAAGGTCTAGCTGCGCCATAGGTTGCTATTAAATTTCATTGTAATCGGATTTTCAGTTTAAAGGTTATGTATCAAAATGTAAAAATCACGAAACATCAATATCTCAAAAATGATTGGGCTTTCTCCAGAACCCTTAACTTTCAAATTTCGTTATGATTGAACATATGGTTCAAAAGTTATGTAAAGAAAAGTTATCCTGAGGTTGTTTAGACTCACTCATTTTTATCAGAGATGGCTGAACCGATTTTTACAAAATTAGTGTCAAATGAAAGGTCTAGTTGCCCCATAGGTTGCTATTGAATTTCATTATAATCGGATTGTAACTTTGTCCGTTGTTTATAAAAACGTGAAATCACATAATGAAAGTAAACATATTGACTTTCTCCTAACGATTACTGGCTAATTAAATGGTAGAAAAGTGATCCAAATGGCCGAATGTCATACACTACTCGACTCAGTTCGACAAATCGAGCATTTTCTGCATGTATGCATGTATAGGTGTATATGTTTGTGTGTGGATGTATACGTGTGTATGTGCACCTTTTTTCGCACTCACTTTTCTCAGAGATGGTCTGACCGTTTGTTTCTATCTTGGTGTCAAATGAAGGGTCTATTTGCCGGTTAGGTTGCTATTGAATTTCATCGTAATCAAACTAATCAAAGTTTTGGCGCTGCGTCAGAATGTAAAAATCGCTCTCATATCTCAGAAGCTATGAACAAAGTTGAATTCAAAATAATGGGCTTTTAAACCCTTAAACAATGAATTTCATAATGTTTAAACATGTGGTTTGAAAGTTATAGAAAGAAACGTAACCCGCAGACTGTTTAAAACTATAGCTACGATCAAAATAAGTGGCCTCAACATCATTTAAATTTGATATTATACTATTTCAATGTTTGCGGCCTTGCTCGGGATTGAAGTTGAAATTAAAAGTCATTTCTATCATTTCACTTTCTGCCTTTCTCCTAGAAAGGTATAGCAAACACTGCAAAAACCAAAGGTATAAAAGTGCTCAAAAGGGCCGAATGTCGTATATCACTCGACTCAGCTCGACGAGCTGAGACCCTATTGAATTTTATTGTAATCTGATTTTTTTTTATTGTCTTTATCAAAGAGGTTTTCAGCCATATGGCTGGTTCACCTCTGGAAGAATAAGTACAGTGTATAAAATAACAATTATATTTACATCTTTTTTTTCTCATATTTTGTTAAAAAGGTCAGAGTCCTTTAAAAAATGAAGCAGGGCTGTCTCGCTAGAAGAGTCGTTTTGTAGTGCACTGGAAATGTTGGGATCAATGTTGAACATTTGTCGTTGTATTTGGTATTTGGGACAAAAACATATTACATGCTCAACGGATGCATGTACTCTGCAGACGTCACACTGAACCCGGAATTCCCCAGAGTCCATAGCGTAAGCGAAACGGCTATGTCCAGTTCTCAGTCTGGACAGATTTCGCCTTTCAATCCAGCTTTGCCGGTCCTTCCATTTTGTGACATCTCTTTTTATTTTTCTCGCGAACAAGTCTCTTTCTTGGAACCAGGATCTTGCCCACGCCTCTACTGTAATATTATTTATCCATGCCTTTGCGTCTTGTGCTGGAACATCCCTGGTGTACAGTGGCGCTCGTCGACCTAGAGCAGCAAGTTTATCAGCCGTCTCATTTCCTTCTACATTTGCATGTCCGGGCACCCACATTAGCGTTACGTTGTCTGTTATATAATTTCTAATTGCTTGGATCCATGGATGTTTTGGAGATGGGGATTGCAGAGCACTGATACAGCTAGCCGACTCTGTAACCACAACTGTGGGTACAGAGTTGTTGGAGGTTGTAGCGATAAAAAGGGCCGCAGCTTCAGCTGAGAAGACTGAGCACATTTTTGGTATCTGGTAGAAGTTGTATATATCATCATCACAAATTCCGATTCCTACCCGGTCGCCCAATTTTGATCCATCCGTATAACGAATCACATGGTTTGGATATTTAGTCCGAAGGTGTTCTTTGACGACGGAGGGTATCTCTGGTCTGTTTGATCTGGCACGGAAGGTGTTTTCTATGGTGCTGTCAACCGAAACGGGTTTCATAGTCCAGTCGCAAGCTCCATACCAGTGGATCCTGGACACCGGTGGGAGGACCTGACCGGTCATGGTTCTAAGGACTCGGCTCGCCTCATTGAGGAGATGGAATCCTCTTGTTGATCCGGAGGTTTTTTCTAGGATATTAATTGTTCTACATGCTATAGTTCTTGCCACAAAGAATTCAAAGGGCATTGACCCTCCTTCTGCATAAACTGCTCGAGCTGGGGTGGATGGAAGCATACCATATGCTGTTCTACGAGCGCGGTTGTAGGTTGGTACTAAAATCTTTATTAATTCGTCGGAAGCAGAACAGGTTAACTCAATACCGTAAACTATTTTCGAATCAATCAACGCTTTTGCGACCCTTGTCGCCTTGTCTCGATTGCAGCATCGCTGTCTTGCACACAAAATCTTGAGCAGACGCAGCCTGGTGGCGCATCCAGTTTTGACCGCTTTAAAGTGGTTTTTGAAATTTAAATGACGATCGATGTTGACGCCAAGTATTTTGACTGTTTGTTTGATGGGGATATTGTCCGAATTAATTTTGACTGGCCATTTATGCGTCATGTGATTGTTGCTGCAAATATGTGTCAAGGAACTTTTCTTGGCTGAAAAAGAAAAGCCACAGGAGGCCGCCCACTTCCGTATTGCATTAACTGACGCCTGAGCCTTCCTTCTGAGTGATGGCATTTTTTTACCTGATATCACTAAAAGGATATCGTCCGCGTACACTATGATGTGTATATCTTTTGGAAGTTGCTGAAAAATAGAGTTCATTATTATTATAAATATTGTTACAGCAAGAACTGATCCCTGTGGAACACCGGTCTCCTCTTTCTTGATTCCAGAGCGTTGGTTTCCTATCTGGACTTGAAAGGTCCTATTATTTAGAAAATTTTTCACAAAGTGGACAACATGGCCGCTAAAACCCCATTCTACTAATTGCTGTAGGGCCTTCGGAGCCCAGGCCCTGTTGTATGCTTTCTCTATGTCTAAAGTTACAAGATCAGCGTGTAGATTGCGTTCCTTGATGTCTCCCAGTATTTGATTTAATGCCGCGAAATAAGTGTTGGTTCCGCGTCCCGGTCTGAAAGCATGCTGTCTATGATCTAGTGCTTGAATTTGGTCAAGATGTTTGACAAGCCTTCGGTTGACCATTCGCTCCATGGTTTTGCATAGGCAGGATGTAAGCGAAATTGGACGATAGCCGGACGGCTCGATGCATCCTGTTTCCTGTTTTGGTATTGGTATTACGATACTATGATTCCAACCCGGAGGAAATGTGTCAGCCCTCCATTCATTGTTGTACAACCGTAACAGAGTCGTTTTACCTCTCAGAGGGAGGTGTTTTATAAGTGGGTATCCCACTTCATCATCTCCCGCAGACATTCCGTTTGCTTTGCTAAGCGCAAAAAGTAGTTCTTCTAGCGTAAATGCGTTGTTAATCTCTTGTTTTTTCTTGTCAATAGGAACCGGGAAGCTATTTAGTGTTGTCTGTGGAATATTTTCTCTTCGGATAAAATTTGGATCATATCTATTCATTGCGGAAGTGTGTTCAAAGTAATCAGCTAGTGTGTCAGCCACTTGTACAGGATTTCTGGTGACACCATCGTCAGTTTTAATTGCATATCCGACCATTCGTCTTTTGCCATTCATTGCGTTTACTTTTCTCCAGAGAGTTTGGGGAGATTGACTTTGCTGAATAGAGTCCAGAAAGTTTTCCCAGCTTTTCCTTTTTGCATCGGCAACAATTCTCCTACATTCATTTCTTAATCGTCTGTAATTCTCCAGTGCATTTTCTTTTTCCGGGTGATTTTCCGGAATCCTCTTTTTCGCGCGAAGTGCCTTTCTTCTTGCCTTAATTGCAGTTTTGACCTCAGGTGACCACCAGTGTAGGGCTTTCCTACCCGGGCGTGAGCTGGTTTTTGGGATGGTTGCTTCCGCTGCTGTTATCATAAGTTCAGTCAGTTCCATGATACTGTTGGGTTGATGTTCTTCCAATTTTTGGTTAATTATCGTTTCATATTGTAGCCAATTCGCGTGCTCGTATTTCCATTTTGGCTTACGCTGTAGGTCGGGTGGGCGATCGTTGCAGTGTACAAATGTAGGATGGTGATCACTACCCATGGGGTCTTCGCTAACGCTCCAGAGGAGGCGACTCGTTATCCTACCACTAGCCAGCGAAACATCCACAGTTGTTGTTTGTTGCCCTCTTTGGAAGGTAGGCGAACCGTCGTTGAGAATGACAAGACCATTCTTTTCGGCAAAGTCCTTTATAATGTTTCCCCGTGTGTTGGATTTACAGCTTCCCCATGCTGGGTGGTGACTGTTCAGATCTCCCAGAATTAACCAAGGTGGTTCAATTTGTTGGAGTACATTTTCAAGTTTTTCTTCAAGACCGGAAATTGTGCCGCATGGTAGGTAAATGCTTATTATAGAGTGTGGAAAGGGTGTTAGTATCCTGGTAGCGACTATTGGTAGATCTGTGTTTATCTGAAGCGGCGAGTGGGGAATTGCCAACAAAATGCCCACAGCAACGGAGTGATAAACATTGGTTTTTATTTTCGCTACCCAGTGGTATTGTCCCCCGAGACAGCGGTCCATTGCGGCCGAATCAACTCGGTGCGTCTCTTGCAAAGCAATAACTTGCGGGAGGTTTTGCTTAACTAAAATTTCTAAATCTGGTAGGTTATTATAAAAGCCATTTATGTTCCATTGTAGGGCCAGAACTGTGTGTTTCAGTTTACTGTTCAGGGCAATTGATTGGCTACTAGTTGTTGCAATCGAGCTGAGAGAGTTAGATGGTGATAGGCTGCTGATATGTGAACTGATTGATCTAATCGGGGAGCTGTGGGGAGGTGAGTACACCGAATCGTCTGGTTGTTTGTTGGTGGGTGGGTGATTTTTGGTAGATTTGCGGGATTTTTCGGCTGTTTTTTGTGCATTTATTATATTATCTAGACTATTATCGGATATGGAGGAGCGGTATGTGGTTGCCTCACTACTATTAGAACGATATTTGGGTTTATGTGTGAGAGGAAATGTTGTGAAAAGGAGACTAGAAAGGTAGGTGAATAGGTGTGTAGTATGATGAGGCTAAGATGTTTGTTCATCTGTTCATGCATAAATCCATCATTTCACTTGCAGGCGATGAATTTTCATGGTTTACATCTTCATCAGATTCTGAGACTCGCAATTCTCTCATTTCTTCGGAAGAGGTATCACTAAACAATTGTTCTTCTGTACACATCTTCTGCACTTTGTTCTTAACACTTTTCCTAGCGACCGCTGTTTGAGAGGATAATCGTTTCGGTGTAGATTGGTTATTGGTTCCTAGAGGGGCATCCTTGTTGGTGGTCTTACCCTTTCGCTGATTCTGGGTTTGACTGGTGCTTTGCAAGGTTTTGTTTGTATCTAGGATAGTCGATTGATTTTCAGTATTCGTTGCACTTCGTAAATTATTCAAGATCCCTCTTAAAACATTGATTTCCCGGTCTTTCTGGTATTCTTGCTTCTTTAGCTGCTGTACTTCCTTAACCAAATCTTCAATTGTACCATTGGCCGCCACTACTTGTAGTCTGTTATTCTTCCCATTTTCTAATTCCTTGATTCTATCTGTTTTTTCTGCGAGTTTCCTGGTTAAATCGTCGACTTTAGCCGATAACTCAGCTAAGGTAGTAAGATTACTAGCGTTAGCGACGGTAGCGTAACTGTTAGAGCCATGTTCTGACTCGTATAAACGCCGAGCAGCTGGGTAGCCCAGTCCACGATCGACACGGATTCTCTGAATGTCCTTTTCTTTTATAAAGACGGGGCAGATTTTACTGTTTATACTATGCTCATTGCTGTCACATCGACTACATAGTTTTGTGTTCAGACATAGTTGATTTTCCTCAAGAGAGTGGCTGTTGGAACAGTTTCCACATACAGCCGCTGGCGCCTGGCATCGTGTGCGCGTATGTCCAAATGCCCAACATCGGTAGCAGGTCATCGGCGATGGGTAATACGGTCTCGTGCTCACTCTTAGGTATCCAAAATCGATATAGTCCGGTACGACGGTTCCCCTTATAGTTAAAATCATTGAAGGAGTGTTAACAAATCTGTCACCATCTCGGCGGGTGAAGCGTCTTATCGCCAATACACCATACTTCGATAATGAGTTTAACAGTTCTTGCTCAGACATATCTATCACATCCGGACAGGACACAACGCATTTACAGGTATTTAACGTGGGATGAGGAATGATTTTTACTTTGGTTTCGTCTGCTAGTTCAGTGAGGGCCAGTAGTTTAGAAACGTGGTTATCATTTTTCACTTTCAGGGAATAATATTCGCCTCTGTTTTCCGGAAAGGCTCCTACGATATTTCCACCGACGCACAGTTCAACGGACGTGCGAATGGTGAAAGGGTTACGAGGTAGTTTTCCATTTAATGCCTCCATCCGTAAAACCGTTAGTTCACCGTGGTTATCACTTGTGTCCATCCATAATGGCAGCGTTCTCCTAGTTGAAGTGCCGTCAATCGTTCCACCTCGAAATCCGAACGCTCTCCCGCCCGGAACCGGGTCGGGCTCAGACATATTTGATGTCAACGACCTCTAAGCCGTGCGAAATATTTGGACAACGGAAAACTAAATTGCCAACAAAAGAAACACGCGGCGCGAGCGACGATAGTTTCTAACCTCTTTCACAGGCTTGCAAACACGCGGTCACAAAACAAAAATGGCGTTCAATCAGAGCCTAAACCAGTCCGGAGCAAGCTCAACGGACCGTTTTTAACCACGCTATCGAATAATTTTCGACTGGGTTTCCGTAGTATAAAATGTCACCGATAAATTTCCACCACAAATATTCAGACTTGCAACAAACAGAAACTGTTTGGACTGCGTAACTCGTGAAAAGATAAAGCGTCTTAGAACAAAAGCGCTCAAGGCTCTGATCGTTCATTTGCGGAGATAAAGAGACAACCGCACGCGACGAATACTCGACCCGAACTGAATAATCTGATTTCTAGTTTAGAGGTTATGTATCAAAATATAAAAATCACGAAACATCAATATCTCGAAAACTACACAACCGATTTGAACAAAATTGGTATAAAATGAACGGGCTACCTGAAACACCCTTAACTTTTGATTTTCATAAAGATTGAACATGTGGTTTAGAAGTTATGGAAAGAAATTTTTTTTGGAGACTATTTAATCTCACTCATGTTTCTCAGAGATGGCTGGACCGATTTTCATAAAATCAGTGCCACATGGAAGGTCTTGTTGCCCAATAAGACCCTATTGATTTTTTTTTGCAAACGGATTATTACTTTGCCTGTTATGTTTGAAAATGTGAAATCCAGATATGAAAAGAAACATTTTCTGAAGATTACTTGGTCTCACTCATTTTTCTCAGAGAACCGATTTCCACAAAATTAGTGTCAAATGAAATCTTTAGCAGCATCATAACACCCGATTGAATTTTGCTGTAATCGGACTGTAACTTCGTCTGTAATGTATCGAAATGTGAAAATCACGAAACTTCATTATCTTAGAAACTATACAACCGATTTGAACAATATTGATATCAGATGAACGGGCTAGTTAAGGGTTAACTGATGAATTATGATTGAACATGTAGTTTCAAAGTTTGGCTGCCCCATGCGTTCCCTTTTCATTTGATTGTAATCAAACTTAAGCAACCGTTGTTTATTAAATTGTTGAAACAACGAAATTCTATTATCTCAAGTATTACACAATTTATTTGAACATAACTAGTGTCATACAAACGAGTCATCAAACAAACTTACAAATAACAAACTTCATAACAATTTGATATGCTGTTCAAAAGTTTTGGAAAGAGGAGAAATTCAAACACTATTCAACACTATACCTGCTTTGATCAATATGTATGGCCTCAACATGATTTAAATGTGGTATCGTACTATTTGAACGTTCCCGGTATCGCTCGTGATTAAATTGTTCGAAATTGAGAGTCATTTATTTTATTTCGCTATTTCTCAAGCATAAACATTACGTCAAATTTCATATTTTATTCTTCAATTACAACATCAATATATTAGAACCCAAAGAGTGAATATACCTTTATTGGATTTAAGCATTCATGTAAATCTATTCTTACAAATAATAAGTTAGAATGAGAAAGGCTGAATCTGACCGCTAGGTGGATTAATTTAGGTTTTTTCCTCACACGTTAGTGTTACAGCAACGACAATTTCTCCCTTTTGTAACAAGTTTGTTAGACTCATCTCTGCTAAAGTAACAACAGATAGGTACTGTCGTACAGTTTGCACATGTTGACTAGTAACATTCCATCTCCAATTCATCCGGTGTACGTGTATTAGTTTGTTCGTCGTATGCATACGGAGCAGAGAAAAATATAACATGAGTTGTAAATATAGAGTTTTCCAAGCGAAAACACACGAACACTACGACACGGCCCGCTTTACACTGAAATTTGTGAGAGTGTGAATCAAACTCGGTAATTTTTTATTCTCTTCTTTAGATGACAGTTTTCACTGGTGACAAAAAATTTTTATAGCTAAAAAAAATCGAATACATCGTACTAAATAAAGGGTGTCCACGATGAAATTGCCACACCATGAAATTACTCTAACTTTTTAACCGTTAGGTAGAATTTAATGAAAATTTGGGTGGATTTAGTTCATAGTGCATTATTTACATCCTGCAAGTTTTAAAGTCCTGTGATCAAAACTCGCGGAAATGGAGTCGAAAGAACAGCTCGTGCGTGATAAAACCTTGCGCATTCATCACGAGAACAAGGATCTCTCGCATCGTTCCATCACTAAAACGTTGGGAATCGCGAATTTCACGGTGTCGCGAGTGATTAAGCGGTTCGAGGAACGATTGATCACCGATCGGAAGCCCAGAAGTGCAGGAAAAAGTATTCCGTACAACACCAAAAATCACAACCGCGTAGTTGGAGCCTTCAACCGAAACCTGAACACCTCCGTTCGGGATGTGGC
Source organism: Wyeomyia smithii (assembly GCF_029784165.1). Taxonomy (NCBI): domain Eukaryota; kingdom Metazoa; phylum Arthropoda; class Insecta; order Diptera; family Culicidae; genus Wyeomyia; species Wyeomyia smithii. Next base: position 194,733,383 of record NC_073694.1, on the reverse strand, counting down.
TAAGAAGCTGCACCTAAGCCGAAGTTTTGTCCAGAAGGCCAAAACTAAGGCTGGGCTTCGAACGATCAAGGTACAAAAGGCCCCTAATCGGGACGAGAAGCAGAACAAGTCCGCCAAAACCCGTGCCAGGAAGTTGTACCTGAACATGCTAACGAAAGTTGAATGCTGCAACATGGACGACGAAACATATGTGAAGGCCGACTTCAAACAAATCCCCGGCAACTTGTTTTTCACGTCCAAGAGTGCTTCCAGAAGCGGCTGCTTCCTCTCCTGAAGGCCCACAACGTCCCAACAATCTTCTGGCCGGATTTGGCCTCATGCCACTACTCCAAGGACGTGCTGAAGTGGTATGCGGACAATAAGGTCAATTTCGTGCCTAAAATGTTCAACCCTCCCAACACTCCGGAGCTCCGCCCCATTGAAAAGTACTGGGCGATTATGAAGCAGCACCTTCTTAAACAATCTCAGGCAGTGAAGACAGTCGGCGAACTGAAAAAAGTATGGGTTTACATGCAAAAAACGGTTAGTTCACAGGTTGTGCACAATCTTATAGCCGGGGTTAAGGCCAAGGTGTGGGCATTTGCGTATGGACTGTAAATAAAATTCGAGTAAAATGGTAAAATGAAGTTTAATAGTTATTTTTCAATCCCTGAAAATTTTATGGCAATCGGATGAAAACTCAAATTTTGCGAATCAATTTTGTGTGTGGCAATTTCATCGTGGACACCCTTTACAAACGCGCCTGAAGAACTCTATTCATGGTTTCAAAGATTCCACATGCTTCTTGAAATCGTGAACGTCCTTGATAATAAATCCTAGAAAAGAATTCCTGAAAAAGGAATCCTCACGACTGCTCAGTAGGGTGGGACAAACAATAAATGTTAGCTCCCATGCACTTTTCGTGGTCTTTATGGGTCCTATAACAGTTGTGTAAATTTGTAGATCGATCGGTTAAACTATATTTTTGCGCCCGATTTTTTAAGTTTCCATACAATTTTATGTGGAAAAATTCACTTTTTCAAAATTTATTCTCTAGAGATTTACAGTTAGCTTCTAAAAATATATCGATACATGATATTTGTAGGGAATTTTACTGGGAAAAACTCTTCTGAAGACCGTAAGGCGCTACGATGCTTGTAGAAAAAGTTATTAACCCCAAACTGATTAAATGTCTGATGAACGGCTCTCCATTGAATTTTTCATGCAACACTGCTACAGCATATTGCTATTGCAAACTTGCTTAAGGATGAGAAATAAGTTCGCGTGGAATCAAGCTTAAAAGTGTGATTTTTGCTCATAGTATCTGGTGTTAGTATTAGACAGACGGCACGAAGGGCGAAACTTGAAACACCGAGGCCTGTGTCAGTGTTATATTATCGGCACCAGTGCCTTAAGCTTCGGCAAACACCGGAGCCGGGGGATCTAGCTTCGGAAAACACTGATCACACGTAAAGAATAATATCAACAATGTGAGTATATTTGGGAACGTTTTCCTTCGCATTAAGCCTAGCAGAGCCATATAGCAGTGACCGAGGTGTTTCTACGAAGTTCAAACATTCGGCTACGGTGCTTTCACGAAACTTAAGCCCTCGTTTCCGGTGTTTGCCGAAGCTTGAGACACCGGTGCCGATCGTATAACACTGACACTGGCTTCGGTGTTTCAAGTTTCGCCTTTCGTGCCGTCTGTCCGGAACCAACACTGAGTGGCAATTGCTAAGCACGCCGTTTCGTGATTTTAAGATATCCCTCAGTGCAGAGCGTGTTTTGAACATGGCTATGCAGCAGTATTGCTGGAAAAATTCATTGGTGAGTTTGTCAGATATTCAATCTGTTTGAGGTGAATAACTTTTTCTACAAGCATCGTAGCGCCTCAGAAGTATTTTTCCCAAGAAAATTTCCTACAAATATCATGTATCGATATATTTTTGGGAGCTTTCTGTGTGTACACGCTTTGTAGATGTTTATATAATTCAGCATGTTCATGCATTCATTCTTACAATGACTGGACTTTCATTGAAAATTGACGCCAGTGGCACTGGAGGTCGTTTAAATGGAGACAGTGATAATGCTGTTTTTGACATTTTTTTGCACTGTTGGAAATTCGCAGCTTCGCATCTAGGACCTATCGGCCATTACGACGCATGAAAATTTGTAAAACATCGCAATACAACTTCGAGCATGTGCTTTTACCGTCAAATTCTGCTCATCGTCGTGACTTCCTTGACTTTGTACTACCTAAAACCGGAATGCTTCTCTGATTCCTGAACGGATCCTGATGATATTCTTTCTGGCTTTAAAAAATACCCAGTCTCTGTGGAGGAGCCTGTGGAGTACCAGGGCACCCTTCACAGTAATTAGCCCTTACTGCATCACGCGGGTCACTGATGCAGCGGACTCTTTTTTACCCAGCGACTCGTGGGAATTTTATGAACGACAAAACTTCACAAAATTCGGCCACCGGCAGCCTTTTTTTGCCGGAATCCATGGACTCATCGGAGCGTAGTCCAATAAAAACAAACGCACCGGGCAGAACAGAGGAGATGGAGCATGAGGATGATTTCAACCTCGACAGCGAATCGCTGGACGTAGGACCCTCTGCTTCATCCTTAATCCTACTTTCTCCACAAGGGAATGACGAAAGTCAAATGGACTTAGTTCCCGGTCCACAGACAAGGCCCGATGACGAAAGGAAACCCGAATCATCGGCACCCTTTGTCAAGCGACTTTCAAATGCGCAAAGGCGGCGACTGAGCAAAAATCTCCGCTCCGGTCTCTCGTACGAAGAAGCCAGGAAGCTGGCCCTCCTTCCAACAGAGCAGCCTGCTCAGTCGAACCAAGTCGCCGTCAAGCGACAGCGGTCGGACGACTTGGTGTCCCCAAATACCAGTACTAAGTGTCCACAGCCTAAAAAACTGCGGAACGGCACTGGTTTGGGGTCATCGGGTTCGAAGCCGCTCTCGAAGGCCACATATAGGGACATGGTGGGAGCTATAAGCCTTACGGTTACTTCTGCTACCCACCCCAGCTCCCTACTCACAACGGACCAGCTTCAGGCTGTCCGGACCTCCATCCTCGATCACATTGCGGACCAGGAAAATCCAACCACCAAGCCCAAGTTTAACGGTTGCCATCTAAAAAATGGCTTCCTGCAACTTGCCTGTGCCGACAACGACACAGTGCAGTGGTTGAAAAGGGAGGTACCTTCTCTCGTACCATGGGAGGGAGCACAGCTTCGTGTATACCACATGAAGGAACTGCCGAAGGCCAGACGGTATGTCGGTTACTTCGCGGACAGTGCGAACTCTCCGGACGAGAAGATTCTTCGTTCACTCCAGAATCAGAACGACCATCTCTCTACCAAAATGTGGCGAGTCTGTAACCGCAAATTGGTAAAGACCTTGGTCGAACTAGTTCTGGATATTGACGAAGAATCGGCCAAACTCGTTGAGAGTAGAAATAATGAACTGCACTACGGTTTCGGCAAAGCACGCATCCGAAAGGTAGGCGGAAGGCCGAACGTCACAGGCAGGAAAGACTCCGTCGCAACGTCAGGGAAGGTACGTGCGGGTAACTCCTCCGGGAGTACTCTGCCACCACCCAGGCAAAGCGATCCTGCGAATGGGCTAAAGGTTCGCGTGGGAAACTCCTCCGGGAGTGCCTTCGCTGCGTGCAAGCGAATCTCCATCACGCAAAAGGCGCCTCGGGTGTTCTTTGCAGGAGATTCGCCAAAGAGTAGCTAGCGGCTGCATTCATCCAGGAGCCGTGGATCAACGAATCCAAACTTCTCGGACTTAACGCTCCTAACGGTAGGTTAATCTACTGTGACACGCAGTCCAAACCAAGGACTGCAATTCTGCTAAATAGAGAACTAAAATTTTTACCTATTACAGAATTTATCCAACGCGACGTCGTTGCCGTCACGGTTGAAGTACCGACAACCAGAGGAAAGCAGGAAAAGGTTGTCGCGTCGGCCTACTTCCCGGGCGACCAAGGTGACCGCCACCCGAAGTTGCTGCGCTCGTGCGGTACTGCAAGGCCATCAACAAGCCGTTTCTGATCGGCTGCGACGCCAACGCTCATCACACAATCTGCGGCAGCTCGGACACCAACAGCAGGGGTGAGTACCTATCTGAATACCTTACTTCTAACGATGTCAATGTATGTAATGTAGGGAATAACCCCACTTTTATCAACGCTATCAGACAGGAGGTCCTTGATCTCACTCTGTGTAGCGCCTCTATTTCTGAACGGATTAAATATTGGCATGTCTCCGATGAAACTAGTTTGTCGGACCACAGACACATCGTTTTTAATATAGAGGCTAACCCTCTGAAAAGAGAGCTGTTCAGAAATCCTAAGAATACAGATTGGAAATCCTTTAAGGAACACCTGATCGATTCACAAACTTTCAGTTACAGCAACATTCGAAATTCGGCAGCAAATGATCTACAAAACAGAATCATGGATGCTTTCGACGCTAACTGTCCACTAACACAGCGGTCAGTATGCCGTGACGTACCCTGGTGGAATGATCAACTTAGTGACCTTCGTCGGGAAACTAGGCGGTTGTTCAACAGGGCAAAATTCACGTCTAACTGGGACGACTACAGGGCGTCCCTCACTAAGTACAACGCCGAGCTACGCAAGGCTAAACGGAAATCCAGAGTAAGTTTCTGTAAAAGAATCCAAACTCTGCCGGAAGCTACGCGGCTCCAAAAGGCGATGTCCAAAGACCATACTAACGGTTTAGGACAAGTGAGGAAAGAGGATGGAAGCCTCACTGTCACTACCAAGGAAACGCTGGAGGTTCTTATGAACACCCACTTTCCTGGATCGACAGAGACCGAAGAACTGATTAGTGATGGGTCGCGACAGGACAATTCGAGACATATGGCGTCTCGGGAGTCCATCTTACTGGCCCGTCGACTGTTCACGGAAGCTTCAATAGGCTGGGCTCTAAGCTCATTCGACCCTATGAAGTCTCCAGGTCCAGACGGCATACTACCCATCTTTCTACAAAAATCGGCCGCAGTTATCATGTCCGAACTCATCAACCTCTTCAGAGCCAGCTTTATCCTGGGCCATATTCCGGATATCTGGCTGAAGGTGAAGGTAGTGTTTATCCCCAAAGTTGGAAGAAAGGACAAAACCCTACCTAAAACCCAAGTAACACACGTTGGTATAGAATAGTTGACGTTACCTATTCCATGACATCAATATCACCAGAAAAGCGCAAAACATGAAAGCTAGTAGAACAAGTACCGATAACTGCATGAAAGCAAGCCAACTTGATATATTTAGGTAGCAAAATACATCTCGAGTACTAATACGGCAATGCGCAAATCTGTTGCTATGACAACTGTTAACCAGCGCATGCGCAAATGTGTTGTGTCTGCGCAGTGCAACTAGATCGGCAATTTTTTATCAGTGGCAGTTTTAATTGATTATAGAATGATGACAAAAAATAATATTCAACCTTTCAAAAAGAGTTGTTTCTTTCGCTTGAATATTGAAATTGTTTTCGCATAGTTTCAACGTTATCTGGATATAAAATCTAACAAAACTAGAAAACGTTGTTAGATATACAATAACCAAAATCTGAAGTGATATTGGTTACACTGCAAGCGTTTTGTTTATCTTTTGATGGCGCGTTTTGACCCGCTTCGAATATATTTAGAAATCGTTCGTATAATTTAAATGATAATTTGATCAAGTTATTTTCATTTGGGTGTTGAATGCTACGACTATTGTACTAAGGAAAAGCATTTTACAGGTACGTAGTGTTGTTATTAGATGGTGTAATGTCTTACGAAAAGACCAAGTGATAGTGATTGTCATTCTTGAGCTCATGTTATTAAAAACATCTCCAAAACCAGAAAAAACGAGCTTGTTTTCGAAATGCGGTTGTATTACTGATGAAAAACAACTTCAAACACAATATAATAACACAAGTTTTCCATTGCGCTTGTAGTACACTTATATGACTACTTTCGTTGTTACTTATTTTCTAACATGTTTTGTGTGTTACTTGGGAACTTTCAGGCCCATAAGTCTGACTTCATCACTTCTCAAGCTGATGGAGAAAATAATGGATAAATATATCCGTGATGAGTTTTTTAAAGACTCCCCGCTGAACAGTAACCAACATGCCTATCAATGCGGCAAGTCAACAGAAACTGCTCTTCACAGCTTAATAACGTTGATTGAAAAGTCCCTGAGTTATCAGGAGACGGCGCTATGTGCCTTTGTTGATATTGAAGGGGCCTTCGATAACACGTCCTTTGCATCAATTTATACGGCTCTTTCTCATAAGGGAATCGACCACACTTCAAGGAGCTGGATACACGCAATGCTCTCTAGCAAAGTGTTCACAGCAACCTTGGGAGATTCGTCTGTAACAATGTCAGTGATCAAGGGATGCCCGCAAGGGGGATTTCTCTCGCCCTTATTATGGTCACTAGTTGTCGACGCACTTCTCAACAAGCTTTCACAGCTTGGTTACGAGGTCATTGGATACGCCGATGACATCGTCCTCATCGTCAGAGGTAAAGATGACGCAACTCTGTCGAGCCGAACGCAAACGGCTCTGAATACCACCATGTCATGGTGTTTACAGGAGGGTCTAAACATAAACCCCTTAAAAACAGTCCTAATTCCATTCGGCAGACGAAGGAATATCTCCATCACTCCTCCAATACTGAATGGAGTTAGACTGGGCTTCAGCAATGAAGTCAAATATCTCGGAATCATTTTGGACAAGAAACTGAACTGGTCTGCACAACTGGATCATGCCGCTAAGAAAGCGATCTCAGCGATCTGGACCTGCAGAACTCTGTTCGGTAAGACCTGGGGACTGAAACCAGACTTGGCACTCTGGTCTTACAAGACCATTGCCCGACCAAGAATCACCTATGCTGCCCTAGTGTGGTGGCCTAAGGTGAACGAAGTGACTGCGCAAGCCAAACTCAAAAAAGTTCAAAGACTTGCATGTCTTTCGGTTACCAGCGCTATGCAAACAACTCCAACTGCAGCCATGGAAGCTATGCTTTGCCTACTATCTCTACATCTTCATGTGAAAAAGGAAGCAGAGCTTGGCGCTCTAAGGTTGCAAAGGAGGAAAACTATACTTGAAGGGGACCAAATCGGCCACCTTCGCATGCTTAGGGAGTTCAAACTAACTCCGCTATTAACCACAGTCTCCGACTGGATGGACGTTAGGACCAACATGGATATTCCATATAGAGTGATTGAAACAAACCGCTCTATGTGGAACAATGGAGGGCCTAATCTTCCACCTGGCATCGTCAATTTTTATACGGACGGCTCGAAAATGGGATCCCTTACGGGATCTGGTATATACGGACCCGGTATCAGGGAAACGTTTTCCCTGGGAAAATGGCCCACCGTTTTTCAAGCAGAGGTATATGCCATATATATCTGCGCAAAAATATGTCTGCAACGCAACTACAGACATGCGAAAATCGGTATATTCTCGGACAGTCAAGCAGCACTACTAGCACTCAAGTCCGTCAAATGCGCTTCCAAACTTGTTTGGGAATGCATTGAAACTCTACGGGAACTTTCCCGACAGAATTCAGTTTTTCTGTTTTGGGTGCCCGGACACTGCGGAGTCGAGGGTAATGAACACGCTGACTACCTAGCAAGACAGGGATCAGCTCAGCGGTTTATTGGCCCCGAGCCGTTTCTGGGTACGTCCATTTCCGCTATCGAAAGCGAACTATTAACTTGGGAAGGGCTGGAAATAGTATCCCAATGGCAACAGGCACAGGGTTGTAGACAAGCTAAACAGTTTATCTATCCGAACCCTGGAACCGCCAGAAAGCTACTCAGTCTAAATCGTAGTGACCTACGGATAATCACGGGACTCCTCACCGGACACTGTCCCGCTTTTCATCATTTAAAGAAAATCAGCGTAGGGTTGAACGACACCTGCCGATTCTGCAAATCTGAACCAGAGAGTTCAGAGCATTTGCTTTGCTCTTGCGAAGCTCTTGCTTCCTCTAGGTACAACTTCTTAGGAAGTTACCTTTTAACTCCATACCAAGTATGGAGCTCCAATCCCAAGCAGGTCATTAGTTTCATCAACTATGTTGTACCTAATTGGGGTACAGGTTTACAACAAAACAGTTCTACTCCATCAATGAGTACGAGCAATCCGTAACCTGTGCACAGCAATCGGGGCCCGCCACAAAAGACAATCAGCAAGAATGTCGCAGTGGCATTTCAGTACCCAGTGCCCTTCAGGCATACAGAGTAAGTAAAAAATACATAAAAGTGAAATATTTCCTTGTGAAGGTAGAATGAAACACTAATGCCTGTGATGGCTATTGTTCATTTTCATACATCTGGATATTTTAAATAGCTTTTAATAACGTTGCTTCCGCTTTTTGTGCACTAAGAGTAGAATAAGAAATTATTATTGTACTTCTTATATGATTTGAATAAATCTAAGAAAACCGCAAAAGTTGTTATCAACAGTTTACCAAGAAATGGCGTACATATCATCCAATCAATATTCATTGCTGCTACACGCAACATCATTATTAATTTTAAACCAAACCACCATCTATGCGTTGGCAATTTAGGTTTGTTACCGATAGGAGATACCGAGTGCCATGCAAATGAGAAGGATAGACACTATAGCAAATGGCTTGTGTAATAACAGACAGGCATTCGCTAGCATTCTAATTGTTTAACCTCAGGATGCCCATCACAAACAGCGCGTATCGCTCATGTTTGGGGATGTAACAACTTCGTTCCTCCACCCGTCGTCCACATATTGTAACATTTTGACTGACGTAATACGTTATAAGGCGAACAACAGCGAGAACGACAGCGGTTTTATGCTAATGAATTTTATCTTCACTAAATCAGCATTTGGCAGAACGTAACGCGGTTTTTGGAGGCTGGAAAGATCCCCGCTGTAACATGGCCTGTCTGTATTGGATGGGTTAGAAGGAAGGGGGGCTGCGGGTAAATAGATTTATTTCATTTTATCTCATTTGATTTAGTACGCCGGATGTCACCGGCGCGCCCTCGCTAGAAACCAATAAAACTATAATGAGCTGCTATTCATGTGTCAAAGAGTGGCTTCTGAATGGCGTATGTATTTAATTTAGCGTAGGTTTTTGCGGTTGCAGCCATGGTGTTGAAACTATTACTTGTAGTGTCTCATATCATGAAATATTTCAAGCGACAAGCTGTCATTCAGGCACCGCAAATATGCGCTTCATATAACTTTTAAAACAGTTTTGCAAATACACTGCCAGCGTCATCGTTTTTTTGTCCCAATCGACAAAGTTTATGACTTTATTACTGCCACTCTCGTGGCTTTTTGAGGAAAGGCCCAGAATATTCTCATGTGTCGGCTCCGACTCAATAAACATAAACACGTAGCTAACTTTCGCTAATAAATCGTAATTAATTTTCGTGAAACGGCTCTCGCTAACTGCCCAACAGCAGTTAGGCTGCGTCTGTCAATGCTAGCGCGAGGAAAAGTCGACAGGAACAAGCTTACAGCTTAGTCTAGTCCGACGTCTTGGACCTGATCGTTGGTTTTCGGTTCCTGTGCACATTAACGCAGAACTTTCAAAACGTAAAAAAGTTAAGTAAAACGTTCAAAGTGTAGGTTTTTTCAAACATCACTCCTCAATCCGCAAATTATTTATGTGTACATATACTGTTTACCAGTGAAACTAGAGAACGTTTTTAGTTTGTGGGATCAACTGTTATCTAAATTACAAAATATATTCACAAACTTTGACGCAGACTTCACAGCAAACTGTTAGTGTAAAGACCAGTTGAGTGTTTCTTGAATATTTTGTCCCTAATATTGGCTATATGATAGCGAGTGTTCCATTCGAAACAAAACGGTAGAAAAGTTTCTACACACGCGGGTGTAGGATCATATAAGGAGAATTTGTGCTTACACGAGCCAAACAGTGAAATTTCTGTTCCTGAATATATATTCCCAACTGCTACGACCGTCGTCGTGTGCCAATGGAATGTAACGAATCCGACCATGCGTATCCGGCGAGTCGCCATACGATGGCAGAACAAGTGTCGCCCGGTGACAGCAGCTGTACCTACCTGCGTAGCGTACCTCGCTGACAACGTCAATGTTTTGATTTCAATTTATTGCCCTCCCGCATCGCCGAACAAATAATGACCGTGATGTCATGTTCCTCGTGAGCACCTGCTGTCGAAACAAACAGATACAGCTTCACCTGGCTTATCATCGTCATCACGCATCATCATCAGAAGCAGCGGCAGCTGCTGTCATCCCAAATGTTGGTCCCGAACGAACGCAGGCATAATTTGAATTTCCAATTTACGTTTTGTAACAAAACGTTTTACCTCTTTTTTTTTGCTATTTGTGTTCGAAGAAACGAGGACCAACACTATCACCCTAATTCACCTCTGGTTAGGCTGCCAAGAGTTTTATGCAAAATGTATTGTGGACATTTTGTAGCAGATCTGTCCGGGTATCGACTATTTGGGGTAGTAAAAGTTGATTACAATCAACACACGCGGTCAGGTTGAGGGTCGATAAAAGCGAACCAACAGTTGACGCTTTGAGGTTTTCTAACTCAACAACAAATACGCTTAGCGAGAAATGAAACTATGTATATGTAACCTCTTTCTCTCCACTGTATGTCAGTATTTTTTGTTTTGTTTTCGCATGCTCAGTTGTATTCAAATTGACGTCGAAACAAGAACCATTGCGCAAGCGCGCTGTACAGTTTTATGAACAATAGCAAAATTTCGGCAGTCAGTTAACTGTTAAGTATTTTAAAAGCGGCCTCTACTGTGTTAAATGTTCTGCGAACCTTAACAATGTTTCGCAAGAAAGGTAGTGGAAAGTAATTCGTTCTTCTTGTCTAAATCACGGTTCAAGCCCAGTGGTTTGGCTGTCAATCAAGAACAGTACCGTAAACTTGGGGGGCTTTGATCATCCTACCTCTTTTTTAGCGCTCGTAGTGCTTGGGATTTGTCGTACTCTCCACTGATTTTGTTGATATATGTCTACATTGTTACTATTCATGCATTTCCTGCTATTTGAAGGGTGTTTTTCATGCTAAGATAATCATTGAAAATTAAGTGTATTTTTGACGATTTTTGTTGCATGCAAACAATCGGCTCAAGCAGATTCAAAACAACAAGTTGCAATACGTAAAGTTTTTTTTATTTTGTTCCCAGATAAGTTCTTAAGATCTAAAAATATTATAACAATGGTTTTCATTATTATTTTTGCAAGTTTTTCCTCGAAGGCAATGTTGAGTCCCAAATATCTCCACAGCGTATTATATATTTTCTTTTTAACAACAACCCAAGACGTAACGTAATATGCAAATTCGGACCATTGCATAAGCCATATTTCATGTGGCCTAGTTTTTGATGATTTTAGATTACCTTCCCTCTCCGTGGATAATCATTCATATATATTCTAAAAATTTTGTATAAATCTTGGACATTCGCCAACATAAACTGTTCACGTAGAATGTGAATGGCCCCCAAATTGCTTTCCATATTTTTAAACTCATTTAAGTTGTTTTAGGCTGTTCAATTTAGTTGAATCAGAGAAGTTTTACTACAAATTTATCAAAATAACGAAGAGATCAAAGTCACCCGGAATAATATTTGGTGTAAAAATTCTAGATGTTTAAAAACAGCAAAATTGTTGCTAAACTTTTGAAGTAGTGACTGGATCTTGCTCAATGCATGTCAGTACTTATTTAAAAAATATCGAAGAATATTGTATTCAGTATATTCTGAAAATATTTCAGATATATTCAAAAAGTGATCAAAGTCACCCCAGTTTACGGTACTAGAATGTTTGAAACGTTGGTTAAATTTCTTTGAAAACACCATGCTCATGGAAGGCTTTGATTAAATAAAGCATCATTACATTACGCACAAAACACAATCACTCGACTACATTTGTTGTTAATATACACAACGTAATTAACCATGAATTCGTAGAATTGAAAAATGCATTCGAAAAATCAACGTAAAGGCCGTACACCGCTCTTATTTCGGCATCATGGAAAAACTTCCTAGGATTAAGAATTACGGACATGTCTCGAGTGTTCATTAATTTTTTTCTTCACATTAAATATAACTTCATAATAAATAAACCAGGTTTTCTAGGGGTACATCTGTTGTTTTTTTTTACAACTATAGAAAAAATTTCAAAATTTTAGTTGTTACCAGTTGTACAATAAAGTTGCTTTTGACGCAGGTAATCACCGTAAGTTCCGAAATTCAATCATTTCTACTAACTGCTTTCGAAGAAGACTTAAGAGCTCAACTTATGAGACAAAAATAATAACTAATTATGAAAGGACAAAAAATAAAAGGGGTGATGAAAATGGCAAACATGATAGAAAATGACGAAAAAATGGTCAATTTTTCAAGAATGAAAAATAATAAAAGTTATTATATAATATAATAAAAAAAAACTGAAAATCTATATTGTTTTTGGCACATTTCAAATACATCGATACACCGTGTCCCAGTGCTGAGTCGAGAAAATTTCCAGCTCGTAAAGATACTCGACCAGATCGGGAATCGAATCCGATATCGCGACCGTGTGGGCAGACTTGTTTTTTCTCCTCAGAAAATCTCTAGAGTGTAGAAAAATATCTTTCACTGTGAAAACAATTGCTCTCACACTGGATAGCGAATCAACGCACATACTAGAAAAGAACGACGGACCAGGTGTTTCCGGTGAGCTTCCAAAAAGTACCGTGGTGGAAACTTAAATCTCTCTCATGAGAGACAATGAACTATGGTGTACTTTCTAACACGTTTGGACATTACGCACGATAATTACACATCAGAACTATCTGCGGTGCTATTTACAGTTTGTTTCTTGAGCATGGCAGAAGAGGGAAGAGATTGGATAGCAGTGGGAGAAAATAAAAGACTTACGTCGAATTCGTTTTTGCGGTGTAGCTACACGAGGACTACACTTTTGCCAAATTGTTTCTCGTCCGTGTACACTGTGGTGTACTTTTGCGTATTCTCTTTAGTGTGATTCACCCCATTTGTTTCTCTCAGATCTGGGGTGAGCTGGAAGTGTGTTCGTCTCTCTGTAAGTGTTAGAGCGAAGTGCAGAACGAAGCTGTGTGGTGAAAGGATTGCTACACGCAGACACATATTGAAAGAGAAGTGCGCTGTGAATTTTTTTCCCGCTCTTTCCACATACTGAAGAGAGTGTCAAGCATGCGTGTGGGAAAGCTAGCCGATCGACATCGCTAACCACAGAGCCACGGAGACCACTGCGAAAAAAGGTGTTGTACACAAATGACGTAACTCAAACATAAAGATTTCAGACCCCTTCCCCCTCTATGTAACGATGAATAACGTTCGATATGACTCCTCTTTCACCTGAAATTTCATAACAGCTGTATGACAACCTGCCTTCCCTCCAAATTTTCAATTTTGAGTAAACATCACAGTTACGAAACTGTCTCAACTACCCTACCCCTTCCCCCTATGTAACAATAAGTAACGTAGAGTCAACCCCCCTCCTTCCTTACATGCGTTACGTAATCTGTGTACGACGCCTAACGACAAATTTGACGTACAGTTAATTCCATCTCGAGTGTATAACAAAGTTCATATGTTTCAACGACATTCTCAAATTTGACCTAATGTTTGGAAAATTGTTCATATAAGGTCACTATGCAACTTTGGTACCTATCGGATCGACCCTCAGTCCTTAAGACCTTCCTCTCTTTTGATAGGAGTGCCATTTTTCGTCAAAAATTCTTAATACTCTTTCAATTATGGCTACTGAAATCTAAATATTATTTGCTACATTATGTTTAAAGAAAGTTAGTCAGGGAATCTAGCAAAAATATCAATTCAAACGGCAGTGTTGTCGGCTTACAGCATTGAACTTGAGGTTGAGCTTGACGACCGCACACTTCGTTATTGCTTCTCCTTGATCGATGTGAGCTAGTGAAGTTGTACAAGAAACCACGTATATGGCTATTGGGGATTAGTTTGCCATCTTCAGTGTGCAATAACTATCGTTACGGTAAGGAAGGATGTTGTAAGGAAGGAGACGTAACAGACCGGGTTTTCTTCAGCATCTCCACTACTGCGACAGAAAGGACAGGTTGTATCACCGTGGTAAGAAGCGGTAGAAGGTAGCTCATTACGCAGGCGAACAAGGTATCTTCAATGTCAATCCACCACTCGAAAAATCCTAATGTTTAAACATTTGTTTATGTCCAATCCCGAATTCTCTCGAGAAAGCAAACGCACTTCGTAAAATGCGATTCTTTGATAAGAACATTGTGTAGAAGGTAAAAAGGTATGTATTGTATATACGATATTTATCGAACGAACCTCTGAATCGCAACGTACTAGAATAGAACCAACGGGAGAGTAGTTTTCGAAAGTCACAACACACCGAAAATCCTTAGATAAGCAAAGCTCACCCGGGTCGAAGAAACGTTTAACCCGGAGGGGACGAGAAAGGTGACTAAGATAGTTCGAGACCGCTTCCTCTCCTGGAAGGGAGGGGTCGCATACAAATGAAACACAAATTTCTGCACATCTCGAAAACTAACTAAATAAATGGAACCAAATTTGGCATGTAGATGTTTTTGAGGCTGACATATATGTCCATGATGGTTTGACACCCCTCCCAACAAATGAAACACAAATTTCTGCACATATCGAGAAATAATCAAGTAAATGGAACCAAATTCGACATGTTAAGGTTTTTGGGAGTAAAAAATATTGTATTTTCATGGTGGTTTGACACCCCTCACACTGCTGGATGGGAGGGCTTCTATACAAATCAAACACAAATTTCTATGGTGGTTTGCCACTCCTCCGTATTCTGAAAGGGAAGAGATATTTCAACCAGTTTTTTCGAAAAACAGCCTAAAATGATCGGGATGTGCACAGGAGCCAAAAATTGACTCCAGACGCCATTTTTAAATTTAAGATGGACTTTCGATTTCTAATATGGGTGTTTCCGGAGCCAGAATGACACCGAGATGCCAGAAAATGCCATTTTGAAATCCAAGATGGCGACAACCGGTTTTCAAAGAACAGCGGAAAATGACCTAATACTCCCAATATGGGTATTTACGGTATCGTAATGATGCACTGAAACCACAAATCGACCTCAGACAGCATTTTGAATTGTAAGATGGCAACTTCCGGTTTCTGGAAAACAGCCAAAAATGACCAAACACCATCCAATATAGATACAGGCATGGAGAAAATAATAAATACACTTGCAGTGTTGGATAATTTTTCGTATTTGCGCACTGATTTTAATTGTTGTAGGATGTTATGTTACGTCATTATGATCCGCAGACACTCTTTTTAAAAGAGGCACGGAGAAATGACTGAAGAAATTTCTTTGTCGGTGATTCCGATTTTTTTTTGCGTGAGTTAGTGTTTTTAAAGTGGCGACAAAAATAAATACACTATTGAAATATATATATACAAAACAATCCAAATTAGCTTTATTTCTCTACATATTGTTAGCGAAGTGATTTTTTACGTTACAAAACTCACTTTTAAAATTTTGTGGCCTGTTTTTTGTTTTGTAAAGCCATATTCAATCTTCGTGGAATGCTTACCACCAGGTTTTCACGAGTAGAAGCTGAACTAGCATTTCACGCTGCCTCTCCGACGTTCCACAAGTCTGTTTTATTCTTTGGATGATGCTTTGCAACCTAAACTTTTCTAATATTCCATATAACTTCTAAAAGATTTAAATTAAAGTCTGCGCTGGTCAAACTAATAATTTTTTATTTTCGTTTGAGAATCATCTTCGTGTTTTCAATGCTGTATGTTTAGGATCGTTACTCTCCAACGAAGAAGCATGTTTTCTTTGGCATACGGAAGCATTGCGCTACGTAAAATATCTACACAGTCGTTAGTATTCATAGTCTATGTTATAAAATCAACGGGTTCCAAACCAGCATCAGAAAACAGTATTACACCGTTCTGTGGTCACTTCCAAATTTTACTACTTTCGTGGTTAACTGTTCATTGAAGGCAGTATTTACCGGTCTCCTCACCAGCTGCTGACCGTTTGAAACAAAAAGGTTAAATTTCGACTCATCCGCCCAAAACACGATATGCCATTTAGTTGCACCCTAGTTTGAAAACTTTTTAGAAAATTCAGTTCTTGCTAAAATTTGTCGCTTTTGAAGTAGAATAAAGTTTCCTGTGTACCTAGGTGGTCGATTTTGCTTCCATATGCCGAAAAAAACATGTAACTTTGCCGGATCTCTATGCAGTATAACGATCCTAAACATACAGCATTGAAAACACGAAGATGATTTTCAAACGAAAATATAAAATTATTAGTTTGACCAGCGCAGACTCCTAATTCAAATCCTTTAGAAATTCTATGGAAGATTGGAAAAGTATGGGTTGCAAAGCATCATCCAAAGAATAAAACAGACTTATGGAACGTCGGACAATCAGCGTGAAATGCTAGTTCAGCTTCTACTCGTGAAAACCTGGGGGTAAACATTCCACGAAGATTGAATATGGCTTTACGAAACAAAAAACAGGCCACAAAATTTTGAAAGTGAGTTTTGTAACGTAAAAAATCACTTTGCTAACAATATGTAGAGAAATAAAGCTAATTTGGATTGTTTTGTATATATATTTTAATAGTGTATTTATTTTTGTCGCCACTTTAAAAACACTAACTCACGCAAAAAAAATTCGGAATCACCGACAAAGAAATTTCTTCAGTTATTTCTCCGTTCTTCTTTCAAAAAGAGTGTCTGCAGATCTTAATGACGTTACATAACATCATACAACAATTAAAATCACTGCGCAAATACGAAAAATCATCCAACACTACAAGTGTATTTATTTTTTTCTCCATGACTGTATATGCGGAATCAGAATGACGGATTTTGAAATCCAAGATCACGACTTTCGGTTTCTGTAAAATAGCCTAAAGTGACCGAATACTACCCAATAGGAATATTTTTCGGAACCGGAATGATGCAAGAAGCTAAAGCTCTCTAGAAAGGGGAATGCAGAAAAGTAGATTTTCTTATACAAATTTTCCTCCAAATTTGAAATGTCTGCGCCATGCGTAGACAAAACCAATCGACTTCCGGTAACTTTAGTATTGTTTAGAACCACAAATGGAACCAACTAAACTTGGTTCTGAAAAATCGATCACTTTGCTCCATCTTATTGTACATACTGGAAATGACCCTCTTCCCCGTTTTCGTCCATTCCTTTGGATAGATTTTCTTTCTTTTGTGAATAAAGAAACAACTGCTTAAAGTTTTCGTTCATTTTATTTCTGCATTCTTCTCCGCGCTCGGTCGTATTTCTTTGCCTTCTTCTACTAGCCTCTCGTTTCGGGTAGCTCTCAAAAGATTCACTTCCCATCTGGATTGTTTTTTTTTCTCCCTAGAATACACTAGCGCTCTGCGGGCTGGTCTATTGCAATCTTGGCCGCGTTGCGGGTCTGTTTTATGCTCGCTCATGCTGATTCATCAAAGGGAAACGGGATAAACAAGCGACAAACCGGGTAACCGAAAACTTGACATGATGGAGAGTTTTATGGAAATTTTTCTAGGATGCTATTTTTTCGGCTACTAATTTATTTTTTTTTGCACGGTTCAAACCGTTTTGTTTCAACCGGAAAGGACTGATAGAGCTAATTATTAGTGTATAGTAAAGTGTGTTGGTTATTGTTCAAGGGGTTTCATCGCTTGTATTCTTTTTTTGCTCTCCTATGATTGGTTGTAAGCACAATGTTTAATTCTGTTCTCGTCCGAGTTTCGATACAAAATGGTTGACTTCCTATGGGTTATTTTTTGTTGGGAGTTACTTGCAGTGCTTATTGTGTTCAATGGTTTGTTCGTTTACTGCTAGGGGTGTTGTTGTTTCTAGGTTGTTTTTTCGAAAATAAGATTATAAGGAGGGAATAACCAAGGGGTAAATTAGTTTCCATTTGCAAAGTAGGAAATTAGCATGGAAATTGTGTGTTTGGTTTGTTGGTGTATGTGTGTGGTTCTGTGATTCAGTGAATTGTTGTGTGAATGTTCTGACCTATTAGAATGAACGTGTCGAAGAGTGTTATTACACCTATACCATTGTAAATTGATATGTATCAGTGTTGCAAATGTGTATGTTCGTGTTTCGTTTTGTTCTGTTGTTGCTATTTTTAAAATATTTCTTACTCGATACGATGGAAATGAAATGCGATATGGTTTCGTATAATTCTTACAATTTGTTTTTTTTTGTTTGTTTGATGCAACAATATACAGTGGGTCTGGATGATAAAATATGCAATAAATACTGCTGCTGGAACTAATCTGCCACACTTATGCTAATTATAATTGTATCACCTAAGCAGGTTCCACAGGTGCTTGCGTGGTACCTTTTCCCTCTCTATGTGTTAGTTTTCGCTACGGTAAATCAGTATTTACAATAGCAGGGTTAGTAGATCCTAGTGGTTTTGACGCTATATATTAGATGTTGTTCTCTGTATTTATTGCTAACATCATTTCGGTTTCATAGAATAGTTTTAGTGTCATTTTTTTGTTCTCTAACAGTTTACTTCTCATATTTAACAGCATTATCTAAATGTTTTTTATTTTCTTCTTATTATACCACTCGCCTGTTTCCGTTCACTGCTTTTTTAGTTACCTTCAACATACAAACTATTTCCTAAATTTTACAATTTTTCTCTATATTAAACACTTGTTTTTATTTTTTTTTTTTATTTTCAGGAAGACATATTTTTACGATTGTGATCTTATCTTGCTTATTTTGTTGGTCACACCACAATGCACTGCATCTAATATGCTTGGATAGAATCACACGAAAGCCATAGTCAGCAGAGGTTGATTTTTTCCCGATGTGGTCGGAAACTGATGTGTTACGTTTTTTTATTGTTATTCTAGTAATTGTACCTCGAACATTTTCTATTTCGTAAAATATTAATCATATAGTTCCCAGGGGAAATCAGATTAGAATTTTCTTGGATTCAACAAAGCGAACGCCAAACATCAGTTGTCCTACCAAATCTCATCAACATACCTAGATACTACCTAAACGGTGTTTGTGAGTTTAGTATTACGACACACACACGCTTCGACTTCATCGCTCACTCTTGTTCAACACATTCCTACAGGAATTAAGCGGTTTTGTTTCAGTATATAATTTACATAATAAAAGTAACAACCACCATCGCTGCCATTTTGCGCTTCTAACACTCTCTAGTATGCACACATTCAGCCAGACTTTTCTGTAAAGAGGGCGGCACAGACAGATCCCAGATGCCACAACGACGTCAGTACAGTTTTGAGTATAGCTCCAGTTTTTTCTTATGCGCGCCCATCCTGAAGTTTGGAGGGAGATATTCTAACTACTCACAACTAACGTCGAACACAAATCAAATGTATTCATTTGCACTACAATGTACAATGGCTAAGTAGGTATTACTTGCTAGCTTGCTTTGAAGCCGGTTTTGCTGGTATTAAAGCCTTTCAGCACGTTAAAACTTACGCGATCACACCCACCTGCTCGCTAAATATTTGGTTCCGACCATAGTTTTCCTACTTACATTAGTGAACGAATAAAAAAAAATGGCAAAAAATAACTCGAAAACTTCAACGCTCTTCGCTTATGTCGGTGAAAAAACGTAACCTTTTCCCGTTTTGCTCTGTGTCCATCATTCACAGTATCAATATAGATATACATAATGGATATAGTGTAACAGTGGCTTAACAATGTCATCGAGTAGGAGTTAATTTTTACAAACCTTTCATTTACAATGAGTTTACACCCTGCAACAGGAAAGATGAGGGCTGTTTTGCTGAACTACGCTGCTGCCATATGCAGTTAATGGTGAAGCCGAAAACGAAGCGTATTTGGAGATATTGGACGATATCGTATGATGCTGATGATGATGACGTGGATGGGTTTCGCTTGCTGTTTGCCGGGCTTAACGTCACGTAGGCGATGCTCGGGGCAGCTGCTGGTGCCACCGCACGAACGGAACAGCGGCCAGCAGTATCAGCATAAGGTGGTGGCCGTGCGACCGCGGACCAGCTCGGCTCACTTCCGGCCAGACCACCTGCACTTCGGCCATCTTGAAAATGCTCAACAGACGGTGGGCGGACATCTCGACGTGTTGGGTGTTGATCTGGTGACTGATGGTTTCGAGGATCTTTGTACAGTGGTCCTGCGGGGGAGATTGTGCGGAATGGTTTGGTAATTAGTAAAGAGATAACGCTTTTCAAACTCACTTAAAATATTTCAACCAAAATATATAAAATTTCTAAAAAGTCCAAAAGCTTGATGGTGAAATGAAAAAATAAGTAGTAATACATTGTGAGGCCAGTTTTTGCAGTAAAAACTTGCCTGACAGAGTAAACTCTACACTCTACATGTGAAATTTGTACTCGTTTCTTTGAAAGAAATAACGAAAAATTCTTCTTTTAGTAACAAATTTGTTACTTAAAAAGTAATAAGATTCATTTCAGTCAAATAACGACACATATTATGGTCGTAAAGTTGCTTTCATTTCCAATTCATCCGGTGTACACGCATTAGTTTGTTTGTCGAACAGATTCGGAATAGAGGTATACATTTACGTAGAATTGCTTCTTTATAGGTCTATAGGGTGTAAAAAAAAATCTAAAATCGAAATTATGTGCAATAAAAATTCGATCAATTTTTAATGGATTTCTTTTGATTCCACATCAATTGATTAGAAAATAAGTTACGTGTTCATCAAAACGTAAACAGCTAGAATTCTACGATGCTATTGAACAATTGAAAAATGTAGAACCTTGTTTTAAACGCAGACTGCTATACTATATACTGCTATACTATATATTATGAATGTTTTCTGAATCGGGATGATACCCAGAGGCCGAAAGTTGACCCTAGGTACAATTTTAAATTTCAAAATAGTGACTTCTGGTGTCTGGAAAACAACCTTATACAACCAAATATGGGTATTAGTGTAATTGGTATGATGTACAGGCGCCAAAAACCATCCTGGATACGATATTCAATTACTTGGTGGTGAATGATGATCAAAAGCCATAACCCAACATTAGATGTCATTTTTCCATTTTAACTGTTTTTGAAATCACCCTAGTAAAACATAAATGAACCATTTTAAAATTAAGTTTTAAGACTCAGACAAATAATTTACAGTTGAGTTTATTTTCTACAAAGCTGGGAGTTAATCGAATTATGCCTTTTTTCCTGTTTTCGACGAAAACAAAACAGCTTGGATATTGGGAAGAACATTTTCTTGGGCAATTAGTGACGCCGGATAAAAGCTCTTTCTGTTACTCGTTCTGGCAAGTTGCCACTTGCCGGATGATTCGCGTTCTATTAACTCTAGCAGCGTTCCCAGCCAATTCCATAACATCCACAGCAAGGTGAATTGTAGCAGCCAGATTGATAGCTACTCTTGTACCAACCCGCATAAATTACGAGTACTGGCCGTGACGTTTGTAACCGTCGGTTACAGAATCCAGTATGATTTTTATTTGTGCTTAAATGTTTAGTCATACTTTCACGTTGATATTTAAGGGTTATCATAAGTAGGGTTAGTAAAATGTATTGGTATGTAAATGGTATAGGTAAGTAGGGTTAGTCAAAATAAAATAAGTAGAAATACCAGAAATTGTAAGCACACTGAACAATATAAACATCACATAGTTGGTACAAGTGGGTGGTAAAATGGGCAGCACCCATCCAGTATGACAGATTTGTTGAGGAGGAGGAAAGCTTTTATACAGATGGGTGTCAAATTGATTGAGGCGCGAAATATCGCGCATCCATCGAAAAAGATTGGCGGAAAAAAGAGCGCGAAGAGCCTTCTTGCTAGCCCAAATTGCCAGCCATCATCAGATAGTATCTGGTAGTCGTGTGCATAACGTTGAAATCTAGAAAATTAGAAGAGTTCTTGTACGAGTTGTCAGTGGCAACATGAGTTGTTGCGGCCCGTAATTGGCCAAGCGAACGTAGTTTAGACCGTGGCATACGGTTAAAGCAGCACACGACCGGCCTAGCGAGCCCTGGATGCACGCTACGTCTAACCCGTAAAGGACCAGCGACAGTCCTCTGGCTTAGAGCCATCACCGCAAAGGAGGACTTACCCCTCTCGGCACGGTCACTCCGGTATCGTCCTGGGCCTGTCGATCTACTCAACGAGGGAAGACCAGAGAGAAACACCAGCAGACTACGTTTGAGTTGGCTACCTCCCCGCTCCCCGCCTTCGTCGATAACCACAGCAGCGTCAACCCTCAGCAGCAACGAAGCAGAGCATTACGCCGCCGCAACGGCAGCAGCGTCGCCCACACCGAGCAGCAGCAGCGTCATCTTAAGCAGCGGTACGTACCGATCATCAGCCATCCCCACACCCACACACAAACACACTCACAATAGAAAATATTAATAAATCACTCAATATTCTCGTTCAAAAATAGTTCTTTTCAATAAAATAGTTTCCTTTACATAATTAAGTGCATTTTAAATATAAATCAGAATACAATAGCCCAAATAGCAAGGTGAAAGTAGTCTGCACCGTTGATCGCGAATCCCCGCTGATTACCCAGTAGTAAGCCGATCCTGGGACCATCGTCACAGGGTCTCTTGCTACTGAGCTTTCCCGGTACAGACTATAGAGTAAAGAAGTCAGTAACACGTTAGAAGCCTTAGAACAGGCTGTACGTCTTCTCTACGTTTACCACCCACGTTATAGGAACGTAATCGTAAGTGGGCGGGGTTCCGTACTCGGTATTATGAAAAAAATTAAAAAAAAGTTTAGCTCCGCTGCGCGTACCTAAAAAAATGTAAATTCTTCAATATTACGAATCTTCAAATAAATTTTCAAATCATCGGCGTAAACAAGTCTGCAACCAATTCCCAGAGCGCTAGCCGCGTTGTTAAAAAAGATGATAGTGGCCCAAGATTACTACCTTGCGGTACATCAGATTTGTTCGTGAAGGAAGTAGAGACAGTAGCACCGAGCTTAACCTGAAACGTTCTATCACACAGAAATGATTCCAACCACTTGACGAAACGTGACGATGCTCCCAATCGCGATATTTTTTTCAGCAGTATACAATGGTCGATGCGATCAAAAGCTGCTTTTAGGTCGGTGTAAATAACATCGACTTGCGCTTTGCGTTCAATTTCAGCGATACAGTTTGATGTGAAGTCCATGAGGTTCGTTGCTACGGAACGGCCAGGTATAAATCCATGCTGATCGGAGGAAATGCAATTTTTCGTGCAGTGCTCACAATAATTTCGAACAACTTAGATGCCACACACATATCAGTAATTTCACTATGGTTTCCTATATTTTGAGGTTCACCACTCTTGAAGACTAGGAGTGCTCCCAAACCTTGGGAAATTTTTCTCGCATCAACGATTGATTTAATATGCAGCAAAGTGGTGTAGCCAGAGTCTCTGCACGACGGGATAAAAGTACAGCCGGTATTTAATCGGGACCAGCGGAAGGAAGTTTTCAGATTTCTTGCAGCGGTGAAAAGCATTTGAGGCGTTATTTCAAAAATGTCAAGGTCAATGAGGTTAGCTGGAACATTGGCAACGGCGCGACTTGCGTTGTCGTTAGATACACAATCAGAAGCAAATACTGAAGAGAAAAATTTTCCGAAAAGCTCACATGAATCAGTTAGATTCGATATCATCAAGATAGGTTTTTCGTAGGGATTGTGGTTCCCTTTCGTTTTGAATTTATTAAATGCCAAAACGTTTTTGGATTTCTCCACCAGTCAGTTTGAACATTCAGGACATATGATTTGTACAGGCTTGAATTCAACTTTCGATACTTTTCACTTGCACGCTTGAAATTTTGTATCGAGTCAGTTGACCGCCGGCGACGCACTTTTCGTAGGCAAGCGTTCCGTTTTCGTTTCAGTTCTCTTAAGTGGCAAGAGGTCCATGAAGGGTAAGAAGGTCGTTTGGAAAACGGTAAGTTTTCGTTGAACCATGAACAAATAACTGAACAAAAACTTTCGGCCATCCGATCAACATCATCAGTTTCCAAAAGAGTTAGCCAATCAAGACATAAGTAGAGAATTCTGCGGAATCAATTTTGCGGTAATTTAATTCGCGCCTGCCAATTATATCACAGGAACACGCAACCTCATGTTTAGCAGGAATAAAAACCGTTGATGGCGAATGATGCGAATCAACCGGCACTACCGGGGCAACAAATCTGTTAGCAGTCAATTGAGTGTCCGAAGAGTGGAATACTAGATCTAACACTCGGCCGAGATGGTTACGATGTAAATTAGCCTGGCTTAAATTCAAGTAGTCCATCCCGTCAACGAGTGCGGCACTTGCTGTAGAAAGTTGAATAGAATTCTCATGTTGAATAATGAAATTGCAAGTATTTGAAATCTTTCATTCTGCGTTTCACTCTATTTTTGATATCTCGGAAGACGGTACTCTACGTCGAAATCACAAGCTGAAATCATTCAAGGTCATTTCTCTGGCCTATAAACAAAATGTGAATGGTCGGTTCTTTAAATTCGATGATGTAATTCGTTCCATACAGTCATCGCCAACCTAATGGGCATTTCTGCAGTCGGGATAACCGAAAATCCACCCCTAATGCCATGTTGAAATCCAAAATGGTGATTTCCGGTATCAGGAAATAAAACAAAAATGGCCACATACCACCTAAAATGAGTATCTATGAAATCAGGATTATATCTAAAGGCCGTAAGCCGACTCCAGAAGCCATTTTATTTATTAGTGCCTAGTACACAACCAGTGGCTTTGTACACAACCATTCTTTTTTTTTGCTTTATATAGTATGCAAATGTTAATGATTTTGATAAGTCTTTATATGACTTTTGGAATCACATCATTACACAAGAAATACAAAAGGGTTTGCCTTCTTGCAAACGGATTCAAGACATGTTGAAAACACAGACTCATCGGTTTAGGGGAATCAAACAAATTTGAAGTTCCACCTGTATTAATTTTCTTCTATCTATAGATTCGATTTTCCCTAAGCTTCATCACGTTAATTATGAACAAGACTCATTTGTACAGCTTTCGCGTTCGTTGTCTGGTCGACTTGTTTTGTTTATTGTCACGATTTGGAGTCACAACCTTTTTGTAAGTCGACAGTCAGGCTCGTTTTTTGGCTTGATTCACATTTGTAGACGACACTCCCAGCTTGCTTACAACATCTCGGACGGAAAGTTTGGTATTTCGCTTGAAGCTGCTGGTCACTCTTTTCGTCGTTTATGCGGCCTTTGCATTTCAATTTCCCCCCGGTCCTGTCTTCTTGCCTTGGTGATGGTTGATTTGACCACATTCAACAATTTTGCCAACTTGGAGTGCGAGTTGTTTTGACTTTCGCAATACTTTATCAAAATTTTGATGCGTTGCTTCTTTTGTTTCGACGCCATTTTCACAACTTAACAGTAAATAAAAAAAAACATTCGTTTATGGGGACCTAGACGGTAACGTTTTAATCGCAATATATTTTATATCTTTATTTTGCCAATATCAAAACTGTCATAGAGGACGCTCTTGGATGTCATCAATAAAGTGTCATCGCTCAGTACATTTTTCCCCTGCTTTTGACGTAGAATTACGTCTTCCAGGAAGTTCGACTACATAGGGATGTAAAATGAAAATTCAAAAACGGAAAAGGAGACAAAATTTGTCCCTTTTTCAATGCTCTAAAGTCGTTCAGTTTTCAATGGATTCAATCAATTTAAAATTTAGCCATGCAACTGCCCAAATGCAGAAAATTGTAATTTGATTATAAAAAGCATTGTACTAATTTAAAATTGTCAAAACTTGTTGAAAAGCAAATTTAGACCTCCGATTGGTCGCTTAATGCTTGCTTTCTCTAGCATTGTCAACATAATTTCATACCTAGTAAACAGGGAATGCTTCATTTGGGCTTTAAAAGAGACTGCTTCTGCTCAAACCGATCATTTTACTAGTGGATGGCGACAAAGATGGTCCTAACAAGGTGGCAGCAGCGGTAGTGTGGTAGCAGCGTTAGTGGTAGGTGCAGCGGCATGTCCTCTAGTAAAAGACCAAAAAGGTATCAGCCTTCTGTGCAAACATCTCAATAGAGTATAGCATCTTGGATCTGACTTTTTTTTATCAGTAAAGGATAGTGAATTGGGGCAATGTAAGCAAATGCTCCGGGCTCCCGACTCAAAGGCCCCCTAGTCCTAGGCCAGACATGAGAACGGGAAGACAGAGTGAAGAACTTACTATAGTCGTCACCTTCTCGCGGAGCGTGTGATCATTTCACAATCTGTGCGTTAAGAAAAGAGAAGCTCGCGACAGTATCTGTCCCGGGCCCCAAGCGCCTAATTCCAGCCCTGAGGATAGTCTAAATTAGAAAATTCTTCCTGTAGCTTCACAAGGAGCTGATGCTGCAACTGGTTTTGTTTTGAGCAATTTCACAAAAAACGGGCAATCAATTTAATGGACCATTTATAACTTGACTGCAACTTTGCATAGATGTTTCTATGGGCAAAGGATGCCATTTTGTAATATTGGTTTAATGTTTTGGAACACGACTAATTTTTGAGAAGTCACAGCTTCTCCAAAACGAACCACTAAACATGCTAAATCTGTGAAACCGAAAGCTAGCCAGTTTTATAACAAACTTCTGACCAAATGATCGGGATGTGTTATTATGGATGATGAAGCCTACATCAAATTAGACTTCAAGACTCGGCCAGAACCGTTACCGAAATTTTATACCAAACCGAAGGATGGATGTCCCCGATTGAGTGAAAGCCATTCACATCGAAAAATTCGACAAAAAGCTGTTGCAAGCCATTGTCGAACGTGGAAAAATGTCTCGTCCGTTCGATTCGACTGCCACAATAAATGGCAAAATCTACGTGAAAGATTGTTTTGCAGAAAATTGATTAAAAAGCATTACAATCGTACAATCTTTTGGCCTGATCTTGCTTCCTCTCATTACTTCAAGGGTGCGTTAGAGTGGCATCGAACAAACAATGTCTCGTATGTACTAAAAAAGATGAGTCCACCAAACTGCCCTGAAGCTTTCTCAATCGAAATTTTGTGAACTTTTACGAAGGCAAAGCTAAGGAACATATAAAACCAGCGGAAAATGTTTTAAAATTTAAGAAAGATTGGCCAAAAATGGTGAAAATGGTTGGAGAAAGCACTGTGCAAAAGTCTATGGGCGGTGTTAAGAAAACAGAAGGGTTGTGTGCAAAGCCATGATCACAAGTTTGTGGCCAAAACAATTTAATGCATCTTCAGAGGAAGTGGCCGCCAATGTACCTCAACAATGTAATGATTTGTTTGGATCAAAATCAGACTCAGCAAGTCTGCTGCTATCACCGCTGCTGGTATTTGCTACTGCTACCGCTCTTGTTAACCCCTGTCAGTTTTTGGGTTCCTAAGTTTGGATAGTCCTTCCCACAAGCCGTTAGTAAAATGATTGGTTTGAGCAGAAGCAGGCTCTTTTATAGCCGAAGTAGTGCATTCCCGGCTAACTAGGTATAATATTTAGTTGACCGTGTCAGGGAAAGCAAGGTTAATGTAACCAATCTGAGGTCTATATTTATTATTTATATATTGAAAATTAGAAAAACATATTCTCTTTATTAAACTGTTGGATGAATTGATCGAAAAACCGAAAACGCCAAAAGTAAAGTCTTGTTTAATAAAACAATTTCGTTGAAGACGTTGAGTATATGAAATCAATTTTTCGCAGTCAAATCTAAAACGATCACGATTTTTCGAGTTTGGACCATTGTGCACTGTGAGATTTTTGATTGAATCTTTCCACCTATTATGATTGTCATAAAATATTTTGGAACTTATTTCATGAAATGATGGTTAAAAACGTGCTTCACAATAAGTTTTTCGTTGTTTTCATATCACTTTTTTTTTACTTCACGACCATCAAAAGGGCATTACTCACCAAAGATTCAGGACGTCATAACGAATCGAATGGTGTACTCAGTACTGTACTGTACATATAATAATGGCCTGTTCAAGCACCGTGGTGTGTTTAATTGTAATATGTGTTGTTTGCTTGCTTGCAGTTTGCGTGATGATATAAAAATCACAAATATTGTTCACATTCATGTCAGTCTCCAACGGATTTCATTCATTCTTACAGCTGTCGATTAGAAAACTAGCTATGCGTTTACCAAAATGCAAAAAATTTGATTTGTAATGTACTACCCCTCGAAAAATGGAGCACCTTGTTTATTTCAACTATTAAAAATGATGAATCCGTTTATTAAATGTTGAATACAATTTATTTTCTTTTTTTTTTCAACAGGTAATCATAGGAACCTGTTGTTCCTATGTGCTTAAAATAGTTGCCATAGAAAAATTATAGCCTTATAACCTTTCCTGTGAAATTTGGTGCATGTAGCCAGTAGTGTAGAAATGCATCAACTTACGTCAAAGCGTCACGTCCCGAGTAACGATATTGGGCTTATTAAAGTTTTATCATGCTTGATACAGCCAAGATAAGCGCTAAAAAATTCTGATATAACCAGATTTGTTACTTGGGTAATTGCCCGCCAGTTTGTCGTTTCAACTTTATGTTTACGATAAAACTCATTTAAGTCTTTAAGAAAATGTTGGTGGCTAGCGGCACCAACATTCACAAGAATGGTTAAAAGCTTAAAATTTTTCGTTTTTTCTTAGTTTGAACTGTGGAGCCACACCTGTGCTACTGTCAAGAATAGTAAGGCGCCCATGTTGCTCCCTTGAGGGACACCAATATCAATCGGTCATTAGTTGCTTCTAACATCAATAATAAAAAAATGTTTCCGATCAAACAGGTAACCTTTATCGTTCCCATGTCGAACAAGGTTTTGAAGCAAACCTTAATGGTCTCTGGTGTCAAATGGTTTTTTTCTATGATAATTTTTTAAGATCCGCTCATCGATGAACTAGGTAAAGGCAGTTGCCATCCTGGAACCCATAAAAATTTATTCATTAATTTATTTACTTATTTCATCTGATCTACAGTGATCTACATAAAATGTAATGTGGATGGAGAGAGCTCATTGAAAGTGGTCACAAGTTAACTCTCCTCAAATGTACGTAAAAACCTAATCATCTTTTGGCAAATAAAATAATAACTGTCAGTATCTTCGAATATCTTAAAATAACAATATAGTTCACTCTCGAATTTCCCATATATTTCCGTGAAGACAGACAGGGAACACCCCCTCTTGTGGTGAAAAAGGTAACTAAACTCATTGCACAGTGGTACAGTAAGGCAATTTAGGTGGACATGAGCTTTTCCTGGCGATTTTGGTTTGCGGTTTAAAGCCATAGTTTTTGTAAAAAGTTGTTTCTTATACATAGTCCTCTATTTATGTGCGAATGAGAAATAAAAACAAACTAACTTGTTTTTATTTGCATAAATAATTGTAAACATTCTTTGGCAAACTTGTAGACCAACTAATTCTAAGTAACTTTGTAAAGAAACTTTTTTGTAGACATTGAATTTGGTTTCCAAAAACAGTCTTTTCGCTCTATTTTTTCAATTCAAATTTAAAAACAAAGTTTTCTTCGGTAACTTTTATAAAAAATACGCCAATTTTGACGAAAAAGCATTGTCGGTATATTGTACAGATGAAGAGTTTTCACTATTTCCATTTTAAAAATAGGCCCTTTTGATATATTGATGCCTCCGTTTAGGGCAAACAAAAATAATATTTTTTGGTATCATTTGAAAGAACAAATATTGAATAAATATTGTGAAGTTTAGTTGATCTATAACTGTGCCGATGAATGAATACATTTATTTCTGCAAATAAAAAAGTTAGTTTTTTTATTTAGTCGATTTCAGGACCACCCTTATTTTCATTTGCACATAAAAAATACACTAAACATAAGAAACAAGTTCTTAGAAAAAAAATTTACTCTAAAACCACAAAATCGCATCGAAAAACTCATGTCCGCCTACATTGCCTTACTGTAGTACCACTGTGCATTGTTGTTGAATTTCTGTGAGCGTTTGACCGACACTCTCACACACGAAACTGAATTTACTCAATTTTAGATTTAGTTGACTCAATTTCATACTTTCACAGAAAAAAAAACATGTTGCAGATTCCGTGCGTATATTGTTCGTATGTAAAACCAGTGTTGCTGATTATCACTTCATTACACTGCAACCGTTGTCTGCAACCAGAAGTACTCAGTTCAGTGGCAACAAAGCATGCACTCATAAATGAAACGAACGCGTTGATTGTCCCGTGCCATGGTGAGTGACTCACGTATGAAAAGTTTTTTTTCTCTTTGCACCATCTTCGCTTCGGACCCGATCAGATCAATAGGGAAGACAGAGATTTTTTTTCCGCTGTAATCTCATCACTTAGAATAGTCAGATGATTCGCATCATTCACTTCATTTGCATCGTTCGCACCGTTCGTACGATTTGCATCAGTCATATTCTTCGGGTCTTTTTTTTTTTTGGGTGAACCGAAGCGATAAGCTTTCTCCAGCCAACAGTGCTGCGTAGTTGTAGTTGTGAAAATAGGAAGAGTCTAGCAGTGATGAACTGCCGCGCGTTAAAAACGAAGATGAAGGATGTTGTGGAGGAAAAGGTGCTGCTATAGGGGCAATAGAATATAGGTGCCTTATCGATGCTTTCAGTTTTGTTAAATTCATTTTAAATTTCAGAAACCAATAATCAGTTGACTTCAAGAAACATAAAAATAAAAACATACATTGAAAGAATGTCATTTTTTCCTTTTCAAACATCTCGAACAATACGTGTGAACATCTAAACTAATTCCTTAAACTATATTTCGGAAAATTTATTTTGTCAAGAATACATCCCTTCTCAGATGTATCGAACACCCTATTCGATAAACAGAGAATTCGCTTGCCCACCCTAGGCGGCGACGTTTGCTTGGGTCTTGTACCAATCTATTCTTACCAAAACCAACGGTGTTTTTTTTCCTTTGTAAACGTCATTGGTCTTTCCCGACGCTTCGTTCGCTTCGTTAGATTCGTTCGCTTCAGCTGTTAGTCGAACTGATGGTGAGTAACTTTTTTTCGGGTGGCTGAATGTGTTAACTCAGTGAGATACAATAGCAGGAGAAGAAGTAAAGGATAGAATACACCCAAACAGTTCAGTAAGCACTGTTATTCGCACTTGATGATGCGATAGGCTGCAGCTCTAGTACCAAGACTAGTGACTTGGGCAGCGACGATGATGAATCATGAATGATTGTGATAATCAGCAACTTTGTGTAAAACTAACGCCATTACGGGAGTTAAATATTGATAATTGTTGTTTATTGTTATTTATTGTTAAATCATCTGACACATTGGTGGTCTTAATGATAATATATATTACTAACTAAATGCTAATTAATATTTACAAACGATAAGAAACACTTTAAAAACAATTGAAACACGCTTCAAAAACAATTAAACCTGTCGCCTACGAAGAATTTGTTTGAGTATTGTTACTGAGATCTTAAAATCGAATGAATCTGCTACGACGTTGAAGCTAGCTGACATGAAACGAACGGGGTCGTGTTGCCCACCGTTTTGTTACCGCAGTGCGATGCGGTAGCGATAGAAAGTTTCTCCGCCTTAAAGACCTTTCCGGAGCACACAAATTTAACTGCTGCAGAATTTTCGGGGCGTCGATTTCACCGGTTAAAATTTTGAAGACAAACACAGCCTGTGTATCGAAACGTCTTTGCTGCAGTGTTTCCATGCCCAAAAGCTGGCAGCGATCCGAGTACGCCGGTAGCTGCTGCGGGTCTCGCCACGGAAGAAAACGTAAAGCGTACCGTACAAATTTCCTTTGCACGGATTCAATTCTTGCAATCCAGTTTACGTTGAATGGACACCACACTACGGAGTTTGTTTCAAGGACAGATCGCACCAGAGAGTAGAATAATGATCGGAGGCACAGTGGATCATGAAAATCCGAGGCTACCTTGAAAATAAAACCGAGTTGTCGGTTCGCCTTTGCTATGACCTCATTATAGTGTGGCCTAAAGGACAGGGCTGAATCCAACGTAACACCCAAATCTCGGACCTGGTTAACCCTTGTCAGAGTTTGACCAAGCATAGTAAAGCTGAACATTTCCGGAACATTTTCCTATGGAACAAAATCACACAGCATTTCAGGATACTAACTGTCAACAGGTTAATGAAGCACCACTTTAAAAAAACGTCGACTAGTCGCTGAAGTTCGAGACAGTCTGAAGTATTTCTTATTGTCTTGAACAACTTTACGTCGTCTGCAAAAAACATTCGGCAATTTTCTGGCAACACTAACGATACATCATTTATGTACAAGGCAAAGAGCAGTGGTCCTAAATTACTGCCCTGCGGAACGCCTGATACATTTGAAAAATGAGCAGAATGTTGCGATCCAATCTTCACGTAGAGTGTACGATTTACCAAATAGGACCTCAGCCATTGTACCAGAGCGGGGGCCATTCCAAGTTTCTCCATCTTAGCGAGCAGGATACCATGGTCGACGCAGTCAAAGGCAGCTTTCAAATCAGTATAAACCGCATCAATTTGAGCTCCTTCGGTCATATTCTGCAGGCACGTTGCAGTGAATTGAACGAGGTTAGTAGCGGTAGAGCGTTTTGGATAAAAACCATGCTGATCGATCGAGATATAGTGTTTACAACTAGCGAAAAGTGCATCATAAAAAACGATTTCAAATACTTTTGAACAAGCGCAAAGAGAGGTTTTGCCTCTGTAATTCTGCACGTTGCGTTTGTCACCTTTTTTGTGCACCGGAAACATGGTCGATATTTTCCAACTGGTTGGAAAAACACATCGTCGAAGCGACAAGTTAAATAGCAAGCATAGTGGGCGTACGAAAACAGCTTTACATTTTTTCAGGACGCAAGATGGAATGCCATCAGGCCCAGGAGCGAAAGAGGAATTCATTTTGTCGATTGCAGCTTCCACTTGGCGGTCGGTAACCGTGAATGAGCTGAAGTCAATGACGTCTCTGGGGATACCATCTAAAGCTGTATCTATTTCTGTAGTTGTAGCAGTAGAGCAGCGGAAGATCTGCTGAAAATGTTGAGCAAATAAAGCACACTTTTCGAATGTCGTGTTTCCTTGACGATTGTTCAAAAACATGTTCTTCGGTAGACCTTCTTCTTTCCTTTTGCTGTTAACAAACAACCAAAAATGTCGGGGGTTTCGTCTGATACCACTCTGCATCCGAAGACCATACCGTTTGTACAGGTAGCGATTATAAATCCGGTAGGAGTTACTAGCATGATTGAATGTTTGTTTCGTTAACGGGTTACGTGTTCTGCAATATTTGCGTAGCGCCAAAGACCGCTGTCGTTTCAGTTGACGCAAGCGAGTGTTAGACCATGGAGGCTTAGGTGCTGGCCGGCGAACAGGAACACACTGAACAAGTGTAGTCTTGATGGTGTCATTAAAATACCCAATTGCATCATCGAGGGAGGTTCCACTTTCCAAAAATTGCCAGTCGATTTGAGAAATTAAATAGCTCAAATGGTCGAAGTCAGTTCTGCGAAAATCTAAATTGTGTTCGGTTGGACAATTCTCAAATTCAACGGGCACTAATTGCTGGACCGTGATTGCCACCGCAGGGTGGTTGAAGTCTAGAGGTACTAGCGGCTCATCTGCCTCAGAAAGTGCACACAATGTTTCATTATTAGTCAGGGCCAAATCAAGGAGACGGTCATTACTATTAGTCACGTAGTTTATTTGAGACAGATGGTTTAGGCTGAAACCATCTAACAAGGCTGAGCTCCCAGCTGAGATCTGCGACTGGATATAGTCGATAACTGGTATATTATCATTTCTACAACTCCGAATCAAACCAGACTGGTTGTAGTCACCAAATAGCAATGCGGGATCGTCCCGGTTCAAACGAGACAAAACAGATCCGATGGATTGGACATGATTTTCAATAGCAGTGACATCGGCTCTGCGATCAGGAGGCAAATAGATAACGCCGACACTGATTTTGTAAAGAGGCATTGTAACTAATACCCACAACTGTTCGAGAGTATTACAAACGGGAGCGGGGTCAGAATAGCTACTAAAACGGTTAGACACAGCAATGAAAAATCCTCCACCACGCGTCTTAGAACTATTGCTCTGATTGCGATCGCATCGATACACGGTGAAAGCGCTGCCAAAAAGCTGTACTGAATGAATCTGATCGTCTAGCCACGTTTCAGTCAATACAACTATG
This sequence comes from Wyeomyia smithii, assembly GCF_029784165.1. Classification (NCBI taxonomy): domain Eukaryota; kingdom Metazoa; phylum Arthropoda; class Insecta; order Diptera; family Culicidae; genus Wyeomyia; species Wyeomyia smithii. The sequence goes on along the minus strand of NC_073694.1, from coordinate 194,699,125 downwards.
TCCTACTCACAATCGGTAACGGCCGCAAAAAAGTCATCTATTTTTGTCCGGAGACCGCGAACGTTCTGGTAGAATATCCGTAGGTCAGGATTAGTCACGATGTCGGAATGATTTGTCGGTGAATGTCTAGAAGGTGCGGGGATATCAGGTGTTGAATTGTTATATACAGTAGAATACTTGCCAACACTAGCAAGCTGGAAGACCCCTTCTCCATACTCAAACACAGGACCGGGACGACTGATGAGCGCAGGCTGCAGTGGCGCGACTGTGTTGAGCGGATCGGGGGCTTCCAAGTTGCATAATTCGGTGCGTCCCGGGCAGGATCCAGAAAGTACAGATTGGTCGTCAGTATAATCCGTCAAGTCGATTGTAGTGGAAACGTCTTCAAGCGATGATTTAGCTGGAATAACCGTTGTCTGGGCACAAGCATGCAACGATGATCTCACAATTAGTCCAGAGGTGTAGTGTGTGCACTGTTCGAAGCAGGCGGTTGCATTCCATGTACCGTGCGAGGAAACTTCGGTGCATTTGGTCCCCAAAAATCCTTCGAACTGTTACGTTCGTCAAACAGGCGGAAATATATTCCTTTAGGCCAATTCTTTGCGCCCAACGCAACGTCTTTAAGTCCAATTTCAATGCCTACTTTAAATGAGATGAACGCAAATGACCTAATATCAGCATCTTTTTTCACGACCTTGCGTACTACTGGCTGAGCCTCTGGCACACATTCTTTAATAAGCGCCGTTATTTCATCTTCAGTGACATGAGGGGCAATGCGCGAGAGATAAATCCAAAATTTTTCTGTTGGTTGCGGAACAGTAGCCACCAGGTTGGAACAATTTTCTACCGATTTTGTTCCACCCATCAAATCTGATAAAACTTTCGGTCTTTTAGGAGTTTCATTCGGTGAGACAACCCTTGGGCGTTTATTACTGCGAACGGAAAGCGGAATTGCCGGTGCTGCATTCGCCAACAGTTTATCCGAAATCGACCCGATGAATGTGTTAATTTGACCAAGTTCGTTTTTAACATCATTCATATAAGTGATCGACTCAGCAACGGATGTTATAGCAGCAACGGCAGCGTCAGAAGAATTATTAGCCTTCAAATTCTCTACAGAATGCATACAGTCATTACATAGCCAAAGCAAATTCGTTTTTTTTTTTTATTCTCGCTTATTTTCCGTCGGTCTAGTTCCGCCCCTGTTGTGGCCAATCACCGACGCCCAGGGAGGCGACTCCACACCCAGGACCCTAACTCACGACCCGTTTATTAACGGACCGGCGCCAACGGCTTTACTTCCTCATGCGATGGAAGGCGTGATCCCAGAGATTTTTTCGCCTCAGAAAATCTCCCGGTGTCGACTAGGATTGAATTTAGACCAGTTGGGTTGGTTGTGAGTGGATCACGCCACCTCACAACCATCGACACCTATGTCGGCGGTGGGATTCGAACCCAGGCGTCGAGCGTGGTTGGTGGAGACGTTACCAACCACACTAGGCCCCCGCTCCAAGCAAATTCGTTTGTCCATTGACGAAATCCAGATTCGCTTGAATCCAACCAATACATTTTGTGTGTGCAATACAGTCACACAAATAGCACTTGATCATATTTAGATTCTTTATTGGTTCACAGCATTTGTAGCAACTTTTTTCCATCTCAGAAGTAGCTTTTTGTACGGCAGATTGCATAAGTGATGGCGAATTATTAGCGGGTTACGTAGCTTGCAATGAATGTATACAGAGGATCTGTTGAGCTTAGTATGCTTGTTCACAGATGGCGCTTCAGGAGAAAACGAAATGCGCGGGGAGGGTAGAACTGATGTATATGCAGATCAAAAGCACTTTTCACTTCGATCAAGTTCACTCAGAATACTGGTAATGCACTAAACTCCACTATCTTCCCAGAAAGCGATATCGCAACAAACCACGGACTGATTAGTACAAGTATCAAAACTTTTAAACAATCGAAATAACAAAAAAACCACGGTCAAAATAAATAAGCACAATAAAAAATAATATAATAGAGGTAGCTTATCGAGGCACGGAGAAGAAATATTCAAATAATCAGGTCACGACGTGTAAATGGTAAACTAATCCCAAGTTGCTATACACGTGGTTCCCTGTGTAACTTCACTAGCTCAGATCCATCATGGAAAGCAACTACGAAATGTGCGGCCGTCAAGCTCAAGCTCAATAATTAGGCCACGAAGTGTACAATTATATGAATGTTTCAATTACCTCGTGGAAAAGATAAAAGGAGAAACCGCACAATGGTAGTCAATAGTCGTATATGGTTGTTGTGCAACTTTTACCTTAGATAACACTTGAACGTTCTATCAATTTAACAATTTAAGTATGGATACATATAATGTTGTAATTGGTTTAAAAGCTGTAGTTTTCTTATATATAAAAGATATTCAACAAAACAAACATAATTAGTGATAACAACTGTTATGCAAAAACTATTATTTAATGTTTAGTTTTTTTCGTTTTGAAAGTATTTTTTTGTTTTTTTTATTCCTCCGAATTTTTGCTCTCGAGTTCTAACCTTCGTATTCATCACTAGCAGCTTTGCATTAACCAGCATATTTATGTATTGACTAGCTGACCCGGCAAACTTCGTCCCGCCTATTTTTGTGTTTAATTTAATAATTTTCAGCGTTCCAAATTCATTGATTTCTTGCGATTTGTTTATATCGTTTGAAATTATTGGTTTTATCGGAATGACAACATCCTCGACTTTTGCCTTTAGTACATCACCTCTATTCCGAAAACACTCATATTGGGTGGTATTCAGTTATTTTCGTTGGTGGTCGTTGAGAGTGGTCATCTTCGAATTCAAGATGGTGTCCAGGGTCAATGCTTGGCTTCTATACATTATTTCGATTACGGAAATATTCATATGCAGTAGTATTCGGCTGTTTCCCAAAAGTTGCCATCTTACAATTCAAAATGGTGTCTGGGGTCAATTTTTAGCTCCATGCATCATTCTGGTTAAAGAAACACTCATATTGGGTTGTTTTTGGGTCATTTTCGGCAGTTTTCCAGTCACCAAAAGTCGCCATTTTACAACTCAAAACGTTGTCTGAGGTCGATTTGTGGTTTCAGTGCATCATCACGATTTCGGAAATACCCACATTGGGTGGTATTTGGACATATCTCGCTGTTTTTCAGAAACCGGAAGTCGCCATCTTGGATTTCGAAATGGTATTCAGAGACAATTTCTGGCCTCTGAGCGTCATTCTGGTTAAAGAAACATCTATATTAGGTGGTATTTGCGTCCCTTTTCCAGTCACTGGAAGTCCCCATCTTACAATTCAAAATGTTGTCTGAGGTCGATTTGTGGCTTCAGTGTATCATAACAATCGCGGAAATACCCATATTTGGTCATTTGCAGCTGTTTTTCAGAAACCGGAAGTCGCCATCTTGGATTTAAAAATGGCATTTGGAGACAATTTCTGGCCTCTGAGCGTCATTCTGGTTAAAAAAAAAACACCCACATTGGGTGCTATTTGGTCATTTTCGGCAGTTTTCCAGTCACCGGAAGTCGCCATTTTACAACTCAAAATATTGTTGGAGATCGACAAACGTACAAACCGTGGAACGCCACCCATGGATTGCCTCATACATAGGCGAACTTTATTATTATAAAATATTCGGCCGAGTCCACTTCACAATAAAATGTGCATTTTTTTCGGTGTACCCATTAGGGTAATATTATTGTCAAAAGTTACTCTTTTTCGCATGTCGTGTAGAACAAAATCAGAAGTGGCGCACCTAGCGGTCGAAAAGGTGACTAACGCTTCTGTCATTTTCAATTTGTCTTCATAATTTCACGTAAGTGAACTATATTGGTATATAAGATATTTGGTATCTTTGTTTTCAATTGTAAGACAATCACATATCACTTTCTAAGATTCTACGACGAAACTCAGAGGTATATTCAAATAAAATAGATCACTGTATTGATTGAACAGGCGTGCCATTGATGTAACCGGAGCATGAGCAGCATATTGCGTCGACTGATACTACATTTACAGTATAGTTTTCGATCATAAGACTCTCGAGGGTGCATAAAATTTAATCTGTGATAATAATTCGGAAGCATCGGCTTCAGCAGTAATCAACTTCGCAATAAATACAGCTTTTGTTGCACGTCTACGTTAGGCTATTTAATTCCTAGTAGGTGACATCATTATAAGGCGGCAGATTTTGCGGACCGTTCCATGGGAGATGTCGTAGCGCATAGCGGACGAACTTTTGCTAAATGCTGCTGTGATTGCTTCAAAAGTCATCCCTTTGTGACGTTCTGTTTTTGACACTTATTAAATTCAGTATTAAATTTTCATTAAGCCATGAGACTATAAAAACGAAAAGGGCCGTAAAAACTCAGTTCTCACTAGGGTTTGCAATATTCCCGGGAAACGGGAATGAAAACTTGCATTTCCCGGGAACCGGGAACGGACAAATTTTTTTACAAAATGAGATTTCAAATGAAGTTCATCAGTAAAAGGTAACAAAAAGTTGTTTAAAATTTCATTCTCGATTCGCATGGAAAAAAAACAAATGTAATACAAAGCATATTCAAGTCAACATCAAAAATTTGCGATCGATTTTTGTAGCATATATGTGCAGAAGAGAGAATTAAGAATCGTCATGTCGTCAAACAATCGCTTCAGATCCACTGACAATTTTCCGTTAAGCTAAAAAACGTTATGCCCTTCTGTAAAACTTCGCTCAAGTCTGCTGAGTCACCGCTTATGTTCGATTTCTAGAATACTTTCATAACACCGATTAGAGCTTTTGCTACACTTAATTGAAAACTAGTGTCCAATTCTTTCAGTTTGTTGAAGAGAAAACTGAGTGTTAGGCTGGCATTGGACGCGGAAAATATTCGCTATATTCGGTACGGACTGTTTGGGTAAAATTTTTTTTACACTACAATGAATATTTACTGTTTACTTGAGCGGTAGCAAACCTATTCGCTATTTTTTTATTTCATTTAAACATATTTGCTATGTGTTTTTTTGAATAAACTGCGTCTCAAATCTAGTTTTTTTTTTTGACAGAACAACATTTCAAACCCTTTTGAAGTTTATATCATTATTGATTAGAACGTAAAATTCCGAGGAAGAATTTTGGGTAAATAACTACGTTATTTCGTTGATTCGCCGTTCGGTGATTTTCTGTGACCGAGACAAACCGGAAGGAAACGATAGAATACTAAATAATCAGCTCAATACTACTTAAAATAAGTCAGTCTTAGAACATTTGAATGCTTACTAATTAACATGCAAACACTATACTAACTTTGAGTTTTATTTAATGATTTATTTCAGGTCGTACCAGTTTGACGTACTTAATTTTATTGCAATATTGCATAGGAAAACATAGTGAATCTTAGAAAATTTTTCGCGGAACTCGGGAATCCCGGGATCCCGGGAATTAATATTTCTGTTCCCGGGATCCGGGAATCCCGAGAAAAGCTATTTCCCGGGAAATTGTTCCCGGGATTGCAAACCCTAGTTCTCACAGCCTATAGTAGGTGAGCACCGCTAACTGAAAATTTGGCGACGCTAATCGCCAATTGACACTTTTTTAGTTACACTACATAAGTTAATGATTTGGTTTTACAAATAATTGTTGAACGAAAATACAGTTTTCAGCTGGTGCACTCACCTTTTCCTGCCTTAGCAACTCCATGCTGGTAAGCTTAGGATCATGGGGTAACCTTATCGATAGGATGATATTTTCATCAGTGATATTAAACAGTGTTAATGTACAAGAAGTCTGCAAAGACAGAGAGAGAGAGAGAAAACGTTCGAAATTGTGACTTACAGTCGAACGGTACAAAATAGGGTACAATGCACTGACCTCATTGTTGATGTGCTGCAGCACGTACTGCTGCAACGCTCGGACTGCATCCTGAATGCCTAGATTAGTGTGAGGTCTTAACAGTGCTTCGTCCGTAGAACTATAACCTAGCAACAGAAAGATGCCACCTGGAGTCGAAAAAAAATTAATCATTACCATTTTACTACAGAAGGTTAATGTATGTTAACGAACCTGGCAGAGAATATTCACCCGGAGGTGGACGCATACAGATAAATCGTCCGGAATAGCACAGGCAGCGACCCCGGAAAGCTTGGTAAGCCGGCGCAGCATGGCTGTAGTACGCCAACGATGTTCGACATGGTGCCAGCGGAACGCATAAAGCGTGGCATGTTAGGGCGAGAGAGTCACCGCCCCCGCAGGTGCACAGTTCACTGCATTCTGCATCGTCTAGCATGTACAGCTGGTGGGATTGAAATTGAAACTGATTACTATAGACCACTTCAACGATTAGTTTTCAACGCTTACCCGACGACTTTTGCCTTCGGCGATCAGTTGGTCGGATTGATGTGAGCGCTGAACTACGCAGTACCCTGCAAGAAGTTTAAACCATGTAAGAAATCCTTTACTTAGCATAGAGGAAGTCACTCACTGATCGGTACCGGTGTCGTGGTCGGTTCTGTAGTTGTCGTGGTGGTCGTCGTGGGTGGAGGTGTTTCCAGCTCCGGCGGTTCGGTCGTTAGCATCTGCAGGACCTGTTCGTCTGGTCGCTGGTTGATTCGGTTACTCCCACCGTTCGGTATCGGCGGTAGTTCGTCATGGTCATCCTCGTCCGGAAGCAGATGGTGCCGCCCGTTGGTGTCGTACTCGTCCGGATGTGGGTCCAGATCGGTCCGCACGATCAGCTCGTTCCCCTTGTGGATCAACGTTTTCGGCTGGGTGTCCGGTGCGTCAATGAAGTTCGTCACGAACGGTTGCATCTCGGTTGGCTTGGGACGGTACTGCGTTGGGGTATTGGAAAAGGTAGTTTTACTAGAGTTAGAACTTGTGTAGTTGGTACTTACAACAGGTTTTGGTTTCGTTGGTGGCGGTGTTGGAGGCTGTGTGGCTCGTGTAGTTCGCATTGTGGTTGTTGTCGCCATCGTCGTTGTTGTGGTTGTCGTCAGCAGACCAAGTTCTGCCAACCGTTTCAGGTGAAAATCTTTCTGGGATTCGACTGCAATGAACAACAAGGACAGGTGTAAGATTTTTGATATTCACTCCAATTGAAAATACTAACCAACGCAAGGATTAAGCCAAAGCAAGCGCTGCCAACCAAGACAATCGTACAGCTGCTGTAGATCTGAACCCTGACAGGCGCAGTTTGTACGCAACGGAGTTCCCAGAATGCCCAGCATTGCTTGCCTGCAAGCGCTGGTCTTTCCGGCGCACTTCTTCGTTACGCTGTCCACCGCGCAGGACTGTTCGAATACTTCCAGCCGCGCTCGGCAGTCTTCGTCTTCGCGACACAGCTCTGCCACTGTGTGACAGGATGGCGGTGGACTGTAGACTAAGCCGTTCGAACCCTGGGGCGTGATATTTTCCGGCGGTCGCTGGGCACAAGCTGGGTGTAGTTTTTCCTGTGCTATCATGCAACTGTCATGGCGGTTTGGTGTTTTTCTGTTGGTGTGAAAACAGAGTTTTACCAGTTTTTTAGCATCTTTCTAGAACCGGAAGTCGCAATGGATCTGATTTCGATTCGGAACTAACCTGCACAAACAGAAGGCAATATCTAGACTCAGATCATCGTGGATACCCTTGTAGAAGCTCTGCAGTGACTCCATACAGGCGTTGCGATTGCACCGATGCAGCTCACAGTGCATCAACACCGTCTTCAACGCACTGGAGCAAACTTGATCATCCCGGCAGGCATCGAGAGATAGATGGCAGGTACTCTGTGAACATGAAAAGGTAACAGATTAATCAATCAAAAGCAGTATCCACGGTGTTCCAATTGACTGTCATTCGAAAAACAAAAATGCTATTGATTTTTTTAGTTTTATCTAAAGGTGGAGAAAGGCAGCAAATTAACTGTAATATAATGTTACTGATATCATTTTTTCTGTTTTATTACCGATCAGAGGAACACCGCGGATGACGGAATACAGTTCCTTAGCACTAAGCAATGATCCATTTGTACCACCCTTACCTGGAAATGGATGAAGCTCATTTCGGCCTCCTTTTCCTCGATATCATCGGACCCGACTGGCGGTTGGTCGAACGCGACGGAGTTACAAATCGGATTGCGTGCGGGTTCCAAAGGGTCCGCACATTTTCGGTTGATTGACGATCCATCCAGCAGCATCACCCGGTCGGCGGCAGAGCAATTGGAGGGAGAGAAGAACAAAAAAAAAATTCCAATCCGTTAGCAAACTAGGACCAACGATTTCAGGTTTTTTTCTTTTTAGCAGTCGACAACGAGACGAGGGAGAATTTATAGTATCACTGTTCGTTCAGCACACGGTATTTCACTTTCCCACGTGCACGGGCACAGCCAGAACGCGGTGGGGAAAACGGGCGCTGAAATGGGATTTGATTCCACTGTCCTGGGGTTAACTTTGTTTCGTGTCGAAATAAACTGCACCCAAGTGAGAGTAATTTGTCTAAACCCCTCCCCCTCAGGGAACAGAATGTGTTGGGCGGGCAACATTAAGAAGGAAAATCCTTTTCGTTTTGTCTTAAATCTTTTTCGGTTGGCTTTAGTTGTGCAGAGCCCTTACCCTTGCCACTTTTGCTTTTGCCGTGATTAAGTCATGCTACCGCGCCCGGGTTGTGGCCCCCGGATTTTCAATTTTCATCTAGGTGATTTAATGCTAATTCCTTGATTTTCGGCTGGCAGCAGGCGGCGGCGCGCTCCAGCGAAAGAACAACAGCAGCTCGAAGCACGGTTCGACGGTTTTTATTTCGAGAGGCAGGCGGATTTCTGTGCGTTGGATTTACGAGCCCAGGAAGCTATAAATAATCATCTGGAGCCGTACGGACCACACGGTCAGTGTGTTTACTGATTGCCTACCCGCGCGCCGTGCTGCTGGAGGATTTTGTGGGGTATTTAGTTTGTCCGATCGAATAGACGCTTTTCTATTGTTTGTGCTTAGTTCAGTACCGGCAGGTTGTACATCCGAGCACTGCACGATCGGTGTATATTTTTATAGGAAATCATCAAGGATTGGGATTGCTTTGCAAAATGGGTTGGTGAATAAATTTATGGAAACAATTTAGCGAGCCACTCCGGAGCTAAAAAAATACTAATTTATCTCTTACATTCTTGGAAAGGTATAATATAGCTCTGGGGTTGTGATGAAAAGCGGTCAATTAGGTTTTCAAATTATTGCAAGAAATTTCTCGCTTTTGTAAGTAAGTTTACATCACAAGAAAATGATTTTGTGCATCCCAAGTATCATCAGGAAATCAAGTAGATCTGGAGTGAATATGCTGTACAGGACTGGGCCCATTACTGTACCTTGTGACTTTCTGATAGATAACCTGCAGAGTTGAGCGGGTGTAGACATTAACGGCAGTGTACGGTTTTCAGAAAAATAATAATGAAACGAAATTTGCGTCATTTATTATAGGTCAATCAATTTTTACTAGAGCCTTTAGGACGAAACAATTTTTGATATTAATAATTGCATATTTCAAAACTTCCAAAGCGGAATCCATATTGTAGCTTTTTTATCTTTCGTTGCTAAAAGTTCGAATGTTGAGTTGCCATGTAGGGGTACTGGGGGTAAGCCCGGCCCCCTAAGGAAAATGATTCTTTAGTAGCACTTGATGGCAAATATTGTTATATTTCTTTCACAGAATTATTGCCCAGATTGTTTTCTACAAGATATGAATGTTTTCAGTACTTTCAAACTGTTATTTTACAAGGAATAGTGAAGTTTTGAAACTAAGATAAAAATGACGTTTAGCAATCAGTGCGGGTGAAACCGGCACCCCTTGGGAGTAACACCGGCACCTAAGTTTGTTCATGATATAACTCAAATTACCTGAACCAATTTGAATTCGGAGACCGCCGAATTAGAGATCTTACATTTCTGTATGTTGAATTTGGTTGTTGTCGGTTAGCTGGTTCTGGGCAGATTGCCGGAACAAGTTCCGATGAACATTTTGTATAAACAATGAAAGAATTTGATACTCGGCAAGCCTATCATGTAGCACTTTGAATCATATTATTAACTAGTTTCATTGAAGCCAGGATCACATTGACCACACCGGAGCATATTACACATACCACCAGGAAAGCCGTCTGGTCTGTGACTTGATTTAGTACATTTGACACCTCTAATAACCCTTGGAATCATTCATAAATCACAGAAGAGCTTGAGTGCATGGCTCTAAGTCGATTAAATAATTTATTTATAAGCGAGACATCGGTAATAGATGAGAAATATTCAGTAACATCTGACTAGCCTCAAACCATGTCGGGCTTACTCCACTCACTGGGTGACGGTGTTACCCGACAGCACACATTTTTTAAAAAAGAGTATTTCTACAAATTTATCGCTTCAATTTACCTCAGACCGAGTTGCTGTGATTGCTTACAATACAGGCAATAAATTTAATTATTAAATAAAATTAAAGTTAAATTATTTAAGTCTTTTCAAATGAATAAAAGCTTATGTTCCACTCACGAAAAATTAAATCCGTTTACGCATCAGCTACAGTAGCGTATGTTTTGTCTATTATTTTGACGTTTGACGTTTCACGGTGGCTTCGATGTGTCTTAAAATGTCTAAAATATTAAATACCAACACTTCACATATTCCAAAACACAGTTAATTAGCGTTTTCTAGTAAAATCCTAGGGGTGATGGTCTTACCCTCAGTGCCGAGCTTACCCCCAGTACCCCTACGTTGGATGTATTCTGAACTAAGCAGTCCCAAAAAGTAGAACGATCTTTTGTTTACTGTCTGACGTTTCGTCACCTATTAGGGACATTTTCAGGGGAAAATAAATCTTGTTTGTGTCTTGTCTTTTCTGACAAGAAATAAAGCAAGATTTATTTTACCCTGAAGATCGGGCCGAAACGTCGGACAGTAAAAAAAAGTGGTCGTTTCACGTTTTGAGACTACAAGTTTAAAACTTTTGTAAGAAAACATAATTTTTGAAAAAAAAATATTTTAAGATTTGATTTGATTGGATCATTTTCACACAAGCCCTTCTCAAATTGTAATATAGAAGAATTCTTGCATATTTTTAGTCAAAACTGATTATGAAAAGTAGAATTGAAGTTGTCACAATTTGCTTGGAATTACTGAATTAACATCAGCGTCAGGAAAATCGCTGGAAGTTTACTTTATGAAAAAAAAAATACGGCACCGTGGTACATCTGTATTCATAGTGATGAATTCTTCCAGTCATAATTTTTCAGCGGGTTTCAGTGTGGTATAAGCATCCTCTACCATTTTGAAGTTCTGCTTTATGATGTTGATGTCATCAGCGAAACACATTTTGAGATATGGTCAGTAGAGTGGGGCAAAATATAAGTTCTTGCTTCCATGCACGTTTCTTGTTCCTTATGGGTCCTATAACAACCGTGTAACGTTTCAGATCGATCGATGGAACAATATTTTTGCGCCCGATTTTTGAAGTTTCCATACGACTTTATATGGGAAAATCCACTTTTTCAAAACTTATTCTCTATGGATGATTGAATGTCTGACGAACGGCTCACCACTGAATTTTACTAGCAATGCTGCTACAGCATTCTGCTGTTGCAAATTTAATCATGTGATAAGAAATTATATCGTGTAAAATTTATCTTGAAGGCTTCGCCGAAGATACTACGAGCTAGAATTACACTTTCAAGCTCACTTCCACGCGAAATTATTTCTCATCCTTGAGCCAGTTTGCAACAGCAGCATGGTGTAGCAGTGTTGCTGGAAATTTTGAACGGTAAGCCGTTCGTCAGACATTCGATCAGTTTGGGGTGAATAGCTGTTTCTACAAGCATCGTAGCGCCTTACGGTCTTCAAAATAGTTTTTTCCAGAAAAATTTCCCACAAATATCATGTATCGATATATTATTAGAGGCCAACTGGACATCTCTAGAGAATAAATTTTGACAAGTGGATTTTCCCATATAAAACCGTATGGAAACCCGATTTTTAAGGGCGCAAAATTATACGTGTGCGTCATTCTGGCAAGTTTTGTTATAAGAGGAGAAAGTCATAGAGGTATTGTGCAAAATTCAGTGTGAAGGGAGAGAGAGAGAGTAAACCCATGCTCAGTCATTTTCAAATCAACTGGTCTGGTTTTACTAAGATTTGAACCCCTTCGAATCGTATTCGAAGTGTTCCTTGAGACTACGCTGCTTCCTATCTGCACGATGGGCCTCTCTGCACATCACTATCGTCCGGCATTCTTACGACATGTTCGGTTTGTACTCCACTAAAATTTTACTCCACTAAAAATTACCCGTATTCTGCATTCAAAGTACAGTAAGATCTTTTCTTACGTGAGTTACTTTCCTCCATTACTCAAAAATGGTACAATATATCGACCTCATTTCAATCACGTTTTCCGTTTTAGGTCACGAGTGAACATATATCGGTTTTCTAAAACATTCATAATTTTTTATGTAAGTACTCAAAATTTACAATACAGTCAAACCTGTTTTTGTGCGACTCTTTGCTGTGCGAAATTTATTTTGTGCGACTTTTTTTATGCGATTATTTTTTTTGTGCGACTGTTTTTGTGCGATTTTTTTTGTGCGGTATATGAAAAAGGACCACTTCCGACAACATTTTCAGCCATTTAATTTTTCCGATTCTTGGAATAAATTCCAACGCATTACAGAAGTGTTGCGTCAAAAAATTAATGTTTGAGCCAGTTTTACGTAGGAAAAGTCACGAATTGCTTGCCTACGAAGGAAAGCGGTTGAAAGGATTAGTATGTTTAAAAAAGTTTCGTTTATCAATCCGATGTTTTAAAATTGTTTTCATAGGTATTCTAAATCAGAATCAACAACTTTAGAGTTATTTTTAACTATTTTTTTTTATGTGGTCCCTATCCACCGCATAGAAAAATTTTTTTTTCAATAATGCTGTGGAAATATTGTTATGTAGCTGCACGTGAAGTTTCAAATGAATTCTTTTATTGGGATTTATTTTGTGCGGTCCCTATCCCTCGCACAAAAACAGATTTGACTGTATTGCATTTTGGTCTCCAGGTTGACCACTATCATAGTCAAACGAGGTTCAAACATTCTTCATCGTTTTGTTCGTTATATTTGCAACTCAAAATAGTCTTTTTTTCGCGTGTCCATACAAATTTGGAACGTATCCTCCACGCAAAAAAAGACCTTAGTGTATGTCGGTCAGTGCACGTATATGCAGCGTCACGGTTTCAAGTCCATAAAGAATTACTGCTCTCATTAGGGTGTTATATATCGTTAGTTTTGTGCGGCGGCGTATACTACTGGATTAAACCGTCCTGGGAAGGGCAAAGTAGGCCCGGATTTTAGCATGAGTGTGTCTTTGGATCTCATAACTTGTATTATCGTCAGCGATTACCAGGAATCCCAAGTAAAGGAACTTATCTACCGCTTGGAGTTCATCGCCGTCAACGAACACTAAGGCGATTGCTGACATTCCTTTCATATACTTAGTTTTCCGACGCATTTATTTCTAGTCCAACTCTCCTAGCCTAGCCCCCAATTATGGTCTGGCGTAGATTGCTTCCGCCGTCGTTTTTTTTTTAATAACCAAGTTCAGAGACGACTGTAACATGAAATTCCAAGGAAAATACAGCTCTTTCAGTCTTAACAGTGGTTCAAAACGCAACAATGTTTTCTGTCCGACGTTTCGGCCTTTGAACTTGGCCTTTTTCAGGGGCCAAGCATTTTATATTAATATGTAGTAATTTTTTTTTTCAAGAACACCAACATGGTTTTTTCTCAAAAAACTCATATAAAGTTGTCCCATTTTGTGTTCGGCATACAAAGCTTTACGATAGGTTGTCATATCAATCAATAGGTGCTTCTTCAAAGTACTTATATCGGAATGTTAGAGTTAATTTAAGCTTTGGAACTTCCTGTAAACTTTTACCACATCACAAAGCACGATGCGTTGGTGGATTTAATTCGTTTTCTCGGACTTTTTTATCACACCTCTGATGACACAAAAATGGACTCTAATTTAGAGTTTTTATTTTATATATAAATATAAATGCATGGAAAAATATTAGTGTGGTTCATAAGTATAGGGTAAGAGAGATACTCTATCATGCACACTATTCCTGATCAGTGGAAATAAAATAATATCTATTAGTATCAGGGTTGATATTTGTTGACACTCTTGAGTGAAGGTGAAAAAAAGCATCCATAAACGTGATTTTTTTACAATCCTTTCAGAGTTCTCCCTTCCCGCTTTTTGCATGGAAGTGAACTGTCAAAATACCTCATTATATTTCATGCGATGGAAGCAAGACAACAAAATCAGTTTATCAGTTAACGAAGATTGTCAAGGCATCGGTCAGTGTCAGTGAAAAAGTGTTCCGGTGAGGTTCATTTTGGTTGAGTGGACTGTTTGTTTTTCTTTTTCGCTTTGAAGTGAAGATCATTTGGTTAGATTTTTCGTCAAATTTTATTCCGTAACCGTGAAAGATGCGCGCGATCTATTTCAACTGAGTATAACACCACGTTACTATGACGAAAATCTAGTGTATCTGAAAGAGTGCTGCGATCATTGGAAGTGAAAATTGTAAATGATTGGCTGTAATTTTCGAAGAATTTTGCTGGGGAAAATGACTTTTATCAGCACTGGTAATGATGCCTTTTGAAGCTGTATTACAATATCATGTGAGATTTTTGAGAAAAAAACTGTGGTAGAGTTTTTGAAGAAAAAAATAAATAAAATGTTTTAATAAATTTGTAGATCCCCTGAGGAAGACCAGGTTCAAAGGCCGAAACGTCGGACATAAAACAAAGTAGCGTTTTGATCCACCGTTAAGACTGAAAAAGTCGTATGTTCTTTAGAATTTCTTGTAACCACGTTGACTTCGTCTGCTATCAATTACCCGCTCGTCGGATTGCATAGTCCATATCCTGGTCCCAACCATCTGCGTGCTTAAAAGGGATTCAAGAGTGTTCCCAATATGCACTCATAATACATCACCCGGTACAAAAAAGCTTCGATAAGTCGAACCAGTATACCAGAAAATTGCATTCGTGAATTATTTGCTATAGCTTGTTTCGAACGACTGTATCTACTCTGCCTTGAAGTCCACCAAGGCGTGATGTGTGGACATGTTGTACCACCACATTTGAAAATTTGAAGCCCGCTTATACTTATTTTTAGGTGGTGTCGCAATCAAAAATCTTTTTCATTAGTAGGGCTTAGGGCTACCTCCACTTCTATAATTTGTAAGCACTCCATAGTTAACTTTCCTTCCACAATTCCGTTGCTCCGCTATTGGGTTGCTCATCGAAAAAGTGCTTCCAACTCGTGCTCACTAGTGAACAGGTTTTCCTCTACGTCTCCACACATATCTGGACTCGGTGTGTAACCTAAACGGTATCGGTTCATCTCCGCATAAAACTTGCGCGTGTCATTAGCCTGAAACATTTGCTCCAAATAATTTATTGAGGTTTTTTTCTAGAAAGTATGGGCCTTAGGCTCGTTATCCACAATTAGTTTTAAAATACTAAGTTGTCCTAATAAAGATGAACTTAGTCTGTTTTTGAAACATAATGTCGATGTTAGCAATGTGACAATATGACAAGAAATATTTGAATTTTTTTTTCGCTTATATTGAAGCCATTATCCGAGCAGAATTTTTATCTTCCAGATAGTCTCGAGGTACGACGCTGGCCTAACAAGCCAGTCGTCGTGAGTTCGAGTCTCGGCTCGGGAGAGATTGTTAGTGTCAGTAGGATCGTAGCGCTAGCCCCGCAATTGTCCTGTACACTGAACGGTTGGCTGCGAAGTCTGTGTATAAATAAACAGAAGGTCGAGTTCCGAATCGGAATGTAGCATCAAGGCTTTGCTTTTTTTATCCGAGCAGAATTACACAAAACTTTACATGTCTAGTTGTAGTTCAAGACAGTTGTTGTTTACTTTGACGGCAGAGAACGTTTTCATCAGTATAAATCAGAAGTATGGCATTGATCAATTTGTCTGTAAGATTGTTCATCACGAGTACGAATAACAACGGTTCTAAGTGGCTTCCTCGAGAGACACCAGCATTAACTGTAAGCGAGGCAGAAACGTGTCCCTTGATTTTCACAAACTGGACTCTTCCTATCAGATATGTTTGCAGTCAGTTATAAAGCGGACCGCCAATTTCGAAGCCGCTTATCGGTTGAAAAATGTAGTCCATGTCAACCCCGTCAAATGTCTTGCTGTCACCAGTGGAGTACATAAATTCGTGATAATTTGTGGTAACGGATTTAAAGAAAAGAGGATCGTACACTAGCCGTTTGAAGAGCTTGGGAGTAGCGAGTCGAAGCACTTAGTTCTTCCGTTGTGAGTAGTGCCTTGTCAAAAAGACACGCGTGGTTTACGGCAGCCTGCCGAATGGCCTTAGAGGACGACTTTAACGTGTGTGAAACACCGTGGATAGTTTAGAGCGTACGTATACTGCTACTCGGTGATGGTCTGAGTCGAGATCCGCACCCCAGAGGGAGCGTATCTTTGTGATGTTTGAGAAAAACCAGCCATCGCACACTGTTTCCAAAGCGGCAAAAACGTGATCGAAATTATTTTGACACAAAAAACTAGAGCCATAGTGTCTTCAGTAAAGTTGTTTTTGCATGTAAAAATTCATCGTGTTCGGCAACGTTGCAGCAAATTTAATAAGAAACAACTTTGTCAGAGACACTATACTTCTATCTGTCTATTTTAATGGACTTATGTGAAGTTTTCTACAGATTGTCACTTAAAATCAATTCTTTCAATATAACTTTCAGCAGTGATTTTCTACAATTTTTCAATGTTCTATAATATTGTTTCCTTTAATAAAACAAACAATTTCTTCAAAGGTCGTTTATTTTTATCTCACACATATATATAGTTATTGACGATTTCTACTTAAATAAAGCACTAATTCACACTAATTACTTTTAACTCAAAAAAACTGGTTTTGGAGCTATGGTGTCTTCAGCAAAGTTGTTTTGTTAATTATTATTCATTTTATGAAAGTTAGAATTTTGTGATTGATCTACCCAAAAGATAGAAACGAATTTTATTTTTCTCGTTTTTGTATATAAAAATCCACTTTGCTGAGCAATATTTTAGCATATTTTATAAGAAACAACTTTGTCAAAGACACCATATTTCTATTTGCCAATTTGAATGGAACTATTATGAAGCTTCCTCTAGAATATCCCCAAAAATCATTTTTTTATATTACTATTTATAGTGATTTTCTAAAATTCTTCAATGTTCTACAATGTTTTCTAGTTCAATAAAACACACGAGTTCACTAAAGTAAGCTTATTTTCATCTCTTATAATAATTTAGTTATTGAAGATTTCTATTAAAATAGTGCACCAATTTACTTACAAATATAAACACAGGAGACAGCGAGAGACAAATGCCTATATCTGGATTGAGTAATGCTTTAGTTATACTTTAATATGGAAATGGTTTAGTCTGCAGATTTTGAAGATAATGATAATGCATTATTTTAATAAAAATCGTTAAAAACCAGAGAAATAAGTGAGATAAAAATAAACTTTCTTCGCAGACATTGTTTGCTTTTCTATTGCAAACAACATTGTAAAACATTGGAAAATTGTAGAAAATCACTACTGAAAGTTATGTTGAAAAAGCTGATTTTTAGAGGCAATTTGTAGAAAACTCCGCATAAGTCCATTAAAATACATAAATAGAAGTATGATGTCTTTGACAAAGTTGTTTCTTATTAAATGTGCTACAACTTTGCCGAATACAATGAATTTTTATATGCAAAAAAGAAAAAAAGTGAAATTCGCTTTTCACTGTTACGTGGATTAATCACAAAACTGTAACTTCTATAACATGAAGAATAATTAATGGAACAACTTTACTGAAGGCACTGTGGCTCTAAAAAATGGGTCAAAATGATTTTGATCACGTTTTCGCAGCTTTGGAAACAGTGTGCATCGATGAGAACTTTATCAGTTTGGTTTGTTATTCGGTGGTAAGGTGTTCGTCAGTTGGCTTTGTGGTTTTCTTTGCGGTGGGAAAAGGTTCTTATAATCACCCGGCTTCGGGAATCTGCAAAGTTGATGCCTCGTAGGCCGTTGTCGTTGGTGTCGGTGTGTTGGCTGTAAGGCCTTATCATCAATTCATACATCACTTTTCAACCGACAGATCTCCAGTAGAGCCTCACTTAGTGATTCACGTTACTTTTACAGCGACAGACCTTTCATCGATCCAGTGCCAAATTCAGACTACGTCACCATGTCACTCTGTCTTTGGCTTATATTCCTCGGTCGCCTCTAACACCTATTAAGCGGTTCAAGCTTCTGAAAATGACTGTCTTTCCGTGACATTGTATTTCACAATTCTCCCTGCTCCCCTTACGTTCGGTACACAGTCCGACAGCCACTGACGACAGAGCGATGCCAAACAGGCTGTTATTTTTCATCTCCTGATGTCTGCTGGTTCTTTCAAGCTGTCGCTAAAGACAGCCTTTACAGCGCGAAATTCTTCGGCACAAATCCAAGCGGTTTGTCAGGTGATAATGATTTACGAAAGTAAAGTCATTGCTAAAATGCAAGCGGGGCAGTGCGAAAAACGTTTTTTCTCGTGTGGGGAATAATATCAACAATAGGAAAATGTTTGAAACGGTTAGCTTCGTGTTCATCATTGCATCGGCCTAGTAAAAAGGAGAAACGAAAGAGTTCGAGCCCAATATCAACGATGATAACCGCAGCCGATAAGCAGTCTGCCGACAGCGCAGGCCCAACCAACAGGACTTCCCCAAAATGAACAAAGTAGGCTGTCATGTCTGAACGAACAAAGTTGAGAACAGTCATCGGTATAGCGTCACACCGCAGTCTTTTTCCGAAGCCTGGCGACCATCCTCATTGACAGAACACAATCAACGAATGCGGGGTCTAGCCGGAAATCTACCGCTTCAATCGAGAATACTGCTAAATATAACTTTTGCTGGTCGTTCCTTCGGCATTCCAACTACATATCCAGCTCATAGAAGCCTGTCACGTTTTATTCGCTTGGCTAGATTCGCTAATTTGTATGCCTGGTACACTTCATGATTCATGCACCAAGCACCGTTCTCCCGTTTACCGCCAAGAATTGAACGTAAGATCCTACGTTCAAAATCACCGATTAGCCGATTAGCCACTGGGACTATCATTTTGCTGGTGATCTTTGTGTTGAGAATAGTGAAAGTCTCGTTCCTTGCTTGTTTGTACTTGGATCAGTTCTCTTTCGTCGCGACTGTCATGTATGCCGCATACTAGTACAGGTTCTTCAATGGCTGTTAGGTACTTCGTAGCTGCTTGATATTTAATTGCATGGTACGTCTTTGGATGAGTTCTAGACCGATGTCCGCACCTCGCTAGATGGGTTCTTTGGTGATGTCAAAAAAGTTGTCATTTTTGATCGGATATTCTCGGATGAGGAAAAGGGTACACTGAATCAGTTGTCGGGAAGTTGAGTGATTGCCGGTCGTTGTCGCTTGACACGCTGGGAGACTCGAAATGACGGGATTCCAGCTGATCGATCGGGATCCGGTCGACACTAGGAATGCTTAGCACTTTATTGTTCAAAGTGTTGAGTTTCCAGTCATCGTCTATATTTCCAGGCCAGACGTGTTTCTACGCCACCCCTGACAGTGAGAAACAGTTGTGTATAGCCAATTTGTCAGTTTGCATGTGACTCAATCCGGGGTTGGCTACCCTGTAATGTTGACTTGTTTTATGTGGTACGATTTTAGTGAAACTAAATACGTAACAAACCGATGGTTAATTTTTATTGTTCGCGCATCATTGAGTTTTGATGTTTTCTCCTGTTAACACCCAACTATGAGTGGTTTAGATATAAGTAAAGTAAGCGATCATGCGCTTTAAAATATGGTTTTAAACGATTACTCAAGTTTCCCATTGTTCAAATGTTGTATAATGTTAAAATTAATGTTAATTGGTAAATTTTCATAGAAGAAAGTATATTCTTGAAAAGTTCTAGCAACCGAAAAAAATTAATTCGCTTTTGCATCTTATTCAGCCAATTTAAATCTTCAAAATATAGTAAAAGAGATCTACATAATAGATTTGTTTTATAATCCCAAATTTATTTGAGTTTTTTTAGCCCTTTCCATATAAAACTTTCCATTCAGGGAAGTAGTTTACTAAATGTATTTTTGCACCCTATAAACTAACACAGTTTGTGGGTACGGCAGCATTTGTACCAAGTTTTATCGAAATAGGTGAAACGATTTTGCATGTAACTGCCTATCAGCATGACGCACATAGGCTCAGGAGGAAATAAATCTCCGTTATTCTGCGGCCACAAGGCATAATGTTCTTTTTAACGGTCGCATTATTCCGCTGGCCGAAAAACGTTTATTTCGTTAAGCGAATGAAAATTGATATACGGTCTGTAATATTACACCTGTTATGGCTTTATAAACAAATCGATTTATGTAAAGCCTAATGATTACTTCATTCATACAAATTTATTCAAATGAATAAAAATTGGAAACAACTTTCTAAGAGCTCACTTCTAAAATAGTTCTTTTCATCCTGTTCACCAATGGTGTAGCTCCCCGTTAACGAAAAGCAATTAATCAACAACCATTTCAGACAAGCAACACCAACACACCACAGGTCAAATGAAGTGAATCAGACAATGCAGCTTCGCTGGCAAATTGGCACACCAGACGCGGGTCCCAATTTGCCATCATCGCGCACCAGAAACCCGCCGAGTTGCTTACATATTAATCGACCTACTTTTTGCGGTTGGTTTGCTGCACAACACCAGTCGACCAAAAACCGTTCCATAACATTGGACGTCACTTTTTTTTCTCGTGCACGCAGCTTGGATGCGTAAAACAAACCAGAACACAACTGATTGAAAATAATATTTTTTTTGTCCCAATCGCTGTTTTCGTCAGTTAATGTATACTCGATTGTTGTTTTTTTTCCTTCTCATATTTATATTGAATCGCTGCTTGTCATCACCTGGATAGGATGGAAGGGTGGAAAAAAATGCAACGAATCACGTAGAAAAACCCCGCCGCACAGTGTGTCCAAATCGAGAAACGGACGGCAAAACTATTTTTTCAAGTCCTATGTTATCCATATCTTCTAGAATGTTGCTTGGTTTACTGCTGTCCTTCATATGCTTTAATGGAATTAGTTACAAATTTCACCTTATAGAGGGCGCCATACCTAACTTTTAAACGTCACTTGCTAGACGAATGGTTGCTTCTGCAAAGTTGTGTAAAATTTGATTACAAAAATGTTTGCTGAATACCTCAAACCTCTAGAAATTGATATTTCAGAGCTACAAGACGTTTTTTAAAAAGGCTTTTAAAAAGCAGTTTTTCATCCATATGTTCAACTCTAAGGCCTAAAACATGACTGTATATAATTGAGAGTGACGTGGTAAATCAAGATGAACAATTTCTAGTGATATATTGGTTATTACATACAGAATTCATGAATGAAAACTGGAAAAAAGTGTTTTTAAAGGCTTTTTTTATTTGAGTTGAAACTCGAAAAGGCGCAAACGAATCCAAGCTTCTATGAAGCCATCCGATAGAGTACCTTTCTGACTAACAGAAAAACACAAAACTACAGTGGGTTATTTGTAGTTTTGAATTTATGGCCAACTGAAGCTACCGATTTTTGCATGCATTTGTGCGCTCTTTATAGCACAGAGGTCGGCGCGTACACTACGTTTCCGTTTCCATGCCCAACGAACAGACACCACAATGGGGCTAAATCTAGAAACGGACGGAAACAGGTAATTTTGAAGTCCAATGTTATCAGTATCTTCTAGAAAGTTGTTTCGTTTACTGTTGTCCTGTATATGCTTCAATGCAACCAACTTCAATTTTCACCATATAGAGAGCTAACTTTTGAACGTGAATAGCTAGACGAATAGCAAAGTTGTGTAAAATTAGATTACAAAACTGTTTGCCGTATACTTCGAACCTCTAAATATTGAGGTTTGTTTTCAAATTATTTTTTTTCTAAAAGGTGCTGTATCTCTAAAATCTCTATTCCTAGAGATTCAAGTTACTCTGCAAACAGTTTTGTAATAAAATTCTGCACAACATTGCAGAAGAAACTATTCGTCTAGCTAGTCACCTTCAAAAGTTAGGTGTGGCGCCCTCTATATAGTGAAAATTGAAGTGGGTTGCATTGAAGCATATAAAGGAAAACAGTAAACGAAACAACTTTCTAGAAGATACTGATAACATTGGACTTCAAAATTACCTGTTTCCGTCCGTTTCTAGATTTAGCCCCATTGTGGTGTCTGTTCGTTGGGCATGGAAACGGAAACGAAGTGTACGCGCCGGCCTCTGTGCTACAAAGAGCGCACAAATGCATGTAAAAATCGGTAACTTCAGTTGGCCATATATTCAAAACTACAAATAACCCACTGTAGTTTTGTATTTTTCTGTTAGTCAGAAAGGTACTCTATCGGATGGCTTCATAGAAGCTTGGATTCGTTTGCGCCTTTTCGAGTTTCAACTCAAATAAAAAAAGCCTTTAAAAACACTTTTTTCCAGTTTTCATTCATGAATACTGTATATTATAACCAATATATCACTAGAAATTGTTCATCTTGATTTACCACGTCACTCTCAATTATATACAGTCATGTTTTAGGCCTTAGAGTTGAACATATCGATGAAAAACTGCTTTTTTAGAAAACGTCTTGTAGCTCTGAAATCTCAATTTCTAGAGGTTTGAGGTATTCAGCAAACATTTTTGTAATCAAATTTTTCACGACTTTGCAGAAGCAACCATTCGTCTAGCAAGTCACGTTTAAAAGTTAGGTATGGCGCCCTCTATACGGTGAAATTTGTAACTAATTCCATTAAAGCATATGAAGGATAGTAGTAAACGAAGCAACTTTCTAGAAGATATGGATAACATAGGACTTGAAAAAATAATTTTGCCGTCCGTTTCTCGATTTTGACACACTGTGCGCCGTTGCGGTTCTCGTTTTTTTATCGTTTCGAATTTCGATTAATCTGAAACCGATGTTCTTCAAATGTTCCTCCGTCCACCATCCTGTTGTGACCGTGGAAGCCGTTTAATCGGTTTGTCGTTGTTCGACATGGTTTAATTTGGGATTTGTTTAAAGTTTGATAATATCTTCAGGGTGCTTCTCTGTCGATCGCTTACACAGTCAAGTGATTGACAGTTTGTCACCCTTTTCAATCGTTATTTATCGATCTGTCAAAAGTTGCTTTCAACCCAATCGTAGTAAATTTTGTCTGTTACAACATGCTTACGGCGAGTGTCATTCAATGTTTGTGTGAACATAAATGGACTAAAAATTCCTTTCTTCTTGGTAAAGCTGTACTGCCGGCTTAGAATCTGGAGATCAATATTCCAACTGCTCTACGTAAAATTCAATATCTGTGATTCGTTGCTTGACTTGAAGTTTTATCAGCATGGTGACTAAACGAATCCAATGTTTGTTATGTTTGATGTCGTTTTGTGATTGGAGTAGCAATTTTTAGCTATGGAAAACTTTAGTTTTTTCATAAATGGGTTGTTCCATACGAAGTGATCACGCCACTTGGGTACGACCATCACAGATTTGGCTCAAAGTTAATGGAATCATTCATCTAGGTTCATTTGGGAAAAAGTCCCAATTTTGGTGTTGATTACAATACCCCACGATCTGTGAGACCTCCCTTAGTTGCAAAATAACGCATTTTTGTTCAAAAACTTTTTCTTTTTTCCTACAATAAATAGAGGTATATTTCAGGAAAATACTGATGGTTTTTGCAGGAACTAAACCAAGGAATCCAGAAAAAAATAAACTTTTTTAACGTGAGTGTTGCCAGATAAATTATTTTTGTATTTTAAAACTGAACTTAAATTTTTTGCCAAATGCAGCCTATTTTTTCTCTGTGTGGACTCATCACTGCGACCAGAGACATCTGATCTATTGTGATATTGCCCAGGTGTTTTCTGTACTCCGCACTTCATATTATTGGCAATATCACCATTGAAGTGAATGATACGCTTTTTTAAATCCGTGCTTGTGTGTGAGAATTAACCCTTTCGTTTCAAGCTTACTGCTCTACTATACCGAGCCTATTTCTATCCTACCAATATCGCCAAATTACAATTCCCTGAACTGAGGCTACACCTAACATTCCTCTATGGCCAGGTTTATTCTAAGAGGGACTTATTATGTCAAAAGGAAGGAGTCTTATCGAAACCTCGTTCCTCGTGCCAATATCGCCAATTACAATTCCCTGTAAAGGATAAATATTCCTGAGATCAGTTTTATTATAAGAAGGACTCATTTTGTCAAGAGGAAGTAGTCTTATCGAAACCTCGTTCCTCCAGCCAAGACCGCGCCATAATTACAATTCCCTGAAGAGAACTACTATACGTTACTCAGAATAGTTTTATTATAAGAGGGACTTTTTTGTTAGGATGAAAGTCAGCAAGGGTACTATAGAATTCAGCTTGAAGGAAGGGTATGTAGTGGAGAGCCTGAGAATAAACCCACGTTAAAGTCCTTTGACAACCAAATGGCCTGATTCTACTAAGATTCGAACCCACGACCATTCGCTTATCAAAGCGGACTCTGTAACCTTGCGGCTACCAAGCTCCCCACCATTTTCAATTGAAATTTGATCACTTCATCGTGTTTTTTGGGAGTGAGTCAATCTCGTGGTATACCAGTTTTACGAAACCAGTTACAATTTTCTTTGTATTATATTTAATCATATTTATTTGAAAATGCCTTATAAACAAAATCAATGATTTTTTTTTGTTTATTTAGAAATACTAACCTTTTCCTTTTTTTCAGCAGTTTTGCCAAATTTTTTTCTCCGTTCAATTAATTCAAACAATGATTTTTAAGCCTTACGAAAATATTATTAGCACGCATTACTAAACAAAAAAGTAAGCAAATTCTTGTTACGTATGTATTTTTTATTACCATTCATATCTATGCATCCCATTATGACGAGGAAATTGAAACGAAGTTGTTTTCAATTCATAATTACCGTAGAATAAAGCGATATGAACAAAACAGTGACCAATGTGCAATGAAGAGAACGAAACAAAAACAAAGAAAAAAACTTTCAATTTTAATTTAACTTTCAATCAAAAAAAATAATTGTTGGGACATAATTGAGATAAACAAAAGCAACACTGCAAAAGAAGAAAAAAAATTTGGATTACTGGATGAGCAGAAAACCCTCGAAAACCATTTGTTGGTTTGGTTTTTGGATTAAAAAGCTAACAAACATTTTTTAATAGATGTGATTATTTCATATAAAATGGAGAAATTCAAAACTGGTTTCGTAGAAATGGTATACCTCGAGATTGATTCATAATAGATTTGGTGATAGAAATTTCTTAAGTGAAATTTTTCAAGGAACACGATGCAATCATCATATGTGAAATTAAAGTGGCTGCGCTTGCCAAAAAATGTAAATTTATTTTTAAATTCAAAAATAATCGGTCTGGCAACACTTCCGGTCGTAAATTATATTTTTTATTGATTTTTTGGTTTAGGTTCATTAAAAATCATCTAACAGTAATTTATGGACATCGTAAGTCGATAAATTGTAAGGAGAGGCAAAAAAGTGGTTTTGACCAAAAAATGCAATATTCTGCAACAAAAAAGAGCGTCGGTGGGTATTCCAATCGACACAAACGTAGATGTATAATTCCCCCAACTTTGACCCAAATCCGTGCTCTGGTCGTTTCCAAGTTTGTGCTTTTTTTTGATATGGAATGGTATGTAATGACCCATATTGAAATAATATAATCATTCAAATAATTTTCCGTATATAAATTTCAATTCTATATTTGCTTAAGAAAATGCAGACATAATTATGCTTTAATTCATGTTGATTAAAATTCAATAGTGGTATCTATTTTACCTCTTCAACCTAACCTAACTGAATGTTGTATTTTCAAAATATATTTTGATTAGAGTTAAAAAAAAAACCACGTCTCTCTGATTTGAATAAAATTATTTTATGAGCACAGTAATTTCATTGTGGCGTCATATATTTTGTGTATCATGAAAACGTCCGATTTCTCGTCTGATAATCGTCTTTTGCGGGAAGTTTTGCTTATCTCATTTCATTTAAAAAACTGCTCAACTGCTAAGCGCATCGAGAGTTAACAACAGTATACGGATAAGCTGCTCAAACTAAAACAACGTGTCGTGATTGGTTTCGTCGCTTCAAAGACGGCAATATTGATGTTGCCGACTATCCGCGTGAAGAAAGACCGAAAACCTTGGAAGACGCTGCATTGGAAGAATTGCTCGATAGGATTCCATGCCAAACGCTGGAACAGCTTGCTTTTGTATTCTTTAGTGTTATGAGTCATCTGTCCAGCCTTTTCCGAGGAAATAGGTACATGCTTTCACCGAAATAAGGTTGAATTTTTATTTAAAAACAATAACGAAAACTTAGTTGCGCATCTAATATGACACGTCATGGATGTTGAATCTGTCGATTATAGTAAATAAAATGCCGAAAAGATTAAAAACGTCGGATCATTATATGTCAAAAATGTCAATAATGTCAAGTATTAGTTTTTTACATTAAAAAAGGTCAACAAGGGACAAAAAGTCATAAATGTTGAATATGAAATGTGTGTCAAATATGTTATTATATATCAATCATATGAGATGGTGTTCTCTATATATATGAGATCTCTATATAAATAATGTTATGAAATTCAGAAGTTCACCGGACTTGAAAATTTAAGTTATGCAATATATGACGAGAGGTCAAAAATTTCAAATGAGGTATCGAACGTCGTTGTCAGTGGTTTTCATCGGCAGGTTTCCTGCAGCAGTCTTATGCAAAGAGCCGCCGAAAAAACTATTCGGAAGACCACTGATACTTTATGTAACAAATAAAATAACATAAATACTAAAATAACAAGAATTGTCATTAATAACAATTGTTTCTATAGATTGAAAATATTGAAATAGTCTGAATGTCAAAATATCACAAATTTCAAAATACGTCTGTCAAACATATAATATATGTCACTTTTGTCAAAAATGTTATAGTTGTCATGAATATCAAAAATTTCGAAAATGTCAAAAATGTCAAAAATGTCAAAAACGTCAAAAACGTCAAAAACGTCAAAAATGTCGAAAATGTCAAAAATGTCAAAAATTTCAAAAATGTAAAAATAACATAAATTTCATAAATATCATAATGTCATAAATGTCATAAATATTCATAAATATCATAAATAACATAAAAAAAATCATAAATAAAATAAAATCATAAATGTCATAAATGTCGAAAATGCCGAAAATGTCGAAAATGTCAAAAATGTCAAGAATGTCAAAAACAGAGCTGCGAATTTCCACTGTCAGCCACAGAACGTCACTTGAAATTGAGGGCTGTGAATATCGATGTCAGCACCAACGAGCTGGAAATGAAATTACTTTCAGGTTCAATCGGTTGACAGTGGTAATACTGATTACTGCAATTTCGCACGCGCTGTGTTGGTTTAGCGATGTCTATGTGTTTGAGAATGTAGATGCTCATTTACTTCATAGACTTTATGCATTTAATTACCTCAGATCAAATATATTCAATATGATTCTAGATAATATAATTTTTTTCACTGACATGATTTTCAATGAGAATTGATACGGGTAGCACTCAATATCGGTCTCAATCTGAGAGAATGAAATTACTGTTGTGTGATAGTAATTTGGCATTTTCTCTATTTCGCAGCTCTGGTCAAAAATTCCAAAAAATGTCACATATGTCACAAATGTCACAAATGTCACAAATGTCATAAATGCCACAAATATCAAAATTTCAAAAAATGTCATAAATGTCAAATGTGTCAAATATATCAATAAATGTTAAAAAATGTTTAAAAATGTCATAAAATTTCATAAATGACATAAATTTCAAGAATTTCATAAATGTCATAAATGCCATAAATGTCATAAATCTCGAAAATTTCTTAATTGTCATAAATGTCGTAATATGTCATAAATCTCAAAAATTTCTTAAATGTCATAAATGTCATAAATGTCCCACCAAATGAATCCCACCGCCGACATAGGTGTCGATGGTTGTGAGGTGGCGTGATCCACTCACAACCAACCCAACTGATCTAGATTCAATCCTAGCCGACACCGGGAGATTTTCTGAGGCGAAAAATCTCTGGGATCACGCCTTCCATCGCATGAGGAAGTAAAGCCGTTGGCGCCGGTCCGTTAATAAACGGGTCGTGAATTAGGGTCCTGGATGTGGAGTCGCCTCCCTGGGCGTCGGTGATTGGCCACAACAGTGGCGGAACTAGACCGACGGAAAATAAGCGAGAATAAAGAAAAAAAAAGAAATGTCATGAATGCCATAAATGTCATAAATCTCAAAAATTTCTTAATTGTCATAAATGTCATAATATGCCATAAATTTCATAAATCTCAAAAATTTCTTAAAAGTCATATATGTCATAAATGTCATAAATGTCATAAACGTCATAAATGTCATAAATGTCATAAATGTCATAAATGTCATAAATGTCATTAATGTCATAAATGTCATAAATGTCATAAATGTCATAAATGTAATAAAATTTCATAAATGACATAAATTTCAAGAATGTCATATATGTCATAAATGCCACAAATGTCATAAATCTCAAAAATTACTTAATTGTCATAAATGTCATAATATGTCATAAATTTCATAAATCTCAAAAATGTCATAAATGTCCTAAATGTCATAAATGTCATAAATGTCATAAATGTCATAAATGTCATAAATGTCATAAATGTCATAAATGTCATAAATGTCATAAATGTCATAAATGTCATTTTTTTTTTATTCTCGCTTATTTTGCGTCGGTCTAGTTCCGCCACTGTTGTGGCCAATTACCGACGCCCAGGGAGGCGACTCCACACCCAGGTCCCTAACTTACGACCCGTATATTAACGGACCGGCGCCAACGGCTTTACTTCCTCATGCGATGGAAGGCGTGATCCCAGAGATTTTTCGCCTCAGAAAATCTCCCGGTGTCGGCTAGGATTGAATCTAGATCAGTTGGGTTGGTCATAAATGTCATAAATGTCATAAATGTCAAAAATGTCATAAATGTCATAAATGTCATTAATGTCATTAATGTCATTAATGTCATTAATGTCATTAATGTCATTAATGTCATTAATGTCATTAATGTCATTATTGTCATTAATACTCATTAAGGTCATTAATGTCATTAATGTCATTAATGTCATTAATGTCATTAATGTCATTAATGTCATTAATGTCATTAATGTCATTAATGTCATTAATGTCATTAATGTCATTAATGTCATTAATGTCATTAATGTCATTAATGTCATTAATGTCATTAATGTCATTAATGTCATTAATGTCAATAATGTCATTAATGTCATTAATGTCATTAATGTCATTAATGTCATTAATGTCATTAATGTCATTAACGTCATTAATGTCATTAATGTCATTAGTGTCATAAAGATCATAAATTTCATAAATGTATATGTTACATTTATTAATGTCGTAAATGTCATAAATGTCACAAATGTCATAAATGTCATAAATGTCATAAATGTCATATATGTCATAAATGTCATACATTTAAAAAATGTCATAATTGTCACAAATGTCATAAATGTCATAAATGTTAAAAATGTCAAAAATGTCACAAATTTCAAAAAATTCAAAAAATGTCAAAAATGTCATCAATGTCAAATATGTAAAAAATATAAATGAATGTCAAAATATGTTTAACAATGTCTTAAAATTGCATAAATGACATAAATTTCAAGAATGTCATAAATGTCATATACTCTCATGAATATCTTCAATGTGCTAAATGTGATAAATGTTATGTCATAATTGTTTTTTCGTTCACACATTTATTTGACACGGCTCATGTCATAATTGTTATAAATGTCCTGAATGTCATAATTGTCATAAATGTCATTTATGTCATAAATATCATCAATATCATAAATATCATAAATGTCATATGTGTCATAAATGTCATAAATTTCATATATGTTATAAATGTCATAATTTTCATATATGTCATAATTGTCAAAATGTCATTAATATCAAAATTTTCCAAAATATTAAATATGTCCAATACTCATTCCATACGAAGCCTTTCTCATTCAAACTTATTATTTGAAAAAATAGATTTACATGAACGCTTCAATCCAATAAATGTATATTCACTTTAGGGGTTTTAAAAATTGATGTTGTATTCTATACATATAAAAATTCAGTCCGGTCTGTCTGTCTGTCTGATCCATATAGGCTCGAAAACTACCGAGCCGATCGGCGTGAAACTTTGTATGTAGGGGTTTTTGGTGCCGATAAAGGTTCCTATGATAGTTTGAGACCCCTCCCTCTTCTGGAAGGGAGGGGTCCCATACAAATGAAACACAAATTTCTGCCCATCTCGAAAACTAATCAACTAAATGGAACCAATTTTGGCAGGTAAATGCTTTTAGTGGTAAAAAATATTGTCATAATGTTTTGACACCCCTCCTTCTTTTGGAAGGGAAGGATGCCATACAAATGAAACACAGATTTCTGCACATCCTGAAAACTAACCAACTGAATGGAACCAAATTTGGCAGGTGAATATTTATAGAGGTAACAAACATGTGCATAATGGTTTGACACCCCTCCCTTTTCTATGAGGGAGAGGTACCATACAATTAAACCAAATTTTCGCACAGCTCAAGAAACAATCAAGAAAATACAACCAAATTTGGTATGAGAATGTTTCAAGAGGTAACAAATATGTCCCTCTTCTGGAAGCACATATTTCTGCATAAATTTCTGCACATCTCGCGAACTAATCAACTAAATGGAACCATATTTGGTGATTGAAAGTTTTCAGTGGTAACAAATATGTTCCATAATTGACCTCAGGTAACATTTTGGATTGTAAGATGGCAACATACGGTTTCTGGAAAACAGCCGAAAATGGCCGATTTCCACCCAATATAATAATATCCGGATCTAGAATAATACACAGGTGCTCAAATCGACCACAGATACCATTTTGA
This sequence comes from Wyeomyia smithii, assembly GCF_029784165.1. Taxonomy (NCBI): domain Eukaryota; kingdom Metazoa; phylum Arthropoda; class Insecta; order Diptera; family Culicidae; genus Wyeomyia; species Wyeomyia smithii. The sequence goes on along the minus strand of NC_073694.1, from coordinate 194,668,041 downwards.
ATTCTAAGATGGCGACTTCCGGTTTCTGAAAATCAGCTGTAAATGACCAAATATCACCCAATATGAGTATCTTCGGAGCCAGAATGTTGCAAGAAGCTAAAAATTGACTGCAGACACCATTTTGAATTCTATGATGGCAATTTCTGGTTTCTGGAAAACAGCCAAAAATGGCCGATTTCCGCCAAACATGAGTATCTCCGGAACTAGAATGATACACAGCAGCTGAATTCGATCACAGACCCCATTTTGGATTCTAGGTTGGCGACTTCCGGTTCCTGGGAAACAGCCGAAAATGATCGAATAACACTCAATATGGGTGTTTCTTCAATCAGAATGACTCTCAGATGCCAGAAATTATCTTAAATACCATTGTGAAATCCAAGACGGTGACTTCCGGTTTGTGAAAAACATCTTAAAATAACCAATCAGGCACCATTTTGAATTGCTTAATGGCAACTTCTAGGAAACAGTCGAAAATGACCAAATAATACTCAATATGGATATCGAGATGTTGCATAGAAACCAAACATTGACCCTGGACACCATTTTGAATTTAAAGACGACCACTTTTAATTTTTGGAGAACAACCAAAATAACTAATAACTTCCCAATATGAGTATTTCCGGTGTCAGATTGATGCCAGAAAATCTGCTGAAAATGACCGAATACCACCCAATATGAATATATTCAAAATTAAGGCGATGTACAGAAGCAAAAAGTCGAGAATTTTGTCATTTCGATAAAACCAATCATTTCAAACGATTTGTTATTTGACTTTGATCATATCCTATGGCCGATTCTCCGTGCATTTGCAGACTTTAAACGCATCAACGAATCAACGAATTTGGAACGTTCAAATAGTACGATACCACATTTAAATTATATAAAAACAATATCGCACGCTAGCCTGGGGGGCTTATGCGGTCTCGATCAACTAGATTAGTTGAGAGAATTCGTTATCGATATTGTTTTCGGGATAAGTACAACGATACACCGTGCCCCAGTGCTGAGTCGAGAAAATTTTCAGCTCGAAAAGATCCTCGACATGATCGGGAATCGAACCCGAAATCACAACCGTGTGGGAGAGCTAGCCGACCGACATCGCTAGCTACAGAGCCACGGGGACCACTTTAAATTATATTGAGGTCACAAATATCGATCAAAGCAGGTATCGTTTTAAATAGTCTTTGAATTTCTTTTCTTTCCATAACTTTTGAGCCACATAACAAATTGTTATGAAATTTGTTATTTGTAAGTTTGAGAGATGACTCGTTCGTATGTTCAAATAAGTCATGTAATCTTTGAGATAATAGACTTTCGTTGTTTTACTAACAATTTAATAACGATTACTTAAGTTCGATTATAATCAATTGAAATGGGAACGTATAGGGCAGCCAAACTTTGAAACCACGTGTTCAATCATAATTCATCAGTTAACGCTTAACTAGTCCGCTTGTCTGATAATAATGTTGATCAATTCGGTTGTGTAGTTTCTGAGATAATGAAGTTTCGTGGTTTTCACATTTCGGGACATTACAGACGAAGTTACAGTTCGATTACAGTAAAATTCAATAGGGTGTTATGAGGCAGCTATACTTATCAATTGACACTAATTTTGTGGAAATCGGTTCAGCCATCTCTGAGAAAAATGAGTGAGTTTATGTAGTCGTCGGAATATGTTCCTTTTCATAGCTGGATTTCACATTTTTAAACATAACAGTCAAAGTAATAGTCCGATTACAAAACAAATCAATAGGGTCTTATGGGGCAACAAGACCTTCCATTTGACACTGATTTTATGAAAATCGGTCCAGCCATCTCTGAGGAACATGAGTGAGATTAAATAGTCTTCAGAACACGTTTCTTTGAATAACTTTTGAATCACAAGTTCAATCTTTATGAAAATCAAAAGTTAAAGATTTTTTGGGGAGCCCGTTCATTTGAAACCAATTTTATTGAAATCGGTTGTGTGGTTTTAGAGATAATGATGTTTCATGATTTTTACATTTTGAAACATAACTTCTAAACTATAAATCCGATTACAATAAAATTCAATAGGGTCTTATGCGACAACAAGACCTTTCATTTGCAATTAATTTCATGAAAATCGGGACAGCCATCTCTGAGAAAAGTGAGTAAGAAAAAAAATCTGCACATACACACACACATACACACACAGAAAATGCTCAGCTCGTCGAGCTTAGTCGTGTGATATATGCCATTCGGCCCTTTGGAGCACTTTTATATCTTCGGTTTGGCAAGTGATTGCTATACCTTTCTAGGAGAAAGGCAAAAATAAACCAAGGAATCCAGAAAAAATATAAGTTTTGACCGGAAGTGTTGTCAGATAAATTATTTTTGTATTTGAAAACTAAATTTACCTTTTTCGGCAAATGCAGCCATTTTTATTTAAAATTTGATTATTTCATCGTGTTCCTTGGAAAATCTCACATAAGAAACAACTATCCTTTCGAGGTAATATGAGCCAATCTCGACATATCACATTTTTTCGAAATAAGTTGTAAACTTCGTAATTATTTTATTTTATAATTAATAGACGTGAGGCACCCGAAAAATAGTGATGAGTAAATTTTTAAGAAAATAAACCAAGGAATCCAGAAAATATATTGTTTTTGACAGGAAGTTTTGCCAGATAGATTATTTTTGTATTTTAAAATTAAATTTGCATTTTTCGGCCAATGCACTTAATATTATTTTAAATTTGATGGTTTCATCGTATTTTGCGGAAAATTTCACGTAAAAAGCATTTACCTCCCTGTGGTAGTATTAGCCAATCTTGAGATATAACATTTTTACGAAAACTTAAAATGGAAGATAATAATTGTCCTTCTTAAAATAGTCATGCCCTGTTAAAAAATAAATAGTTTTTTTGAATTAAAACTTTTTTTATGATCGGACAGCCTTCATTGTTTAGGCAATTTTTCATGGAGTAGTTTCACAAAAAATGTACCAGTTTCAAAATTTTTTGTTCAAATTGTCATTTTTGATTTGGCTGAAACTTTCATAGACGTTTCTATAGGCAGAAGATGACATTTTGTGGCATTGGTTTAATTTTTTGGAACACGTTTCATTTTTGAGAAGCTTTTGAAAAATGCTATTCTTGTAAGGTATTAATGATTTAAAATAATTTTAGCACCAAATCTGTTTGTTTAATCGGTGTGATGTCTTCGACACAGTTGTAGATGGTAAATTTGTCTTTCCGAAAAAAATATACACACTAGAAAAAATATTTGGTTTTTGAAAATAATAAGTAAAAGAAAAAGTAAAAATTAAATAAGGTATCGAACGTCTTCGTCTGTGGTATTCTTCGGCAGCTTTTCTGCCGCAATCTTATGCAAAAACCTGCCGAAGAAAACCACTGACTAAGACGTTTAATACCTTATCTAAAAGAGCTCATTTTTTTAGATTATATTTTTTTATAAAAACTACAAAAAAATTTCTTAACATTGCAACCAGTCCGATCCTGAAGAAATCAGGAAAAAAAAAATATATTGAGACAAAAATATTTTTTTTTCGCAGGGTAAATTTTTATGGAAGAACCAAATTATTATCTACATCTTTGCCAAAGAGACCATGCCAATCAAACAAGCCGTTTTGACTGTAGAAATATTTTGAATTCCCCATAGAGTGCGCTATTGGAATTGAAAAATATTTCTACAGCCAAAATGGTTTGAATAATGGGCATATTGTCTTTGGAAAAGTTGGAGATAGCAATTTTGTCCATAAAAAAAAAATTCCCCGAAAAAATTTTTTTTTTCAAAAAATCATAACTTGTTGTTCTCCATGATCGGGCCGATTGCATTGTTTAGGTAATCTTTTGTAGCTTTTATATGTAATCATCATTACCTTACCAGTAGCAATAATATAATAGCATTTTTCAATAGCTTCTCAAAAAAGAGTCGTGTTCCAAAAAATCAAACCAATAGCACAAAATGGCGTCTTTTGCCTATAGGAACGTCAGCCAAATCAAAAATGGTTTTCCTTTTTTCGTGGAATTGCTCATAAGTACTGCATCAGGAAAAAAATCAACATGATTCGAGTTGTTTAAACAATATATGAAAACTATTTCATATTCCAACATCTTGTTATGGTCGATACAAAATTCAAAAATATCTTGGCAGGGTAAAACAAATTTCTTTTCCCGGCTTTGCAATTTCGGTAAATAACATAAACGACAATTTTCTTTACATCCGACGTTTCGGTCATTGGTTGTGGCCTTTTTTAAAAGGAATTAGAGATAGCGTTTTTGTTTTAGGTGTCACCTCATACACGCATGATAATCAATTAAATTTAATTAAATTAAATTATTCTTGCGGATAGCATCCGTGTAGGGGTGACACGCATGGAAATATTCTTATAATTGTCACTCTCTTAGAGGGCTCTCGGTTCGAGCTCTTAAGTTTGTTTTGTATTTGGTAAAGTTCATGTTCTTTGGAAGAAAATTGATTTATAAGTAATCTCAACGGTTTTTCGGACATCAATTCTAAATCTTGAATAAAATTAATCTTTGGTAGTAAAATTTTTAGCACGGACTTTTTGATCTCGAGTAATTTTCGATTATTTTTTTTTTTAGTTTATATTCGTTTAAAATTGCTCATAATGTTATAGACTAAATTCTTGTGTTATTTTTGGTACAACAATGTTTCCTAGTGAATCGGTTTATTACTTAAGGTATTTCTAAAGATTTAATTTTAGTTATTGGCTCCATATATTACAACCAACAACGTCAAAATGTGGCGCTTGAAATTATTTATGTTTATTTTAATTCTTTTCTTTTATATTCCAATGATTCTATGTTTTATTTCAATCAGCAAATTTCTATATCGTTGAATCCATGAACTCTAACACAATACAATAACACATCTGATAACTACTGTAAACCTTTCAACAATTCAATGACTAATATTTGAAGAAAAAAAAATCAATGACTAATATGAAACTATCCACCGTAAAACATCCGTTACAAAAATGTGATATTACCATTGATACGAAAGAAGATACACTCTATTTGTTATTTGCATTCATTCAGTCATCGTTAGTAGCCACTCTTTAAACATCCTGTTGTGGCCAATAATCTATACTGTTTGATTTAGGCAGACCCTCATTCGAACAATCCTCCCGTTCACTGAACGTATTAATGAAAGAACACAGCAATAAAAAAAACTGGCTGACGTTTGCAACCTACACTGTTCCTTCTTCTACCCGCGCGCGCCCTGGCTGTGAAAGATCAAACCATTTCGGATGTGTTTCGCGGTGGGGGGGCCATTCAACTATAGCGTTGCACAGTGGCGCGCTGTTTCCAGCCTGCTTGGTGTCTTGTGATGTGGATGCAATGCCGCGAGTGAGAATGCTGTGAACTGTGATATAAAAGTGTATGCTACTGTCTGAGGGGGTTGAGAAAAAAAATATATCGTGTAATGCTAGTGTACACATGATAGGCGATTGTTTTTTTGTTTGCATGGTGGCAGCAGTGATAACCAAGGCGGCACACGGAACAAATACGGTTGAAGAGAAACAAAAAAATCAGCAAACTACGAAACAATGACAAAAAAAAAGAACAGAAACGAAACCGAAAGAAAAAACAACGAACAAACAAACACTAAAGTCAGCGCACTGAACGGAAAGCAAAACTTGGATCTAAAAGTACTTTTTTTTCTCTGTTAGTAGGAGCAACTTTCGGAGCCCTAGCAAACTACTGGTGGCGTGGAACTGCGGTAATCAGACTAGACTAGGCAAGGGTGCACGTTTTTTGAGAGGGGCTGGGAAGAGGCGAGTAGTAAAACGAGCGATCGCGGCATCCAGTGGTGGGCGGTTATCTACTAACAAACTGGCAGTGCCCCCATCCCCTCCCACTCCCGTTATCTGTTTTAGCGCGGGAAATTGCACGGTTTACTAGGCGGGCACATTGTGGTTGTGTGGGTAGGTGGTAGTGGTTGTTGTGTTGGTGTGGGTTGGGATGGTACCTACTTTGACGTTCGACCGCATTGTCGTAGAAGCCTCCGTATTCGATCGCTGCGTCCGCCCCGTTCCCGTCGCCATTCATGCTGATCAGAATGTTGTCTACGGGCGAGGACACCGAAGCGGCCAGATAGTCACCGTTTCCGTTCCCGTGGTAACCACCGTTATGATTGTTGTTGTTGTAGTAGTGGTTGTTGTTGCCGTTGCCGTTGCCGTTACCGTTACCGTTGTGAACCGTACCAAAGTGACCACCGTGCAGCCCGTGCTGGTGCTGGTGGTGGTAACCGGAGATGTTGTACGGATAGAGGGCCGTCTTGTAGTGGTGCGGGAAGTAAGCGTGGGCGGGCGCAACTAGTGGGGTGTCGATCAACGCCATGTTTTGGTCCAGCAAGCGATGATAATTATCGTCCATCCCCATCGCTCGTACTGCAACGACGCAAAAGTATGGATAGAGAGAAGAGAGAAAGAGAGAGGGAAACAGACGGCTGCAGTTTTGTTCTGTTGGGTATTGTGCGAATGTATATTTTCTGGGGGAGGGGGTTTTTCGGATTTTTTCAACACTAAACAATATGTTATAAAGTTGCGTTCATCTGCCGCTTGGCGTGTAATTTTACCAGCTGAATTACAGCTCTGGTTAAAAACCAGAAAAAAACTCGCGCACTAATTGTGTCATTCTTGGGGTGGGCGCGTGTGTGAGCAATAAAATAATTAAGCAGTGCCATAAATTTTAAATTACTGGCTTCGATGGTTGACATCGAGCATAAGGTGGGGGGAACATTTTCGCTCTTACGCGTCGAACAGCGGGAAAAGACACCCAATTAGTGGCCACATTTTACCAAACATCACTCGAAGTCTAGTCTGGTGTGCAACATTTTAGTCACCAACACGGGAGAAGTGTTTTCGGTGATTTTCGTCGTTTGTGTCACGGGTTCATATGGGGGAACTCAAGCTCGGGGATGTGCGAAACCGCAGTGCAACCCAGGAAGGCACTCTGGAACGCTGCAAGCCCACAAGGGGAGTCTTTGAAGTTCATAAATTTCGCGTTGATTAATGAACCCTGCTTGGAAGAATTTAATTATTCGCTAAAAGGTTTTTTTGTCAGATAAATAAAATTAATTATAATCGACGAAAATGCGACAAAATAGCAATAACAGTGATTACTATGCATGATTGTAGAGGTGCGAAGAACAGAGGTGAGAGCGAGTTGTGAGTGTAAGGAGTGATCTCCGGTGGCAGGAAACGGTTGGATGTTTCGTAGTTTGATGATTAAGTTTGCATTTCGTAGGAAGGACGACTGCGAGTTTTACGGTTTTTAGCGAAGCACAAATGTTTAATTCAATTTGTCTTTCTAGGGATGTGGTTGTGATGCATGATGCAGTACGTTATGTGAATTGCAAATGCGTCATAACTCTTTCCTGCCTTTGCGGAATTTGCAGGTATGTTTGGTCTTTCATCTAATGGTTAATGTTGAACGCATTGTCTCGTTTAAAAAATATAAAGTTAACCATGGGTAGTTTTAGTTGCTCCAAATAAATATAATAATTGCAGTCTTCTATGTGGAATAATTTTATTTAATCGTGAATTTTGTATCCACACGTGTCATTAGAGTCATAATCGAAGGTAAAAATGTCCTAGAGCTATTGTTAGAGCTGTTAATCTGTGGATTGTTTATCCATATGTTAGAAAATTTATTAGCCAGAAGCAAGATTATTTTTAACACCAAGAAATTACTTTTGTTTAGCAAGATGAAATTACAACCAAGGAGCCGAAAGGGTTTGCCACAGTAAGGGTGACTGATCTTCACAAAGGTAAAAGTGAAATGCCTAAAGTGTTCCGTAAATTTCTGTATACTGTGGTACAGACAAAGGCATATCAAAAAACTTTCGTATACTAACATGGCTTCTCAAAAACAGTGCTCCACTACAAACCTAGTGTTTCAACTCGACACTTCTGGGAAGACTTCAAAGCAGCGCTTGATTCAGTTAAGTGAAATGATGCATGGTGAATAAGACTGTAGAACAGATGCATTTAAAATATGGAGCGGGTATAACTAATTGTCCCCCAACTTACGGTAAAACCATGAACAGGTTAGAATTCCACAAAAACAATATCCTAGAGTCGAATTCTCCATACCCAAATCTGAAACAATTTCCACTCTATTCCTTGAAAGCAGAGAAAAATATGAGTATACACTCAGCTAGTGCAGCTGGTGCCGAATGAGGACTCAAGCTGAACTTTAAGTTCGGACAAATCTGAGCTAAAAAGTGTTGGAACTTGAAGTAAACAGAGGCTCTGAAAAGACAGAAAGGCAAAATCGAGATGAAACATGGTTGGAGTGATAAGCCTCGAAATCTCATTGGATAGGAGAGAGATACACTCAGATCGGAAAATAAGAACTTAGAGCCGGCTGAAAGCGACAATAATAAAATCAGACCATGTTGGTAGTTAAAATCGAAAAATCTGTTCAACCGAAGCAAATCTCTCCAACTGTTTTTCTGATATTTGAGGAGCTTTTGATAATGCATTTCACCATATACAATGAGCTATGGGAAAAAAGGAATAAGAAAACAATAACCATGCTGTTTAATAGAAATATAACTAGACTGCTCGAAGTCCTCAACCATCCAACACAACTTTAATCCCAGTAATGTGAAAGACTTTTGGTTTGTGACCTTCATCGCAGCTATGGTATGGCAAACTGCCACACATATTTTGCACGAGGAGATATCCGGAGACACAAAATGGTGAAACCTGCACCCAGTCGGCCATGTTCTGGTTGACGATCGGGTTTTCTCATGCGTCGTCGACGCGCGGTCCTTCCGAGGCCCAAACGTCGATTCCGACACGTAAAGAGTCTTTAAAGCAGTCAACGGTATCTGTAACCGAACAGAGCCGATACCTGCCATGTTCAATGGGAAGAAAACCTAATAATAGACACTTTGTAATGTTGTTGAACGTCGTTGAGTTAGGAGAGAGCAGCTCCCAACTTATCTCAAAGGTTTGGGAAGAGGATAAGCTGCCAGTTAGAGGGACTTGTTTCCAATCTACAGTAGATCCACCGACCTTACTGCAACCAATTCTCTTCCACATCCAGTTCATGATCCGAAACCGTGGCAAGAAGCCATTGTTGGAGAATATCGGTGCGGTTTCCTGGAGAAGCGATCTGCAACTTTGTGTCGAATCCTTGACATGCTTAGAGAAGTCAACAAACCATATGCTGATGAATTTTAAAGCGGCGTACGTGTTAGTTCAATGTGATGGCGTATCATACTCTTGATGGTTTCATGTCATGCGTCAGAATAGCGGGTTTTCTTTCGGATCTGTTTCGAGCGTTGGAAGGTTCAACGGACCCTTGAACCTGTTGTTCAATATTGCCTTGAATGGTGTATCATGAACAGGTTCCATGGAGAGCATGATCGTAATTTAATCTCGTTTCTCGCCACCACATCGACGGCGTGTATGATGTCTTAAGAAGTGCTGCTCTACCCAATCAATTTTAGTTTAAAGTTTAAAGGTCTTAATGACGATTTTTTAAACATGGTCATTACAACATCCTGCCTCCTACAAACCCCACATACTCCAGCAAAGGTGGTTTTTCGACCCTTGACATCATTCGGACGGAGTATCGATCAGCATGTCTACTTTAATCGGCAAATTGAGACTATCGAAGACATTGATGGGGTTGTCGAGAAGATCCAAGCTGCCGTTCATCTGGCCCAGGAAGAAAATATCAGACAGATTCCGGTTAACCGCAACTCCTTAGATCCCATTAATAACAAATTAGTCAGACTTCGAAATATCTTCCGGAGGCAATATAAGAACTGGTCTTCGCAATGAGAAAATTCCGCCAGATAATCTCACCAACATAATTAGAGCTAGAGTAGAAGAGTTGTGTAACCGTAACTTCGTCAAATTGGTTAGTGGTCTAAACAGTTACTCAAAACCCCTCTGGAAACTCGCCAAAGTGCTTAAAAACAAATCGAAAATTATCCCTCCCCTTTCCTCTGATGGTAGACAATTACTAACACTGGCTGAAAAGTCATATGCCCTTGGAAATCACTTCCTAAGTTCTCATCAATTAGGTATTGTGGCGCCAGCACTAAATTGAAGTTCAGAAGTCGGACTTCCGACTTCCGAACTTTCTTACGACTTTACAAACACATAGAATAACTGCGTGTTCACGGTGTTCACACAACATGAATTGCGGGAATGATTTCAATGTATTTGTTTTTGTAAGCCGAACTGACAGCGCAGTAGCGGCTGAGATGGTTGCAGTGTTGCGAGAACAACAAAAATAAACATCGGAAGTGAGCGTGACCGCCAGTTCATCAGCAACGTTTTAATAATTTTGATTCACATGCACAATAATAGGGTTATAAGTCCGCTCGAAGACATCCGAGACTGACGGCGGAGGAGGTGCAAAACGGCTTCGATGCAATATTCAACATCGAGCTAAAACATTTAAGCGACACCTTACAACCATGTACAACTGCTGCTTCGAGCAATTTGATTTTGAAAGAGATTTTGATGAGTCCCACAACATATTCCTTTAGGAACAGTTTAGCATCCGCAAGGGCCAATCCAATGTTTATCAACTTGTGTATGTTGCAGACATCGGCTGGTGGAATAAAGTTGAAAAGGCGTTCGATAATGTCTGGCATGATGACCTGGTCTGTAAGCTGCCGAGATTCAATTTTACGATATTCCTGGTGAAGATTATCCAAGATTATTTATCGGCCAGAACATTCCAGGTCAGTCTGAACAACATCAGATCTGACACTCTTAGCATTGGTGCCGGGGTTCCCCGGGGAAGTATCCTTGGCCCAATTCTCTTCAATATTTTCTCATCAGACATCCCCGATCTACTTGGTGGAGGTAAACTAACTTTGTTTGCCGATGATCCTGCACTTATTAGGCATGTACTCGAAAAAATCCACCAGACAAAAGTCACATCTGTTCAACTGAAGAACCAAAAACGAGACAAAATCTCTTTATTTCAGGTATCGACATCTAGCGGTGGAGAGAATGCGTTTTACACTCAAAATTTCATTACGTTTATATTTCATTCATTCAACAAAAGGACTGTATGAGCTCTCGCCGCTTTTTAATCGAGAGAATCCTTTGTTCTCCCCGGAACTGGTATAGCAAGGGTGTCTTTTCATGATAAACGTACAGTACCACCCGCATACGTGCAACGGTTTTTATGTAGATATATTTTTAATGAATTTCATTGTTGCCCAAGTTGAAAACTGAATATCTTGACTAACGACAATCATTTTTTACATTGTACCTAATGTCGTAGGCAGTGATACAGCGCGTCTGATATGCATTTCTAGCAATGTTAGGTATAACAAACGGTACGAGAAAAAAATATTGTCGTTGATCGAGAACCACATTGAAGATCTCTTGTATGCGATCCTGTCTCAACTTGATTTTAATAGATTCAACAATTCAAGATCATCTTTTTGCCTGGTCATTAAAGCAAAAAAATAGTTTTTTGGTGCATGTTCAAACTATTGGAGCGAACTGTTCGAACGATGCACTGTAAAATCAATGTAGGATGGAACAGCAAAAAATGAATGCGAATGCTTGGGCACCGATTTGCTGCAGAGTTTTGTTCGAAGTTGCATATCTGTTCTGTGCATAAGTGCTAGCCAAAATATTATTCTAGGTAGGATTTTCTTGAAACTTTCAGGGAATGAACTATACATATGGATTATGTTCTGGCACAACTGTTATTGTCCAATGTCGATCGCGCGTAATGGCATGATACCAGGACTGGTCGAAATAATGTCTTGCCTCCGTGGGACCGCAGGAAGGGCAACAGACGTTTCTGCAGGCACTCGGTGCGGTAAATTCCGCTGTTGATGGTACCCATTGTGATGTACAGTTGACTCCAGTTTACCGCATTGGCATATGACCTGCCACAGCAAGTATTTTTTGGCGAGTTTGTCCACTTTCTTCTTCCTTATGTTCCTTCCTTGATGTAGCTTCCGTCATCAATAACCACACATATCGGTTTCGTTAACCACTCTCGATACAGCTTCCTTGCGTGGGATTTGGCCACCGTGTTTTGTTGATCACGCTGGTTCGGTGCCTTCAGGACCTCGAATACACGAAACTCAGCTCGTTTCATGGTTTACTGAACGAACCAGGCGGAACATTTTGTCTTCAGAGCCGCGTCGCGAATCGAGAGGTTCGGATTACGCTTGAAATAACCCAACACCTTCCGGGTCATTCTTCTGCTCCCGGCCCGCCGTTCGGTGGTCTGGTACTCCTTGAACGATTTTACCACCCTGAACATAGTTGTATGGGTGATTCCCAGTTGTTATCCGATCCAACTCATGGTCGCAGTCAGATTTTTCATGACGATGTACTAAATTCTCTGACGATTTTTCTTCTTGTTTCGATGACATCTCAATAACCACTGAACCGATTATTATGAAATTTTGTACATGTGAATAATACACTCCAACCTAGTTATACACTGCTATTCATCAATTTTATTTTGACATCAGACCACATAACTTCAAGATGGCAGAGGAAACGACTGAAAGCCGTAGCCAGGCAAGTCAGAACTAAGCTTGGAGAGAACCCTATTGCACGTCGCGAGGATATTAGACGACAACCCAGTGAAATTGATTCTCTTCAGCAGCTTCCAGGCTCGAGCTGGATGGAATACTTGCGGATGATGAGACGTTTGGGAAACGGGCGAAATACGGTGCAGAATCTAGTAACGTTGTGACAACTTCATGACTTAGCGCGACAACACGGTTCTCGTCTGATTGGTAAGTAGTAAGGTGAGTTATGTAAAAGGTCAGAGATGAACACGAGGCAAAACACTCCTCATTCTGTTTGGACTGAGGCCGTTACAGGAAACCTTTGTAGGAGAGCATCACCGCTGTTTTTGGGAAAGGTGACCAAATTCTGAAATCCTTGAGAGAAGTTAACTCCCAGATACATCAATTGTTCATAGACTTCGAGACGGCGTACGATTCAATCAGATGCAATGAATTATGGCTTGGCTTGGTTTGATGGAACCTTGATACAAGTAACAAATCGTTGTGCAACGTTTCCTGCGGTGCTCGCTAATCAAGAATCGAAAGCAACCAACGTAAGAAAGTTTTCCAGTTAATAGCGCTTGCTGAATTGTTCGCCGAATGGCTGAAAAGATCTCATAGCTTTTTCTATTCTAGTTTTTGGAAAAAAAAACTTTGTGAGGATCACACGGTCACGGTCGCCATGTGAGGAAACATTCGAGCATATTCTTTTTGAGACGGACCTTCCCGGGTTTCCGAACTATGATGGACCAGGGAAGTAAAGGCCTCCAAGGTATCCACTAGGACGGACCTATCAACACACTGAATTGTACAAAAAAAAAAAAGTGAATAAGAGTCTCGTTTCTTCAATAAATTTGCCTTATATACTATTTGTGCAATGTTAGCTTGAGCAAAAGAGAAGGCTGGAGAGCCGTGTTCGATAATTTACAGGCAAAGACTCAATAATTGTTTTTTGAATCCCTTGCGCTAAGGGGCAATGCCTGCACGGCAAGTATGTAGTGATATAATTGAACTATAGCGACAGTGTTATTGCACTGTCATCTGTTTATACTTATATGTATGGATGCGGATCGCTTGTGGAGATTTTGTATTTTGTTTTTAGGTGAGCGGTTCTCGACTCATGAAAGCTTCCATCAGACTCCGAAAAAATCGCTTTCGAGAAATCTTCAACACCAATATCTTTCAAATTATCAAATGTAGCCGAGCCAACGGATCTTGGCGTACCAATGATATGGGTCCATTGGAGAAGTCGACAGATAAGAAGATGGATATGTGAATAAAATACACTGATACTCTTGGTGGTGCTCTAAAACAACGAAGCATAAAAAAATTAGCTGACAAGTACTCAGTGTCTTTGAGGGCAGACTACAATGACAGCTCTTAGAGGGTAGACTAAAAATAAACAGAAGATTCGATTAACAAAGAATAACTGAAATCCCAAATAACAGAAAAGATACTAGTCGCTCGCCGTTAGAAATAATTTACGGAGAGCGTCAAAGATCCATTGCGAGTTCAAGGTAAGGCACATTTTTTAGCTTACAGTAATGCGCATGATAAAGTCATGTTAAAAGTAAAAATACGGCTCTTATTGCTACCACTTACAGCATGATACTGATTCTGATCATGATCTATTCCATCCGGCGCTTCAGGGAAACTTAGCGCCTTTTAGCGGCTGGATTTCAATCTTTTGTGATCTTTTGATTATGTAGTTTTGTAATGGCCATACTATCTTGCAGAGCTCATGGTCATAGTCATAAATAAGTTAACTACAACCTTCGTGGTTGCTGGAGAGATACAGAAGTGGGTAGATGTCGGTCAAAATACCGCCGAATATGCAGATTGAGGATTGGAGAACGATTCTTCAACGTCAGTATGCCGCCTAGGACTCATCATCATACACCTCCTCTGAGAACAAGGTCATAAATGTTACCGTTTTCCACCTTCACCCCACACAGAAGAATTCCAGAGCGTCTACCTTTTGATAGATGGACGCCACTTTTTAGACATCAACATCAACACCCATCACGTACAATCGAGCCTGAGGGTCTTGGTATATCAATGACCTGTGAGAATGAGGTGTACTGTAAGACTAGAAAACGGCTAGCGGTTTCGAAAAGAGGGACTGTTTGAATAAAATACACTGACACTTCCGGTGATGCTCTGAAGCTACGAAGCATGGACAATTCATTATATCAACCCGACAAGCACTCAGTGTCTTCAAGGGTAGACTATTGTAAAACTGGAGAGGCAGTGAACATCTTGACCTTGGTTGGAAATGTGGTTTCAACTGAAGATTTGAAGAAAGAGCAACCAAGAGATCCAAATATCCAGAAAATTACCAATCAGGTGTCCTTAGAAATAAGTCACGGAGAATATTGGATATGAATCAACTATGTTCAAATAAGCTGCAATACAACCTTTTTTGATAGTGTCATCAAAAAAATCGTACACTTACTGCTACAGAACAGAATCATAAATAGACCCTATTCCGCCCTTCGACCTCAAAGGTTCATAAACGCAGAGAAGTGTCTACAGTGTGGTGAGACTCGAATTGATGCCGCCTCCAAGGGCCTTTTTCAGACCTCATGGTGTACGGTGTTTGAAACAAAAGTTCCATGATGGTCCTCTAGCGACACCGAACAGTTGGTCGCGAGCTGTGCAAGCTGTCACCCTAAACGTGGGTTCGTCGATCTCGAGTTGACTAAGAAGACTGAATATCGTGGCGTTACAGGAGGTATGCTGAAAATCATCCACGGCAGGTACGTTTCGAAATCGTCATACTGTCTAGTGGAGCTGCGGAAACACAAAAAAAGCTGGGTACAGTTCAGAGAAGCGGGTGATTAGACTGGGCCTAATCAACCCCTGAAAACGCTGGCTGAAGTATGAAGGCCGAATCTTTAACATCAGTCCCACAAACGTGAATTACCCTCATACCTGCAAGAATATGAACAAAAGTCGTATAATTTTCTACCATGACCTCATATATCGATACAGAATCTCCGATCAAACACGGTTTTGCTCACTCACATTGCTCGGGTATTGCTGACGCCAGAACTTTTTCAATCGCTAGCATTGAAAATCTGAACAACATTTGCAATCGATGCACAATACGGTAAAACTGTGCGTGGTGAGGAACGATGTAGACGAAAAGAATGATTTGATGCAGAGTTTTTGTGAAACGATACAGACTGAAGCGAAGGCAGCAAACCTAACTCTTCTGGGTGTATGTGTTGTACTGCCATAAGGAAGCCGTGTGTGAGAAACTTGAACAGTAGCATTGCTCTCGTGAAACGTGAAAGTTCTATCAGATTTTGTGCTGAGTTAAGGATGGAAGTATGCTGACGGATGATTGTGAAATGACTGAATGGTGGAAGCAGCACTGCAAAGAACACGTGTACGGCGAACAGGAAGGAAGAGGATCAAGATAACGAAGATACTGACTACATCGTTGCAGCAAAAATAACAACAAGGATGTACCACCCTCGAGGATAAGTGAAGTTGGAATGCCGTTGAGCAGCTGAAGAACGATTTTATCACGGGAATCCGAACACCTTCATCGATTTCAAAGCAGAATTTGATAGTATTATAAACCGAAAGGAGCTATGGAAAATCAAGACCACGTAGATAAAACTCATCAGACTGAAGTGGGGGCGGATGTAACGTCACCCATCATTTCTCCCCGTCATTTGTTTGACGTAGTTAACCAGGGACACAAAAACAAACACAAACTAATACACAGCCTTCTATTGTGATCAAGTAGGGTGGAAAAGGAAAAACCACGAAGACCTGCAGGAACACGTGAAGTACTTAGAGGTGCGCGAGTGCCCTGGGGTAGTTCAGGTATCGAGAGGCCTAATAAGTCGTTGTTCTTAGCTCTCATATATATCAGAGCTTCTGTTCGTATAGGATGAGAAATCCATAGAATGGTTTAAATATAAAAAAGATAAGAGATAGAATCGATACAATTATGGCTAATAAATTAAATTTATATAAATTAATAATTTCATAAAGCATGGTAAATTAGCCAATAGTGTACCCGTTTCCTATAGTGGGTCACTTGTCAAATTTACTCAATTTCTCTTAACATAAATTGTAAGAATTGTAAATGTTTCTAGTGATTCCGATGCAGATTGGGTGGATGAAATGCTTAAATCAAGTAAATCTGACGAGTGGTCCACTATAAAAAAGAGATTAACTCTAGGTGGATTTACCCTAGATAAGATGTTTTCCATTGCCAGGTTTTTGTAGTCCACTAAATGACGTGGTCCATCCAAGGTAGTTTTACCCTATATCAAAAAAATACAATTTTTCGTCAGGGTGGTCCACTGAAGAAAGTGGGTCATTCAAGATAGTTCTACCCCATCTTATTTTAGGTTATTATATCAAGCTCATGAAGGGTAGAATAGTTGTCCTACACTGATCTTTTTCACACATAGAGGACATTAGCCTACAGTGAACTCCTATCCTATAGGGGACCACTCGCCAAACTAACTCAATTCCTGCGAGAACTCGAGAGATTTTCATAAAAGTTGCATCGGGAAGTATTTTTTCCAACCAAGTTGAATCAAAATCAAGAGAAACATTCATTAAGTTCTTTTTCTGGTAAGAAAACTATAGGAATACGGATTCACTATGGATTCATTTACTTTAGTTGTTCTCTATGTTGTTTTAAACTAGGGTAAATTGACCAATAGTACCCCACTTTTCAATGGTGGACCACCCGCTAGATTAACTGAATTTATGTGAGAACTCGAGGGATTTTTAGCAAACTTCCATCGGAAAACATTTTAACCAACCAATCTTTATCACAAACATCACAAACAACTGCCTGGTGGTCCACTATAGGTTGATAGAACAAAATGGTTAACTATTTGTTAACTTACCCTATTATCTCAAGCTCCGGTAAGGTAGAATAGGATAAATTAACCTATAGTGGACCGTTTTCTTACAGTGGACCACTAGCTAGTTTAACTCTATTTATGCGACAACTTGAGGGATTTTAGGAAAACTTCCATCGGAACAAACTTCATCTGCCAACCTGCATCAGGATCTGATTGATTTTTTTGAAAATCTCTGAAGTGTTCGAACAAATTGAGTTAATTTAGTGAGTGGTCCACTATAACAAAGGGGTCCAGTGTAGGTTAGTTCACCCAAGTTGTCCTAAACACTTTATTTTCTTATATAATCACCGCGTTTGAAAGGTAAACAATCGTTTCCTCTTTCAGTTCAAGAGGAAGAAATTCCATTAGTTTCTCAGTAAGGGGAAAACTACTTTAGATGGAACACGCCCGTTAGTGGATTGTCGGTCAGATTATCTCAATTTGTGCAACAACTTGGGGGATTTCCAGAAAACTTACATCGGAGAACATTCAATCCGGCTATTCCAACTAATAATCAGAATCACGAGAAACATTTACAAAATTCCAATTTATATCAAGAAAAAAAAGTGTTTTTCGTCAGGGTGGTACACTGAAGGAAGTGGTCCATCAAAAGTAATCCTACACATTTTTCCCACCAGATGGCGATTTAAACATCAACTCAATGCTCATATATTCGCTTAACAATTCGTTTCATTCAACTTCCGTGTGCCGATGAGTTAGGGTAAATTAACCTATAGCGGACCCCTTTCCTATAGTGGACCACCCGCAAAGTTAACTTAATTTATGCAAAAATTCGAGGTATTTTCAGACAACTTCCATCGGTAAACATCTTGTCTAGCCAATCTGCATCACCTACATTTATAAATTTTGATTTGAGTTGAGAGAAATTGAGTCAATCTAATGGGTGGTCCACTATAGTTTAATATAGGTTAACTTACCCCATTCACAAGACTTTCACTAGACTTATGCTCTGTCGAATTAGGAGGACCGTTTATTGGGCAGAGAAACTATCATCCTCCAGTCTTTAAACAGCAGATGGTATTATGCACACTGAAAGGGAACTCACAGTTGTTGGATAAAAAACGAAGCCTGTAGGTTTTCCTTTAATTGGCGACTATGTATGATCATGAAAGAATCATAAAAGCTATTTAACATCATTTTTCAATTATCGTAAACTGAGGGTTCTCAACTATCGGTCTCAGTCTCAATTTTTGATTATCTCAAAGAGGATCAATAGGGACGGATTCGTATTATTGGAATTGAGCCAATTATTTTCTAATAATTGGCCGTGCAGCTCAAATAACCACGCTTAGGTATTGTGGAATCAAATAGAACAGACTGTTCGAAATTAGTTTGACCCTTCATCTGACAGAAATCCAGCGCTACTTTTGTACATTTCCGAACGCTCTAGACCAAAATAATTAGACTAGTTGACTAACAGCCATTAGATAGCATCAAGATAAGTAAGGAATAATGTATAATCTCCGCAGTACAGGAGAGAGTGAGGAAGAGAAAGAAGGAGATAATCACTTGTTCCCCATCGGTGGAACTGGAATGGGCTATCAAAAATACCGGCCGGATGTTTAGGTTTGAATTAAATTCCGATGGCGACCATACTGTGAGAACCAGGAAGAACACCCTTCATAGAAGTGTCATAATTATAAAATATTGCCATCATCGCCATTATAATAGTCACCGCCATCATCATCATCATCATCATCATACTCATCACCATTATTATCACCACCGTCTTCACCGTGGCTTGCAATATTAACCAAGCAATTTCTCCACCCTATTCCGTCCATGTTGACTCTAACGCCTGAAGACCTCTGACGCTCTGATGTGTTTTCAGTCGAAAGGGTGAAAGTTTCGGAGGAGAATGTATTTACAATTGTGTGCGTCTGCGTGTGCGTTCGTGTGTGTGTGTGTGTGCGAGCGTTTGTGATTATCATTATTGCCATTGTTATTTGTTGCCGTTAAATTTAATGCGAGTTAATTCTCGGGCAAACACTCTCGCACGTCAAAGGCCAAAGCACACGCCAGCCAGCCAAAACGGAAGCATTCCGGACGCAGAGAGGTTTATTAGACCGGGGTAAGTTTGTTACCCCACAGCATGACTGACATTTGTGGCGACTTTCGAAAATTAGGGTAAGCTATCAACAAATAGAGTTTCCATCCTGTAAGTTCGGTTTTCGGTGGGATCTGAGCCAGCATAATCGAGCCAGCTGGTAGAAGGGGGGTGGAAGGGGTGCTTGCAGTCCGGTTGTGTGATTTGGTTACGGCTTCAATTGAGAGATGCTTTTCAGGAGAGGAGGTCACAAGTGTGGAGCATTCTGTGGTTCTGGTTTGAACTGTAATTTCTTTGAATATTTTTTCTTGTTCGAGTCTGAGTGCTTGTGCAACATGGCGGTTTTTCTGTGTATAATAAAACAGAAGCACAATCGAATCGAGTAGAATTAATTTTGTCTCAGACTTCGGACTAGAGAATTGAACTTTATGTTCCGATGTCCATCCCCAATCCTATATCCTGCTGTCCTACTGGAACAAACAGTTTTATTGACTCAAAATAGCTCGGAATAGTCTTTGCCGAATGCAAACCCGCTCCCCCATCACGGCTGCCAGATGGCCAGAGCTGATAACGCCGTTCCATCCTGCAAACACCCCCGGTACAGCGAAAAGCGAAACGTTTCCGCACGAGCAATGTTCTCTAATTTCTATTCGTTTAATTAAAAGATAAATAAAATAAATGGTACACTGTGTTTCTTTTTGGTTTTTCGCTCCCCTCAAGCAATTCTGGCTACGAGTGGTAAGAGTCTTTGTCGACGATTTCCCTGTGAAGAAAGATATTCAGCGAAACACTTGTGGAGATTGAGTAAACGAGAGCAGCGCGCGTGCGGGATTTCGAAATGAGCTTTCGGGTTGACGCTGGTCCCGGTTTCTGGACCGGAATGGCAGCTGGCCTGGGCGACAGTAAGTTGTTACTGGAGTTTAAGGAACAAAATCAAGAAAGAGAGAAAAAATTAAACAGAAAACAAACGACCGAAGCGGGGTGCTGATGGGTACGAAATGGGATGTATTTTTAGTTTTTAATAGTTTACTGCTAGACAATTTATATCCAAGCTGCCGCGTTACGAGTTAAGTAGGGGTGCTCGATTTACGGGGGTTGTTCTTATCTTCTACTATAACAAACAATTGGAATGTAATTTCGTCGCCCTTCTATTGGTGCAGCGCTTGGCGGGGTCGCCTTTTTTCCGTTTGTCGCGGTAATGAATGCGGTGCAGTTGGAAATGAAAATGGGATAACCCTGGTGACAAATGGAATGAAATAATTTTACACTTAAATTGATGAGACATGGGATGTGCTGGTATATAGTGGAAGATGTTTCTTGAGTTCGTGCCTTTTGCTATCGTTCGGTTGTTTTGAGTGGGGAAAAACATTCAAGTTTGCTTTTGGTGGGTCGTTGCATGTGCTCTAGATTGTGCTGATAGTGGGATTGTGCAGTGACACTTACAGTTATAAGATTTCGATACGAAGATACGAAGAAATGAGAAACGGCGAAAGGTGTAAATAGGTAATTTAGTACATAATCTCCATCAAAATGCTTAATTGTTATAAATTTCATTGCAATACGGGTAGTAGTGATATCTATAAGTAATTAACTTTTCCCATCATTAAATGTAGCCACTTTCTTGATAGGCTGAATAATCACTCTGGACATGAAGCTACCATACGATAGCAATGACTTAGAGTGCTACGCAAGCCAAAACTTGGCGTCATTTATGTCGTCTTTATATACAAAAATTTTATGAGCAAAAAGATACAAGAAAAATTTTATTGATTGAAGACTTTTTTATGATGACCTCATGTACGTTTTTTTGTTACCGTAGGTTTTTTCATGCTTTCGAGATTCTAGTGCGTGAATCTAAGATTTTGTACCAATAAACATTGAGTTTAAATAATCATTTAAAACTGTCTTCCTAAATCATAATTTTCACATAGGAGTTAAAATCAAAGCAGAAAAACAGTCTAAAAGTGAGAAACTTTTACTCAAGCATTATTAATTTTGCAAAGGTATCTAAAGCAGGTATTTTTTTTCCTTGGTGCTACATTTTGATTCAGAATTTTGACCTTCTGTTATTTATACACAGACTTCGCAGCCGAATGTTTAATGTACAGTTCAACTGCGGGGCTAGCGCTACGATCCTACTGACACTGACAGTCTCTCCAAGACCGAGATTCGAGCCTACGACGACTGGCTTGTTAGGCCAGCATCGTACCTTGAGACCATCTGGGTGATAAAGGTATTAGACGAAGCAAATATTTGCTATTTTTAGTTCGGATTTTATTATGTGCAAATATAATACGTACTAAAAATAGCAAATATTTGCTCTGTCTAATACGTGCTTAAGAACAACGGTTACCCAGGAACAGACTTCGTTTTGCTCATCTTGATCTTGAAGAGAAAACAATTTTCTCCCCTCTTAACAACTGTGAGCTTACATTCAATGTGCATCACACCATCTGTTGCTGAGAGAGCGCAGAGCAATAGTATCTCTTGCGAATAAACGCTCTTAATTTGGCAGAGCGGTAACGCAGTTAAACTCTGAATCTTCCTGTAGTAATCAATTCAAAATCTGTTAGAATGTGGCTTCAGTGTGAACCTGCATGCTTTGTTCTTTGGCCAACTTTACACTTAGTAACTGTTAATGCTGCTAAGCTAATGAAAACTGCTCCATCTTAAACTGAGAGGGAAAACAAATGTTTAAAATGAACTCTGCGACTGAAATACTCTACTACGATTGAATGCGGGTTGTTACTCACTCTATGTGAGAAAAAGTCTAGTTCTCCACGGCGTCTAATTGGTAAAGATTTCTAGTTAGGAGGAAAATTGGGCAAAAATCAAGAGAATGATTGAAGTCTGCTAAGGAAAACAATTAAAATTTCAACAACTCATTGGTGAATAAAAATAGTACGATATTAGTCTCAAAAATCTTCTGCCTGACTCATAGATGGCGTTGAATGCTTGAAAACAGTATTTTTCGACGATTGATGATTTTATTGCAGCGACTGAGTCGAACAACCGCCTCCCAAAGAGGGCAAAGACAGTTTCATCCACTGGCAAGATCGTGACGTCGTTGATTTTCTCCAAAACCGAAATAACATTCAACGTCGAGTGTTGTGCAAACTTTCCAGTGAAATCCAGAAAAATTGGCATCAGTTTGCGCAGAAACGAAATCTGTAAGGTCCTGATCCCGGTGGAAACTTTGATCGTATGTTGGCTGGAAAGGGGTGTCGTACGCGGTTGTGTCCCCATGTTGGGGGGCGGCATACAACAGCGTCTGACTCGAAGCGGGTGGCTGAGTCATGAAATGCTATATCCCGCCAGTTACACCTAAGATGGCAGTCTCACCAGCAGGATAGCATACCAAAACCTCTTCCAACCACTATCATCAAAATTAGAAATAAGGAACGGAACAATCGGCAAAGACCTAGGCTACGAACACATTTCTACTCTTAATCTTATTAGGGTAAACTACCCTAAAATGAACCCCTTTGCTATGGTGAAGCACTCACCAGATTAGTTTAATTTATGCAAAAACTCGAGGGATTTTCAAAAAACTTACATCAGAAACCATCTTATCCAGTCAATCTGCATCAGAATCACGAGAATCATTTATAAATTTCGTTTTATGTTAAGAGAAGTTGTGTCAATCAGATGGGTGGTCCACTAGAGGTAAAGTGTCCACTGTAAAATACGTAAAAATGAACAGAGCCTTTACATTTAATTGTAAAAACAAACCCTTCGATATTGCGCCATGCTCCATGCACACCTCGATCAACTACAAACACTGCCTTGTGGAAGTTATTTTTGTAATAGAGCGATGAGGGGCCGTTCCTAAACCACGTGGTCATAAAGAGGGAGACGGAGACGGGGTCAAAAGACCACGAAAGACCACGCACGGGGGTGGGGGGGTTAACGAAATGACCACGTGGTCTTTTTTCCTGACTTATAATTTATTGTTGGCACCAAGTCAAGAATGAAGCTTTTGCATTTTAGAAATATGGAATATACTGAAAGTTTAATAATAGAAATGTAAAAAATTCAAGCGATTTGTTTGGCACTTGACAAATGAAATAACCACGTGGTTAAAGTCGCAAGTGGGGGGGGGGTTGGCCAAAAGACCACAAAAGACCAGGGGGGGGGGGGGGTAAGGGGGGTATAAAAAGTGATCAAAATATGACCATGTGGTTCAGGAACGGCCCCTTACCGCTCTCACACTTTGTATAGCGACTTACTCTATTTGATAGAGAGACGACTAGGTGATTCAGTTGATTGCGAACCTTTTACCGAAACGCATCTAACAGAAGAGCTCCGTTAAGCTGGGATTACTTCATGAACTAGTTACAATATTTGTCCTAAGACTTACATTCAAGTTGTAAAGTAGGCAATATATGTGATTTCTTCGAGGATGCGACAAATGAATACAGGCTAAAAATGTGATTTTGACTTAAAAAAAAATCCCTCATCCAGACGGGACACGAACCCGCAATCTCCTATGTCTCCGGTATAGTGTTTTGGCTAGTTAAACTACTGGGGAGGTTTTTTCTCTAAGACCAAACTCGATCACCCTTCACTTTAACAGTTCCATACTTTACCAGTTCCTTTCCCTTTCACCCTAGTGCGTTCTCGTCTATAGGGCTGAACTACTTTGGACAGACCACTTCCTTCAGTGGACCACCTCGACGGAAAACTATTTGTTCTCTTGATATACTGAATCGAGGTTCATAAATGTTTCTCGTGATTCTAATGCAGATTTGCTGGATAAGAAGTATCCCGGTGGAAGTGCCGGTGGTGCACTAAAGGACGTGGTCCATCCGAGATAGTTTTACTCTATCTGTTATTTTTAGTCAAAGAGAAAGAAAAAATGAAAGCTTGTGCAACTGAGGTAAAATAACAAATAGTGGATCCCTTTCCTATAGTGGACCACTCACCATTCAATCTGCATCACAAACATTTACATATTCCGATTTGGGTATGTTAAAAGAAATTCTGTTAATTTGACGGGTGGTCCACTATAGGTTAATGAAGCAGAGGAGGTCCCCTAAAAGGTGAATTTATTCTCTTATTCAGTGAATATACATCAGAATCACGAGCAACATTAATGAATTTCGATTTATATTAAGATATTGAGTTAATCTAAGGAGTGGTCCACTACAGGAAAGGAGTCCACTAGAAGTAAACTTACCCTATTTCTCATCAAACAATGGCTTAAAGTGTCATAAACTCACATTGGAAAATATCTTATCCAGCCTAGGGTAAGTGACCCTATAGTGGACCATTTTCTTATGGTGGACCACTCCCCAAATTAATTGAATTTATGTGTAAACTTGAGGAATTTTCAGAAAATTTCCACCGGGAATCTTCTTATCCGGCCAATCTGCATCACAAACATTCATAAGCCCCGGTTTATGTTAAGAGAAATAAGGTTATTCTGACGAGTGGTCCACAATAGGTTAATACAATAAAGGGGTCCGCTATAAGTTAATTTACCTTATCCGCATTAGAATCTCAGGAAGCATTTGTAAATTCCAATTCATATCAAGCGAGCAAACAATTTTTCGTTAGGGTGGTCCACTGAAAGAACTGGTCCATCCAAGGTACTTCTACCCTAGCTCTCATTAATTAAAAATTAACCTATAGTTGACCGCTTTCCTGTCACTCGCCAGATTTGCTTAATTAATGCGAAAACTTGAGGGATTTTCAGGAAACTTCTATCGGGAAACATCTTATTCCGAGTTCCGATTTATGTTGAGAAAAATTGAGTCAATCTAACTAGTGGTCCATTATAGGTTAATAAAGCAAAGGGGTCCACCGGAGTTTAATTTACCCTGATTAATCTGACAGGTGGTCCACTATAGGTTGATAAAGTGAAGGGGTCCAACATAAGTTATCACTCGACTCAGTTCCACGAGGTGAGCATTTGTTTGTTTATCAACCTATAGTGGCCATCAGTCAGAGTAACTAAATTTCTCTTAACATAAATCGGAATTTATAAATGTTTGTGATGTAGATTGGCTGTAATGAACTGTTTTCCGGTGGATGTTTTATGAAAATTCCTCGAGTTTTCGCACAAATTTGGTTGATTTGACGGGTGTTTCACTGTAGCAAAAAGGGTCCAGTTAAGTTTAATTTACCCTATACGACATTCGTTCCGTTGGAGCAGTTTTTACGTTTAGTTTATGCAGCCATTGTTATACTTTCTAGGAGAAAGGCAAAAATATTCGTTATATTCGTTAAATATCTGGTAACAGAAACACGGTCCACATGCTGAGACGAAGAAATCAAATATTTGTTCCAAACTAGTTTGTTCCATACCGTAGGAAAAACTACCTTGAATGGATCTTTATAGTGGTAAAAGGCGGTACCATCACCATCGTCATTAATCTATACAGCTATTCTGCATTGAAATCACAAAAAACATTTGTAAATTTTATTTCAGGCCGAATTAACCTATAGAGGATCCATTACCTATAGTGGACCACCCGCCAGAATGACTTAATTTATGCATCAGCAAACATCTTATCCAGATAATCTGCATCATAAACATTTATAAATTCTGATTTAAGTTAAAAGAAATTGAGTTAATCTGGCGAGTGGTCCACTGTAGAAAAGAGGTCCATTATAGGTTAATTCATTCAAGAGAATAAACAGTTTTTAGTTAGGTGGTCCTCTAAGGAAAGTGGTTCTTCCAAAGTTGTTCTACCCTAACTCTCAATAATCGTGAGCCTTCGATGTACCACCGTTTTTATCTACGAGTAAATTAACCTATATTGGACCCATTTCCTTTACTAACCTATTGTGGACCACTCGTCAGATTACCTCGATTTCTCTTAAAGTAAATCCAAATTTATGAATGTTTGTGATGCAGATTGGCTGGCCAAAAAGTTTTTCGATGGGAGTTTTCTGAAAAGCCCAGGAGTTTTCGCATAAATTGAGTTAATCTGGCAAGTGGTCCACTATAGGTAAGGGGTCCACTATCGATTAATTTACCTATAAATGCGCAACTAAGCTCTCGCCAATTGTTGGTGATTTTAATGAGGCGACATTTAGAGTAAATTATCCTTTAGTAGACCCATTTTCTATAGTGAACCACTTGCCAGATTAACTTTTTTTTATGCGAAAGTTCAAGGGATTCCAGAAAACGTCCTTCGGAAAACATTTTGTCCAGGAAGTCTGCATCACAAACATTTGTGAATTCCGATTTATGTTAGGAGAAATTAAGTTCACCTGATGTGTGGTCCACCAAAGGTTAATAAAGGAATGGTGTCCACTATAAGTTAATTTGCACTATTTTACGTTGTATGAGAATATCTAATTTTAAGCCAAATAGGGTAAAACTACCTTGGATGGACCACGTCCTTTAGTGGACTATCAAACGGAAACTTGAGGGATTTTCCGAAAATTTCCATCGTGAAACATCTTAAAGAGCTTATCAGCATCAGAATCACGAGAAACATTTGTTACTTCCAATTTATATCAAGAAAATAAACAGTTTTTCGTCAGGGTGGTCCGCTGAGGAAAATGGTCCATCGGAGGTAGGTAGTCGCAGGAAGTGTAAGTTTTCTCGTTTTATTCAAAGAAAACAGCGCATTGTGGTCCAAAATGCCAAAAGTGGAGCTTCATTCTTCCCCGCTTTTTTACACTGTTTTCAAAGCTGCAAAAACGTAATCGAAATTATTTTGACCCAAAAAAATGAGTTGTAGTGCCTTAAGCAAAATTGATCCGTTAATTTTTTTTACATTTTTTGAGGTTGGAATTTTGTGATTAGTCCACTAAACAGTGAGGAACGAATTTTCCTATTGTTGTTTTTGAGAATAAAAATTCACTTTGTTGGGTAAAGTTGTAGCAAATTTATTCTTAATTCAAAGATACCATACTTCTATCAAGCTATTTAAATGGACTTTTGTAGAGTTTTTAACAGATTGTAACGAAAAATTACTCAATATAACATTTAGTAGAGATTTTCTACAATTTTCGAATGCACTACAATATTGTTTGCAATAAAGAAACAAGCAATATCATCAAAGAAAGTTTATTTTTGCCTCACATATTTCTTTTCATGACTTTTTTTTAAATAATGCGCTAATTTACCAACAGATGTTTTCAAAACCTGCAAATGTCTGCAGACTAAACCTTCTCTATATTAAAGTTTAGATAAAGCATCATTCAATCCAGATATTATCTTCATTTATCTGTCTTATCATTTATCTCTCGCTATCCCCAGTGTAAATATCTGTAAGTAAATTAAAGCATTATTTTAATAAAAATAACTAAATGAATAAAAGTAAAGTTGGTGCTACATTCCGATTCGGAACTTGACCTTCTGTTTACTATACACAGACTTCGCAGCCAACTGTTGAGTGTACAGGACAATTTCGGGGCTAGCGCTACGATCCTACTGACACTAACAGTCTCTCCTGAGCCGAGACTCGAACCTACGACAACTGGCTTGTTAGGCCACCATCGTACCTCAAGACCAGCTGGGGAGGCTTAACTAAATGAATATAAAAGATAAAAATAAGCTTTCTTCAGTGCTCTGTGTGTTTTTTATAAACAACGTTATAGAACATTGAAAAAAATTAGAAAATGACAAGTATAAGTTGTATTAAAAAATGATATCAAAGAGCATTCTAAAGAAACCTTAAAGGAAGTTAATTTAAATTGGCAGATAGCAGTATGGTGTCTTCGACAGAGTTGTTAACTTAACAAAGTGGATTTTAATATACAAAACTTATAAAAAGAACAGTCGCTTGTCGCTTTAAGGTGGATTTATTACAAAACTTTAACTTTTATATAATGAAAACTAATTAACACAACAACTTTGCTAAAAACAGTACGGCTCCAAAATCAATATTTTTTAATGAAACGTATTTAGTGTAAATAAGTGCATTATTTAAGCAAAAATCGTCGATAACCTAAGAAATATTTAAGACCAAAATAAACTTGCTACAAAGGAATTGTTTGTTTCTTTATAGCAAACAATATAGTAGAACATTGAAAAATTGTAAATTGAAAAATTGAAAAATTGAAAAATCAGTACAAAAGGTCAAATTAAAAACAATTGATTTTTGGGGTGATCTATAGAAAACTCTACAAAAGTCCATTTGAAAAGTTGGATAGACGAATGATGTTTTCAACAAAGTTGTTTCTTTCAAAATGTGCTCTAACTTGGCCGAATAAGCGGATTTTTATCTTCCAAAATAAGAAAAACATAATTCGGTTCTAACTGATGAGTGAATTATTCCTCTAGTGCCCGAGTTAATTTTAAGACGGACTTCGGTAAAATCGCCATGAATATTTATAAACATTTTTAAAGTATTTATTGAAGCTCTTTAGAGGTTTGACTGAAGCCCGCCTAAAGGCGGCACTGGGCACTAGAAGGTTAATAACCAAATTGCAACTTCTATAATATGGAGAACGATCAATGGAATTACTTTATGGAAGATACTGTGACTTTGAAATCATTTTTTTAGTCAAAATAATTTCGATCACGTTTTTGCTGCTTTGGAAACGGTGTACCTTGCTCAGTGGTGTCTTCGAAACAATTATCTATATGAATGACCCGCGTTTTTTTCAAAGTGTCAAAAGTTTTTTAAAGCTTTGTAAAGTAAACAAAATTCCTATCACTATTAGGTACTATTTGGGTGCAATTTGAGAGTAAGTTTTTTTCTTTATTTAATGCTTTGGAAACAAAAGCAAACCAAATAAGTTATGGAAAACTTTAAAGAAAAACCATAATTAGTATTTGAAAAAACTGCTGTAGATTATGTATCCTTAATTGTATGGATTGAGACAAAATGAAACCTTCAACAGTTTGTTGTACTAGCAAAGGCTTTGAGGAAAAGTACTGCCATCGTGATTTCACTTTTTCATTTATTCCATTGGCTCTTGCTAAAATAAGCTTTAATTGTGTTAAAAAAGTTGTGGTCCTTGGTCAAAACGTGTGTTTTGTATACCTCAACAGCTCCTTCAAAAAAAATTCTTGTTAAACGTAACTAACAAAAATTAAGTACAAAAAACTTAATTTTTAATAACTTCCAAATGAAGTGCCCCAAAGCTCTGTACTCAATGAAGATAAGAATTTTGTTTATTCAAAAGAGTGTCCTATTTTAGTATCATAGAAAACATTGTCAAATAAAACATTCCTTTATCTCCCAACACAAAAAACCTAATTTGTTTTATTTTAATCATAGTAAGCTTCAAAAATACTTTTGAAACTTTGAAATATTGTGGGTCATTCATACAGTCAACTCCGAAGATACCTTTAAGTCAGGAATCAGCTAAAGCTAGGCAATAAGGATTGAGGTTCCACTTTTCGTGTGATGGCTGCAGCGCATCGAGAGTTGAAAAAAAATACGGAAATGCTGATCTAAGTAAAATAACGTGTCGTGATAGATTTCTTCGCTTTAAGAAGGGTAATCTCGATCATGGCTACTGTCCGCGCTAACGAAGCCCAGAAGCTTTCGAAGACGCAGAATTAAAGAAATTGCTCGATTCATGCCAAACGCAGGAACAGCTTACTTCGGTGGCAGAAGTTATCCACCAAACCATTTTCGAACTTTTTCAAAATGAAGTGGCCTTTTTGAAATCAGGAAGGTGCTCAGATGCCGGTCATCAACTCCAAATGTCATTTGAACATTCGAAATGGCGACTTTTAGTTTCTAAAAATTAGCCTAATATGGTGGTGCATATTTCAATATTCAACATGGTAGAATAAATAGCGAAAAATATGAACTACTAAACTCATTACTGTTGTAGCTTCTTCCTGCAAAATTTTGAAGCTGTATTTTATTTGTTATGTGCCCCTTCTTGTGTTACGGGGGCCCAAAAATTACCTATTTCACTTTAAGACCAAATTTTGGAAGCTCATAACTTCTGAATTGTTGAACAGATCATGACGAGTTTGGTTGCAAATGAATGGTATTTAAATCGACTTTCTAAAATATTTGTTACAAATATATTGGTAGAAATTTTGCAACTTTTGGAAATACATTGCAATGGTAGAATATATGTGTATATTTTTATAGCTCAGCGTGGAAGAAAGGTTTATAGGTCATGGTCTATTTCTACTTCCTCGTATCGTTAAGCTGTGAAGCCCTTGCAGTTGCCCTTTATAAAAAAATTCGAGTGCTCTCAATAACTTATTTTGCAAATCGATACTGCAGAATTCTTTCATATGATCAAGGACGATCTATTCAAGGGAAAATAATAATACCGGAGATCTCTTCCAACAAAATTGTTTCGAAGTCAAATACATTAGCATCCTAATAAATTTAA
This sequence comes from Wyeomyia smithii, assembly GCF_029784165.1. Lineage (NCBI taxonomy): Eukaryota > Metazoa > Arthropoda > Insecta > Diptera > Culicidae > Wyeomyia > Wyeomyia smithii. Next base: position 194,637,283 of record NC_073694.1, on the reverse strand, counting down.
AAAATTTCTTGCTATTGGTGCTATGACTGCATAACTGAGTTGTAATCATTATCTATTGCTTTGACTTCAGCGCTGTTTTGAATGCTACAATTTTTTATTTCTTAGTTCTTCAAAGAAAATAGCCGTTCGATCGCTTCGAATCATTAAAATTCCTAGCACCTTTAAGACTGAATATTGTTGCTGATTATAGTTTCAAAGTTATATCCGAAACATCATAAGTCACCGTTTCTCATTTCTTTGTCCCGAACCTGCTCGAAAATATATGTACATTTTCATATTGTGCAAGATTCTACTCTACCTTAAGTCTACAATCTCACCGATTTCCAGCCGCTGCCTAAGATCGGGTGCCACCTGGATTCCACTCCAGGAGGAGGTGCCAGCACCGGGTGCAGCCGCCGACGACGTTGCTGTCTGACTCGGGGAGCCATCGCTGCCGGGCGGCTGCTGCTGGTGCTGATGGTGCCGGTGGTGCTCCTCGCCTGTCGTTACATTCACACTTGGTGCCGGTGCCGCATGCTGGTGCTTACCGTGCTGTTGCGAGTTGCTACTGCTAGCGGTGCTATCGAAATGGTGCTCATTGTGCTTAGTGGAACTAAAGTGGTGCTGTTGTGCTGGTGGTGATGGTGCTTGATGCGGTGCAGTGCCATCCCCGTGCTGGGGATCAGGTGGGAAGGGATGGTACGAGGAACGGTGGTGGGATTGGTTGGTGCTACCGACCGATACATCAATGTAATCGGCTCGGCTGTAGATCTCCGGCTGGAAGGCCGACGGTGGATACTTTTTCGAGGGAAACAGAAAGTAGGGATATGTGCTGGTAGGAGGGGGATCCTCGATTACATCCGAGGGGTAGAAATTGGGATGGATTGAGTTTGTGGCGGTGCCAGAAGAAGTGTCTAGTGCGGAGGGTAGTACATCTGCAATGAAAGGTGATCCATTTAGTACAAGGTGTGCATTGAGTTCGAGTGAAGGTTGCCGCTGAAAAGGGTGCAAATGCTATCAGTAAATATAGGTTCATCATGCAAGACGTAAATTTGTCACGCTCTCATTCACACACATTTAGGTATCGCACGCGAATTACATCATAACCGATAATTAGAGCTTGCTAACTTTTGCCATAAGAACCGGTTTCTGCTTTCAATTCGAACTCCTCTCAGAAAATGCATAGTAAATAAAGTACCGCAACTGGACTGTCGAGTCTAGCTCTCGAATAAACTGATTTGCCACTCAATTAATACTTGCTCATAATGAAGGGTCCCTTCATTTACTGTGCAGCAGCTGGCAAACCTTGTGAATATAATTGCAGAATGTCGTGAGTACGGTTAGAAAATCATTCCGTTAAGACGGTCAGCGCGAGAACGGTTACATCATCATTGATAACCAGTGTTGAAGGCTAAATCTTTTTTTTGTTCACATTATGTTGTACCAGCAAAAAATATTGTACTTTTAGTCACCACCACCCGGTGACCAGGGAAGAATGGCATGAATTGCGGTGTAATGCAAATTTGAGCTCGGAATATTCTTGAGCTAACCTCCAACCAAGCTGTGGCGTTGTCGTTTTCCAGAGGCAGGGTTGTCACCATGAATGTACCATAACGAAATTAGAGTATCACTTGCATTCGGTGCATTATCGGAGGCGAAAACTACCAGCAAGACTGTTTCGAGGCTTTGCACATTTTCTTTGACTGGTGTTCACGTATTAAAAGCACAGTTTCAAAAACTGGTGCACCGCTAGAGAAGGCACATGGTGTTATCGGTCTTGGATGGCTCCCCTCACCCACCCTCTATTGAATGAAACATTGAGCATGGTGAATACAATGTCAACCCCGAACGTTTCGGAAAACCAGTGCGAAGGCGCTTGAGAAGCGCACGAATGGTATTCTGGGCGCGTGTTCTGTGCACATATTTGGAAGTCATTTCGATGCATTTGCAGCTCTTGGCCTGTTAGATGGAACATGAACGAACGATGGTTGTATGTATTTGAGTTTATTTATTAAACTACACCACCGGGGTCACCATAACCGAAGAAGACGAACCAGCCCAAACCAAGTCGGTTCCAAGCCCAAACAGCAAGTGGACAAGCGCAACAGTAAACTGCACAACGTGATGTACCTAGCAAGTAGGTATTCGTCGGCCCACAATCAGCGACATACTTTTCAGCGAATATTGACATTGAGCAGGACGGGGGCGGGAAACGGCCGCTTGGCCGTAAAAAAATGGTTCGATCGTGGCCCATAAAATGACTGCATGGTTGAGTGAGTTCAGGATTTACAAAAGGGGGCAAGCAAAGAACATTTAATGGGTTGCACATGAATGTTACGACTAGGTTAGCGCTCCTTCGAGTGTTTTTTTTTTCATATTAACTATCAAGTATTGTGCAACATAGGTTTTTTACCCAAAAACCAGTTGAGGTATGCGTTCTACTTTAACAATTTTGTTTCTAATCGTTGTCACATGAGTAACAGAAGAAAATAAGTCGGTAGAAGGGAATTATTCACAAAACGAAATATCCATGTGAGGTGATTGATTTAAATTTATCTAAGCTCTGCCTTTTGCCTTCGTGGGTGCATTAGGCAACCGGTCAGGAAAAAGTGAACTGTACTGTAAGATAGAAACTGACGTAGGCGTGAGACGTTGTGATTGTCGAAAGCAAAACACCAGAAAGGCTGTTGGTTTTAAATTAAACGATAAAGTTTTAGGTTCAAAATTCAAGGTTTTTATGATATGATAGAATTTCAAATCAACCCATGAATAGGAGAGCAAAACAGGTATTTTTAATCCTAACATCTTATGTTTTTACTATTAAGTTTTAAATCTATATTCTGCAAATCCTTTCTGTTTTTATTATGAGAAAAAACCTTTTGATTTCAGACTTACAACTTTAGATTCCAGATTCAGACTTAAGACTTTGAATTTCGGACTTCAGATTTCAGTTTCTAGATTTCAGATGATTTGTGGTTTATTGTTACATATTTGTGTTATCGTTCAATTACTGAATTAAACGTTTTGTTTTGAGACTTTATCATTTTACTTTTGACTGTAAAACATTCACTTTTATTTCAATTACAAATTTTGTTTATTTTGTAAGTCGTTTATACGTTTACTTCTTATTGTTCATTAATTATTTTTACTGTCGACGTTTTTAGTTATTTTCACTTTTTTGGTGATTTCTCCCGTTGGATATTATTATTTTTTATTTTAAACTTCATATTAATTTCTCTTTGCGTCATTTTTTTACTTTTCACTTTTGTTCTTTGAGATTTTTCTTATTATTGCACAACACAACTGTTTAGTTTTAATAGTTCACTTTCTTTTAAATATGTATTTTTCTTTGTAATAATGTTTCTTTTTCTTTCGTATATTTTATGTTCTGCTTTTCATTTGTTACATGATTAAGCGATCAATTTTTGTTTGTCACTCCTTTTATTTATTTTGCTTAGGACATATCACACTTTTTTTTATTTTCATGATATATATATATATATATATATATATATATATATATATATATATATATATATATATATATATATATATATATATATATATATATATATATATATATATATATATTTTATTTTTTTTTTTTAAATATTTTCATAAATGTTACCCTTCATTTTTCTTTTATCTTTTTAACTTTGACTCTTCATTTTTTCTTATGCTTCGTACATTTTCCTTAATGTTTTACTTAGTACCTCTGTGTGTTTTTTTTATATATGATTATTGATCTTTGAATTTCAATTTGTGATTTTTTATTTTTGGTTTTTAAATTCTGGATTCAGACTTTTGATTCATTTGTACATATATGTTTTAATTTTCACTTATTTATTTCAACTTTAAGATTCGAACCTTCAAATTCTAACTTTTTACCGCATACCATTTACTTAAAATTTAAAAAAAAATTGTTTTGATTATTTAATTTATATTTTCAAAATTCTTTAAAAAAAAATATTTGCTTTATACTCATTACTTTTTATTGTTCTCTATCGTTTTTTACTCATTACGTTTTTTGCTAATTTTTAAATTTCTATGTTTGGGTTTTTATTATTTTGTACTTCTACTTCATATTTATTTTCCTTTATTACTTTATTTTCACTTTTCACTTTATCATTGTTGGACTTTTATTATTATTTCTTAAATTTTTTTTTGTTTTCTGTGCTTTACTTTCTTTATTCGATATTGTACTTTTTCTTGTGTTTTCATTTCTTTTCCTCTCTCATATCGTACGTTCTGCTTTCTACTTCTCACATAGTTTACTACTTAATTCGTGCATTTTACTCCTTACTTGATCCATTCATATGACTTTTTAACATTGAATTGTTTTACTTTTCATTTCATTCTTTTGACTAGCTTTTCATTTTCAGATACATTTAATAGTTTTTGCATGATTTTTTAATCATAACTCTTCACTTTTAAATTTTGTTTCTGCTAAGTCTTTTCTTTAATTTTTTCACTCTGTTTTCCTTGAAATATGATTATGTATTTCTGATTTTTGATGTTGTTTTTTGATTTTTGAATAGGCGGCATCGATAAATTACGTAACGCTCATAGGGGGGGAGGGGTGTATCCTTGAGCGTTACGATTTGTTACATAGGGCAGGGGGGGGGGGGGGGTGAACAAATCGGCGCAACGTAACACGTGGTCGCCGTGGCTCTGTGGTTAGCGATGTCGGTCGGCTAGCTCTCCCACACGGTTGTGATATCGAGTGCGATTCCCGATCGAGTCGAGGATCTTTCCGAGCTGGAAATTTCCTCGACTCAGCACTGAGGCACGGTGTATCGTTGTACTTATCCTACACATACAAAATGTGTCAAAAACAATATCGATAACGAATTCTCTCAACTTATCTAGTTGATCGAGACCGCTATTAGCCCCAAGGCTAGGTGTGCGATATTGTTGTATTGTAACACTGGGAAGACTGATTTAGATTTTCGAATTTTTGTTCTGATTTCGAGAATTGTTTTCTGATTTTTGCGATTTGATTTGTAATTTATAATTTGAATTTTTAGTTTTTTACTCTTAATTATAGATTTTTGGCTCTAGACACTTTGAATTTTCGGAATTTTGTGAATTTTTTCAAAACCATTATTTATTTTTGACTCTTTAATTTTCAATTTATTCTTCCATTCTTTGAATGTTTTCTGTTTTCCCTTTGTAATTTTTTATTCTTGTTTTCATTTGTTATATGGAAATTAATTATTTATAACTTCTGGACTTTGTTTTTTTTTGTTTTGTTTCAATTATTTACTGTCTGTTTTCAGGAGTTAACGTTTACTCTTTAACTTTCTGTAGACTTTTTTAAGACTTTTACTTTTGCCTTGAGACTTCATACTTAAGACTTTGAACTACAGTCTCCGGTCTGTATTGTTTTGTCACTTGTTACTTTCCACTGCTTAACTTTTGGCTTTTTCTACTCCTGACTTTTATCTTTGAACTCTTACTTTTTGATTTTCAACTTAAGTTAACTGAGCTATTATTTTATTTCATCTTTTGAATTTTGATTTTTGGCTTAAAATTTCCAGTTTTTCACAGTGTGTGATTTTTTTTGGCTATTTTATGTTATTTAACGTTTTTATTTTTGACTTATTAACTATTTTATTAAAGATCACTTAAATTTTTGAATTCTCGCAGATTATTTCATTTGGTTATTCATATTTCACACATTTTCTTATATTTTTGGAGTTTGTTCTGTGTTTTCAATTTTTTATTTAATAAAGATTTTTCTTTGTTCTTTAAAATTTGTCATTCCCCCCTTGTTTTTTTCAATTACTTAGTTTTCATGATTCTTTTTTACTTTCAATTATTACTTTCTATTTATTTCTCTTTTTTTATTATATTTACTGCTTCTTTTTTACCTTTCACTTTTGCACTTTCAGGTCCTAAGATTACCTTTAGGCTTTGATGTTTTACTTTCGTTTTTTATTATGTTCTTTTTACACTAGTTTCTTTTTCTTTTTTGTATTCCACGTTCTGTTTGTACCTTTTATATTGCAAATTATTCAATCCATATTTTTTTTTCCTTCACTTATAATAAGTCACCATACAATTTTCATATTATATATTTTTCGTTTTTTACCTATTTCGCTTTAATTTTTTTTAAATTAGACTTTTCATTCTTTAAAATTTATTTTTACTTCGTTCTTTTTTTCGCCTTTTTTCTTATTTATACTCTCTTGTTTTTCTTCTTTCTACTTTTAACTGGCAACATTTAACATTTTTGCGCTTAAATAATAACATTTCCTTTTTAATTTGTAACTTGTAACTTTTAGTTTCGCACTTTTAATCTTTATCTATCACGTTTCAATTGAGAATTATACTCTAAACTGTTTACTATTTACTCATTTCAGCTTACAATCTGCTTCTTAGTTTTTCGAACTAATTCCTATATTGTACAACGACTTTTCACCTGTCAGCAATAAAGTTTATCAATATAAGCCGGATGCGGTATATTTTTCCAAGTCTGTTTCATGTTTTTCAGTACGCCTATTTTTCACTTCCCCAGCTTTATGCACTCTCTGCTTTGACGAAGTTGCTTCTCAAATTTTGTTTGATTATTTATACTAAGTACTCCAAATTTTTGTTTTGCACTATTCACTACACTTTATTTTTTTGTTTTTCGCCATTTGCTTTTTATTTTTACTTATACTTTTCACTTTTTATATCTTACTCGTAACTTTTACTATTATTTTTTACTCTCTTGTATAATTTTTTTTTCGTGTTTTTTTTCGTATTTGACTTTCAAGTTGGCATCCTTTACATTTATGACCCTTCCCTTGTTTTTTTTTTGTTAACATGTCGCTTCTTCTTGTTATATCTTTTATTAAATCTTACTGTCTTATTTCTGGCGATACAGTAGATACTTTTGAGCATCCCCGTTCGTGATAAATAACGGCAAGTTATAGAAAGAGAAGATCACAGGTGACTTTGAACAGATAACTATTTACTATTGAATGTTTGTTACTGCAGAGATTTATACCTTACTCTTTGTGTTTTCTAAGCAACTTTTTGTTTTTTTTTCTATTTATTTTTGTTATTTTTTAACCATTGCATTCATTCATTTTACTTGTATTTTTCCTAAATTATCAATAAATCAAATTTTTCTTTCAGTTTTTAAAAATTTATGTGACCCACTTCTTTCCACTCCTTTCATTTTTAACTCTTTCTATTTCATTTTGAACTTTATACAACTCATAGTCATATTTATACTCTGCTTTAATCGTTTTTTCTACTGCTATTATTTTTATTTTCATTGGATTCACTTTATCGTTATAATTTACAATAACTTTGTACGTATATCTGTTGTATTATGTCTGCTTTTAACTCTTTTTTCTCTTGTTTTTACTTATGATAATTTAATTTATATATTTATATTTACATTCCTGTGCACTGTGTTTCTTTTTCTGCCTATTATTTATTTATTTTAATTCATACACATGAATTTAAATTCATTCACTGTGCTTGTTTTTTTTCTAAATTATCAAATAATCAGTAATTATACCATCAACTTTTGTATTCTGCATTCACTGTTTCTTTTCTTTTCTTTTTGTTTTAAAAAATTGATGTGATCCACTTCTTTTTACTGTTTTCATTTTTAACTCTTTCTATTTTATTTTGAACTTTATACATCTCATAGTCATATTTATAACTCTGCTTTAATAGTTATTTCTACTGTTTTTACTTCTAATTTTATTGGAATATCTTACTTTTCGTCATAATATCTGTTATGTTATATCTGCTTTTATCTCTTTATTCTCTAGTTCTTACTTTTGATATTTTTCTTTATATGTTTATATTGTTGTTTCTGTGTGGTGTGTTTCTTTTTCTGCGTATTATTAACTCATTTCAATTCATACACATATTTTTAATTTCAAAATTTTTACTTTTCCCACATACCTTTTATTGCTACTTTAATCACCATTTATTTTCATTTTTATTTTCCACTTTTCATCTTTTTAATTTTAACGATTACTCTTTATTGATTTTTGTTGTTGTCATTCTTCCTTTTACTTCTGTTTTTTTTTTGTTTCTGCTGTAAACTATTTTCTCTAAAACTAAGGTTTCTATTTCTTTCTTTTTTTCCTTTCTGTCTTTTACTTTTTACTAGTTCCCTGCTTCTGCTGACCTTTTTGCCTTACTGATTACTTTTCAAATTGTATATTTTATTTCCTACTTTTTCCATATATTTTTCATTTCTAATGGTTCACTCCATTGCACAAAATGGATGACAAAATGGAAAAATGTGCTTTCCAAAAGCTCAATCCGGAAAAAAGGGAGACTGTAGCTATTCAACCATTCCTACGAATTTTGGTACCCCTAGACATTACCAAAACTCGTCTACTTACGTAAAAGTATCGTATAGTGTCGTATTTCTCGCCGGGTTCCTCGCTTTCTCGTTATGCTTACGAGGAAACTCATTCAAGTGTCTGAAAAAACGGTAATGGCTAGGGGCATCGAAAATCCATCTTTCATTTATTCTAGTTTATGCTTTCGGCGTGCACCTGTGTTGACCAGTGTTAATGATTACTTTTACCTTTCTGCCCTATAATTCTGTATTTTTCGTTGGTGGTCAATTTTTTCCCCTCAAATTAAAGTTTCTAATTTTTTCTATTTTTTAATTTTTTTCCTTTTTGTCCTTTTGCTTTTAACTAGCTCCCTGCCACTGCTGGCCTTTCGTCGTACTGATCGCTTTTAAATTTATATATTTTTCTTCCTACTTTTTCCATATAAATTTCATTTGTAATGCTGCATTGCTTTCACCTTCTTTTTACTGCTCTCTATTTACTTGTTATACTTTAACTTTTATTTCTTTCTCGTTAATTTTTTATACCCCCTTCTCACTTTAATGAATAAATGTTTTATTCTTGACTTTTTCCTTTTCACTGTTTATATTCAGTGTGCCTTTCCTTTTCACTGTTTCACTGTTGTTCTTTGAAATTTTTACTTTTCACTTATAGTTCTCTGTTTTTCGTTTCAATCCTATTATATTTTACCTATAACTATCACGGTATTGCTTTTGCATTGTACTTTTTATTCTTCACTTGTTTTCTCTTTTTTACTCTTTGTTTTTAACTATTTACTACAAATATGTTACATTTTTGCTCTTTTCTGCTATTATTGTTTTCTTGTTTATCTTTGAACCTTCAACTTTTGTTCTTATATTTCTTTTACGTCTCCGCTTATAGCTTTCCCCTATAATTTTTAACAATTATTTGTTTAGTCTTAGTTTTCACATTTAAGTATTTACTTTTGCTTTCAAATTATCTATATTTATTTCATTTTTTCTTTTCAATTTGTACGTATTAGTTTTCATTTTCCCCTATTTGTTTTATTTCTTTTTTTCAACGCTTACCTTTTATTCTCTACTCATATTTTCCATTTTTAATTCTCATTTGTTTTTTTTTTTATTTTTACTTTCTTCTAGTTACTTTTAACTTCAAACTTCAATTTTTTTTGTATCGAGTTTTCTTCTTTTACTTCTAATCGCACGTTGATATATTCCTTTTTTATACAGTTTACTTTATATTTTTTATATAGTTACTTTATATGTGTATTGTGACATGTAACAACGATATGAGCCGTGAAGTGAAACGACGAGTTGCAGCTGCGAACAGGGCTTTCTACGGACTGCGTAACCAGCTAAGATCCCGTAGTTTGCAAACTCGCACGAAACTAGCGCTCATAGGACGCTGATACTCCCGGTGGTCCTTTACGGACATGAAGCATCGACGCTGAAGGAAGCTGATCGACCAGTGCTCGGAGTTTTTGAGCGTAAAGTTCTGCGATCGATACTTGGCGGTAAATTGGAAGCTGGAGTGTGGCGCAGACGCATGAATCACGAGTTGTACCAGGTATACAAACATGCTGATATAGTGAAGGTAATACAGCGGGGCAGGCTTCAGTGGGCTGGACATGTAGCCAGGATGCCTGACGAGAGAGCTGCCAAAACTATCTTCAGTAGAGAACCAGGAAGAGGCCGTCGACGCCGTGGTTGGCCTCGCACGCGGTGGATGTGCGCGGTGGAAGAAGATGCACGATCTGCTGGTGTACGGGGAGACTGGAGAACGGCTGCCCAAGACAGAAGAAGCTGGACATCTCTAATTCGTTCGGCCCTAGACCGTTGAACGGTCCGTTAGCCAAAAAAGTAAAAGTAATTTTTTTTGTATTGTAATGTAATGCAATGTTTATTTTTGTATAATACTGTAGAGCAGTTCCACAAAAAATGTCCAAGTTCAATTTTTTTTCTAATCGTCATATTTGATTTGGTAGATTTTGGTCTGATCATGGAGAAATCAGGAAAAAAAGTTATGATTTTTATGATCCAAATAAATATGTAATTTTTTTTGGGATGCATATATTTTCGAAAAGACAAAATTACTACCTTCAATTTTGTCAAAGACGTCACACCGATCAAACAAACCGTTTTGGTTCTAAACATATTTGTAATCATTAATACCTTTCCAAAATAGCATTTTTCAATAGCTTCTCAAAAATGAATCGTGTTCCAAAAAATTAAACCAATAGCACCAAATGGCATCTTTTGCCTGTAGAACCGTCTATGCAAAGTTTCAGCTAAATCAAAAATGGTCGATAAAATTGGTTGCCTATTTTTTGTGGAATTGCTCTTCATACTACTAATTTATCACCTACTGACTGTACTCGGTTTGTTTTTCTGCTTATTCCTTTTTTGGTTTCAGGCATTTTTTTTTGGATTTAGTTTATGTTTATTTAGGTTTTACGTTCACAATTTAAATACTTACTGCATACCTCTTACTACTATTTGTATCTCAATTTTTTTTTATTTCTGTTTCAATTTTCACGATTACTTTTAATTAAAGTTTACTACTGGTATTTTCAAGTTTGCTTTCAAAATTTTCTTTTTCTGCTAACTTTCTCCGTTCAAATTAATGTTTATAGTGAAAGGCTTTAATAACTGTTGCTTTTTACTTTTTATTTTCTATGCATTGTTTCCTACTTTTGACTTTTTATTTTTTGCACGTTACTTTTTTTATTTGAGACTATTCTTCTTGTTCCTAAATAAAACATTTTTAGTGTATATATTTAACTTTTATTTTTCAGTATGTATTTTTCCCTTCTTTCCGTTTTTACGTTTTGTGTTCAACTTTTTTCCTTTTACTTTTAGCTTGCTCCCTGTTACTATTGACTTTTCGCTGGTCACCTTTCAGTTTGTTTTTTTTTCTTTCTTGTTTTTCCCATAGATTTTTCATATCTTATGGTTCACTGAATAATTTCCATTCTCTTATATTTTTACTTTTCGCTTTTTCCTCACGAAACCTTATATTGTATTTCTTTCTCTTCAGTTTTTTATCTGTTTTATCTCACCTTGAGAGAATGGTTTCACCTCCACTTTTTATTTTCAGAGTGTTGCCTTTCCTTTTTCACTGTGAACTGTTAATTTTCGTTTCCAACTTTTCACTTTATTGTTGTTCCCATCGCCGTTTTATTTTAGCTTTTCATCTATAATTCATCTCATTCCACAGTTTAGTGATTTTGAATTAGTTTTCCCGTTTGATTTTTTATACTCTGCTTCTGCTTTCGAATTTTTCTAGTTTTTATCATTTCATTGCTCATTTTATTATTGTTAGTATTCACTTTAATTTCCTATTTTGTCCTTTTTGCGTTTTACATATTACTTTTTGTTTTTGATTATTCGCTTTAATTTCCACTCTGCACATCCTATTTTTTTCTGCTTACGCTCTTTTTACTGTTTGTTTTTCGCTCTAATTTTCTTTACTTCTCGTGATATAAAACGACACGCTTCATAGAAAATAGAATTATTTCACGATGATGGCAGAATTCTTCTGTATTCATTACAGGTGACTTCAAACAGATAGCTACCGTTGAATGGCTGTTACTGCACAGACTTTCACCTTACATTGTGCATTGCTTTATGTGAGAAACTTAACCAGTGTGGCTTTTGAAGCATCATTACTGGAGTAGTGGAATGGCCTCAGAAGTTAATTGCTAACAAAGTTAGCTAGTAATCAACTGTTTTGTTCCCCAATTCAAAGTGTCTCTGGCTTCATCGTCTAGTCTAAGTGTGTGTGTGCTGCTGAAAAGCGTTCTTTGAAGATGTCTCTAATGTTAAATTAAATAAATGAGGCACCATGCTCTTTTGTTGCTGTACTGCAAGTTTACTCAGGGTGTTGGGAGATTGTTGTGAATTGCACTTCGAATTTTCTAGTCTTTTGTACTAGGCGACAACGACGACGAAATTACCAAACCAGAGTGTCGAGAGTGATGTTAAGAGTTGTGTCTGGTTCAACAATGTATGTATTACTTTAGAGAAAAATTGAAACTCATTCATTACAAGTTTGATTGTAAAAAAATAGTTGCAGAGAGTATTTAGTTCAAGCTCATCCATCTTATTGTGAAGCAGCCGACCGTTGAACCCAATTAATTTCCACACTTGATGATGAAGCAATTTTTCAATTGTCCTTAGCCCGTTTAGGAGGAAACAGTTTTTCCAGACTCATAATTAATACAACACGGAACATCTACGGAGGACCGTAATTATAAAACCGCACCTCTGACCTCGCCTGTCCGGGGCCCGTCTTTACAGGCTTACATCATCATAGCTACATTGTAAAACGACCCAATGGCGGATACATGTTCGCCTCCGTACACAGACACGCACACGTGTCATCAGCCTTTTAACAAACCGTACACAAACACTTCACACTCGTCATCCTTGCGCATTGTTTTGCTCGGCTGCATGGGAACCGACAACATGACTAGAGAGCTGCAATAACACAATACCAGATTCTCCGTTCTAAGATGTTCTTCGGATCTTGATAATGTGAGTCTCGACGACCCTGCCATGTCCGGACGGAGAGGTGACAATGCACCGCAGTCACCATCATCATCATCATCATCATCACAGATAGGCTACAAGAGGGCGAGCGACCCTTTGCGGGAATCCTTCCTGCTTCGTTACATCATGCATGTGTACGAAACAACGTTACTCGTGTGGCTGCGACAGTCAGTGTGAGGATGTGGTTCCGCTGTTGTCCACTTGGACACGGGATCTAGTTAGGATCTGTCTTGGCTCTGTCTATCTGTCTGGAGACTATGGCGTGACCTGGCGGCTGTTGTGGGAGGAACAGAAAAACCAGAAAAGGCATGTCAAGCTGAAATATGTGAAAGCCGTTTTTACTGGTTCAATAGTAGTATGCTTTTATCGTAGTGAAAAGCAATCATTTGGTGCGTCATTAGTAGCGTTATGAGTTCGAATAAAAGCTTAAAGGCTAATAATAGTGTTTACATTAGATTTTCAATTTGAGTTATTTTTTATTTCACCTCTCCTCTGCTTTCTGTAATGGGTTGTCCTCACTAACAGCCCTTGGCAGAATCATTCGAATTTTATTGAACCATTACTGAACTGAATAATGTGCACTAACAGCCAGGTAATTCCGAGTGGGTTCAGATTATTCTATGCTCGTTGATTTAGAAAAAAACTAAGCTTTTTTTCGCTTTTAAACAAAGTGAAATCCACTTGATGACCGCACTTAAAAAAATTTAACGCATATATTCATAGCTGCTTTTACAACGTAATAAATTTTGCGGTTTCAAGTAGTGTTAATCCATGATTCAAATGGGGCTTAGTCGTGTATGTGTTATTATTTTAGCACGGTTGAGCTCCTGACGGCCAGGTGTCTGGCAAAACACAGGGGGAATTACATTTTAAGACACCACAATCCCAAATCATCGAACACGACAGAAAACGACGACGACGATGATGTGGCTACTTCGAAGACACCTCTAGTGAAGGGGGAAAGGCTCACGTCCAGCTATCGCAATGCCATTTGCAGTCTCGTTGCTAGCTCCAATTTCATCTCGTCTTCGTCACGAACCCTGGGACTGGGCACTGCTGCGACCTACGTGCAGAATCATCACTCCGCTCCGACAGCGGTGCTGGCAGCCGTCTTCTGCAATTGTGCAGAATTCCGTATGACCCACTTGGCCGTCGTCATTGTATTGTTTGCAGGAAGCCTCGGATCGTATTACCCACCGGGAAAAGATGAGACAAAGCGGACGGGGGTGTGAGTACGAGACACAACAAACGGCTGGCAGAACAAGTACGTACTACACAATTGAAAGCGGAGACAAATGAATAGCTGCTGCTGTTCCGTTGCTTTCGGATGTAGCAATTTCGCAAACGACACTTCCCACTCAGTCGAAAGTGGTCCGTGTTGATAGTCCGAAAGGGCAACAAGACGACGAAAGTCCAAAGTGCAATAAAAAGATGAAAATATTGTGTTATTAAATATCCCTGAAAAGAACCGGGGCGATGGCTGGTGGTAGTAGAATCGGTTCAAAGGGACAGGGAGAGGGACGATTAAAAAGCTGGAAGCAATTTTATTGTGTCCCTTTCCTTCCGCATGGTGCTAGTGCGATGCCGGATGATGAGGGCAGCAAGCTGCAGTGCCGTGCCTCGGGGGCGTGAAAAACTCGCTCCCATAGATGTCAATCTTCGCTCGCTCTGGTATCGTTTCGCTGTCGGCCGCGCTCCGTTGTTATTTTTTCTTTACTTCGCGCCTGTGGCAGAACAAACGGAAAAGTAAAGTCAAAGAAATGACAATACTAGCGCCGGGACAAGGCGGAAAGTCTCCGAGGGCGGATTCTTTTCTTTTGTATCCGGCTCTTGAGCTGCTGTCGCGTTGCGAAAAATCGTGGGAAAGAAAAGGCCAAAACGCCTCTGCCTGGTAGGCCGCACGAAACAATGAAGATTTGCTGGTTTTGAATGATTCAGATGATAGTGCAAGCACTTTTCGGGGCAATGCTTGATTTTCGCTTTACTTAGTCATAGCTTGAACAGTTTGTGACATTGCAGCAATGGTGCTGCAGTTTTGGATTCGCCTAATCGTGAATTTTTCAGATTCAATACAAATATCTCGTCCAGAGATACCATGCGTCCCCACTAAAAACCAACCCGAGGGAGACGCGTGGTTATACAGTACTACCATTACACTGCTAACATCCAAAAACTCGTTACTAGATAAATTTCACCGCTTATAAACTGAGAGAGATAAAATCTTGTCTTGGGGCATAAAAAAACGTATCTGATTCACGGCTAAATGTCATCGTCATCGTGTTATTGTTGCTATTTTTTTCGTCGTCGTCGTCGTCGTCAATGTACAAATCCGAACCAAAACACCCCAGCACCAGCAAAGCGAACGCAACACTCTTGTTTATCTTTCATGTAGGTACAAAAACAAACAGATTCCAATTTCGTTCTTTTCCACCAGTTTCTCGCGTCGACCGAAAACTTCTAGTGGGGGAACAAAAAAGAACAACAGCACAAAAATACCTCCCGAATGATATCCTTCAAGTTAGATTTACAATCACGTAATGCTGTAATATCGCGCTCGCGCACACACACCAACACACCGAATAACCTCACACAACACGAATACGCTTGCTCATGGCCGTACGGAACAACATACGGGACACTAAACAGAACGAATGAGATTTATTATTCAACTTTTGTACCGCTATTTCGGGCTGATGTCCCACTCCACAGAGGTGCACTCCCATTGTATGTGAGTGTATGAGAGAGAGAGAGAGAGAGAGAGAGAGAGAGAGAGCGAAAAAACATCCAAATGCATCCAAGAACATAATGGACGCTGACTGCCAGTGCTGGGGGCTGAACCCCGTGAACTGAATGCAAGGCATAAATATGTTGAAATGTGGCTTTTTCGGTATAACATGGCAATCGCTCTTCATCCGGAGCAGTTTTAAAGTACGCGAACCGCGTAGTTCTGTATGGGTACGGTGAATGGCAAACCGGAAACCGGAGTGCCGAGCGAGGGTAGCGGATCAGTGCAACTTTGCGCTAGCTAGCTAGCAAACTACAGCTGACAGAGCGAAGCTAAAGATGAAAAATGAAACCGAAAAGAAAATCGTGGTAGACTGCTTCCCGTTGCAAGTGGCCTCCCTGTGTACACGTGGCATTGGGAGTCATTTTTTTCTTCTTTCTTCTAAACTGTCAGCAACCACAGCCCGGGTTTTGGTTAGCGAGAGTTTCGTGAAACAAAGTAAGAGGAAAAGTCAATGTGTTCGCCGTTCTTGCTTTGGCCGGAAAATCCACAACCGGAGATGGGCGAAGCTTGCCAATCGTCTAGCGCTGGCGCTACTTTCGAGCGTAAGTTGAGGACTGAACAGTAGAAATAGTAAGTTCCGTTGGGCTGTACTTAGTGAAGTAGTAAAAAGTTTTTTCGAAATAGAAGTTATGTGTACTTGGGATAGTGGACGAAGGAGGTTCACTGATTTATTGACCATTGGAAACCAAATTTGGTTTATTAGGCGCGTGGAAACTTGTTTTGGCATTTGGAATCAATTCTATTCGGACTAGTGGATTTCAACAAATTCGTTAAACTGAGACAAAAACAGAGCTAATTTTATGAGGACCTTTGAAGTTATAAATATTATATTACTGTTATTGATTTAGTTTATTTTTCTGCCAACAAAGCTTTGAATCACTTTTTAAAAGCATGTAGGCCAATCGATAACTGAAATTGTGTCAGAAAAACGAAAACTTGTATTTTAAAACTACTAAAAAAACTTCTATAAACTTTTTAAAAATACTAAGTATATTACACAGCACCTGGAATGAGTTCTAGTAATCAAACTATTGTTCTAGCAATACAAAAAAAATGTAGAAGATCGGAAACCGATTGGATAAACCAGAGTGATAATAGTTTTGTTTCGCCAGATATTATTCCTAACCCAGTGTAAACTGGTCTACAGAAAATGTTTGCTCTGGAGCTCAAACTGGAGAAATATGCCTTTCAACCATCCCTGTGAATTTTGGTTGACTAAATATCGACTCTATTTTAGTAATTTGATGAAATAATTTCGTCCGTTCTAATTATATCTAACAAATGAATATTTGAAAAGGAAAATAAAAATGAAACTTTTTTCGCTTTTGTCGACCAATATTACAAAAGCGAAAAAAGTTGCCCTGAAGCTGAAAATAGTTGCCCCAGAAAGATTCTAGCTTTCTAACCATTACTATGAATTTTGGTGTTCCGAGCCATTGTCGAAACGCGTCAACTTACGTTAAAGTGTCGCATAGTAATTGCTCACTGGGTTTGTCGCTTTAAAGTTTCATTTACTCATTTGGGTCTCTGAAAAAACTAGGGGTTGTTAAGGGCAACAATATTCATAGGAATTCATTGGAGAGTTATAAAATAAAAATAAATAATTGGATTGACAAATAAATGAACTAACAAATAAATACGTTGATGAAATCAAATAATAATTGTTTTCACCATGAGTCGTAAAAAATAAAATAAATTCATAAATATTGTGGTGTTTTTGACTTAATACAAACTATAGGGTGAGAAAGGGTATTTTCGGCAGTGAATAAAATAGGATCTCAAATACAAACTATAGGGTGAGAAAGGGTATTTTCGGCAGTGAATAAAATAGGATCTCAGGGGTTAGGAACAACCCACGAAACTAATTTTTCACAGTATGGTACATTGAGATGAGAAGGAGCATCATGCAAAAAATAGCTTCGTAGCTTCTTCTTAGTCCCTGAGATTCCATTTTATTCACTGCCGAAAATACTTTTCCTTACCCTATGTACTTTCAATGATAAATTTGTAAAAAAAAATGTAAAGAAGAATATGAAAAGGTTAATAAATAAATTATTGCATGAAAGAAATAATAAACGAGTATCCGAATGAATAGATAGTAATAAAAATAAGATGATTAGTAAATGAATGATGAAATACCTCAATAAATAAAAATAAGCCTCAGTCCGTATGTCACGATTTAACTAAAGAATGGATCAGTGGCTCATCGTCAAAACTTGTACAGGCAGGTTTTTTACGCGGGGGATACGGTTTTGGTTCTAAATCAGCGTTAATTAAAAAATCCGCGTAAAAAACACCGGGTAAAAAACCCTGACTGTATGTGCCGGTTTTTGGGGCTCAGAAAAGTTTTTATGCTAGTTTAAGACCCCTCCTGATTTGGAAGGCAGGATTCCCATACAAATGAAACAAAAAATGCTGCAAAACTCTAGAAATAATTATGCAAATGGACCTAAATTTGGCATGGGAAAGGTTTTATGAATATAAAAATGATATATTTAGGTGAAAATCCGGGACCCCTCCCTCTTTGGAAGGGAATGTAACACAAATTTCTGCATAACTCGAGGACTAATCAAGCAAATGGAACCAAATTTTATTTGAGGAGGATTCAGGGGGCAAGAAATGTTTTTGTTGTGGTTTGCTACTCCTTTCTTTTACGATAAGGAGGAATTTCTACATAATTCTAAAACTAATCAAACAAATGGAATCAAATTTGGAAAATGAGGATATTAGAGTACAAGAAATCTGTTCATGATGATTGCTGTCAATCCGTTCCAATTTTGGTAGGATATGGTGGAAGAGTGAAGGGGGGAGGGTTGCAACGAAGAAGGAAACTGCAGAATAGTAAAATACCACTTAATCTGGATATTTTTGAAACCAAAATGATGCACATCGTCCGGAAACAGACTTTATACGCCATTTTGAAATCTACAATGACAAACTAAAAATGACGCTGGAAATCAACTTAAGACGCTATTTAGATTCCCAAGATGGCTATTTCCTGTGTCTGGAAAACAACCCAAAATTTCCGACTACTAACCAATGTGGGTGTTACCGAGATCACAATGATGACTAGAGATCGGGAATCAACTCCAGACGCCATTTTAAAATCCACAATGGCGACTTACGGTTTCTAGGAAACATCCAAAAATGCTCCACTGCTACCAAATATGAGTACCCCATTTCCGAAATCAAAATAATACTCAGAGACGGGAAAACAACTCTAAATGCCATTTCGAAGTCCTAGATGGTGAATTCCGGTTTCCAAAAATTACCGTATACCGCCATATGAGAATCTTTCCGTATTCGATATTTATTTATTTATTTATTTATTTATTTATTTATTTATTTATCCATCTAACAAAAAGTCTTAATGAATATGAATATATCACTATCGTCAACGTCATAATGTAAAACAAGTAGATTTTGCTACTCGACTGGAGAAACAACTGGAACGCTCACCAAATTCGAATAAATTTTCAGCAGAAGTAAATGCACGTATCATCGAAGACATAGGGGCATTGAATCCAAACGCTGTGCAATGAAACCATGTTTGAGAAGAGTAGAAGTCCTTAAAGCACGCGATGGAACACGAAAATCAAGTAAAGATAGTAGTTTGGGACAGTCTACAGTCTGTTGCCTGCTGAATCTTCCGTCGTCGAGCTAGGGTGTCAAGATTGATTAGCTTGCACCGATCACCGTATGGAGGCCAATTCTGTGGGTCACGCCAAGGAAGATTTCTCAAAGCAATTCGGACAAATCTCTTTTGCACTCTTTCAATTCGTAAACTCCAGGTCTGTTGATGTGGAAGCCAAACTAGTGAAGCATTCTCTAAGATAGGTCGCACAAAAGAGAAATACAGAGCTTTCAAGCAATACGGATAATTAAAATCTTTGGCTATTTTGGTTATAAACCCCAGCTGACGATTAGCCTTAGCAATGACGGCCGATCGATGACTAGCAAAAGAAAGTTTCTTATCCATTGTCACACCCAAGTCAATCATCTCTTCAACTCTGTTGAGCACGACTCCATCGATGTGGTAGTTGAACATTATAGGCTGCGAGTTCCGATGAATTGTTATTACAGAGCATTTAGGGATGCTGACAATCAGCTTATTACGATGGCACCATTCTACAACCATATCCAGTAACTGCTGCAAACGGTGACAATCTTCTATGCACTTCACGGCGAAATATAGTTTTAGGTCATCCGCATATATCAGCTTGCATCCATCACCGAGCAAAATACTAACATCGTTCAAAAATATTGTAAAAAAAGCGGTCCCAAGTTACTTCCTTGAGGTACACCACTCAAGTTAACGAACGGAGTTGAGATGCACGCTCCCAATTTTACCCGAAGTGATCGATCACACAGGTATGAACTAAGCCATGCAACTAAGCTGTCAGAGGCACTAAGCAGATTAATTTTGCGCAATAGTGTACGATGGTCAATTCTGCCAAATGCGGCTTTCAAATCCGTATAAACCACGTTCACTTGGCATTTTGCTTCCAGTTGTGTAAAACAGATATGCGTAAATCCCAATAAATTCGTGGTAACCGATCGTCCAGGCATAAAACCATACTGGTCTGTAGAGATATAACACTCCATTCCAGCTAGAAGACATCGATTGACGATAATTTCACATAATTTCGATGCTGCCGAGAGATTTGTAATTCCACGGTAGTTACGGATATTACTTTTATGTCCACTTTTGAACACTGGAACCAGAAATGGTTGTTTCCATATTTTCGGGAATTTACGCTGTGCGAATGAGCAATTAAAAATTAGGCAGAGTAGGGAAACTAATGCGGCAATACATCGACGGAACACAACGGCTGGAATCCCATCAGGTCCAGAAGAAAAAGAATTTTTGAGCTTATTGGTCGCAGCAGTAATCATCGATTGCGTAATCTCGAACGAGTCTAAATTAATAATATCAGCAGGAACATCAACTACAGCTTGTTCAACCTCCTGAATATCTTTGTGCCCAGAGGCCTGAAATCGACTTCAGACTGTTTTGAATCTTTTCATGGCCCTCACATTATTATTTGCAGGGAGTTATTTTATTGGGGGGTTTGATATATTGGACTTCTCAGTCCATTTAAAAAATCTTTTACTACAATCTGTGTGAATTACACGACGTTTTTCAAGGGATTTGATAGTAAAAATGTTTGGGGGCATAGTTCAATACACAGGTATGCAATAGTCATTCAAAAATTATTAGTTAAGATATAAGTTACCCTGTGAAAGAAAAATTTAGGTAACCCTATGTAGTTTCCATAAATAAAAGATATATTAAAAAATTTGCCTTTTAAGGTAGTTCCTTTTTTTTCTTTTTTTAATTTCTCTCAACTTTTTTTTCAAAAAAAAAAAAAGTTTTTAGTGTGTTTTTTATTTCGAAAAGACAAATTTATTATTTACAACTTTGCCAACGACGTCATAACAATCAATAAACGGTTTTGGCTCTAAAAATATGTTAAATCATCAATACCTTCCCGGTATAACATTTTTCCATAGCTGCCCAAAAATAAGTCGAGTTTTAAAAAAATGAACCAATACCACAAACTAGGACTTTTTGTCCATAGAAACGTAATGGTCGCCTGTATTTAATGGAATTGCACTTATGTCGTATTTGTCTGGATGGTTGTTTTCCAACGGCAGTCCTGTAGAGTAATGTTTACGGTGAAAAAATGGAAAAATGGAATTGCCGATTTTTCATGTGTATACCTTCACACCCACTGACGAAACTATTCATGCAGCATCAATCATAGCAGAAAAAAAATGACAACTCTATCAACCAAACTCTAACCGTGATGGCGAAAACAGTGAAGCTACTCCGTTCAGAAGTGTGCTCGTTGTCCGAGACACCGGTTACGTCCGTTTCGGCATCTACAACATCATGGCACTGAGATAACAACCAGTGCATCGAAAACAATTTCGGTTTCGAACGGCAGACCCTGACCCTGAGCGAAAAGAAGCTACAGAGGATGCTAAAGAGGAAGACCGAGGGAAAAGTGTCTATATCGCTGCGTGCGCTTGAACAGAAGATCGGTGCAACCGGCCAAACAGGTGAAAAAAGACATGCATGTCATGAAGCGGCAGTCCCGTCCACTGGTCTTAGAGCGGCAGTCAATGACGCAGCAACAGCGCCTGAATGAGATGATCAAGACGATTCTCCCGCAAACGCGACGTGGCGGTAGTAATAGACAACGAGATCTGTCTCACCCTGGATGGCAACGACTGGCAGGGCACTTCGTATTTTACTTCCCTCACAATGGAAGTGAGCACCAAGGTGGAGTTCATTTCACACACTCAATTCCCTAAGAAGGTGCTACTGTGGTTGACAATCAGCGAGAAGGGGATGTAAAAGCCGCGCTTCTTTCATTTTAGAATGGCCGTGAACGGGAAAACTTACGGTACGAAATGCCTGCCGGAAGTTGCGTCGTTCATCAAGAAAACCTTAAGATCGAAGACGCAGTTTTTTGACCGGATCTGGCGTCGGCCCATTACTCGAAGTGATCGTGATCGATGTGGTACGCAAGTTGGCGAACTCGTCCAAAGTTCTCATCGAGGATTGCAGGGCAAACCATGAGCGTAAAGTCCACTCCAACAGTTTTGTCGCGAAAACTGAGTAGGAAATAATAAATAAAACGAAGAAAGAACTCAAAAACATGTCTGAACGCATGTTTCGTCTGTCGTGCTGAATGTTCCGGTTAACTGTCGGAAGGCTGCTCGCAAGGGCGCTGAATTTTTTTGCAAGTAAGCTTACATAATTACCTTCTATGGGAGATTCATCAAATTAAGTTATCTGTCTTAGTAATTTTTTTACCACCATTCGAGAAAAGTCTATTTTTACCGCAAACGTTAGTGAAAGGGTGTCTTACATCATTTTGCATCACGAAAAAACGCCGTAGAAAATTACCCATTGGATATTTTATCTTTAAAGTTTGGGTAGAAGTAGATTGGAGTGTAATATTTACACTGTAATTTGATCGCTGTCAGTTTTTCGAAAATTGGAATAATATCGTTACCAAAAAAGCAACGTCATGTAAAAAGTCGTTAACGCTCTCATTGGCACATCGAGACGAGCATCGAATGGAAGGAGAAATGCGGTCAGAATGAGTATTCTATTAGTGATCAAGATCACAAGCGTGTTGTGCAAGCGTCTACGCGGAATCCCAAAGGAGGCGCACGGTTAACATTCGCGTAGGAGTAGGTGGGAGCTTTTGACGCGTCTTTGAAATGGCTAGGGGCACCAAAATTTACAGGAATGGTTAAAAAGCCATAATCTTTAATATTTCTTTCAGTTTGAGCTCTAGGGCAAAAACCTGTGGTTATCAGTGTTGTATTGTTTTTCAGGGTGTGCAAGATCCCAGCATAAACTTTTTTTGTTGCTACATAAAAGTGGCTTTAAGCCACTGTCCAGCATAAACGGTATTGATGCCATCAATATTTGTTCGATGGTGAACCGTGTCCGTCAAGTCCGGCTTAAGTTTATTCATTATTCCCGATTAAGCGGCAGCGATCTAAATACGGAGGTAAGCTAGCATGATTACGCCAGGGGAAATAAGGACGAATCGTTTTTGGATACGCTCAAGCCGCCAGTTCCAAGTTACGTGGCGAGGAGACCAAACCAGAATGCAGTTCTCGATTAGTGGGCGTGCTAGTCAACAGTAAAGTGTAGTGTGGATCATTGAAATCACGGGCGATTGTTGATATGAAACCAAGCTGGTGTGTAACTTTTGAAATTATCAATCCCCCCCCCCTAACACGATCAACCCCCATCAGTTCCAATCCGTCGATGCGATAGTCAAAGATGACCGGTTTTGAAATACGTTGGAAGGTTCTAAATTCGCATTTGTTAATACTAACCACGAGCCAGTTCTTCCGACACCAGCTAGTTAACACATTCAACGAAATTTTGTAGACGATGGCAGTTTTCGATAGTTCGAACGTCCAGAATCAACTTTGAATCATCTGCATACACCAGTGTGCAGCCATTGCTGTCTAGCAGCAGTGTCACGTCATTGAAAAAAAGTGCAAATAACAAAGGCCCCATATTGCTTCCTTGAGGAACTCCTGACTTGTTGGCAAATTGTGATGAAATACTAGAACCAAGTTTTACGTGTAGATTTCTTCCTCGTTAATACGAGCTCGGCCATGCAACTAACTGGTGGGAGGTACCTAAGCGCGAGATTTTACTCAAAAGTATTTAATGGTCCAAGCGATCGGAATCTGCTTTGAGGTCGGTGTGATTCGCATCTATTTGAGCTTTCTGTTCCATTTGTGAAATGCACGACGAAGTGGTTGTTCCTGGACGATCCCTTAATGTGGGGAAGCATATAACCGCTTACTATGATCTCGTAATGTTTAAACCCAGCGGAAAGGCTAGTGATGCCACGATAATTTCTAAAGTTTCGCCGGTCTTTCAATTTCGCTTAAATCACTTCAGTGATTCAGTGGGATAATGAACCATCCCAAATATATATCGTCCCTGAGCACTAGACTAAATCACAGCAAACAGAACATACTACTGTCGAAAAACAACCATCCGGACGAATACGGCATAATTAAAGTGAATGAATAATGCATGACTTTGTATTGTACTATGCATCTGAACATTTTCACTAATACAGCTTTCCTTGAAAAAGGCCACCAAAAACGGCCGAAACGTCGGGTAATTAATACCGGTTTATCGTAAAGACCTTCATAAAAGACTGATAAAGCCAAATTTTTCCCACCCTCTTTACTAATACGTTATTGTATTAGTGTTGGATAAAAGTTATTGACTTAAACATACAGGATGCGCCGTAATTATTGCTACAAAAATGCAAAGTCGGTTTGCGAGTAACGAATAACAATAAAAACTGCTTCGGTTCACACAAAGAAGACTGTTCGAGACTGGTGCAAGCCCTACTATCCCTCTGTCGTCACCAAGGATGAGTTGCCTCCAAACTCGTCCGATCTCAACGTGATGGACATCTCGATTTGGGAGATCACCTGCTGCTGATTGACGAATTAACCAATAGACCAACCTATGAAAAAAAGGGCAGATTCGAACAGGTTTGCGATTGATTCTTAAGTAGATATTGAACTAGCATTCCTATATCTCTTCCCTGGCGATTGTATGGATGTAGCTAAAATAACACAAGTCAATTCAGTGAAACGTTAAATACGGGTAAGGACAATTGAGATCATTTGTGTCAGTTCAGGCATATACTGGAGATTGAATGAGAGTTTCCAAGCTCTGCGTTTATCATCAGTAAGATGGAGTGCTTGAGGTGAGCTTCCAACAGGTTTAATTATAGTCATAAACTGTGAAAAGAGTGCGGTAAAGCTCAAACTGCAATTTGGAATGACCAAAAAGGTTAATGAACGTGAATGGAAGAACAAGAAATCTAAATTGCTCAATGTAATTGCTAGAGGAAAGTGTCAAGGCTAGGATCACTGATGCACTGAATGAGAAGTGTGGAAATATTTGTAAACTAACTTCCCAAAATATGAATTTAGGAGAAAAACAAAACTTTACTGGCTTGGATGTAGCATTAGCGTACGCGATTTTTCACGAGCAATGTAAGACATTATCCATTTTAGACACGATATGGCAACATTTAATGTTAATCAATAAAAATTAATCATTGCAGAGTATTTTTGTGCAGACCACTAAATTGTTAAGATTAATGAATAAAATTTAATCAAATGTGCCTGATGAAACTTTTGCTTCGTTTCTTTATTTCTTAAGCTTTCGGGTGGCCGTGATTAACTAAATCGCGTTTCGCGCCCAATTTCTTTACCAGTAAAATTTTAGATAAATGTTCAACGCTTGCCGTTTTGCTCTTGCTTGGAGTTTGGTGTAAAAAATGGACACGTAATATCTCTGTTTGGGTTCATCACGGCAAACTGATGGCTACCCATTTCGAAGTATACGTTCGTTGAATATCAAATTAAAACTGATATTGCGGTGGTTCAAACTTTCGATTGCGAAGGAAGCATCAATGGATCTCTGTTATCATATAGTTTTTTTGCTCTCTATGATTTCACGATAAGCGAGTGTAATTTCCCACGTTCAAGTTACAAACCAAATCGTTCCTGACATCCGAAATAAAATCCCGCACAACTTCGTCACGCCACTACACCAATGAACCACGCTAGCGTTTCACCGTCACGTTCCGGCACAACCGATTTGCTCCATTTTCCCGGAAACCCAACCAGAGCCAAACCAGGGCAGGGCCTTGTTAATAAACTCAAAATCTTTATTTCGCAGGGTTTATTCTTGCGCTGACACGTGGACGGCCTGCGGAGCCATTTTCACATGCCTTTCGTTTGCCCGAATTTTACGACTTCGCAAATGTTGAACCTGGTGCCGGGATTTTTTTTTTTGTTATTCCAGCTCGCATTTCACGCGAAAAACTTTAAAACTCAAACGGCAGAGTAAAATTATGATCCCGCGAAAGCGATGGTAGAGAAGGAAGGTACGAGCTACGTAGGAAAAAACAAAAACAAAAGAAAGGTACGTCCGGCGATGGATTAATAAAGCGGGTGGAATGGCGATGAAATGAAATACAGCCGCCACCGGTGAAACTTTGTACGGCTCATTTTTGCAGTCAGTTGCCCGAAATCTTCCAATCCCTTCGGTTTCTATCGACCGGATGGATTTGAGAAAAACCGACGGCGGTGAGGCAAGCGGAACGTAAAACCGCACACGAGAGGAACGAAGCTTCTTTTTAGGATGGTAGAACAAAATGTGGGCAATTCCAGTTGACCACGTAACACAGAGACTACACAGAAAAAAACAGCCAATGTCCAGTGCATTGAAATTTCTAGCTGCAGGAAGCTCATATTTATTTCCGTGAGGAAGGGGAAAACCTGCGCTCACTACATGTATCTATCTACGGTATACGGTCGACTGGAGTGGATGGAACTGGCATTAGAGCAACGAACGTTTGTACGTACAAGCATTTAGAACACTTACCAACGCAGGGATTATGATTCACAACGCTAAATATTTTATCACATCTGCGCTTCATGTGGTTGTTCGGGCAGATACAGCCAAACATCGGCGATAATCGGAGATTAGTCCATGCCTCGTAGCACAGGTCCCTGCGGGGGCACCCGGGGTTGAGTTGATCCGGAATTTCATCGTTGGCAGGACGCGTGCGGTCCGGGGAATTATGAAAGGAGAGAAAGAAAAAAAAAAACAACAAGATGAGATTCGGTGAGTGCTCTTTCTCTGGTTTTTTTTTTGCTGCTACTGCTGGCTGCTGCTGGTGTATTATGTGCTGCTTCTAATAATCCGGAGGGACATTTTTGCTGCCAATTGTCCGCAAGAGTTCACGTTCGGCTTTTGGCTGGGTGGTTTTGAAGGGTGGGTGTCCGTTTGCACAGGTTTCGGTGCTTGGTCGCAGTGCGATCCGTGGCGGTGGTTGAAAGTATGATACATTGAGTATTTTATCTCCAAATGAAAAAAAGGGCCGAACAGTAAACGGACTGGAGATTATCCGGTTAAGTCGGTGTTAGTCCGAGTTTATTTGATATAGAGGGAAGGGTTTTTGTCTCGCTTTAATCCCTGTTAATTCTATTAAACCTTGATAGGATTCGCATTTTATTTAATTAACAATTATTTTTACTGGTCTGACTTTCCTTTTGAAGTTCAAGATTTACGACTATCCATCATAATTAATACCAATTTTTCATCTATAAAAAGTATCTCAATATGTATGTTTACGTCAACAGATAATATGATGACTTCGCATATAGAGAATCCAATTTTTTCGCACCAAAATTCAGAGTAATGGTTAAAAAGCCGTTTTTTCTTCAGTGTGAGCTTTTGGATTTTTTTTAATAGCTTTCGAACCGTTCCTGTGAATTTTGGTGCCCTTAGCCAAATCGATAATTCGTAAAGTCTTCAGATATTTAAATGAAGTTATTCCGTGAGCAAACATTAAAGCGACGAACCCTGCGAGCATTTACTGTGCGCTCTTTTAGCGCACTTCCGGGCTGCCTAGGAAGGAATGGTTAAAAAGTTAAAATATTCAATTTATTTTCAATTTAGGTTCTAGGGCAAAACTAGTGCTTCCAAAATAAATCAGTTACCACCAAAAATTTATCAAAAATAACTTTCTATGTCAGTGAGAATATTCCTCTAAATTTTTAGACAAATATTAATTGTTTTTAGAGCGCTGTAGAAACTTTTTAGAAGAAAATGTAGGATATATGAAAAATTAAAAGCAGACATCGAATAAAAGAACAAAAATAACAAAATTATGGTAAGGTAAAAAAATGTTAAAACCGAGAAAGGAATTCCATCACTAAAACATTTTACAGTGAACTGTAAATACATAAATGTAAACAAAAAAGAGGACGTCAAAAACAATCATTAACACTTTTTTTAAAATATCACAAACGTTAACAAGACCAAAACTGTCAAAAATATCAAAAATCTCAATTATCACAAAAATCTCAGAAATGCCGAGAATGTCACAAATGTCAAAAATATCAGATATGCCACAAATGACACAAATCTTCAAAAATGTCAGAAATGCCATGAATGTCAAAAATGGCAAAAATGTCAATAATGTCAAAAAAGTCAAATATTTCAAATATCTCATATATCATAAAAATGTCAAAAATCACATATATCTCAAAAATCTCAAATACGTCATAAATGTCTTAAATGTCATAAATGTCACAAATAACACAAATGTCATAAATGTCATAAATGTCATAAATGTCATAAATGTCATAAATGTCATAAATGTCAAAAATGTCATGAATGTCATAAATGCCATAAATGTCATAAATGCCATAAATGTCATAATTGTAATAATTGTTACAAAAATTACAAAAATTACAAAAATTACAAAAATTACAAAAATTACAAATATTACAAAAATTAAAAATTACAAAAATTGCAAAAATTACAAAAATTAAACATTACAAAAATTGCAAAAATTACAAAAATAACAATATAGATATAAATGATATAAATTACAAAAATTAAAAAAAAATTACAAAAATAACAAAAATTACAGAAATTACAAAAATTACAAAAATTACAAAAATTACAAAAACTACAGAAACTACAAAAAATACAAAAAATCCAAAAAAATAAAAAATTACAAAAATAACATAAATTACAATAATTACAAAAATAACAACAATTACAAAAATGTTAAAAATATAAAAAATGTTAAAAATGTTAAAAATGTTAAAAAGTTAAAAATATTACGAATTATAAAAATGTTAAAAATGTTAAAAATGTCAAAAATGTTAAAAATGTTAAAAATGTTAAAATGTAAAAATGTAAAAATGTAAAATTTTTAAAAATTTTAAGAATGTTGAAAATGATAAATATGTTAAAAATGTTAAAAATGTTAAAAATGTTAAAAATGTTAAAAATGTTAAAAATGTTAAAAATGTTAAAAATGTTAAAAATGTTAAAAATGTTAAAAATGTTAAAAATGTTAAAAATGTTAGGAATGTTAGAAATGTTAGAAATGTTAAAAATGTTAGAAATGTTTAAAAATTTTAAAAATGTTAAAAATTTAAAAAAAATGTTAAAAATTTTAGAAATGTTAGAGATTTTAATGTCAAAAATGACAAAAATGACCAAATTTTCAAAAATCACAAAAATGAAAAAAATGACAATTATGACAAAAATGACAAAAATGACATAAATGACAAAAATGACAAAAATGACAAAAATGACAAAAATGACAAAAATGATAAAAATGACAAAAATGACAAAAATGACAAAAATGACAAAAATGACAAAAATGACAAAAATGACAAAAATGACAAAAATGACAAAAGTGACAAAAATGATAAAAATGACAAAAATGACAAAAATGACATAAATGACAAAATGACAAAAATGACAAAAATGACAAATATGACAAAAATGACAAAAATGACAAAAATGACAGAAATGACAAAAATGACAAAAATGACAAAAATGACAAATATGACAAAAATGGCAAAAATGACAAAAATGACAAAAATGACATAAATGACATAAATGACAAAAATTACAAAAATGACAAAAATTACAAAAATCGCAAAAATGACAAAAATGACATAAATGACAAATATGACAAAAATTACTAAAATGACATGAATGTCAAAAATGACAAAAATGACAAAAATGACAAAAATGAGAAAAATGAGAAAAATGAGAAAAATGAGAGAAATGACAAAAATGACAAAAAATGACACAAATCACAAAAATAAAAAAAAGACTAAAATGACAAAAATGACAAAAATGACAAAAATGACAAAAATGACAAAAATGACAAAAATTACAAAAATTACAAAAATTAGAAAAATGACAAAAATGACAAAAGTGACAAAAATGACAAAAATGACAGAAATGACAAAAATGACAAAAATGACAAAAAAGACAAAAATGACAAAAATGACAAAAATGACAAAAATGACACAAATGACAAAAAAGACAAAAATGACAAAAATGTCAAAAATGACAAAAAATAAAAAGAATGACATAAATGATAAAAATGACAATAATGACAAAAATGACAAGAATGACAAAAATGACAAAAATGAGAGTAGTGACATAAATGACAAAAATGGCAAAAATGACAAAAATGACATAAATGACATAAATGACATAAATGACAAAAAATGACAAAAATGACAAAAATTACAAAAATGACAAAAATGACACAAATGACATAAATGACAAAAATGACAAAAATGACAAAAATGACAAAAAAGAAATAAATGACAAAAAAAGAATGACATAAATGACATAAATGACATAAATGACATAAATGACAAAATGTTAAAAATTTTAAAAATGTTGAAGATAATGGAAATGTTCAAATTGTTAAATATGTTAAAAATGTTAAAAATGTTAAAAATGTTAAAAATGGTAGAAATGTTAAAAATGTTTAAAAGGTTAAAAATGTTAAAAATGTTAAAAATGTTAAAAATGTTAAAAAGGTTAAAAATGTTAAAAATGTTAAAAATGTTAAAAATGTTAAAAATGTTAAAAATGTTAAAAATGTTAAAATGTTAAAAATGTTAAAAATGTTAAAAATGTTAAAAATGTTAAAAATGTTAAAAATGTTAAAAATGTTAAAAATGTTAAAAATGTTAAAAATGTTAAAAATATTAAAAATGTTAAAAATGTTAAAAAAGTTAAATATGTTAAAAATGTTGAAAATGTTAAAAATGTTAAAAAAGTTAAAAATGTTAAAAATGTTAAAAATGTTAAATATGTTAAAAATGTTAAAAATGTTAAAAATGTTAAAAATATTAAAAATGTTAAAAATGTTAAAAATGAATAAAATGTTGAAAGTTTTAAAAATGTTGAAAATAATTAAAATGTTTAAATTTGCAAAAATGTAGGATATGTTTAGAATATTAAAAATGTTGAAATTGTTAGAAATATTAAAAAAGTTGAAAATGTTAAAAATGTTTAAAATGTTAAATATGTTAAAATGTTAAATATGTTAAAAATGGTGAAAATTGATAAAAATGAAAAAATGTTAAAAATTGCAAAAATTGCAAAAATTTGAAAAAATGTTAAAGATATCGAAAATGTTAAAAATGTTAAAAATGCTAAAAATGTTAAAAATGTTATAAATGTTAAAAATGTTAAAAATGTTAAAAATGTTAAAAATGGTAAAAATGTTAAAAATGTTAAAAATGTTAAAAATGTTAAAAATGTTAAAAATGTTAAAAATGTTAAAAATGTTAAAAATGTTAAAAATGTTAAAAATGTTAAAAAGGTTAAAAATGTTAAAAATGTTAAAAATGTTAAAAATGTTAAAAATGTTAAAAATGTTAAAAATGTTAAAAATGTTAAAAATGTTAAAAATGTTAAAAATGTTAAAAATGTTATAAATGTTAAAAATGTTAAAAATGTTAAAAATGTTGAAAACGTTGAAATTGTTTAAAATGTTGAAAATCTTAAAAATAGTCAGAATGTTAAAATGTTGAATATTCCAAAACTTGAATTTTTCAAAATGTTGGAATTTTCAAAAGTATCAAAAATGTCAGAGATAACAACACGTCGAAATTGTGACTCAAGTCAAAAATTTCAAAAAAGTCTTAAATTTTTGAAGGGTTATATATATTAAAGAGCATACAAAAATGACGTGTCATTAATGGGGGAGTGGTGTACTTCTGTGTATTCTCACTGAAGTGATTCACTATTCGTTTAGCTATTGTGTAAGCAGCTTGTGTATTATTTTTTTTTCTGCAAGCGGCAGAAACACAGCACAGTGCAGAAGAAAGAAGTGCGGTGTAAAACAATTGCTACACCCAGCGCTCATGCTGGGCAAGGAATGAGCGATGAATGTTCACACTGTTCTAGTTATGAGGATGTTGTAAAAATCATGGAGAAAGCTACGTCATTTAAGTATGCTCACCCATACCAAAAATATCGGAAAATTACGAAATGTCAAAATTAACGAAATTCTATATAATAACATAAGGTTAATTCAAACTGCAACGGAATTGATAACACTTTTCCAACCTTGGCTACGATATATGATTTTTTGATGAATTTTGATGCAAAAACAAAATTAAACCAATTTTGGACCTATTTCACCTTGAGGGGCCACAATTGCCTTTATTTTAAAGTTTTGAGAAATCGAAAATCTTCGATGTTTTTTTGTAATGTCGAATATCGAAATTCTTAGAGTTTTTCCATATAATAGTATTTTTTACCCATCTTTTAAAAAAACATATCCTAAATCGGACAACGGTGACTCTACGAAAACATTTTTGGTATGGTTGTAACACAATTCGCATTTTTGTCTAGGACCGGCCGAAATATGAAAATCTGTTACGAGACAGAATCTTCGATAACGTTGATATTTTTAAAATGTGTTATGCTTTTGATTTTTCATTTGTAATTAATTACGACATTGTTATATAAGCAATTTTAACAGCCATTGTTGCCTCGTAAGGTGAAATAGGTCCACACTCGGGGAAATTTGTTTCTGCACCAAAGTACATAAAAAACTCATATATACAAGCCAAGGTAAAAAAATTGTTGCACTAGTTAATAAATTGAAATATTAATAAACAAACTTCTTCATATGAATTATAAGCGGAATTGGAAAGAGTTGAATCAAAATATTGTGAGCGCTATATGGAAATGGCATTAACATGACATGAATGAATATACAGAACATAGAACAAATATATAAATTATGAATAATTTTTTTTGAAATGCCTTACAAAAACATGGTTACAAAACCTTTCCCTCTTTTTCCTTTAATTTACTTCGAACTTGATGGACTCTCAGTACGTAATGCAGTCGTCACTCAACAATGTTTCCCATCACAAAGGCTTTAAACTCGCCCCCAGACTACACCAACTATTTCAACCTTCACTCAGCGTACCGTTATCAGCAATATGTAGCCACAGCATCCACCAGGTAGACCACCGGTGATTTATTGCCGCTCCGTCGACGACGATCGAGCTCTCATTAAAGGATTAAATTCAAAATCGATAATAATTAGGGATTATTTCAGCCCAAAACGGCTTCTTCGCCCCTGCCACGTGGCTGAATTTCGTCGAAGTTGTTCACGGTCTGATTGGCGTCACATTTCTGGCTCAAGGTGGGCACACGATAAGCAGCGTGGTTCAGCGAAGCGAGCTCTGCCTCTCTATCGGAATGAGCTGTCTGCCTGTGTGAGTTCGGCTCTTCCAATGTGTACTAAGCAAGTAGCTGCAGGAGCAGCACCCAACGGAAAGGAAAATAATTTACGCAGGAAGCCGGTATTGATCCCCCTACGAGAAAGGAGTCAGGGGCTTGGGGCTACCGCTAGATTGTGTTTCGATATGGCCAAACCCGATAACGGCTTTAGTCGTTTCCGCAAAGCGAGTAGCTCCCACCGCTAGCATGCCTTTGCTTGCGGCTTGTAATTCAATTGTTATCGATTTTCCCGATGCCACATGAAAGACAAATTCTAAGGAAGCCAAAATTCTAGGCTGAACTGAAACGAACCGAGTGAAGGTTGGTTTGTATTCGTTATACGGAAATCCTGTAATTCCACAATTTAAAACAGTTATTATATCATTTACTGGGAATGAAACCAATCGATACGGAATGCTTCCTACCACCGCCACCATTGACCGAGAAAATCGTCCTGCCACGCGTGTTTCGATCTTTTTTTTTTTTCGTATTTTAATGTTCTCTCTCGTACCTATCCTCCATGCGGCATTTGTTTTCCCGCACCTTGCAGTGCGTCTTAAAGTCTTCGAATAGTTTGATGCACTTCCGCTCCTGCTGGCAGACGGACAGCGCGTGATTGCACGTGGGCAGGGCATCCACCGGGTATGGATCTTTCTCTGAAACGAAAAGGAAATGGAGAAGAAAAAAACGGAATTCGTTAGCAGCTGTCCGTGTCGTTCTGCCTGTTTGAAGTTTCATGTTTATTGTTAGGTAGAAAGAATATTAAACGAAGCGCTCAAGAGCAGCCGGCTCGAGTCAGCTGCAGAATCGGGACATCTTATCTGCATACATCTATTTAAGCAGAGTGGATAGCACTACTTTCGATCGCTTTATGACAACTCCGGCTGCACTTTACTCGCTATAGGTCTGGGAAAAACTATAGACACCCCTCCCACTGTTCCTCCAGTGGGCAAGTTTTTCAACCGTTCAGCATAAGTCGCGTACTGCTCAGTGCAACGGAAAGAACAATGCAGCACCTATCCGGAACGAAGCAATTCGAACGGGAAGAATCTTCTTCTTCGAGTGTGTGCACACTATCTGCATAAAAAAACCAAACTCAGATTTGCATAACTTTTGTACTATGACCGATCGTTGCAGAGGCCAAACCGTCGTTGGCACTGTTAGAGTGCACAAGTCACATTGTTTGGTAGCAGTGGTGTAGTTCCGGTTTTCACACGGTTTCCGATTCGCTTGAGATGGAAAATATTATGACGATTTACTTTTCTAGAGAACAAATACTGTAAATTATATTATCGACTTTGCAATTTCGCTCAGACGGTAATAAACAGATTTGCGCATACACTTTTCTTTTATGAATTTTGGGATAGTTTTTTCGCAATAATAAAATGGTGCAATCAACACTTTTCTAAATTTAAAAAATATTTCAAAAGATTGGAGTACGTCAGGGTTAGGGTTCGAAAGCCTCCCCCTCTCCTCACCAGAGCTTTTGATTTTCAAATTATTTTTTTATTTCGATAGTAGGGTTCTCAGTTACTGTTTAGTAGAGTGCCAATGGAATGTATGGGAAAAATCGACCTTAGAGCAGAGTTTTTTTGTTTCTCTCACGGGTGTCTAGTATCAGCTCTTTTTTCTGGCGAAAGAAAATATACTGTTCCAAACTATGCAACAGAGCCCACTTTTTGTCGATAACGTTCGTGGTTGCGGTTCGATAACGTTCGTAGATGCTTGAGCTTGTGGAACTGTTTGGATGACTCTATGCGGTGAGTAATTGTAGAAAGGAGCGACATGTTTGTGTAAGTGCTGCAATACTGTTGTAATAACTTATTTCGATTCATTTTTTTAGCCACAGAAAGGAACACAACAACAACTATGGATATGTCATGAATAAGCCTCATAAAAGTTCATCGCTTTTTGGGAACACAATATAACGGACACTTTCCATGTGTTTTTCCATTTATATTATTTTTGAACCAGAATATGGGTTAAAGTTCGACCGTTGGGTTTCCATACACAAATATCTCTTCAGGCAGGATAACAGAAACCTAGAAGAATCAATGTGTTAAATTGGGTCACAAATATGGCTTCTGCAGTTACTCGTCAAAATCTTCTACACCAAAATCCGCAGGCAACAGGAAGTCGGAAAGAAAGCACACATGAAAATTATTCAGTTCAGCCGTTGGAGCTCAACTTCAGCGGTGTTCAAACCGAACTTCAGAATTAAGTCTTTGGTCAGTTCCGAGAGAAAGAAGGTAACTTGGAAAACTTCTGAAGCTAGTTCTCTACATCGTTCACCATCAGCAACACCACACGAATCGAGCACTAACATCACTTCTTGCCGCTTTACTTCGATATTTTTACCATCATCGCGAGGTTTGCTCTCATCACTAACGACCGCTCAATACGGGAAAATCCGTACCTAGAGTAGTTTTCACCACTAATAATCCAAATTCGATCTTTTAAAGTATTGCACAAAGAAGCTTATTGTTCAGGAATTTCAAAAAGCAGACATAAAACCAAACAAAAGGCAGGTGATGACGTATTAAAACCGATCCTCCTTCAACGGACAGGAAAACGCCGAATTTTTCTATCGTTCAAATGCTGAGAATTACAGGGGGTAGCGAATCAGTCCGCTTTTTCCAAGTTATTTGGACTCTCCCACCTTCACGAATAAATTCAGAAGTGTGTCTCAAATGCACAACACGGCTTCTTGGAAGGAAAATCACTCAGCTATTTTTATATTCAGTCAGGTGTCCCACAGGGTAGCCACCTGTGTCCATTGTTATTTGTAATGGCTATGTATGAATTTCTAGTTTCCATGAATCGAGCAATAGCACTCATTTTATGCAGATGATGTGGAAATTTTCCTACCAACCAAACTAAAGATTGCCAGCTGCTTATAAAGAATAAAAATAATTATGGAAGATTCGTTGATGGCAATGGACTTAGTTTATATGCTAGAAAAAGCTCTGTCATAGCGTACCCCAGAAGAGTTCTACCAATATTATTTGACGTAGGTAGAACTTACAGTTTTGAAACGCGTAGAGAATCTCCGAGACTTGGGTGTGACAAAGGACAAGGGAGTCTTTCACATTCAACGATCATGACGATAGAGTGGTAAGTGAACTGGTGTAACACTCTGCTCTCACTCGACGCTTCGGACGGGAGATTACAGATCCTCACGCAATTCTTGTAATCTAACAGCCTCGTCGAAACAAAATATGATTTTGCGAGTGTGGTTTAGTGACTAAAAAAAGGCAGTTTAGCGTGAATTTGTAAAATTTGCTTTCAGGCACCTCGGATATAATGAAAAACTACCAGAATACGAAGTTGTCAACAAGTAGACGTTGAAACAATTCTCAGACTTAGATCGCAGATAAGGTGTTCTATATACTCAACGAACAAATTGAAAGCTCATTCCTATACGACCGACTCAACGTTAACGCAGATTTACCAACGAGTTTAATGAACTTCAGGACGTAGTTAATATAAATATGACCCTAGAATATTATATTTAAGAAATCAACAAAATACTTATGACTCAAACCTGCATTGTATCTAGATTTAGGAAGGGTATCGGGCTGCTAGTCTATATCCAGTGACCAATGACAATTACAACTTTGGTCAAGGATCTTGATATGATTAGTCTTGACAGGATCGACCCAGTTGCCTAATGGTTTTGAAGATGATCTGAATCTGAAACCAGATACGCAAAGTTCCATGTCACTTAAAAGGCATCTTGCGATGGAACAACTTCAAGGTTTGGACATCATAAAGCAGCTTTTAACAATCAAAACCTACCGTGGTCTGTTCCGTTTCAGTTTGGCGAAGACAGTAGTAGACCCAGAGGGAGTCGACGACATTCCTAGAGACAACATCCTTATCCATAGTGAAAACGAAGAGAAACATTATTAAACTTTCGGTGCTCTTTAAAGCTTCTGCATGATTTTGGTTCCCTCTCTCATCTGAAGAAATGCCGATTTAAAGGAAAATAGGAAACCCCAGGCATATTATTCATGCGAATGGAATTGAAGCATTCTCTGAGATACCAGCTGCAATTGATATTACTACTCTGTGATTATCCCTAGGTACTATCTATTACGGCAAATTCTATTCAAGAGATGCATCAGTTACGATCCATATTCTGGTTAACCTATTTAATAAGGGCGCAAAATACAGCCAAGAAAATCAGTGTGCGTTTTCCGATATCATAAGGATACTGAAATCACATCTGAATCTCATCCATTACAGTCCGGAGCATGAGATCGCAATCTCAAGCCAAGCGGAGCAACTTTTAGACACCATGAAGCGATTATCGAGAAAAGATTATTGTACGAGAAGAAACACAAACTGAAACGTTGTAGTTTACCTAAGTATCCGCTGTAGTTGCTTACGTACAAAATTGGTAACCTGGGTAACCACTGCAGTGCTGTCGATTTTTGTCAATGATGTCGAAGTAATTCAACCTTTTTCAGTATGGTTTTTTCGTATTAACATAAATTGATTTGGCAACTTTTGATTACCTGCAACGTAGACAACAAAACAGATGAAAATACATACAGTTGAAATTTAGGATTTGTAAAAATTCATCTCATGTATTTCTGTTAATTAAAGCTTTTTTTTTTCGAAATTTGAGGTGAAAATTTTAAAGAGTATTCCCCTATACAACGCAACAACAAAATCAATAACGTGGCAAAGCTGTTCGTTTATCATTTTTTTGTGGACTCATCACTGCGACCAGAGCATAGATCTATCGTGATATTGCCCCGGTGTTTTCTGTACTCCGCACTTTATATTATTGGCAGTAACACTGTTGAAGTAAGTGATACGCTTATCATTCATATCAGTGCTTGTGTGTAATTACCTTTCCGTTTCAAGCTTACTGCTCTACTATACCGAGCCTCTGTCCATCCTAACAATATCGCCTAATTACAATTCCCTGGAGAGAACTTTCATATGTTACTCACACCAGTTTTATTATGATAGGGACTTATTTTTGTTAGGAGGAGAGTCAACAGGGGTACTGTAGAATCCAGATTGAAGGAAGAACCCATGCTAAAAGTCCTTTGACAACCAAATGGCCTGACTCTACTAAGATTCGAACCCACGACCACCCGCTTACCAAGCGGACTTTGTACCCTTGCGGCTACGGAGCTCCCCCTTCGTTTATCATATGTCTCAGTTTGCTTCATCACGTTCTAAATACTTCCAATTTCATGCAAAAAATCATGATTGTAATAAAAATCGGTACAGTTGTTTTTGATCGAAAAATTTTGGCACCGTATTTTTTGTAAAAGGTGATACTTCAGGTGAAGAGCTGTTCAAAAAACAACTTTTTTTTCACAATTCTTAACTTTTAAAAATAGTTACCTCTGGGCCGTTTAGTTGATTTTGAGTATTTTGGCATCAAATTGAAGAAATTCAAAAAAACTCTTCGGAAAAAAATATCAAAATATTTCACAATAACTAGGCGAAAATTATTGTGAAGGGTGGAACGACCAAAAAGTTCTTAACCTCAACGCAGCGTTAATCACATAATCGATTATTTGAAAAGAAAATGGAAACTCCTATTTTTATTGGCACTGGTGAGTAGAATGATATGCCTACTTAGTTTTCAGCGCACGCTCTTCAGTTGTCAAAATGGCCTCCATGCAAAAGGAACGGCGTTTAAAAATTCTGCATGCGCACCTAGAATTTCCACTTATGTCGCATAATCAATAAACGTAAAAGCTCAATTTACCCTCAACGACGGTGTCTAAAGAGAAAAAAGTGTTTGAGGAGAGGTTGTCCCTAACTCGGGAGCATGAAAGCGGAGAAAACCGCATCCCGACAGTCGAACTGACTACCAAAGGGGTGAAGGGGATGACACGAGAAATCCAAAGTTATCGATCTGGGATATGGCAGATAAAGTAGAAGAGAAGACAAGAAAAGAGCTGGGCTGTCAACTTACAAAAAGATAAACACCCCAAACCACGACAAAAAGCGAAACAAATTGGCCAAATTCAACTGTACCTTTATGGATGACGAGACATACGTCAAAATCGACATCAACCAGCTTCCGGGACAAGAGTTCTACACGGTGACGGAGAGGGGCAAGGGGGCAGAAATTTTTAAACCGATGAATTATCGTAATTCGCGAAAAAAATTGGTTTGGCAAGCGACATGCTCGTGTGGAGAGAAGAGCACCATTTTTGTAACAAACGGCACCAATAACCAGGAAGTTAACGTCATCGAGTGCCTCCAGAAACGACTCCTGCTGTTCCTGCAGTAGCACACGGGTTTCGTACTGTTTTGGCCGGATTTGGCTTCATGCTACTATGGCAAAAAGGCCCTGGAGAAGCATGCGACCAACAACGTCCAATTCGTGCCTGAGAATAATGTCGTTTACGTTTTCGTGGTGTAGCTACACTCAAACGACACTTTTGACACCGTCAATGTTTTATTTGACTTTTCGATTCGGACTACCCTTTTTCTGTCTCTGACGACACCCGAAAAAAAGCAGAGTGTACTGTAAGAAGTTACCAAAACATTCACGCGTATGTGTCACAACGTTTGTTTTGGTTCTCGTTCCACGTGGTAAGGTGTCAGGTAATTTTTTTTCCAGCACATTTGCGAGATAGACATATGAAATGGAAACGAGACAAAATGACGAATGCGATAATGACCAAAACAAAACGAATTAACAGCTATCCCATTATTACGCATACCAATGCAATGACACTGAAAATGTTTTATTTGAAGCTGCATAGTATAGTACGGAAAAAGTGTAGCTACACCGCGAAAACGAAAACGACATAAGTACACGCCCAACACCCCAGAGCTTCGCCCGATTGAACAATACTGGGCCTGGGTAAAGTGGAGCTTACGAAAGACAAAAAAAATCGTCGGGAGCGAGCAGCAATCCTAGGCGAACTGGCATGTAGCAACCGAGAAGGTTGGCAAATAGATTGTACAGAATCTTATGCAGCATAGGAAAAAGAAGGCCTGAGCATTTGTTTTTTTAGCAGCAAAAGAACTAACAAATTTTTTTTAATAGTGTAATGTACGAACTTCGGAAAGAAAAAAAAACATGAGTATTTAAATTGAGGATAAACATACTCTAAACGTTATTTTGTCTTAGCACTTGTTGGTCGTTCTTCAAAAACCCTTTACAAACAGGTTTTTGCTTCTTTGGAGCACCCAGGAGATCCTATCGTTTGAGATTTCATGTAGATTTTCTTGGAAGTTGTATATTGAATATCAAATTTTTCACGCAGGATATTTTTATTTTAAAGATTATTTTTTTTTTATGAAAATATCAAACGATCCGAATCGGCAAAATACGGTTTATACCATGTTATTACTTTGCAGTAGTGTTTGGATTTAAAAATTAAAAAAAATATTTACTCCGGAACAAAAAACTAAACCTTAGTAAAATTGAATATAATATGGAACGAAACACGATTTTTTATACATTTTTCGCATATTTGTTGTAATTCAAAGAAGAGTTTGATATTTTTTCTTGAAAGGCCCAACGATAATTAACATCGATTTTGAGTATGATTGAAGTAAAAATAACAGAATGGGTTGTATGCAACGACCGTAAGAGAATTTTAAACTCTTCTCGAATAAATTATGGTTGAACTGGAAGAATTTTCTAGCGAATAAACGTGGATCGTTCAATGGCAGCATTGTAATTTTTCATCGCTTGATATTTTGAACGAAGTGTATTGAATATTTTTAATTTTTTTGTGGAAATGAAAGGAAGTTGAAGTGCCATCGAATTTTATTTGCACATATTAATAGAACATTACTGAACTGGATGGAAATGATTATGGTATTATCGATTTGAGACAAACTATGGCAGGGGGAGGGTATGTTTTCAAAGCTGGTAAGTGCAGCGATATTTTTTTGGCGAATTTATTAATATTTTTGGAGTTTTTTATAGACATGGACCGTATCAGATGTATAAGAAACTTTTCTCCGTATACCAAAAGACACTTTTCTCCTTATACCAGAAGACAATCATATAGAGCATAGTAAACATCATATGAAATGCTATCACAAATATATGAGGGGTAAATCAATTGAATTTGACATGGTGATTTTTTTTTTAAATATTCCTTTCATGAATATTACAGTTTGTTTTGTTTGTACGTTTTTCTTAGAACGGAAGGGGGTGGGGGTGTCATCTAATGCTACGTTTTTTTAGGGGGAGTTGAGATTTTGTGACCAAATGCTAGGAAGGGGGAGAAGAGGAGTGTGAAAATCATGAAACAAATGCTACATCATTTAGGCATGCTCCTTAAGATCTTTTTCCGGCGGGTTCTTTTTCTCCATTACTTGGAAATGCTACCAGATATCAACCTCATTTCTATCACGTTTTGTGTTTTGGAACAACAGTTACTATATAGGGTAATCGCTCCATTATTCATCTCAACAGCTTGGTGTACCTATATTCATCTTATTTCTTTCATTTGTCCAATTTACCATCAAATTTCTACAAATTTTTGAAAGTAAATCTATTTGTTTCTCGATTTTCTCAAGCGGCTGAAAGTTTTACGTTGAAAATATGGTAAAAATTGACGATAAATTGATCAAAAAGACGTGATGAGATGAATATAGATACTGAGATGTACATAGGAGCGGTTACCCTACCCGTTTTAGAAAAAAAATCACAGGAGGGTTGTGTGCAAAGCCACGACCGCAAGGTTGAAGTAGAATACTTTTACATAGCTCTACTTACCGGCTGTACATTAACCTACGGCCGGCGAATCGGTTCGTGCCGCTTTTCGCGTTTAGGCCGTTTACATACTGGCGCGTTCTGCGTTGCGGAGACGGTTCGCCTTGCCGTGGATTAATGTACAGCTGTACATTAACCCGCGGCAAGGCGAACATACAAAGCGCGTCGTTTCATGTGGGGAATAATATCCACAACGAAAAATGACGCGCGTCTAAGCACACTCGAACTGTTTCGCCGTGCCGCTTCCATTTACTTCCTTATAACATCGGCCTCATGGAAGTACCAGCTGCACCTACCGCTGAGGCTGTTACCATACTGCTACTGGTACCCAAAGCTATTAACTCTTCAAATTAAGTGTTTTATTTGTCCTCAGAAGAACAATTGTTCAATTCCATATCGGATATAATGCAATCGCATCTCTGTAATATTACCGACAGCAATATTCTTCTAAACAAAATGATTCAACTTTACCATTAGAGGAAGTGCCAGCTGATGTACGGCAAAAATCTCGCCCGATCGCTCGCGTTGGCGTTCAGCCTGGCAGAGGCCTGAACGGTGGTGATCAACCACAGGGCAAGTGATTTGTTTAATTTGAAGGCAGCCACAGGCGCAACCCGCTCATATTGTCTGTTACTGCAGAGTGCTGATATCTGCTGCTCCTGCTGGCAACGTTGTGGAGGTCCATCCAGCTCACCTTCCGACTAATGAATGTAGCCAGTTTTCCCAGAAACATTCTTTTATAGCCGAAGGGTGCTACGTAATAGACCACGCCTTTCAGTTTAGTTTTACCATTTCCTAATGTTCTTTAGACGAATTATTCCACAATTCGCATTTGATTTTTGTATCCAGCGAATAAACACCGATGGTGCTCTCACACACGCAACGGTTTTAACCCGTATCTTATTGCGGTTTGTAACATCAAGCGATTTCGTTTGCTCGCTGTTGCGTGTTGCATCATGTTGCAACTTGGCAGCTGGGAGACAACGAAATTCTGTTAATGCTGATTGATTGAATCGACTTCATATTAGCTCTGCATAGTAGAACTAACTGTCTTTGTGAATGCAGTCTAACAGGGCAGTTTGTTATTCAAAGTCGGTCATGCTGATCGCAGCCTTTGCGCTGCCCCTACAGTGGGAGGTTTACTAAATAAAGTAAAAGTAAAAATTAGACAACTACAACAGATATTGATTGCATCCCGCACAGAATGTCTGCTTGTGTTAATGCCAAAAAATTATTACCCTTTAATTATTTATTTTTTTGCCTTGAAAATGGCATTTTGCGGTTCAAAATCAGTTGCTGATCACAACCTTTCAGCTGCCCTAACAGTGGAAAAATTGAGATACACGGACAACATGCCCTTTGGAAGCTATTTCACATTCAGTAAATTAGACGGGTGCGACAAATTTAAATTGCTAGGATCCAACACAGAATCTTGCTTGCGTTGTCAAAAATTATTAACTTTCAATGACTTGTTTGTTTGCCTTGAAAAAGGCATTTTTATTTCCAAAATTGGATTTCCTGATGGCAATCTTCATGCTACCCCAACACTGGGGGAATAATGGCAGTCTGGCGACACACGCTGAGAAAAACCGCGCTGCTCCTGAGACGTGGTGACCAACCACAGGGCTAATGCTGCTGCTAAGAAAAGACGACTGCTGTTGTCGCTATCCAGAACCATTATGAGCGGCTTCGGCTGAAACAGGCTCTTATATAGTCCAAATAGCATGTTTTCAATTGCAAGGTATATGATTCTGTCGACCGTGCTTGGGAAGCAATCATATGACGACCAATCAGAGGTCGAATTTTTCGTTTTGACAAGGCTTGACTATTTTCAATAGTACAATAGTGTGAATAATAAAATTACAATTATCTTCTTTTGGGAAGAATCTTAGAAGATTTTCCAATCTATTGCTGCAAGAACGAAGGAAATCCATCAGATACTAACCGATTTATTAGCATTTGAAATTGGACATATTTTTCACTTTTTTCGGTTTCAGATTTTCATTTCACATCCCTATGTCGCCGAACTTCCTGAGAGAAGTATTTTACTTCAAAAAATCCCAATTTGGTGTAAATACTGAAAACCTAAAATATTACATTTTGGTTTCTAAATTGACCACTATCATGTTCAAATGAGCTCACAAACATTTTAGAACTATTTTCTTCGTTATATTTTCAATTAAAAAAAATATATTTTTACGTGATCCCATACAAATTTGAAACGCTTTTCTCGCATTAAAAAGACCTTATCGTATAATGATTTGTTTTAGCTGA
The DNA here is from genome assembly GCF_029784165.1 of Wyeomyia smithii. Classification (NCBI taxonomy): domain Eukaryota; kingdom Metazoa; phylum Arthropoda; class Insecta; order Diptera; family Culicidae; genus Wyeomyia; species Wyeomyia smithii. The sequence goes on along the minus strand of NC_073694.1, from coordinate 194,593,005 downwards.
AAACCTATTCGGCAAGTCTGCTGCTATCGTTAGCGCTGCTGCTTCCCATCATTCACTAGTAAAATGATTGGTTTGAGCAAAAGCAGGCTTTTACTTAGCCCAGAAAATCAAAATTTTCAGATAGGACATTTTTTCATGGAATTGCTATATTTCATAGCGAATTTATTCATTCGACTGGATTAGTGCCAACCTACGCAAAAATGGAGAACTGATATTGCGATTTACAATGCAAGAAAAAGTTGCCAGATAGTCCCAGGTGGGCATTGGAAATGAAAAAATTCGCCATCAAAGTCGACCAGCACTAACTTCTGGTGCCATCTATTGACAAACAGCGAGACCTTAGTTCCGCACCTAAAAAATACACGCTACGACTGATGATTTCTGGTAATTGATAGTAAAATTCTTCAATTTGTTTTTTTTTGCAAAATGAAATTTGAAATAATACACCAACTAGGCTCAGAAAGACGTTGCTGAAGAACATCAAAACGCTTCTAAAGGCTACACAAATAGATACAATTTCTCAAACTCTTCTTTTGTAAATAAGTTGTTGAAGTTTACATTCTATTTTTTATACTTCTAGTGTAGTGAAATAACACAAAAATAAGTAAAAATATATATTATTAATTAAAATATTAGATTAGCGGTTAGATGTCAAATTATAGATTAAATATGTATAAGCTGATAGGATGGACAAAACAAAATAGGATGGAGGATTACACTGGTGTTGCCCTAGAGTTCAAACTGAAAATAAAAAATATTATTTTAACCCTGCTTTTTCAGAAGCTTTTAGCTTTTGAAGCCTTTCTGCACTAACAAAATACACAGAAATAATAAGAAAGCTATAATCCTTTTAGGGCATTAGGTCAACTTTTTTGTCGCTCTTGTCGACCAGTGTTATGGAGTGCAAGTTTTTATGACACATATTGGAGCATAAAAGAATCGGATGGAGAACGATAAAGTATGATGAAATATTATAATAATCATCCGTATGATCTCAATACCCTGCTCAATACAAATGTTTTCCTGCTGCAAAAGGTTTCCCCGTACGGGTTTTTCACGGCAAAAGAAACGGCAATCCGATGACCGGAATCCTATTGATATTAAAGATGTTTAGCACTTTATAGCAGCCGACTTCGTTCAACAATGTGTCTGTCTTTGTGACTGTGTGAGCTCGTGCCGACTGGTGCAGCAGATTCCGAGCCCGGCTCGAAGCCCCCAAATGCCGGCAAAGGCCACCGGTGGAGCTTAGAAGAGCACTCGAATTTCCATATTGTTCAAATATCGAACTATATTTCAGCAAAGTTGGCTTCAGTTCAGCTGCCGCTGCTGCCCCCGTTTGGCTTTCGTCTTAAGCATGAAAAGATTTGCTTTTTTTTCTTATCTCGTTCTCCGTTCGCTGGCGGCGGCCACCAGCAAGATAAGCAGATCGGATCGCTCGAGCATATGGTGGCGTGCTTTTGGTGAAATTTACAAACATAATGCATGTATAAAAAGTCATATGAAATTTTATTGGAAAATTTTCTCGAACTTGGCTGCAACGGTCGGCAAAATGCGAGAGGCTTCCGTCACCGGTGAATAGTTTGAGAGCGTAAGCCAGGCTCATATTGTACGGTTCAAGCCAAGTAGTCCTATTGGCTGGTCGTAATCGGGCAAATCCTTCCAAGCAGAGAAAAAAAAGATGCGACCGCCACCGGTACCGACTTGTGAGTTCAAGCGGTGCGATCGGTATAAATTCAGCAAGTTTGTGTTGTTTCGTTATTTGCAGATATGAAAATTTAATGCAAATATGTATGCCTTCAGAACCGTTTACTCGGAACGCATTTGCATCGAGTGAAGTGGAAAACATTGCCGAGAATGCAAAATAAAACGAACAGAGTGGCAGTATAAAGATTATGGAAATATGCGCCATGAAGAGAAAATTGCTTGAAATCCAATGTTGATGAGTTACATAATGCGGGAAGCTAGCGGTCGTAACATGCCAGATTGAGAGTAACATGAGTACATGAACAGGGAGGGGGATTTTGATATGAGAATTGAACGGAATTTGAAATTTATTAATCGAGCGCGGCCGTTGAAAAATTGAGGAGAATCGATGCCACACGCAACGATTATGGAGATTGCTAGTTTATGTTTGGTAAAAGTAAATGTGCTTTTCTCCTAAATTTTCATTCCATTCTTTACCAACGGAGAAGCACAAAACCAAGAACACACGGTTTGCTTCAAAACGACAACCTACTGACAGGTCGGAAACCGGAAGCAGCACAATTATCTCTCGTAGCGGAAAAGTATAACCGTTTAGCATCCGCATGTGGAGGAAGAGCAAGCAGTAACCCGTCCTTCACATCTAAAACCAACAATAGCCGCCATTCCCAGGATCGCCGGCAGCCGTGGTATAGTTTTCCCGTTAAAAAATAGCAGTAACACATGCTGCCAGCGGAAAACTGCTTCCGCCACTCGCTTGCAAGTTTAATCGTGCTTGAACAAATTTCTATTCATTATACGATTATTTTTATACCATTTCCACTCACTTGAGTTCTATTCTTTTGCCCAAGCGCACATTTCATTCATCCGATTGTGTCGGTTGACAGCGGAAAGTTGAAAAACGGTTCGCGCAAAGCTTCGGGTCTTGGGTAGCATTGTTTTTTTCCTTCTGCTCCTCCCTCTCTAGTGCTGGACAAGAAAAGGATACCCCATCATCGACACACCACACTGCAGCCGGTTTGCCCTTCCTCCACCCCGTTCGCCAGTCAGACTCTCATTCCACTCAGGCAGAAGGAAAAACAGATTGCATAGTAAATTACTTCATGCAGAAATTTATTGCAAATAACAGCGTTTCAAGTTGCTATACTTTCTTGAAAACTGTGCGATTGTCGAGCGGGGTGAGATCGTTTGTTTGGTAGTTTTGGTTGGTCGTCCAGCGGTGCACACGGAGTGTGGAAGTAAAAAGGAGGAAGCGGAAATGCTATTGTGTTTGCTTCTTAGTTGGCCCCACTGCCATGCGACTTCCAATCCATGAAACGGGGAATAGTTTTCACTGAATTGAATAAAGTGCAAATCGTTCGAGCGGAAAGTGTCCTTTTTCAGCTTGGACTATTGATAGATAGGGACCGCTTGCTGGTGAGTGAGAAGCGTCTGTTCAAACAAAAGACAAGAAATGTGAAAGCCGAGACACATTTCGACGGGGAGCTTGATCGAAACTATTGACGCACCCCCAAAGTGGTTTTGCCCTGCTGACACGTTGACTCTTTCGTGTTTTTATACCTTCTATGCAAGCACCATTATTGGTTTTTCCTGATGCTGCCGTAAACCGCTACTCTCCGAGGATAAAAACCTCGGCAGCCATGTGATTGTTTTTTGGTTTGGTTTGGTTTTTGGAAGAAACAATAACATTTTTAGTGGGACGAGAGATTACTTAAGTTTCAGTTGGTCCTGCAGATTTACTAAAAAATGTTGATACTACTTGGAAGGTTTTGCGTCAGAAGGGATTACTTGTTCCGTAAATCTATTAATTCAGGCTTGGAAGCTGCATCCAAAATTTCGAAAACAAGCATAAATTGTTGTGATCAATTCTTCTCAAAATAGTATGAACAAAAAAAAAAGTACATATTGAACAGATAATTTGCCAGATTCACGAAATGGCAACGAAGCTATTTGTGTGTTCATATATTAATATCTTACGTCTCATTCGAATCCGAATTCCAATTTCAATTTCGAATCCAACTCCAATCACAATCACAATTTTGATTGTAATTAGGATGCTAATTTCAATTAGAATTTCAGTCTCAATTACCTTACTCCAATCCCAATTCTTGCCTGAATTTGTTTCTTTGAATCCCAGTACCAATTTTATTTCCAATAACAAAACCAATCAAAGTCCCAAACCAGAATCTTATCGTATTTAAAATCTCAATTTGAATCCAAAATTAATTCAAGTTCTAAATACAGTTGAAAATGCAATTCCATGCTTAACTCCAATTTCAATTTCAATACTAATAAAAATTCAAAGGCAATCATGATTTTAATTCTAATCAAATTTTAAATCTGAATCCCAGTTCTAAGTTCAATTCAAATTTTCATTCCGCTCCAAATCATAATCAAAATTATAATTCTATGATCTATTATGATCCTAGTTGCAATCTCAATTCAATATCGCGTTCCCAATCTTAATCCAAATCCTAATTACAATATCTAATCCCAAATAGAATTACTTCTCCAATCCTAAGCCTTTCCCAAAAACAACTCCTAATTCAATCCCAATGCTTAATCTTGGCCTCCTTTATTTCTTCGGTGCAATGATTGAGTAGCAAGTTATGCAGTGCGGTGAGAGGAATTACTTCAGCAGCGGTTGAGCTGAGTGAGAGTAGGAAACTCTCAATTATTTATGTTTTTTTTTTGACTGAAAACCATGACTATTAGCAAAATAATTACGATTTGATCGCTTCTGTTCATAAGATGTGTATAATCCGAGCAATCTTATCTACCCAGTTGTGCATATTGAGAGCCACATGTTGTGATGTGCGCACAAAAAATATATGGGGTATCGGAAATTATCTTTAGGTATTACCCATCAGGGGGGTAAATGATGTCCTAGAGCCATACTTTTTTGCATGATTGTTTTTTATAATGTAAAGCATCTTCCTGTGAAAGATTAGTTTTTTTATGACTTCATTAATCCTCCGGACGATAATTGGGCAAACCTAACGTTAATAGAGCCGATACCTTAGTTAAAAGGAAGGCGAAGAGAATGCACCAATATAAGTAAATCATTTTGAATTTTAAAATGACGACTTCCAGTTTCTGGAAAACTGTCGAAAATGACCAAATAACACCAAATATGGATGTTTCCGGAAACAGAATGACGCTCAGGGGCCCAAAATTGTTTTCCAATGCCATTTTGAAATCCAAGATGGCGACTTCCGGTTTCTGAAAAACAGCCTGAAGTGACCAAATAACACCCATGAGTATCCCTGAAACCAGAATGATGCAAGGAGTTAAAAATTGACCTCAAACACCATTTTGAAATGTAAGATGGCAACTTCTGGGAAGCAGCCTGACACTGGACACTATTTTGAATTCAAAGACTGAATACCACCCAATACAGGTATGTACAGAATCCAAAAGTCGAGGATGTTGTCATTCCGATAAAACCAATCATTTCAAACGATTTGTCCTTTAACTTTGATTATATCCTATAATCGATTCGTCGTTTATATGCAGACTATAAGCAAATCACAAGGAATCAATGAATTTGGCATGTTTAAAATTATCTAATAAAACACAAAAATGGACGGGACAAAGTTTGCCGGGTCAGCTAGTTTCATATATAATGCCAGTCTCATTGTGATCGTAATCCATCCCTATCACAAACTCAATTCACATCAAATTTCATGTTAAAAATGAAATCCCAATATCAATTCCACTCGAGATCACATTTTCAACTTTGATTCGATGTTTAATTTCAATGCGGATTCCAACAGAAGCTCTAATGGAAATCTCATCCAAATTTTAATTAGTATTACGATTTCATACTTCAAATTTCAGTTTGAAAGTCAATTCTAATCTGAATTCTGGTTTTGATTCCAATCTTAGTTTCAATCATAATCCTAATAGTAATTGTTAATCGAATCGCAATTCAAATTTCGATCCAAATACTAACTCTAGTTGTAACCAGAATCTCATTTCTAATTTCAACCTCAATCTTAATTCCAATCGATCCCAATCATACTACAAAAGTTTTAAATGATGGACACAGTAGTCTAATTCCACAAAAAAAAAAAAAAAACAATCGAAATTTCATTCCCTATTACAATTTCCGTTTGAATTTCAATTTAAACCACAAATACTATCTCAATTTCAATCTTAACTCATTATATTGAATCTCAATCCTAATTTCAATTTCATGCAAAATCTTGATCCTCAAATAAAGCCACTTCAAATCGCTATTATAAATGCAATACAAGTCTCAATTCCATTTTTAATCTTAGTTTTATTACAGTCAAACCTGTTTTTGTGCGACTTTCTTTTGTGCGAAATTTATTTTGTGCGACTTTTTTTTATGCGATTATTTTTCATGTGCGACTGTTTTTATGCGAATGTTTTTTGTGCGGTATACGAAAAAGGACCACTTCCAACAACTTTTTCAGCCATTATTTTTTTCGTTTCTTGGAATGAATTCCAACGCACTACATAAGTGTTGCGTCAGCAAATTACTATTTGAGCTAGTTTTACGTAGGAAAAGTCACAAATTGCTAGCCTACGAAGGAAAGCGGTTGAAAGGATTAGTATGTTTAAAAAAGTTACGTTTATCAATCCGATGTTTTCAAATTGTACTCGTAGGTATTCTAAATCAGAATCAACAACTTTCGAGTTATTTTTAACTGAGAATTTTTTTATGCGGTCCCTATCCACCGAATAAAAAAGTTTTTTTATTCAATAATGTGGAAATATTGTGTTGTAGCTGCACGTGAAGTTTCAAATGATTTTTTTTATGCGATTTATTTTGTGCGGTCCCTATCCTTCGCACAAAAACAGGTTTGACTGTATTGATTCAGGAAGGAATCTCATCTAAATTACAATTCAAGTTACAATTCCGTAATTCAAGTTTCAATCACATGATTTGGTCGATTTACGATCTTTCGTCATTAAAAATGAATTGGTTGTTGAAGCAGTGAAGAAATTGAGGTGCTCCTGTTCACCTGGTCCAGATGGAGTTCCAGCTGTGGTTTTGACCCGTTGTATAGCTGCATTAGTAGATCCACTATGCTGTATTTTCAACCGTTCGTTCAATGAAGGAAAGTTTCCACTTTTGTGGAAGCAGTCCTACATGTTTCCTGTGTACAAAAATGGCGGTCGTAGAAACGTGTCAAACTACCGTGGAATAACAAGTCTCTCAGAGCGGGGGCCTAGTGTAGTTGGTAACATCTCCGTCAACCACGCTCGACGCCTGGGTTCGAATCCCACCGCCGACATAGGTGTCGATGGTTGTGAGGTGGCGTGATCCACCCACAACCAACCCTACTGGTCTAGATACAATCCTAGCCGACACCGGGAGATTTTCTGAGGCGAAAAATCTCTGGGATCACGCCTTCCATCGCATGAGGAAGTAAAGCCGTTGGCGCTGGTCCGTTAATAAACGGGTCGTGAGTTAGGGTCCTGAGTGTGGAGTCGCCTCCCTGGGCGTCAGTGATTGGCCACAACAGTGGCGGAACTAGACCGACGGAAAATAAGCGAGAATAAAAAAAAAAAAAAAAACAAGTCTCTCTGCTGCATCAAAACTTTTCGAGATTATTGTGTGCGGCGTACTATTAGAGCGAACTAAATATTACATCTCTTTTGATCAGCATGGTTTTATGCCCGGCCGATCGGTGGCTAGTAATTTATTGCAATTCACTTCCACCTGTATTGCGACCATGGAAATGAAGGCTCAGATGGATGTGATATATACCGACTTGAAAGCCGCTTTTGACAAGATTGACCATCGAATATTGCTCTGTAAACTCTCTCGACTCGGTGCCTCAAGTAGACTAGTTTCGTGGTTTGAATCGTACCTTTCGGATAGAGCACTGCGAGTTAAAATTGATTACTGCACTTCGGAACCTTTCACTAACACGTCAGGGATTCCTCAAGGAAGCAACCTGGGTCCACTGCTTTTCATACTATTTTTTAACTGATTTATGCGGATGACCTGAAACTTTATTTCGTTGTGCGTTCCATGGAGGACTGTGAACGTCTACAATTATTACTCAATATTTTTGCTAGTTGGTGTCAAAGAAATAAGCTAACTCTAAGTATTGGCAAATGTGTAGTAATTACATTTTATCGCATCTCCAAGCCTATTGAGTTTGCGTACGAAATTGATGGCGTTACACTAACGAGAGTAGATCAGGTAAACGACCTTGGCCTCCTGCTAGATACGAAACTGACGTTTGACCTTCATCGCTCAGCGGTTATATCCAAAGCGAGTCGTCAACTAGGATATATCTCGAGAATAGCTAGGGATTTTTCCGATCCCCACTGTTTTAAGGCACTATATTGTGCTCTAGTTCGTCCTCTTTTGGAAACTGCTGCTGTAGTATGGTGTCCACACCAAACCTCGTGGAGTATAAGAATCGAGCGCATACAGAAACGTTTGCTCAGACTGGCTCTAAAAGATTTACCATGGCGCAATCCATCGGAAATTCCTTCGTATCCTGACCGATGTCTACTCCTGGGTTTAGATACGCTGCAACGACGACGGTCAATTCATCAAGCGATTATTATTGGAAAGCTTCTCAACGGAGAAATCGACTCACCTTGGCTGCTTTCGCTGCTTGATTTGCGAGCACCGCAGAGAACGTTGCGCAACGATTCGTTACTTGTGCCTAAATTTCATCGAACATCTTATGGTTATAATGAACCAGTCGCCGCGTGCATTCGTGCCTTTTTTTTAGTTGAAGATTTATTTTTATTTAACGAACCTATCCATCCATTCAAAAATAGGCTAAATAGTTCGACTTTGCTGTAATTTAGTTAAGGTTTTCAATTCATTAAGACTTAATGTCAGATGAATTTAATCACAAATAAACAAGTAAACAAAAAGGCAAACGAAATAAACAAATAAATAAACAATCTCGGTTCGAAAGTCAATCCTAATACAAATTCTAATTTTAGTTGCAATACCAAACCTAAACGTAACTGTTAATCAAATCCCAGTTCTAACCAACAATCCATTTAAATCTCAATCTCAATATTAATTCCAATTCCAATCTCTGTAACTAATTTAATTTCTATCGTCAATCCAGTTAATATTTCCAATTTAATCTTAATCTTGAGCTTAATAGCATAATTCCAACGAAATTTCCAATCCTGAACAAAATCCCAATCTCAATTCCATTCTAAATCTCAATTTCAATAATAATTCGATTTCAACGTGAATTCTAACACAAATTCCGGTGGGAATTTCATCCAAATTTTAGTTCTGAAATATTTTCATAAAATCAAAATTTCAAATCGAAAGTCAACAATAATATTTACAAATCCAATCCAATTTTTGTATTTTTTTAATATCTATCTTAATATATAATTAATAATTTCAATCTCAATCTTATTTCCAATATTAATATCACTTCCAATACGTATTTTAATATTAATTCAATTGTAGATCTAAGTTTCATTTCCAGTATATATAACAATTCCGCTGTTATTGCCTATTCCCATCCAATTCAAAATTTATTTTCATTCGAAACACACTTTCAATTCTAATTCTAACCTTCATCCCAAACCCAATCACAATTACAAATTCAACCCTTTCCCTATCTCTAGTTCCGATCAAAGTTTATTTTCAAGTTTCAATATCAATCTCAACCTCAATCCAAATTAGTAATTATAATTCCAATTTTTTGTTTGAATCCTCATCACATTCTCTATTCCATTCACAATAGCATTTCTAATAATTATTCTAATCGCAGTTCTATTTTTTTTGCAAATCCAAATCCAGTCCAAGCATGGAAAAGTTCACTCACTAGCAATATTTCATGCAAATGTGTTCATTGATTCATCAGTTATCGTTCAACTATTTCTACTCGCGTACAAGTTTTCCATAGAAACGCTGCTGATTGTTTTTCGCTTCTAAGAGTTCTGAATACCATAGAAGGAGACTGAATGATTCAAACACGATAGTATTTATTGTATCCAAGTTCACTTGCATTCAACATTATCACGAGAACCTCTGAGATATTATCGCCAGTGATTCAAAATTATGAATCCAAATGAACGTTAGATTGCGTTCAATTATTTGCTTACCGGAGCAAGCAGGTATCATCAATGCTAACGGAAATTGTAGCATGGTGCATTAGCATGTGATACTTGCAATCACCAAGAATCATCGTGGTATATCACGGTGAAAGCACGACGTGGAGTAGCCGAATTCCACCTACAAGCAACTAACATTTGAAAGAATCATTGCGATCGCTTGTGTGCTATCGTTTACGATTCTTTCGTGAAACACTCGCTATATGTTGCTCGCTCTGCCTAAAGCAGGCAATACTGAAACAAAATCATCAAAGAAAGCTACCATATATTTCTTTGCTCTAAGTTGTTTCTTGCAAGTTTGAGAATGTGTAACTTTTAATAGCGATGGTTTACTAGGATTGAAAGCTTAAAAATAGCACGTTCAGAAACGATACCCGAATGATTGTTTTGCGATACGAGGTTTTCCATCCTTGATCCAGTCTCAATCTCATTCACAATCACCATTCAAATTCCAATCTGATCCCAATCCCCATTCCAAACCAATCTGAAAACTTTATCTCTATCTGAATTGTACATTTAATTTCAGTCTTAATTTAAATCCCAAACAACAATTTTATTACATTACCAATCCATATTACAAACTCATCGTCAATTCCTATAAAGGTCATTTTTCCTCCGAATAATCGAATTTTCCAGGTAATCAAATCAGCAGTTTTGACGTAGAACTACGTTTTTCTTTAGCCTACCACATAGGGATGTAAATAGGAAAACTATTAACGAAAAGGGGACGAAATATGTCCCTTTTAGAATGCTTATAAATCAGTTTGTTTTCAACCGACTTCCTTCATTTTTGCAGCAATTGTTTAGAAAATTATACACGCAGTCACCCAAATGTAGAAAATTGTTGATTGATTATGCAAACTATTGTACTATTGATAATTGTCAAGCCTTGTTTAAACGAAAATTACGTCCTCTGATTGGTCGTTATATGATTGCTTCCCAAGCACGGTCGACAGAATCATATACCTTGCAATTGAAAACATGCTATTTGGCCTGCATAAGGGCCTGTTTCAGCCGAAGCCGCTCATAATAGTTCTGGACAGCGACAAGTTGTCAACAGCACTCGTCCTTCCTTAGCAGCAGCACTAGCCCTGTGGTTGGTCACCATGTCTCAGGAGCAGCGCGGTTTTTCTCAGTGTGTGTCGCCAGACTGCCATTATTCCCCCGTGTTAGGGCAGCATGAAGATCGTCATCACCAAATCCAATTTTGAACAGCAAAATGCCTTTTTCAAGGCAAATAAACAAGTCGTTGAAAGTTAATAATTTTTGACAACTCGAGGGAGCAATCTGTGCAGGATAGTAGCAATTTAAATCTGTAGCAGCCGTCTAATTTACAGAATGTGAAACAGCTTTTACAGCTCATGTTTTCAGTATCTTTATTACCCCACTATTGAGGCAGCACAAAGAAAGCATTAGTAGACTTTATGTCTCATTAATGAAACACCTACAACAATGCATTTGTTAATAATGTGCGTAGTTCTACGTCAGTTATGCGGTCGTGTCTTGGACAGACCCTCCTACTTTTTCTCTACAAATTTGCTTTTTTTGAAATGGAACATATTCCGAAGACTACATAAACTCACTCACTTTTCTCAGAGATGGTTGAACCGATTTCTACAAAATTAGTGTCAAATGAAAGGTCTAGCTGCCTCATAACACCCTATTGAATTTTGCTGTAATCGGACTGTAACTTCGTCTGTAATGTATTGAAATGTGAAAATCACGAAACTTCATTATCTTAGAAACTACACAACCGATCTGAACAATATTGTAATCAGATGAACGGGCTAGTGAGGGATATACTGATGAATTATGATTGAACACGTGGTTTCAAAGTTTGGCTCCCCCATACGTTCCCTTTTCATTTGGTTGTAATCAAACTTAAGCAACCGTTATGTTTTAATTTGTAAAACAACGAAAGTCTATTATCTCAAGTATTACACGACTTATTTGAACACAACTAGTGTCATACAAACGAGTCATCTCTCAAACTTACAAATAACAAACTTCATAAAAATTTGATATACTGTTCAAAAGTTTTGTAAAGAAAAGAAACTCAAAGACTATTCAACACTATAGCTGCTTTGATCAATATATATGGCCTCAACATGATTTAAATGTGGTATCGCACTATTTGAACGTTCCCGATATCGCTCGTGATTAAATTGTTCAAAATTAAGAGTCATTTCTTATATTTCGCTATTTCTGAAGCGCTAACATTACGTCAAATTTCATATTTTATACTTTAATTACAACATCAATATTTTAGAACCCAAAGAGTGAATATACCTTTTTGGATTTAAGCATTCATGTGAATCTATTTTTACAAATAATAAGTTTGAATGAGGAAGGCTGAGTCTGACCGCTAGGTGGATTAATTTAGGTCTTTAATAATCATAATTACATTCAATAACATGTATAAAGGTACCGTAATTCCCTTAACTGTCGTTCAAATACAAATTAACTAGAATCTGGATTCATTAGGTTAAATGCGATAACACTTATTGTCAACCACGTTGCAGCTTTCTGCTCTCTACATTTCAAACATACTCTCTTGATCCTATTTCAGTTTTCATTTTGATTCTATTTCCAATTTTAACGCGAACTCTTAAAGGAAATACAATAGGAATTTCATCCAAATTTCAATTACTATCAAAGTTAGTCGATGTAAATTACCATACGAACTGCAGTTCGAATATAAAGTATAATTCCAATTCAGATTTTACTTCAATCTCAATTCCAATCCTAATTCCAGTTCCAAATCTTATGCGGTTTTCAATGTTTATTTTCGTCCCAAAACCAATTTTTATTCTTATCTCAACTTCAATCTAGTAAAAAAAATTTAACCTCAGTTTCAATTCCAATACTGTTCTCAATTTCAATCCCAATTCTGGTCTAAATTTTTATCTCATTTCCATCCTATTCTTAATCCGAATCAAAATTTTAAATTCCTATCTCAATTGAAGGGTAGGCGTGTTACCTCTAGTCTAAATAATAGTTTTCGTTCAAACCGGCTGGTATTTTCCGCTTATGTTCTTGGTGACTGTAGTTATTCGCTTCCAAAAACCGTGTCGCGGTCTAATGAAGTCATCGCCTCCATTCCCTATCCCACTGAAATACTGTTCAACATTCCTGAAATAGTCTAGAGGATTAAGGTCAGGACTACTTTATCATATTTTTTGGCATTAATTGTCTTCAGCACAGTGATACCTCTGTGAGACTCTACGAATTTGAGGAATCAAGTCTACCCAAAATAATAATTATTTTTAAAGTAATTTTTCATGAGAAATAGTTCCAAACATAACCAATCATTATTTATCTCACTTATGTTAATTGGTTTCATATTTGAAGAGTGAAATAAACTCCACCTCGGTGCTCACTTCCTTCCTGGGGAAGGTAAAATACAAAGTGCTCTGCCAGTCGTTTTTTTTTTTGTTTGGCTCTTAGGATGACACTTTCTGAAAGGGGAGGCCCTCAAAACTTTGTAACTTTTGTGCCGTTCAACCGATTGTGAAAATTTTGGCATCAAATTGAACGTAATAAGTGTACCTTCCTAGACTCTCCCAGCTGGTCTCGAGGTACGATGCTGGCCTAACAAGCCAGTCGTCGTAGGTTCGAGTCTCAGCTCGGGGGAGACTGTTAGTGTCAGTAGGATCGTAGCGCTAGCCCCGCAGTTGTCCTGTACACTTAACAGTTGGCAGCGAAGTCTGTGTATAATAAACAGAAGGTCGAGTTCCGACACGGAATGTAGCACCAAGGCTTTGCTTTAAATGTGCCGTCCAAAGAAAATTATTAAGCCGTACGTTAAATAACAATATAAACCGTATTTTACCGTTTAAGTAGGCTCGAAACCCAGAACACCCCACCATCTGATATTTTTATTGAATTCCTTGAGAATTTTGACATAAAATATCAAATGTTCACAAAGGCATACTTCTTATATTTTAGAGATATTTTTTTATCTTCAATATCCACCATAACCACCATGCGTCTCCATTAAAAAGTGTTTCCTGAATGCAAAAATATCAAACGATAGGGTTTCCAGTGTCACAAACCATGCAAAACGGCAAAACACGGTTTGTATTATGATACTGCATTGCAGTGAAATTTTTGAATGGAGACGCATGGTGGTCATAGTGAATATTGAAGATTAAAAAATTCTATCTCCAAAATAAACAAAAGTATACCTTCGTGAAAATTTGATATTTCAATTCCAGTCTCAACGTTAATATCAATTCTGGTTCCAATCCAAAGAACACCAATTCTATAGAGAGAAATGGCATGAAATCGCAACCTCAATTCCGAACCCTAACTCATCATTTATTCCAATCCCAATTTGAATCCTATTCTTAACCTCAACCTTCGAATCTCGTTTTGAATCCTAATTTTTATTCCAGTTCCAATAACAATATTAATTCGAATTCCATTCATAATCCCTATTCAATTTGTAACCAAGCTTCAATTCAAATTCCAGTTTTAATTACAATTCAAGTGGATAAATGTTACTTTCATTTATTACGTATTCAATTAGTGTTTGTTTTGATCGATAAATGAATTCGCTTCGTTTTTGGTGAATATTTTTACTCTACAGCATGCATAGATGCTTTCTCAACAGCTTGCAATTTGGAAAAACCTAACCTTGCCGGACTTTTAAGCCTTTGTGTAGGGAAGCCATTTCATCAGTTTTGGATTTTTTGTTTTCCCAAAACATGAAAACTCTCTGACTCTGATCGGAAGCAAAGTGTGCAGTTCGAGAGCACTCGCTGCAACACCTAATTGAATTGTAGCTCCACTTATCACTGCATGTTTCGAATCAAGTCAACAACTCGACACGCTGCACATGTACACATACATACACATACAGGGTGGATCAAGACAGATTTGATATTGTCAAGCTCCCGGAAACGAAAAAGTCGAAACGATGTATCTTTATCAGCGGCAGCATAAGCAACCCCATCTTTGGTGAATGTTATTTCCAACAGCCGGAAATAGATGACAACTCAGCATTTGTTCCCATCAGAGTGGTTCCATGCATTTCTCGTTGAGGTTCCACGCCGCCTGCCTGCCTGGCTGCCTGCCGGCAAACGTAAGCTACAAACGCAAGGCGGAAAATTTATTTATGACTTTTTCCTTCTCTATTTGCGCTAGGCATGTGGTAGTATCGCATCATGAGGATTTCTGTTTTTCTTTGGTAGCTCTGGTGCTCTAGTCGTGGGACGACAATGGCTAGATGAAGTGGAAACACAATAGTTTTTCTCTCGCCTGAAACGACAAGCCATTTTTTGTTTTTTTCCCACCCCGGGTTTTGTTCGCGCGGAGCACCATTTCTCAGCTAGCGCTGTCAACATCAATGAGGACGTATTTTTCGGCCAGGATTGAACGGAACTTGAACGAATGTGACACATCGTCGCGCGAAAGGTGAACAGTAACGGAAAATCGCAGTACCTTGTTTGGTTTTTTTTTATTCCGTTGCATCTGAGCGCTTTATTTTTTGGTTGGAACCAAAGTGGATATTACTGTCCATCTTATCATTTTACATTCACGATTTATGTCGTTGTAAACTACGATATCTGCGTTGTTTTATTGTCCGTAACTACCTTGAAATTACCTACCGGTTTTGCTCCGATTACTCACCCTTTTTGGACACGAAACCGCACGGATGATCGAACAGAAAGTCCCGAAAGTAGTTGCAGTCCGGATCGATGCCGGGCTCCTTGCAGAGGCAGGTCGGCCGGAAAAAGGGGAACGCTTGAAGCGTCCGCAGCGCCGCCTGGCACTTGGTTACCGTCACCGTACTGCAGGCCACTGAAAATGGAAGGAAGAGAGGAAAACCATTAAAACGTTGATTAACTGCGATCAATAGAGGGCAAGAATATTCTGTGTCTACGAGGAATTTCTGCGGACGTCACGGCGCTCGTGGGTTGGTACTCAGTCAGCGCTTTTTTTTTGCTCGCTAGTGCTTTATGCTATAGAATATTTATTATGTGAATAAAATTTTACCGAGCCTTTGTCGGGTTTGAAACGTTTAAGTTGACAGGCCACTTCGCAGAGTGAGAGCCGCGATTTAAGAATTAATTTTCAATTAAACATGAGACGTTCGAGTAAACCTGCGGTCTGGGCTGAAATGGAGATTATTTGTAATTATGCCCCTCACTGGTCACGTTAAAGGATAGTCTACTGGAAGGCAGATCTATTTTTACGATTGGTGGCTACCCTTTTCGGGAGGATTTGCATGGTAAAATACGATGGAGAAGATGAGCACTGAAATTCGGGGCAACATAAATAGGTTGCGCCGGTGGTGTTAAGTTGAGTGGATCGAATGATTTTCGCTGATTATTGGTGCTTATGAAGCTGGTATCGGATACAATGTTTTACAAAGCTGCTTTCGTGGATTATTGATAGACATTTTTTGCGTTTTATCGAGGTTTAAAGTTCGAGCTCGAATTGCTTTGCCATCAATACGCAAACTGGAACAACAAGTGATAATGACGATGTTTGTAGAATTTAACTTTTTTCAACAACAACAAACAAATTCTGAATTAAATCGGTAAAACAGATACCAAGCCATGGTTTTTTCTCGTGCTACAAATTTTACTATATCATTATTTTTTTCACTATAACCATTATAAAAGTGAAAGTGTAAAATTATTTACAAACTAATCAAACTTTTTTTAAAACTTTATTCTGAAGCTTGATTTTGGAAATCTGCTGACATTCTGAATCAACAAATCGAAAATCTAAATTATTCAAAACAAAATGAATCGAATTGCCAATCTTGCCTCTGCGATCATCAATTTCAATTAAAAAAAAAAAAGCTTTCAAATCTGGGATCTGAAATTGTGAGTTTAGAGTTTGATCAGGAACCTGGATTGAGATATTTAGATTGATGATTCAGAATTTTGAAGCTTAATCCTTGGGACTGAGGATTTTGAGTCAAGATCTAGGATTTATAATTCAAAAAGTGGGATATGGGATCAGGATTTTTAGTTCCAGGATTTTCGGTTTGCGATACAGGATTTTGATCTAAGGACTTAAGATTGAGGCTCAATGATTGATTAACAAGAACTTAGGATTTTAAATTTATCATTTAAAATTTCCGATTTAGGATCCAGAAATTGGATCTATAACTAGGAATTCAAAAGGACTTTAGAATTTCGATTTATGATACAGGGTTAAGGATTGAAGATTTAAGATTTGTGATGTAGGAGTCAAGATGTGGATTCTTTGTTTTGGACTTAGAACTAAGAATATAGATTTGAATTATAATGCAAGGTCAAGTGAAATCAATGAATATTCGGGAACTTGATTTTGGAAATCTACCGACATTTTGAATGAACGATTTGAATTAAAAAAAAAAAATACTAAAAAGATACAGTAACTTTTTTAAATATTTTAAAATTAAAGTAAAATTATTTTTGGGGTGTATAATGTTCCGAATATTTTTTTTTAACCAATAAGTAGCGTAAAATGGGGTAAAATTGACTTTTTTTCCAATGTTTTGTGACTGGTATTATTTGTCTACGAAAATTGTCTTAAGGGGGCAGAAGACAAGTTGAAATTTACTGCTAGGTAAAGGGTAAAAAGTTTTTGGGCACCTTTGAATAATCATCAATAATTTTGCATCAACAAAAAAAATCTTTTTCATGCTTCGATATAACGTAACGAAAAACAAAGTTGTCTTATATCGAGGTATGACTGTATTGTTTTTCGGATTTAAACTTTCCTATGTGAGATCCAGGATTTAGAATATATTTATTAAATTTTAAATTTAGGATATCCTAAAAAGGATATAAGAATTTCGATTTGCGTTTCAATATTTAGGATTGAAGGTTTGGGATTTGCGATTTGGGAGTTGAGATTCGAAATCAGTGTTCAAGGATTTTTGAAACTACCAGCATTCTGAATAACAGCTTTGAAAGAAAAAACATTATGGAAACATAAAGCCTAATGAATTAAATATACAAAAAATCCATGAAAATAAGACCCTAATCGAAATCTATGTATATCCGGGAATCTACATGAAAACTTGGTAATTCAGAAATCAAAGCATGAACGACGAATTAAAATAACGCGTCAAATGCGACTTAAGAGTTAGGATTTTAATCTCTACTATCGTCATGGATTTCGATTCTTTGGTTCAACATGGTTTAAAAATTTGAGATTTTGGATTGACGATTTGAAATCAGGAGTTTAGAATTTAGAACTGGAATTTGGATTGAGAATTTTTGATCAGGAATTAAGGCATTAAGATTTTGGAGTGAATATTTTTAATTCATGGCCTGGAATTTGGTGATTTAGTGAAATGTGAAAAATTTTCTTTGTCTAGGTCTTAGTTTTAGTTCTAGTACATTTTACACATCCGCCCGCTTCACGAAACATAAAACGTAGTCATAACAACAACAACGAAACAGGATTGCAGAGTTTATGGTTTGGGATCTAGGATTTCAGACATAGGACTTCAGATTTGGAATTCAGCGTTCAGGAATCAGTATTACGCATTCATTCAGAATCCAGATTTGGGATATAGTTTATTATGGTGGATTAGTGGCGTTCACGCAAACCATCGAGTTCAACTCAGCAGTAAAGTTGAAATGCTTCGTCTCCTCGAAAAAAGACTCCATGCAAAAAATTCGGGTTAATGAGGTTTCCGGATTCATAGCAGCAAAGCGGTAAAAATTTCAATGATATGATCGATAAAAAATGCACAGAAATTGTTGATATGAAATTATACTCTCCCAGCTGGTCTCAAGGTACGATGATGTCCTAACAAGCCAGTGGTCGTAGGTTCGAGTCTCGGCTCGAAAGAGACTGTTAGTTTCAGTAGGATCGCAGTGCTAGCCCCGCAACTGTCCTGTACACTAAACATTTGGCTGCGAAGTATGTGTATAATAAACAGAAAGTCGAGTTCCGACACGGAATGTAGCACCAAGGCTTTGCTTTTTATGAAAATATCGAAATCGCACTTTTTTCGAAATTTAATTTCTTAGTGAGCGGAGGAAATAAAGACCGCCCAGAGTCAAGTCAAGTTGATTTTATTAAACGAGCTTCTATGAAACCCCGAAAAGAAACAATTCTCTCTGCAGATCTTTTCCCATGTCCTTTTCGAGGCTTTGAAAATTTCATCGCTATTCTATTTTTGTTGCCTACTCAAATTGCTGCCATGCAGTTGTCGTTAGTTTTCCCATGGACAACAAGGTGTCCAGTTTAGCACTTTGTTCTGGCGTAGGAATGTCGGAAAAATATACTATTCCAGACTAGGCAACAGAGGGTTAAATTGAATGTCTGTATGAGGGAATGAAATCTTGTGACTGTACCTCTGGGTAGAAGGCTGCTGCACGATTGAACTAGAATTTTGCATGAGGATTTTTTTTGACGTAGAACTACGTTTTTCTTCAGCCTACCACATAGGGATGTAAATAGGAAAACTATTAACGAAAAGGGAACGAAATATGTACCTTTTTAAATGCTTATAAATCGGTTTGTTCTCAACCGATTTCCTTAATTTTTGCAGCAATTGTTTGGAAAATTATACACGCGTCCACCCAAATGTAGAAAATTGTTGATTGATTATGCAAACTATTGTACTATTGATAATTGTCAAGCCTTGTTTAAACGAAAATTACGTCCTCTGATTGGTCGTTATATGATTGCTTCCCAAGCACGGTCGACAGAATCATATACCTTGCAATTGAAAACATGCTATTAGGCCTATATAAGGGCCTGTTTCAGCCGAAGCCGCTCATAATAGTTCTGGACAGCGACAAGTTGTCAACAGCACTCGTCCTTCCTTAGCAGCAGCACTAGCCCTGTGGTTGGTCACCACGTCTCAGGAGCAGCGCGGTTCTTCTCAGCGTGTGTCGCCAGACTGCCAATATTCCCCCGTGTTAGGGCAGCATGAAGATCGTCATCACCAAATCCAATTTTGAACAGCAAAATGCCTTTTTTCAAGGCAAATAAACAAGTCGTTGAAAGTTAATAATTTTTGACAACGTAAGCAAGCATTCTGTGCGGATTCTAGCAGTTACATCTGTCGCGGCCGTCTAATTTACAGAAGGTGAAATAGCTTCCACAGTGCATGTTGTCCGTGTATCTTAACTCTCCCACTGTTGGGGCGATCAGCAACCGATTTTGAACAGCAAAATGCCTTTTTTCAAGGCAAATAAACAAGTAATTGAAGGGTGAAAATTTCCTAGCATCAACACAAGCAAACATTCTTCGCGGAATCCTAGCAATCAAATTCTGTTGTAGTTTATTTAGCATTAGTTTACCCTCACTGTTGGGACAGCACAAAGGCTGCGATCAACATAACCGATTTTGAATAACAAACTGCCCTGTTAGAACGCATTCACAAAGGCGGTTAATTCGAATATGCAGTACTGATATAAAGTCGATTCTATCGATCAGCATTAACAAAATTGCGTCGTCTCTCAACTGCCAAGTTGCAACATGATGCAACACGCAACAGCGAGCAAACGAAATCGCTTGATGTTACAAACCGCAATAAGATACGGGTTAAAACCGTTGCGTGTGTGAGAGCACCATCGGTGTTTATTCGCTGGAAACAAATATCGAATGCGAATTGTGGAATAACTCGTCTAAAGAACATTAGAGAATTAGACAACTGAACAGAAAGGCGTGGCCTATTACTTATCACCCTTCGGCTATAAAAGAGTGTTTCTGGGAAAACTAGCTACATTCATTAGTCGGAAGGTGAACTGGTTGGACCGTCCACAACGTTGACAGCAGTAGCAGCAGATATCGGCACTCAGCAGTTGCAGTAACAGACCATAGCAGCGGGTCGCGCCTGTTGGCACCTTCTAATTAAGCACTTGCCCTGTGGTTGGTCACCATATCTCAGGAGCAGCGCGGTTCTTCTCGCTTCTCAGCGTGTGTCGTCAGACTGCCGTTTCCATCAGCAAATCCAATTTTGAGTAGAAAAATGCTTTTCTCAAGGCAAATAAACAAATATTTGAAGGTAAATAATATTTTGACAACTCAAGCGAGCAATCTGTGCTGGATAGTAGCAATTTAAATCTGTAGCAGCCGTCTAATTTACAGAATGTGAAACAGCTTTTACAGCTCGTGTTTTCAGTGTCTTTATTACTCCACTGTTGAGGCAGCACAAAGCAAGCGTTAGTAGACTTTGACTCATTAATGAAACACCTACAACAATGCATTTGTTAATAGTGTGCGTAGATCTGCGTCAGTTATGCGGCCGTGTCTTGGATATAACCTCCTACTTTTCCAAGAAGACAAAACCTTTGAGACCCACTGCTAGAAAAAATTCCAAAAGTAAATTTGAACGTGTTTTAGAATTGTATGTTGATTGAACTACACAACGGTTATTTTAAACGGGGGCGGGACACGAGGCATATGGACGCTAGGCATATGGATGTTAGGCGTAATGGATACGAGGCATACTGCACAAGGCATAACGGACGCGAGGCCGAATGGACGCGAGCCCGAACATGATGTTGCACGATCGCATGGGATCCAATTATCGTGACTATGTGTCCCGGATTTGCAACATCCATGTCAGAATGTCCATTGAAAAATTTCCATCAGAATGTCTATTGAAAAATATGTTGTAGGTTGGGTATAGTATTATTTTTCAAATCATGCGGCGAAGACGCATAATTGAGGGCAAGGAAAGGAGGCGGCACTAAGCCGCCGTGGTTTCTGCAGTCCGAGCCAGCCGCCGATCCGCCGTCGGAAGCGGCGGCTCTCGCACACAAACGACTGATCTACTGGTTTGCTAGGTCTACTCAAACAGAGTTTCTTCCCCTTGTTAAGTCCGAACGAGCGATAGCGAGTAAGGACAGCATTCGCTCGAATTGCTTTCCAAACGTCACTCTGAAGCGAAATATATGTTAATAAAAGAGGGCTGTGATGATGATGACGATAATACCGTATTCCGGCTCACTTCTCCTCGGCTTTGCGTCTATTCGGCTTTGCGTCTATTCGGCCTCGCGTCTGTATGCCTCGCGTCTGTATGCTTAACGGGGTGTCATCATTTCAAACAGTATGTGCGTTGCACGGTAAGTGGTATCGCTAATGATCGCAGAAAAATACTGTATCTCCCAAGTTGTTCTCTTCGATTCTCTACGGCAATGCAACCCGTATTGAGAGTGAGTGATGTGAACCTGCCGATATTTGGACTGAGAGTCCCAGGGAGGAATTAATCTTTATAAGGAGTGCGTCGCCCAACTGGGATAAATGTGCAATGTGGCAAAGACATCAACTCGCTAAATAGTGTAAAACTGTTTGTACGCACTTAAAGTAAGTTGGGGCATATCCCAAAAGATCAAATGATGGTCGCACTGGTTCAGTCTCCTCAAGGGAGAAACATGATACATAGTAAATAATTTAGAATACTCCCTCTCTCTCTACCAGCGATGGAAAAAAATCACCTCTAGCGATTTTGAATACATATAAAGGAAGCCTAAGATGCGTTGACATCGTCGTCAGTATGCGAATAACAAATTATCGGTGTTGGTTCACTCTCTTTGCTTTCCTTTTTACGATATATTTCTTGTCGTTAGCGTTCTCAATGTGCACAACTCGGTATATGGAGTTATTCGTCTCTGTTACACAAAGCGATCTGATCTTGTTATGTTATTACCCATGAATAAGATTTTTTGTCAGAAAAAGAAAGAAAATGACAATGTATGCTCTCCTACTCTCGCTCAAGTCAACCGCTGCCGAAGTAGTCCCTTCCCCCACACTTTCCTTCTCACCGCACTACACCTCTGCTGCTGCTCAGGCGACATGATATTCTTCTGCTGCTATTCTTCGTTCCCCTAACGACCGGTATATGGAGAGACATACGCAACGAGCGAATCGCTTCTCAGAGCAGATGTAGTCTAGTCATGTGTTTATTTTCTCCCAGAAACCTACGCACCATATCATCATTTCATTATGTGTTGAGAGGATTCAAGTTTAGTCGCGGTCTGTAACACGTCATGATGTGTACAAGTGGAGATTAAACGATGATTGCATCATATTCGTTTCGTTTCCATCACTGCTCTCTACACGCAAAAGTTGGACTGTGCGTAACCACATCAATATTGCGTCTTCCTAGAGCATTTTTGTACTGTTTTGGAACCAGTACAATGAATGTGTGTTTTTCATAACGCATTTGGTGCTCTAGCGAATGTTCAATGCATTAGACGGCTCAAAATCAAAACACTTTTGAAGTATTAACCGGTGCTAGTATTGCCATGATGATTCGTACTGGTATTGCTAAGATTTTCCAGAATGCTGCAATCGGTAAAGCAGTGCAAGCAGTAATCAATACTGATGATTTTCTTACTGACTAGGTTAACGCAAATATGAACTGATCGATTGACTATCATGAATCTGGCCATTTAAAAACATTATCGAATCAATAACAATTAAAAAGACATTGGATTTGTTTAATACATTTTGCATTTAACGACGACTCTGGTTTTATTCATATGCATTCGGGCCCACGTTACTGGCACCAGCGTCAGAAAATTCTGTTGCAACAAGGCTCGCTATTGGCTGTTTCGGTGATTAGGGATGCTCGACCCTTTGATACGCACCGACTCGCGAAAATTACCAGCGGTTTTTTGAGCGCCCTAAGACTGATCGTTTGCCCGAAACCGAAGTCTACCGAAATACCATGATTTTGTGTATATTATACATATTCTGATTTCGATCTCTGGCAATGTATTCGTTACGCAACTGTTGCGTTATCCTTTTGACACATTTGTTGTGCATAGCCAGAGCATCTAATGTGCGTTTTGAGAAGACACATCGGATGATGTAAGCTTGAACGTTTGCGTGTACCTGGCTCACTCTTCATACTTTTAAAATTCTTTTTTTTTTCATCAGAACCCCCACCGGACGGATTTTCTGGCTACGCCACTGAATATATAAGATGTGTGCTTGGGACTTGGAACTTGGGATACAGAATGTGTGATTCATGATTTATCATTTAGGATATAGGAACAAGAAGGTGGAATATGAGATTTTGGACTTGAGCTTAGGTATTCGATATTTACAATGTAGGATATTGGAATTAGGATTGAGCAATTGAGATTCTGGATTTAGGATTCCGATGAAAAGTATAGTTTTCAGAATTTGAAAACTGAGGATTTAGGTTTAACTGAGGTTTAGGTTATGAGATTGCATTGAATATTTTTATTTAGGGCATCTTCAGCGGTGGTCTATTTTTGAAACAACTTTACACTAGATTAACACCAGTGAAACTTGAATAAAACCAGCTAATATAGACCAACTTTTCGTTCTCCGCACCGGTGTTGTATATCTTGTTGTTTTAAACCGCTGACATCTGTCACACTGTCAACGCAATACCCCATGCTGTCAGTTTACGAGTCTTGTTATGATAAAAAGCACTCAATATTCAACAAACGGAAACTCGATAATTTTTAAGCACATTCAACGATTACTTTGGCAAGACACTTTATATCCACAAGACTTTATGGATTTGACGGTTTGACCCGAGCGTCAGTGACATTTCTCAGGATGGATTGGTATGATAAAAAATTTGAAGAAGGTTAATTATTATCTCACTTTTTTGTTGATTGTTGATAGTTTTTGCTAAAATGATGCGCTAATTTACACAACTTACTTTTTACTCAAAAAATAATGATTTTGGAGTCGTAGTGTCTTCAGTAAAGTTGTTCTATTGATTATTCACTATTTTGTAGAATCTGGAATTTTGTGATTAATCTACCTAGAAGTGAGAAATGAACTTTATTTTACTCATTTTTGCATATTGAAACTAGCTTTGCTGAGTAAAGTTTCAGCACATTTTATAAGAAACAACTTTGTCAAAAACACTATACTTCTATCTGCCAATTCAAATGAACTATTGTGAAGTTTTCTTAAAAAAACCTTAAAAATCGCTTTTTCAATATAACTTTTTATAGTGATTTTCGATAAATTTTCATTATACTATAATGTTATTAACTATAATAAAACACATAAGTTCGCCGAGGAAAGTTTATTCGTATCCCCTATATATATATTTAGTTATTAATGATTTTAATAAAATAATGCACTAATAATGCACTATTTGTAAGTAAATATCTACTTAGGTGCAAGCGAGAGACAAATGGCTATATCTGAATCAAATGATGTTTTACTAATACTTGAATATAGAAATGGTGGCAGATATTTGCAGGTTTTGAAGATATATGTTAGTAAATTAGTGCATTGTTTTGATAAAAACCGTCAAAAACCAAAGAAATATGAGAGATAAAAATTAACTTTTTTGATGAAATTGTGTGTTTTGTAGCAAACAACATTGTAGATCATTGAAAAATTGTAGAAAATCACTACTAAATGTTAT
This sequence comes from Wyeomyia smithii, assembly GCF_029784165.1. Lineage (NCBI taxonomy): Eukaryota > Metazoa > Arthropoda > Insecta > Diptera > Culicidae > Wyeomyia > Wyeomyia smithii. The sequence continues at coordinate 194,567,876 of NC_073694.1, read as the reverse complement.
GTTGAAAAAATTGATTTTTAGTGGCAATCTGTATTAACCTTCACAAAACTTCCTAAAAATAAGCGTATAGAAGTATATAGTCTTTGACAAAGTGGTTTCTTAAATGTTCTACAACTTTGTTTAGCAAAAGCAAATGCAAAAAAAGGAAAATTAATCACAGTAAATTATTCATAAAATTGCAACTTGAAAATTGATTGTGCGTGACTTCCAGCGTGAGGAGTCTTACCGAAACATTATTGAAAATATGAAGAAAGCTGTGGTGTAATCTAGCTTTCGGAAGCATCAGAGGTCGGCGCCGTGGTCAGAAAGAGGACCGAAACGTAAGACCATTCATTGCAAGAACGGACACGCTAATCGTTCGGGAAATGAATTGAAACCCACGAATGACCATTTGGGTGATCTATGTAAGGTAAGATCTGGACCTTCCAATCACATTATTCGACAACGTTCAGCGGCAAAGGCTACTTCACCAAAAAGCGACCGATGATCAGAAATACCAACAAAAATTTGCGAGGAACCAAGTCATGAGGTGCGATGTTTGGTCGGACGAATCCAAGTTCGAGTTGCTCAACAAAAAAGGCGGCTCCAAGTGTGTCAGAAGAGTGACGAGAGCCTCCAGGTCCGGCATCTACAACTGACTATGTGGCACAGTGGTGGAAGCATAAAGGTGTGAGGGTTCTTTTTCGTGGGCTGGAGAACCTCATGCAGGGCAACAAAATCATGACTGTCGATGGCTTCATCGACATTTTGTGCTTGAACCTAGAGAAATTTAGGCTGAAAATGGGGCTGAAGGACAACTACATCTAAAGCCTATAGAAAGTTTGTAGGCAAACTGACGCTACAAACAAGCAAAACTATGTTTCTGTGTTGAAGAAGACTTGGGACGAGCTGGACCCACAAAATCTTCGGAACCTCGTGAAAAGTATGCCAAAGCATTGTCAATGTATGCCAAAGGGGTCATATCAAGTATGATTTAAAGACGTCGAATAGTCTGATCTTACTATGATTCGAACTCACGACCATCCGGTTGTCAAAGTGGAATCTGTAACCTAGCGGCTACGCAGCTTGAAAGTCAACTGGTTGTTACTTATTGTTTTTTCTGAAATCCCGAAATCTTTGAAAAAACTTCTAGTATCGGCACACTTTGATATCAAATGGTCGACGTGCGACCAGACCGAACCAAGTGCCATTTTCGAAAAAATTGAGTTTTTTACACCAGTGGATGTTGAAATTGGTAATCTATCTTTCATGAAAAAACGAAATCATTTGAATGGTCGGTGTTAAGTCAGACCGGACCAGGTGACATTTTGATCATTTCGAGAAAAACGAGTTTGAAATTTGTTGCTCTGGGAATTTTGAAGTTTCCAATATTTTTGCGCAGTTTTGACGTTATAAGTTGTAGTAACCTTCTAACTGTATCATGCAATGTGACAATTGAAAAAAAGGAGTGCCGTGAGCTCAAAAAGGACAGGTTTGTAACTGATTAAATGTACTTGGTCCACTCTGATTGAATCAAAGAAGAATCATTAATGACTAGGTCCATTATGACTGAACAATTGAACAAATAATTTTAGTACATTGATCGTCGAACAGACAAAAAGTCTTTAATCTACATGGTTAGCTCCTGCGACATCAACAATTATTGAAAATAGTTTGAATAAGCTTGAAACTATGTTTGTTTCAACAAATCAATGGTAGGAGCGGAATGTTTTAATGGTACAAAAATATGGTTAAATCACTCAATTAAGTTATTCGTAATCATCCACTTTCTCTTCAACTATGGCCAAAATTGCCGTAGAATTGATGATGGACTGGATGGTTTCCTCGTGTTTTGGTTCTGGAATTTCTGTCACGTTTGGAAATTGTGGAATGTTGTGTCACCCACACAAATGACTAACGTTTCTCATTTACGTGTTCAATCAGAGTGGACCATGTACGTTTTCCTCATTTAGTGGTAAAGTATACTTTTTTGACAAACGGGCAATGAAACATTCCGATAAGTTGCCTGATAGTGTTGAAATTCATTTATGTTGACTTCAAACCGATGCTGTAAATTCCGATAATGTCAACTTTTTTCTGCTTAACACATGGTTCACTTTGTCTGCACACTATAAGGCATGATATCAGGTCATGTTAGTGACAGCAATAAACGGTCCAAAAACACATCCAAAACCACGGCAGTGCGTGAAACTTTATAGATTCCGAGGGGGGGGGGGGGTGAGTTAAAGAGTTCTCTGATACAAAGAAATCCGGAAAAACGCGGAATTCTTCCGTTTGTTCGCTTTTATTAAAAGCTGACCGAAGGCAGTCTTCTTGAAAATAAACACTTGGTCCATTCTGACTGAACACTGTAATCGCTTTTCATTGGTCATGCAGACAAAAATCATGCTATTATTTCTGCTGTTTTAGAGATAAATAAAATCTGATTGTTGTGTGATGTAGCTTAAGAAAAGCTTTATCCAATACTATCGTTAACTCGTTTTTTTCAATTTCGCGACTTGGTCCGGTCTGACTTAACACCGACCAAATGGAAGTGAGTTTTTCTTTAGTATTGGATTATGTAAGATTTTGGATTTAGGATTTAGTGTGTTTTACTGCAGTGAGATTGAGATTGAGATTGATGAAGGCTTTATGAATTGGTATTGAGGATTTGGAATGTGGTATTTAAGATTTGGTATATCAGATTCAAGATTTGAGATATGGTATTTAGTATTTGAGATTTTGGATTTAGGAAATCATGTTTAGGGCCCTTAGATTAGAAGTTTCGAATTTGGATTTAGAGTTAGAACCTGAATTTTAGGTTTTATATTTAAGGATTTTCAATACTCAGTTTTGGTTTGAAGATATTAAGTTTCGCAATTAAAATTTGTATTTGGGTTGTAGTATCTTCGTTTAAAAGTTTAGTTTCAGCTGCGAGGGTCGGGAGTTTGGTTTTTTGATTATAAATTTCGTTGCCAGGATTGTTTTATTTTTTTATTTTGAATTTGGAATTTGTTTCCGAGTAGATTACAAATTTAAACTGAATTTTAAGTGCTGAATTTTTCTGTATTAACAAATCTTTTAATTTATTTGTTACGGTTTCGTACTTCATCATTGTTGATTTCAGTTATAAGGTAAATCGTTCTCCCCAGTTTGTTCCGTGTGATTCACGGACCAGCTGAAGCGATGAAATTCATCTTCTCGGAAGTACCACCAGCATCCTGCTGTTAGCGATGATGATGCTGCCGGTAGATTTGACCACTAATTTCCGCTCCAGCGTGAGCCACGAACAACCGGGTTTGTTGGGGCGCACTTGGCTAAAAAAAATAATGTCCGTGTGCAAGAAATTTTATGGATCAATAAAATACCTTGAATAATTTATAAGCTACGTTCAAGGGACCGATCGAAAACCGGAGTAAAACAAGTGCTCTCTGCTGTAGAGGAAAAATAAAATTCTTTTTATGACAAAAGGGGACTAGCGGGTGGTCTAGCGGGTATAACTTGGCCAGTGCTACGGCAGCGGGCAAAGAATTCTGCGAAATTTACATACTCGATTGTGTAACGAACGATTTTTCGCTTTCGTGCAGCAAGTAGTTAAGTCATAAATGTTTTATTGGGAAACAAGCGGGTTGAACAGCATACCTTCCAGCGTTTCGCCGTGGCGCCGGGCAAAATTAGCACAAACCGCTCGGGGCTGAAAAGCTATAAAGCGAATCAACGACTTGTTTAAACTGTGACTGTGGATCGAATTTTATGGGCCGTGAATTGCGGTGGCGTCGTTGTCAAGTTTCAATTGCCCGGTGACAAACAAATCGGTGCTGGGTGTGTTAGCGATAGAGAGTATCGATTGGTTTTCAATTTTAACGCTAGCAATTCTTCAAAAAAATCGGAAGCTGAATTAACTACGCTTGTTCTAAAAGTTGCGAGAAAGTTGTACTCTTCGTCACAAAATAACACGCTTCACGCTCCATTCGGTTTTGCAGTGCAGAAAACCGGCTACATTTCTATCAACCCATGCTCTTCTACCGTGACTCAAACACGACCACATCAATTAGCTACACTTAGACAGAAATGACAACGACAACAAGGACGACAACGACGACGCCTCAGCAGTGGGTGGGTGGACCTGTTCTTACAGTAGCAGAACAATCCATTACCTAGCTTACCGAGAGAAACCCGACGACAGAGTTTATCTTTTACGGTTCTAAAATTGTGGAAATTTGCATGCTCCGATCCAGCTGCAGATTTTCACTGTTTTTCGAGTGGGTGCTTTTAGTGCCATTCCTGTCGGTGTTCAGATCAGGTAGCTCTAAACTCCTATCCGGGATGGAGTAGTGCCTTCCAAAAGTCATTAGGATCTGTTACGTGTGTTACAAAATGTTTTGCCTCCAGTATATTAGTTACGACCAATGTTTGTGCAAACATTTCCACTAATGGTGATGAAATTGAAAAATAAGGAAAATAATTCGGTTAAACACTTTAACATTTCACATAGCGTTGGGCGTCCTTCAAAGGAATCATCCTAGGGGAAGAGATGAACAAGCAGAGTGACGTAATGAAATTTAGTTTTTCGGAAGACTTTTAGGAGAGGAATCTGCTCGGATGAGAAATCCACATGACGCCATCGGACTTTATCGCATTCTGGTTGGTAAATTTATTTAAATTTATGCAACCAGTGTCCTTCTGGCTGCCAGACGGATAGCTCTTTTGTGGTTGCCGGCCGAGGTATGCCGACTTGTGCGGAAAGTTATCATCTGCCGTCGTGGTGAGACTTCCCTAACGCAAATGATGATATAGCGGGTGGCATTTGGGGCGGTAGTTGGCAAAATGAATCATGAATGAATATTATTGTTCTATTACAAAGTGCACGTGAGAACGTGTGTGTGTATGTGTATATGTGTAACATAGAATGGTGGAATAACGTTGCTCTTGTGTGGCCCCAGGATCGAGCCTCGAAGAGAGAAACGAGTAGGACAAAAAAGTATAGTGAACATTTATCTTCCGAAGAATGAATTAAATTCCCCGTTGCAGGAGGATATGGGTGTCGGAGAGAGATGCCAGCCAGGAGACACGATAGGGAGGAGATATTTCATGTTGTTCATGAAATTTTAATGAGGTTTTCCTCCTTTCCTTGTGCCCCATGCCATGGGTTTCCTCCGCGGTCGTTTTACATTTCCAAAGCACTCAATCTCGCATCAGCAAAAACGTCTCTTCGCCGTTGCATTCGTCGTGTTTTTCCCCGTGAATGCAAATTAGTGCCGCACCGAAGAAGGGGCGGAACTGTACCACGGAAGTACTTTGCAAGCTGCATCCGCAGACTAGCTGATTCTACATCATCCCTGACTTGCCGACTTGGCCGGTGAAAAATATTTTCATTCCATTATCATATTTAGAACTCCACCAGCTTCGGCCGAATGTTTTCTTTGTCAGGCTGTAAACTTCAAAGAGACTGTTGTTGTTACATGGGTGTGTTTATCCTTTTCGGGGAGTGCTAGCGATAGAATAATAAATTTTACGCTAAAACCAATCTAATGGCGTCCTTCAAGACAGTTTAACCTCAGGTACGGTTGATGTAACAAGTGAAGTGATCTAAATGAGAAAGCTTCTCGTTTTAAGCAGTTTGACCGGTTTATTATGTTTTAATTTCTCTTAGTGTTCTTATATTTTGAGTATTTCTTATTTTGTTACTGTTTGAAAATCTGTGTTGATTCATGCTGATCATTTGCTTTTTTTCGAAAGAAATAGTAATATCATAACATGCATGCATATCTAATGTTATATTTGCATGTCAAAGAGTTGTCTCTAATAGCCCTTTCTTTCTTTTACCACAATTTGAACAATGTTCGTTCTTTAGCTCATTTCCAGCTTAATTATTTATTCAATATTTCCTTTGTATTATGAATCAATATATAATAGTTTATGGTACACTTTTATTTTAAGTTATGTCGATTATGTTTTGAACTAAAACGGTTTTTTGTTATTGTTCAATGTTGACGCTCAGAATCTACCACTATACTTCAACTATTACTCCAACCATTTTTAAATACAAATTCAGCCATTCAAGTTCAACATACTAAATAAAGTGTTAAACTCTGAATATGGGTCATTCCATACGAAGTGACCACGAAAAAGTACAAACTTGGACCCGACCATCACAGATTTTGCTCAAAGTTGGCAGAATTGTTCACCTACTGTCACTTTGGAAAAATTCCAAATTTGGTGTTGATTGGAATAGCCCCCGCTCTGTGGGACCTCCCTGTTTATTGCAAAGTCACGCATTTTTTGTTCAAAACCTCGATTTTCTTTTTCTTACAATTCATGGATATAAGATGTCCGAAAAATAATTATAGATAATTTTTGAAGAAAATAGTCCAAGGAATCCAGAAAAAATATAAGTTTTGACCGGAAGTGTTGCCGGATAAATTATTTTATTTCAAATTTGTGGGTTTTATTGTATTTCATAAAAAACTTTACGTAAGAAACACTCATCACCCCGTGGATATATAAGCCAATATTGAGATACAGCATTGTTACGAAAATAGTTCTGAATTTCGTGATTAATTTTTGGTAAATCTGTTATATCTCAAGATTGGCTCATATTACCACGGAGTGATAAGCGTTTCTTACGTAAAATTTTCTGAAAAAAAACGATGAAACCATCAAATTTAAAATAAAATTAGCTGCATTTACCGAAAAATGCAAATTTAATTCCAAAATACCAAAATAATCTATCTGGTAACACTTCCGGGCAAAAATAATATTTTTTCTGGATTCCTTGGTTTATTTTCCTCAAAATTCACTATTCTATTTTTCACTATCACTATTTTTCGGGTGTCTTACGTCTATAAATTATAAAATAAAATAATTACGACATTTACAACTTTTTTCGTAAAAGCGTTATATCTCGAGATTGGCTCATATTACCTCGGGATGATAGTTGTTTCTTATGTGAAATTTTCCAAGGAACACGATAAAATTATCAAATTTAAAATAGAAATGGCCGCATTTGCCGAAAAATGTAATTTAATTTTCAAATATAATTTATCTCGCAACACTTCCGGTTAAAACTTATATTTTTTCTGGATTCCTTGGTTTATTTCCTTCGAAAATCATCCATCAGTATTTTTCCTACGCCTATGAATTGTAAGAAAAAGAAAAAAGATATTTTTGACGAAAATTGTGCGACTTTGCAATAAAGAGGGGGGTCCTGGAGAGCGGGGGGTATTCCAATCGACACCAAAATTGGGATTTTTCCAAAGAGACAGTAGATGAATAATTCCTTCAACTTTGAACAAAATCTGTGATGATCGTGTTCAAGTGGCATCCATACTTCGTATGGAATGACCAATATTCAGAAATTTCGCACAGAATAATACTTTGGAGCATAGTCGAAGTGTGTGCACAGTCACTATTTCTGAAGCCTAAAAATTTCGCCAAATTTTGGCACAGCTTTATTTTTGAGTTTTAAATTTTCGGTGTTGGGCTAAAAGTATTATTTTTCTAGATATATAACCTTGCCAGCTCTGAACAGACTTCGAACACCAATATTTTGATCAATATTTAAAACGCATCGAGAGCCAAAAAAAAGTTAACGAAAATTATGCTCTAAGAGAAACAACGTGCCGTGATTAGTTCGGTTGCTTTAAAAACGATTCGATGTAGACGACTATCCACGTGAAGGAAGGTGAAAAACCTTAAAAGACGCTGATTCAAAAGCAAGGAACTTGGATTCCCTCTGATTCAAAAGCAAGGGACGTTTCTTCGTCTGGGAACAACTGCTCCAGCAACAAACAAAAAATAGGGTAATGAAAAATGGATTTATGAGAACAATAGGAACAAAATGTAGTCATGCAGATTCATGCTTTTCAGTCGAACATACATGCTATGAAGGTTATGCTGTGCATATGGTGGGACCAGGTCGGTCTTATTTATTATGAGCTATTGAAACAGAAAGCATCCATCACTGGGAAACGGCATCGACTCCAATTGATGCGATTAAGCTGGGCACTGCGCGAAAAACGGCCACAATATGAGCAGAGGCAGGAAAAAGTGATTTTACTGCATGACAACACTCGGCCTCATACTGCCAAAGTCATTGAAACATACACAGAAACGCTCAAATGAAAAATCCCACCTTTCTCAACCTAGTAAAACCTAGTAAAAAATATTTGAATGATGCTTTTTCCGCTACTCATTCTGTTTGCTTGGTTAAACATTTTGAGAAACCTTATTTTTTATAATTATTGTGGAATAGTTGCGTGGTTTAATTATGTTTTTAGCGGATTGCATGAGTATCTCAAGTAATTTGTCATGCTCACCAATTCAAAATGAGCCGCCCTTTATAAGTTCTTTATTTTATTTTTTGAACAAAATTTTTTTCATGTTCAAACTCACTTTTTGAAATATTATTTCTCTGTACTTCTTTTCTCCTCTAAGAAAAACTGAAAAAAATCAACTCTGGTCAATAAGGAGACTCTCTCAATGCAATCATGCAAATATTGGTTTATTTTAGGCAGAAATGTGTCGTTCCCGAACCCCTTGGGATATTCAAACTGAAATTATATTGCATTTTCCAATCACAATGTAACAAGAGGGTGCGAAAATTCACTCTCCCATTTCACTTTGACAGTAGTGAGGTGTAAACGGGAAGAGCACGCAATGGTGTGACTTTGAAAGCTACAAGTAAACTGTCTTTTTCAAGATGATTGAATATAGCAGTATTTTCATTCAAATTTTTCATCCCTAGCAAAGTTCTTGATCGAATTAAAGTATCGTATTCGATATAGCTACTCTATTTTTTCTGTGCAGAGTGTTTACACTTGATGAACATTATGCTTTACGAAAAGTACTACGAGCCATTTAAAAAACTCCCATTTAAACAACGGAATTGCAGCTCAATGAGGGAATTTATTCGAATCTAAATAAACTCAATAAACTTGTGAAAGTTCATTTAGCAGACAGTATGTGCAGTAGGAAAAGCGAAAAAAGAGCGAACTGGAAATATGATACAGATTTTGAAAAATATACCGCATCCCGATGGTACTTGAACCCGCAATCTCCCTATCTCCGGCATGGTGTTTTGACCAATTAAACTACGGGGGACGGTGGTACTGTTTCACAATCTATATCGTACCACACTCCACTGCCGACTTATTCTATTGCCATCCCTAACTACACACACAAAATACACACATTGGTCAAAACACCATTCCGGAGACAGGGAGATTGCGGGATCTAGTCCCGGTATATTTTTCCCAATCTTTATCATATTTCCAGTTCGCTTATTTTTCGCTTTCCCTACTACACATACTGTCTGCTTAATGAACTTGTGTGTTAATGGGTAAAAGCCGTTGTTAAAAATAGAAATTTAGTTCGACAAACTTGTGAAACTCGTACTTTTGAGGGTAATAATTTTGCGAGTGGATAGTAAAATGTTAGAGTTACGTAGTAATTTACTTTATTTTCTACTTTGATAAGCGGTCGTTCACAATGTATGTAAGGGTTCAAGAGGAATGAAGAGGAATCGATTTTTTTGTTTACTTTGTTTGTATAACTTTCAATTCTATTTACTTTAACATGATATGAATCAAAGTTGTTGGCTTTTGATTCTCTACGAATTGAGCACATATCATCTAAATACTTAAACTTGTGCAAAAAACTCCGTGCGTCTTGTGATGCTTGTGCACGACTCCTATATTTAATACGAGTAAGAGATGAAGGAGAGAGAGAGATACTCTACCTGAGAATGAGGGATCAAGTGCTACTCATTTTTTTGCGAGCAAAACATACTCTGCTGGAAGACTGCACATTTATTTCCAAAGCGCCAAGTAAGAGCTATGTAAATAAATTTTATATCCATCGACGGTATATTATGCCTGTGCAGTGTGGAAACTGTCCGTTTGCGTCTTCCTGCTGGCTCGCACATAGATTTTTGAGCAATTTTCATAGCAGGTTTCGAACGCATTTATTTGCACTTATGGGTGAGAAATCTCTGGCACGAGATGAATGGAGTGTGATGTGCGATCTCAACTGCTCTTACTCGTCTCTTTGAAAATTAATGTGCAATCTTCCAACATCATGGGTTTTAGTTGCAAAAAATGAGTAGCAACCTAAAATGCCAACTAATGTTTCAAAACCTCAAAAAAAAAAAATCAATGGTCAGGCCCAACAAATTTCACGACCTTATTTTCAAAAATCACACTCTACTGTATAAAATTTCATTTCATTCTTTTGAACAAAATAAGGCAAGATGGTCAAAGAATCAAATCAATTAAAGATACTTAGGAAGTTTCAAGCAATCTTCTCTATAGTTTTTGAACTATAATTCCATAATTTTGGATGAAATTTTGATACATACAACGGTTCATGTTGAAAAAAGCCTTTAAAGTTACCTCACGCAAAAGTTGGATGGTGTAAAACCAGTAAAAAATTGTTCGTTTTTAGCGCAATTGTTGATGTGAGTTGAAACCAGTACAATGATTGCATGTTGGGCATAACGCAATTAATGCTCTAGCGTTTTTTCAATGTATTTGGCAGCTCCAAACTACTACACTTAAACAATTTCAACTGGTATCAAGCAGCATTGCAAAGCGAGGGAAAAGCAAAACCTTTCTCCTTCTTTCTGCTTGAGAACGAGACATATGCTATACATTTCTCCAGTCTTCTGCATACACGCTTTCAAGATACTCTTTCTTCGTCATGTATTACCCATGCTTGAGTAGCAGCAAGCACGCACCGACAGCATGAGTGAGACAAACAACACAGGTATCAAGTATGTACTGCACTGGTGTCTCGCTCATTTCGTAAAGCGACGTGACATCGCCTTGCGCGTCGCAATCCGAACCGAAAGAAAAACGAAAGAGCAACCTGCAAATTGTATGTGATGTGTGCAGTCTCGTCGCACGTACATGGAAATCATACGAGCGAGAGAGAAATTGCGTTGATTACAAATTGTTGTGAACAGAATTTTGTTTCGTTTTTTTTTTTTGAAAATCATTCAATGGTACTTTTTAATGACCAAATCCATCGAAAAAAATCGATCGAGCATTATAGCTATTTGAATCTAGTGAGTGTGAACTTGTGAACTGTGAAGTTGTTGTTTGATGCTTGCACTGCTTCATGAGTAGCAGTCACTAATTCACTCGACGTGAGAAATAAAGTGTCGGTATATGATACATATTCTGATTTCATTCTATGTCAATGTATTCGCAGTACAACTGTTGCGTTATGCGTTATCGTTTATCGTTCGATTTCTGTGCAACATTTGTGCGAATCGGGAAGACACAATGATTGTACAAGACTTCAACTTTTGCGTGCAGAAATGAAGAAATATAGGTTTTCTGAATATGTTGTGAAAAAAGTCCTAGCTGTTACGGTAAGTTTGCATGCAATTAAGAGCTTGTTATATTATTTTCCTGAAACTGGAAGATTAATGGATTTTAACCCTACAGAGTCTGCCGCGGTCCACTTAGAAATATGTATAATTTTCATAATTTTGACCATCAAAAACATCAAATTCAAGCACGTATAAGCACAGTTCCTGATATTGTACCTGAAAGCCCTACTTGTACCTTTTAAAAATGTTAGAAAAATGTTTGCGAAAATTTTGCGTTTTTGTAGACAGAGATAACTGAATAATTTTCGTTTCTTTTCGCAAGTTTGGAATTTTTGGGTGACTCATTAACGAAATTTTTTGTATATTATAGCAATCTGACCCAAAACACATTATTATTATTCATTTGTTAACACTGATGAGGTATTTTTGTATTATGAAAAAATATAAAATTTGCCTCGGATTACGTGCTACCTCAATATTTGTGTGGTCGAATTGAAAAAGGAAAAGATTTTCATAAACCTAACACTGGAAACGCGGATTTACATATTTATCTATATATATATATTTGTTTATTCATGTCATCTGACGTAAAGTCTTAATAAATGTTAGGAGAGCAATTGAAAGTTTCTACAATATATAATAGGAACACCAGAGCTTCACAGAATTCATCATAATATTTATTTATAATTTCTTTCAATTCGATGCCAAGACATGTTAAACGTGCACCAACACTTGCGGAGTTCAAGAGACAATGTATTAACGCGTGATAGTTCTATTGTACAGAGCGAAATTAAAAAGTGTTTCAAGAGTAACGAGAGTCTATCTGACTAAATTTAAATAACGGATTTAATTTGGATGAACTAAATATTTATTTATTTATTGAAGCCTGTAACTGACGGATTTTTACGAACGGAAAACATAGTGATTGTGTTATAACATTTAATTTATGTTTTATATTAGATCTATTTTAACATGTAATAACAAAAACTACTGTGTTCGTTACGGTGGTGATGATTGATTTTTTTCCTTATATAATGTTGAAGCTTGAGAAAAATTATAGAAAAAGACCACATGAGGTTGAGCCTCGCGTGCGGAAGTCAGATATAAATGAATTCTTTTACAATTGATACTAGAATTGTTATTTGATTGCTTAGAGAACAAACATGTAGTAGTTGTGGTTAGTCTGGCTGAAAGTCATAAAAATGCTGTGCTTATTCACGTTCAACCGATGTGATTCAAGTAAACAGTTTTTGAAGAGGTTTATATTTGGATATGGAATTAGTTGGTTTTGTTTTGCATAACTGATTTCAATTGTGACTACATTAATTATCTATGAATAAATCGTCCAGCTCAAACCATTGCAGGGGTATGTGGCTGGACTATCATTACAACATCATCAACCTTTCCGAAGACGTCAAACCAATCAAACAAACCGTTTTAGGTTTAGAAAATATTTGTAATTATCAATACCTTTTTCACATAAACCATCTTCACGAAATAGTCAAGATTAAAAAAATTACTAACAGCACAAAATGACAAATTAAACCCATAGAAACTTCGATTGAAATGGTTTCCCGTTTTTGTGGAATTGCAAAGGTGACTTACGATTCATTAGAGGGGGGCGAGATTTTCCGTCTCGGAAATCCTTTACAGTCCGGTTGTTCACTCAGACCTGTAAAGAATACATAGCCTTGCACCGTATATTGCTCTTAGATTGGACCGTTCGTTTGAATTAGTTCCGTACATCGTTCATTTTGAAGAAAGGCAAATTTTTCAATAGGTCTGCTGTTTGTTAGTTACTAATATATATTTCAAGTTTATTTGAAAATGGTGACATATCAAATTTTAAATTATATATTCATTTTAAATTTTACAATATTACCGGGTTGTGAATGCTTTCGCAAGTAATGTGATGAAAGCCGTATATTTCTGACATACAGGTCGGACTCGATTATTCGGAATTCGATTATCCGGAATTTCAGACTCGATTATCCGGAACTTTATTTTTTTGGTGTCCTTTTTCAATTTTTATTCCGAAATTTTACCTTTACCATCCTCAGCATATTTGTTACCATTCACTTCCGACATGTTTGGGACATGTTCGACTTAAGTGAAAATAATCAAGGTCCAATTTATTACTTTTCTTCTTAAGATTTAACCATTTTTCGCCTCGGAAATAACTTCTGGTTACGCCACTGCATAATACAAGTGAAATAAATAAAAGAAATATTACTTTTATGTTCGTTAGTCGCAAAATTTCAGTATTTTTTGTGTGATTCGGTTATCCGGAAAACTCGATTATGCGGAATGAAAAAAATTTTGAAGTTCCGGATAATCGAGTCCGACCTGTACTCAGTTTGATTGTTTGGTTTGCCCCGTTGAGTATAAATCGTTTCACCGCTAGGGGGCAAGATACTATTGATATATTACGAAATATGTCCGCGCTCAAAAAGTAGAACGATTTTATTTTCAACTGTCCGACGTTTCGGCACCGATCGATGACATCTTTAAAAAATAAATTATGTTTTGTTCTTATCAGAATGCTTTTTAAGCTCATGCATTAAATCGACGACGATGACGGATAGTAACGTTGTCTTTTAGTGACATTTCTCTGTATCTACCACCTTTGGCCCAAAGCATCTTTCTATGTCCCAGAAGAAAAAAGTTACTATCCGTCATCGAAATAGGTCCTCAGCGAATAAATTCAACGTATCGCGAATCGTGGCAAATAGTGTTTTAAATAAGCATCCTGACAAGGAACGAACCAGCTTCATTTTCCCCTGAAGATGTCACTGACCGGTCACGAAACGTCGGACATTAAGGTCGTTCTACTTTTTGAAACTGTTCAGCCGAGAATACACCCAACGTACGTAACAGCTCAACAGTAGAACTCTTATCAGCAATAATGGATTAAATTTGGTTGCAGAATGAACTTCCATCGCCTGGAAGATTTTGGACGATGCGATTCTGTAGCAAAAAAAAATGTTCGCCTGTGTTTTGAAGCCTTCTACCAGTCAGGGATCGCATCGAAGATTTGGACCGCCCCAAACGACCTCCAGCGTCACGTAACGAACAGCATATCAAGCAAATAAGATAATTGGTGCTCGAAAATCATCCATTAGCAACACCTTGTGAAAATGACTGACATATCATTTGATTTTATCGGATAAATTTTGAAGAACTATTGGGATCTTTACAGGTATACGTTTGGTACAAAAAATATTTAACTTCTTTGTTTAATTCAAGTCTGTAACGAAGTCGATTAGGGGAATCCAGTCTGATTAGAAAAAAGCTCTGAAGATTATCCCGGAAGAACTTTTTGACATACTTCGATGACTAAAAAATGTTGGCATATGTGCATCCCATCGGATAGTAATACTTTAAAGGCGATGATATTGATTTAGAGGATTAGAAAAATCATCAGTAGAATAGAATTCACCTTAGCTTGGATCCCAACAGTTTACCACATCTGATTGCCTGCGTTATGGCTAGTACCCAAGTAACACACAACACATGTTAGAAAATAATTCACAAGTCATATAAGAGTACTATAAACGCAATTCTTGTGTTGTTATATTCTTGTTTTCGAGATGTTATTTTATAGCATAAGTACAACATTTATTTTATAGCAATAAACAACAACTATGACACAAATGACACTTGTCTTAAAGTTGTCCTCCAGATGTTTTCACTATGTTTTAGAAAAACTGTGTATGAAAAACAATACATACTACGTACCTCTAAAGTACTTTTCCTATTATTGGTATTCGAAAACCCACGTAAAACTACTTGACGTTTTCCAGTTTTGAATTATTTTATGTCTAGATAACGTTGAAACTATGCGAAAACAATTTCAGCGACAGAAACAATTAATTTTGAAAGGTTGAACATTGCTTTTCATCATCAATTTATAATTGATTAAAAGTGCCACTGACAAAAACGATCATCGAACTGGTTGCACTGCACGTAACAATACATTTGCGCATGCACTGGGTAAATGTTGTCATAGCAACGCATTTGCGCATGCGCTTTGTTAGGGGCCATCCACATACCACGTGGACAGATTTTTAACGATTTTGAAGTTATTCACTTGCTTCAACGATGTTTTGATTAGTTAGCAATTACAACCTAAAAATAACCTATTTTCAACATATTTCTACCGTATTGGTACTCGAGATGTATTTTACAGCTTCGGTCCAACAAGTTGGCTTGCTTCCATGAAGTTTTATAATACTTCATAAAGTACAAGCACTTGTTCTAGTAGCCTTTTATTTTTTGCGCTTTTCTGGTGATAGAGATGTCATGGAAAAGGTAATGTCAACTGAAGTCTATAACTGAAGGTTGTATTAGAGGAGTTATCTCAACTGCTCTATAACAACGTGTGTTACTTGGGTAAAAACGCTTGGCAGCTGTACGAAAAGATGAAGAAGATAGGATGCTAGCTGTTTTCAACAGTTTCCACCCGAGATTGCAATTTACCTTGGAGTTAGAGGACAATGCGGAACTGAATTTTTTGGACACCGTAGTTCGACGAGAGAACCATAGAGTAGCTACAGAATGGTTGCCTAAGGATTTAGAAGGAAGGTATCTAGACTATAATTCTGTAAGTCCTACTAGTCACAAAAAGAACACAGCTATAGCACTGATAGATAGAGCCTTGAAACTAAGTCAGCCAGAATATAGACCACAAAGCTTAGAAAAAGTCAGACACATTCTAAGTAATAATAAGTTCCCAAAGTTTTTAATCAATACATTGATACAAGAGCGAACAACAAAACTTTATAATACGATAACAACCACGACGACACTGTGCCCCAAGTTTATCTCAACTCCATATATACCAGGCTTAGGAGAGAAATTAAATAAATATTTGAGACAGTTCAATATTGTTTTGGCTTTTAAACCAACTGATAAAATTAAAGACATTATGTTTTCAAAATTGAAAGACAAAATTGAAAAACAAAGGAAAACTAACGTGGTTTATGAAATACCATGCGGCGTATGCACTGGTAAATCGTATATTGGACAGACCAGTCAATTTTAAAAAAAAAGATTAGACCAACACAAAAATGACATTAAATCTAAAAGTGTAGGGAACACAGGACTAGTACAACATGCAATAAATGAGGGACATAATTTCGATTTTGAGAGCTCAAGAATCTTAGACGAAATAACTAAAACTGACACGAGGCTCATTTCGGAAACATTTCATATTAAAATTAAAGGTGAAGAAAATACCTTCAACCTACAACGTGACTCGATAAAATTCCGATCTGCCTACAACGGGTTGTTCGAAACACTAAAAACAATACGATCTGACAGCAATCGATAGTAAAAGAGAAAGGAAAAAAAAAACAGATGGATTGAAGTTGAAACGCCGGTATAACCTAGATTGTGTAGCAAGTAAGTGTTTTTTTTGTTAAATTTAAAACGAGAATTGTATTTAGTGTATTTTAGAAACCGCTGAGGATGACCGAAAAAATTGTAATAAAGTAGGTCGAAACGTTCGGATATAATTGCTTTTTTAAGTCTACTTTTCACCGAAAACTGTCGATTATCCAACAAATATAAAAACGCATAAGCGAGGGTTGTTCAAGTCGAGTACCAACTCTCCGTTGGGTGTGGCGACCTATCGCAAGCAAACCATCGATTAAATGTTTTGCTAGGATTATTTAAATGTATTATCTCTCCTAATCCTAATGAGCGCATACATTTGAATGTAGTAAGTGTATAAAATAACTATTGAATGTAGTAAGAGTATAAAGTAACAGAAGCTGTTAGTTTGTTACGGGAAAAACCTTACAGGCTGTGTTTTCAATTTGATCCCGTTAGGTGTTAAAATAACAGAAATTATAACAGAAATGATTCTACTAGTATCAAACTCATATCAAAATTTGCTACTAATGTATCAGCTTTCTAACAAAATAGGATAGTATATAGAACAGTATAATAATAAACATTGTTAGAAAACAACAGGTTTTGATAAAAACAAAAAATTAGTTAGACTTGTTTACGAACTACTTCATTTCAGGTTTTGTTATAATAACTCATTCAGATTCAATTTTGTTATCAAAATTATATGGAAAAATACAAAATTGTATCAAAATATGTTATTTGTATCTCGCCGTAATAGAATTTTGTAATTTTTCAGTTATGCTCTTCTGATCGGGTAGTTAGCTAAAACTTTATCCCATTTCTCGTAGAGCTCGAATACCATTACGATGAAAGTGTTAATCTGTTGCGGTCACGAGGGTGGGAAGGCTTGTTGTAACGAATGATGAAGAAACCACTTCATTTTTTCGCTGGAGCAGTTTGTAACAGGCGAACCCAAGTTCTTGGCGGAGAACTCCTTATACCGAGGCAAGCTGTTCCTGCGTTTGACATAGATCATCATCAAGTAAATCCTCCAATTTAGTCGTTTTTGGTCTTCTTTTACGCGGGCAGTCGTTAAATTACTGTCTTCAAAAGCAACGGCACTAATTACAGCATTATTTTATTTAGAGCAGCTTTACGTTCATTCACAAAAAGAAGGAACAAATAATCAAAAATATTTGTTTATTAGTCAAAGATTAGATATATTTTTTTTGACAATTTTTCAACAAATTATCGATTTTCGTGCTTTTTTGTGAGAACCCTAAAGATCCTATAATCTTAGGATTAAAAACTAAAAATCATTTCCGAAACTAGTGGTCCGAAAATTTGCAATAAATTTCCATTACTGAAAGGTACACATAAATGCTCACAATAATCGATTAAAGTTGAATAAGAAATTGCCTCCATTTTATCACCGAGAACCGACACCCGTAACATTGATTTGGTCTCGATTTAATTAACATAAAAGATTCACAACATTCTCAACATTCTCAACACTCTGTCTCCATCTTCATCTCTGCCTTTGTTTCTCAACCTCATCGTCAACACTATCGCCGCTTCCATCTCAGCCGGAGAGCAGCGGTGTCTTCATTCCGGGGACCGAGCTTATTAGCACTTTCCCGAAATGGTTATCATTTTCCCATCGTCGACCGCCACCGGGGACGGACGCGCGGCTGTAAATAACAATTTGTCATCTCGGCAGCTACCGGCGGCGCTCAGCATCATCTGTCTTCGGGCCCCCCGTGGCGTTTGCGGAAGGAAGATGGAAAACTGTCATTATGATTGTTCTCGATACGGTCTTTGTTTGCGGTCAAATTGTTATGAACTGCTCCGCTGGAAGAGATCAAAACAATGACTGCTGCTGGCCACTGTTTTCGGCCGAAAATTGATATTTTTCCGCAGAAAGAATATTGAAAGAGCATTAGAAAAAAAAAAAAAAGCGGAGACGCTTTGTTGTTTAATAATATTTTGCGACCGAGAATTTTGCAGCAGCAATGATTCAGCGCTGTTTTTTCCGCTGTAATTGCGCTGTCATTCCCGCTCGGGGTTCGTTAAGCTACAGTCGACACCGAAAATATGAAAGACGAGAGGGAAAATATTTCTTTGTGCGCTTCGCAACATACACACAGCAATCAGAGCAGCATCCTACAGATTCCGCATTTCATTCCCACTGTTCATGCCGAGCTAACACTTTTACCTGCAAAAATCCTCTTTGACTTCCCCAGCACTGATGTGAGAATCGTGTTTTAAAATGATGAAAGGTGTAATAACAACACTGCCAAACGGAGATCATGCGTTCTTCCTGGTGGAAAAGTGGAAAAAAGACGAGGAGATTTTCCCTTAGGAGATCAAACGGAGGGCGAAGAACGGGGAAAGCTCACATGCAGGTGGGCTAGAAACATGCTCCTCTTGTAAAACACTGAATCGAGGCATGTTTCTGCGGTTGGTTTGTGCTTCACCGCGGTGCCAGGGGATCTACTTTCCACGTAACAAGGTAAGTAGCTTTTGTGTGCGAGTAACGAGGCAAATAAAAGTTTTTCGCCTCCCCAGTCCCGTCTTTCTCTCTCTTTGGTACGGAACACAGAGTGGGACTGCGGAGCAGATTGAACTTGGGGGAAACGGTTTGCTTCAGCACCTCCTTGGTTCGTTATTTTTGCAGATGTAAGGCAGGCGCACCCAAGGCGAATCCCCGTATTTGTCTACTTGATGGAATACGGGAAGTTTCTTCCGCATCGAATTTGTGAAGCAACTTGTTCGTTTGATACCTGCTTACCGAAGCCACACAGTGCGACCGAAATGTTCCAGCACAATTCGAGTGGAATTTTCACCGGCTGCATAATTTTTGCTGCCATGCACAGTAAAAATTGTACACAATCGAAGCTTAGCTTCGTAACATAAGTTGTTGCTTAGACGAGAGAAAAAAAAAATTGAAAAATTGGACTGACTAATTTTTTTCGAGACGAAATTTTTTCAACTGCTGTTTTTCTTACAGTCTCTGTCTGACAAAAGCAAAACTCAACCGCACAAGTTTATTTTGTTTCGCGACATTAAGACGTGAGCAACCGATGACGACGACAAAGGCGGAGGAAGTTTATTTTGAGAATTCGTAAAATCAAATGTTTTCCCTGGGGAGTTTGAATTGGTTTGTCGCAGAATATCACGAGTAAGTTGAAATAATAATATCGGAGGACAAAAATGTCTCCGAAGTAGGTATGTCAATCGAAGCTTGTTAGTCTTGAAGACTCAACGAACGGGCGTTGAACTGTATACTCACGAGTTCTTTTAAATTACCAGCAATTCGTTTATGAAAAATCGATGCGAATATAGATATTTCAATGTCTATTTTCAACAAAGTTGTATCAGAAGTCAAAAGTTGAAAGTTCAAAATCAAACTCAAACGTCAAAGGTGAATGTCGAAATTAAAAACATATTATTTATAAATTAAAATTGGAAACTTGAATCCTTGGCTACTTTGTAACCAATGTTCTAAACCTCCTCGTCCGAAGGTCAATCCGGGAAGACCTCGGGTACACCATATCAGATCATCGGTAAATCTTGGCGCAAAAATGTGCAAAGCAAAAATCAACCTACTAGTGACGCCGCAACGGCTCGAGACCTTGGAATGCTTGCGTCCCGATATGCGCCTCGGTTCGAGATTCGAGTTTCTCAGATATGCAAATTCCAGCCGCAAAAACTTGCTCAACACATGGCCGGCTCGGGTTTCGTATGTAGCAGCGGGTTAAGCAGCCGGCAGAAATGGCCGATTGGGCAAGACGATTCTTGCCTGCACGTAGTGAAATGCACGGAATGCCAGGCTAGGAATAGGGGAACGCTCCCGGTGCTGGCCGTGGGGCCGACGGCGGCGATTGTGGATAAAGAAAAGAGCAAACTTGCAAGCATTGCATTAAATGGTGTGTTACTGCTGTTGGTAAGAGCAAGCAAAATAGCAGATAGCGCCGAAAGCAAACAATCCCCCTGTCGGGGTGGTAAGGGGGGAGACTTTGTAGTTGGCGTCCGTAGCATTCCCGAGCTGAGTTGTTTTATGGAGCCACTTGCCCGTAAGTCCACCCGACTCACGGTCGGTCGGTGCCATGAAGCGGCGTGTGTCAGTTTATGCCACGGAAGATCGGTTGGAAAGGAGGGATGACGGGATTGCTTACGTAAGTGTTAAAGAAATTGCAACTTTTCTCACACACCCAGTGATGTCCCTAAAAGCGGGAGGTTGTCTGCCGTCAACTGTGGCTTGTGCCCACCACCCACGCATGGCCACATTTTAACCCGGACGGCAGCAGCAGCAGGGTATTTTGCGATGCCGCATTTCCTCAATTTATTCATTCGTGGCGAAACACGATAAATAGTTTCGGAAGAGCACTGGCGGCAAGCGTCAACCGCAGACGAGCCACGGCGAAGGAGAAGAGCTACAAAATCGATCCCCATTATGTTGATAGTGAGCCATACGTACCACATTTGGGGCAGTTTGCACTTCCTGGTGCGGTTCCGCCGTTTCTGGGTCAATCGGTTGACGGGACTTCGATTAACCTATTAAATGTGTCATTTAATAATGAAACTCGCGCATTTGGTGCAATCGATACTCAATGATATGTTGGTGTGAGACAAAAAGAGTCACCCACACGAATAATTGTGGCACAAAAATGTTGAGAAAACATTCAACTGACTTCATTCATTGAATCCACTAAAAAGGAGCCATCCCAAATATGACGTATATGCGCTCAGGGAAAAAGAAAGAGGTCATATTTCAGTGATAAAGAAAAATTGTACGTCCAAACTGGTGACCCTGGTCATTAGTCAATGGTTTGTTTGTTTGGGACTCTGGATTTGGTCGCTCTCCCGGGTATCGCAGAGGCTTTTCCACATGCCTTTAAAACATTTTTGAAGTTTTTGTCGATTTGATGGTTTAAAAATCAACCAGAAAATATAGGGAGTCTGTTCTTTTTTCTTCTTCTTTTAGAACAGTTTAAATTTAAATTCAATATGTGTGCGCATCAACTCGTAAATCATTCAAAATATACCGTTACGATCAAAGTATTTGACTTATGGAGTTATTAATTCTGTTATATCTTCCTAGTTATGACCAAGTGCCATCGAACGGAACAAATTATAATTAGACGGAGCAATATCTGGGGAATATACCGGGTAGGGTATGCCTTCCCATTTGAACATTTCTTAAACTAAAATTTAACGGCTGTGCCAGTATGAGATCGAGCGTTGTCATGCAGTAGAATCACTTTTTCGTGCCTCAACTTGTATTGTTGCAAAATGATCATGAAGAACCCAAGCTCTTTCTTTCTGAATCATTTCCAAAGTATGCAACCGCTTGAAAAATGTTCGACATGTAACTCCTAATACCGAAGCAAACTGTTTTTGTATTTAACATTAGTCCTCATAGAGCAATTCCTCCAACTCAGCTTGTTTGAAGGTTTTTGATCTTCTTTTGACGACATCAAAATTATTGTCTTTTAAGCGACAGTACCAAAAACAGCACATTGCGTTACTCAGAGCAACATTTTCGTGATTTTTTTTTTGAACTCTCGATGCACTTTAAATGACGGTCAACACAGTTGTGGCCCTTAAGTTCGAACCAGAAAAAAAGAAAGATTATAACGTTTCTAGCCATTCCTGTGATTTTTGCCCCCAGCCTAACTAACATTTTTAACTTTGTGACGTTGAAGCGACGAACCCGGCGGGCGACCCGTTTCTATAATGGCTAGGGGAACCCAAATTCACAGAAATGATTAATGAGTTATAATCTTTCTGGGAAAGCTATTACGAGCTTCAGGGCAGCACTTTTTCCGCATTGTCGACCAGTTTAATTTGCAAAAAATCAGATTGTCTAAGACAACTAACAGTATATTAAGCCACAATAAAATCGCTAACGTGTCAGAGCGGTTTGTTGACCTTATGTGTCAGCTTGGTTCATTTCGTTTCCAATAGTGGTCATACCATCTTAGGCGTATTTTTGCTAGGTATTTAATATTTGCAATTAAAAAATTAAAGTGAGTTTTTTGACTCACTTTGATTGCAAATTCGATAATTTTGTTGTGTTTCAGAGAAAATTTTAATTGAGCTCAAAATCGATGAAAACCCCTTCTAAAGGTCAAAAATGTTCCCAAATTGAGCTCAAAATCGCTGAAAGTATCTTCTAATGGCCAGAAAAGGCCAAAATATAAAATGCCTTCAAATTGAGCTCAGTATCGCTGAAAATCTCTTCTTGAGGCCAGAAGATGCCAAAAAAGAAAATGATCCCAAATTAAGCCGGGAAGGGCCGAAAAGTGTTCGTAAAGGCCAGAAGAGGCCGGAAGAGAAATAATCCCAAATTAAGCTCAGAATCGCCAAAAAATGCTTCTTAGGACCACAAATGCCAAAATAGAAAATGATCCCAAATTGAGCTCAGTATTGCTGAAAATCCCTTTTAAAGGCCAAAATAGAAAATGATCCTGAATTGAGCTCAGAATCGCCGGAAATTGCATCCTAGGACTACAAAAGGCCAAAATAGAAAATGATCCCTAATTGAGCTTACAATCCCTGAAAATATTTTCCTAAGGCCAGAAAAGGCCAAAATAGAAATGAACCTCGAATTGAGCTTAGAATCGTGGAAAAGTGCTTCTGAAAAACCCTTCTCAAGGCTAGAAAATGCCAAAAAAGAAAATGATCCCAAATTGAGCTCAGAATAGCTGAAAATCACTTTTAAAGGGCAGAAAAAGCCAAAATAGAAAATGATCTCAAATGGAGCTTAGAATCGTTAAAAACCCCTTTCAAAGGCCAAAATAAAAAATGATCCCAATTTGAGCACCATAAAAGGAATTGTAATTGAATGTTGCGTGCTTAAACGAAAACTTGACCGATTCCAGAGTGGAATCCCAGACATTCCCCCGTTTGATTCTTCCAGATATAGAACTCTAAGAGTCAAAGCTGAATCATGCCAAGACCCAACTCAGTGTGTCAAACTGTACCCAGAATAATACATGGGACCGTGGGTTGTGTTGTTTCGGCCCCAATATACAATGCAAATTTCAAATAATCTGGTTAAACGGTTTTCAACTGAGGACGAGATCACCAAAGCTCGCCTGTGCAACCTGCGCACACTGTTTTCAAAGCTGCAAAAACTAGATCAAATTTATTTTGATCCAAAAACATTGATTTTAGAGCCGTTACTTCTTCAGCAAATTTATTCCATTATTTATTCTCCGTGTTATAGAAGTTACAATTCCATGATTAATCCACTCAACAGTGAGAAACGAGTTTTACTTTTCTCATTTTGGAATATAAAAATCCACTTTGTTCAGCAAATTTGTAGCAAATTTTAAAAGAAACAACTTTCTTGAAGACATCATACTTCTATTTACTTATTTAAAGGGACTTTTGTGGAGTTTTCTATAGATTGCAACTCAAAATCATTTTTTGCTTCTTAACTCTTTATAGTGATTTTTTACAATTTCCGAATGTTTAACAACGTAGAACATTGGAGAATTGTAGAAAGTCACAACTAAATGTTATATTAAAAAAATGATTTTTAGTGGCCATCTGTAGAAACCTCCACAAAAGTCCATTAAATACGGCAGATAGAAGAATGGTACCTTTGAAAAATTTGTTTTTTTTTTATAAAATGTGCAACAACTTTGCCGAACAAAGTGAATCCACTGTTAAGTGGATTAATCTCAAAATTGCAACTTCTATAAAATGGAGCATAATCAATGGATCAACTTTTCTAGATGCACTATGGCTCTAAAATCTAGTTTTTTGGGTCAAAATAATTTCGATCACGTTTTTGCAGCTTTAGAAACAGTGTGCTGCGTGAGAATTGTAATTGGCGATGGCACAGCTTTGCATGGGAACTATCAATAAGTTCCGATCAGTTTATTGCTCTTCGCTCTTGGATGACTGTCAATTAACACCTGTACATTGTGGTGAAATTCCGGAGGTTAGATTTTTGAAACGATAACCAATTTGGTGCATTCATCATTGATCAGTGTAAGATAAACGCAGAACTTACTCATTTCTATTCTAGTTCTGGATAATGGTTAGGCCTGATTTCGACAAATTTCACGACCTTATTGTTAAAAGTCACACTCTACCGCATCAGCTGGGTATTCCTTGGAACGGAATGAGACAGGTTGGTTACTTTGGCTAAGAAAAATTTTCAAAAATCAATCTTCCCAAGTGTTCTGTTTTTGAGCTCATTCATCCAGTTTCGCACCCTAAAGAGTCTGATCAGCCTATCCATACGGGAATCATCTGATTGCTGCTTGTGAACTCTTCACGCGGAAGTCTCTTGTATACATTACAACTCGCATAGCGGAGATCGATGGTGTTGTTTGGGGTTCTTATTTCACCGTCGAGGACCTGTTGAATGCTGAAACAGACCGTTTCAAGGATTCCAGCCTTTGTCCGGTAAAGATACTGGATTGCAAACGATTGTTAAAACGATGGTGGATTGCAAACGATATATCAAAAATCTCCACTGTTCTTTCTTTTCAGTCAGAATCTGAAATGCCAAATTTTCAGATATTGTGTACTGAAAGCCTTCTATTGAAATTTTTACCTACAGTAAAATCGTTTTTTGATCCTTCTTGCAACGATCGTATCCTTCGGTTACTAATTTATGTTCTGAGATGAAGAACTCTATCTCTTTTTCACAATGGTATTGTAGGAATAGCGTCTACGAAATGGAATAATTTAATGAAGTGTAATAAAAGATATGTTGAAAATTTTCGCTACATAGAGTAGCGGGGGTATTTTGGCCCGCTTTAGTGAGAGAATTCATTGAAAACAATATGATTTTTTCAACATAAATACCTGCTTTATCTTACCATTTTTTTTCTTCATCTATTTTATCTTACCATTGCTAGGAGCTATTTGTCTACTTTGCTATACATCGTTCAACAATGCAATTTATTGGAGATTATCCTGGGAATAACAAAATTTCTATTATTTTGGTCCACCAAGTCTTTATTTTGGCCCACCTTTATAATTAGAAACAATTATTTTACCTTTTTCCCACTTATCTATACATATAAAAATGCAGCTCTGTCTGTCTGTCTGTTCCATATAGGCTTGAAAACTACTGAACCGATCGGCGTGAAATTTTGTATATAGGGGTTTTAGGGGCCGAGAAAGGTGACTAAGATAGTTTGAGACCCCTCCCTCTTCTGGAAGGGAGGGGTCTCATACAAATGAAACACAAATTTCTGCACATCTCGAAAACTAACAAAGCAAATGGGACCAAATTTGGCATGTAGATGTTTTTAGGAGTAGCAAATATGTGCATGTTGATTCGATAGCCTTCCCTCTCCTGGAAGGAAGGGGTCCCATACAAATGAAACACAAATTTCTGCACATCTCGAGAACTAACCAAGTAAATAGAACCAAATTTGTTAGGTGGATGTTTTTAGGGGTAGCAAATATATCCATAATGGTTTGACACCCCTCCCTCTTCTACAAGGGAGGGGTCCCATACAAATGAAACACGAATTTCGCACAGCTCGAGAACCAATCAACCAAATACTACCAAATTTGGTATATGAATGGTTTCAGAGGTAACAAGTATGTCCATAGTGGTTCGACTCCCCTCCTTCTTCTGTGAGGAAGGGATTCATAACATATAAAACACAAATTTCTGCTTATCTCGAGAACTAACCAACTAAATGGAACCAAATTTGGCAGGTGATTGTTTTTTGGGGTAACAAAAATATCCATAGTGGTTTGATCTTCTATAAGGGAGGGGTCCCATACAAATGAAACTCAAATTTCGCACAGCTCGAGAACCAATCAAGCGAATATAACCAAATTTGGCAGGTGAATGTTTTTAGGTGTAACAAACATGTCCATAATGTTCCGACACCCTTCCTTCTTCTGGCATGTCTCCAAATACCATTTCGAAATCCGAGATGGCGACTTTCCGTTTCTGAAAAATAGCGACAAATGACCAAATACCACCCAACATGGGTATTTCCGGAATTGTTATGATGCACTGAAGCCACAAATCGACCTATCAACCTCAGACAACAATTTGAATTGTAAGATTGCGATTTCCGGTGTCTGGAAAACAGCCGAAAATGACCAAATACCACCCAATGTGAGTGTTTTTTTAACCAGATTGACGCTCAGAGGCCAGAAATTGTCTCCTAATGCCATTTTGGAATCCAAGATGGCAACTTCTGGTTTCTGAAAAATAGCGGCAAATGACCAAATACCACCCAATATGGGTATTTCCGGGATTGTTATGATGCACTGATGCCACAAATCGACCGCAGACAACATTTCGATTTGTAAGATGGCGACTTCCGGTGTCTGGAAAACAGCTGAAAATGACCAAATACCATCCAATACGAGTATCTCTGGAACGAGAATGAAGCTGAAAATTGACCTCAGACACCATTATGAATTGTAAGATGGCAACTTCCGGTTTCTAAAAAACAGCCAAAAATGGCCGATTTCGATACAATATGAGTATCTTCGGAACCAGAATGATACACAGTAGCTAGAATCGACCACAGACACCATTTTGAGTTCGAAGATGGTGACATCCGGTTTCTGGAAAACAGCCGAAAGTGACTAAACCAGAATGACGCTCAGAGGCCAGAAATTGTCTCCCAATGCTATTTTTAAATCCAAGATGGCGACTTACGGTTCCTGAAAAATAGCCCAAAGGACCAAATACCACCCAATACGAGTATCATCGGATCCAGAATGATGCGTGGAGCTATAAATTGACTTTAGACAACAGTTTGAATTGAAAAATGGCAACTTCTGGGAAACAGCCGAAAATAACCGAATACTACTACATATAGAAATGATGTAGAGAAGCATTGACCCTGGACACCATTTTGAATTAGAAGATGACCACTTTCAGTTTCTGGAAAACAACGAAAATAACTGAAATGCACCCAATAAATATCCGGAATAGAGGTCATGTACAAAAGCCAAAAGTCGAGGATGTTGTCATTCCGATAAAACCAATCATTCTTAAACGATATAATCCAATTGCATAGAATCAATGAATTTGAAATGTTTAAAATTATTAAATTAAACACTAAAATAGGCGGGGCGAAGTTTGCCGGGTCAGCTAGTTCTATTATAAAAACTGTTTCTATGGAATTTTATTGATGTTATTATAACAATAAATTGTTTCAAAAGCATACATATTTGTAACAATAGCTTTCAGAAGTTGAGTTTGATATTATCACTTGCTCTTGACTTTGGGTTGACTCATGTATGATTTTGAATATTAGTGAGCTAAATCTAAAATAACGCTACCTAGAGTCAGTACTATATGCTTCTTAGGTTTGTTATTTCAATGCTGCATACATTATTTTCTAATAGTCATTGAATTTATCATATAAAAAGCGCAAATGATCGCTGGTGGGCCAAAATATGTAGGTGGGCAAAAATACCCCCGTTACCCTACATAGTTGTATCTCATAATGACTGAAAATGAATATTGTCAATGAATTGCACGGCACCTTACCAGCAGCCTTCGTGCAAAGAAGAGAAAACTCGGCAATAGAGCAACTATGTGGGAATAAGGTGAACGGCAAAAGAAAAACATTCGTGTATAGGGAACTAGTCGGAAAACATTTTTCCTGTCAGCTGTCTCTATGTTTAGGAAAACGATCTCAAATGTCATCAAAAAACTCTCATCACTTGGTACATTTTTTTCCTTGACCAAAGCCAAACCTGAGAAGGTCGTTGACATAAAGCGATCTATTGACGCTTGGTGAAATGAAACAAGGGAAGTAGTACATAAAATAAAAACTTCTGTTGTTTTAATTAAACTGGATATGATTATGGATATGCTCCAACTTTATATCTTCCTTCTTATTTTTCAACAAAAACATGTATTTTTAAAAAGTTTGCGGAACATACTTTTAATGGAATAGCTAGTGTAGTCTTTTGAATCTATTTTAAAGATTATTAAAATTTCCACTACGAAGTTAGTATTTATTATATTACTTATCATAAATAACTCTTGAAGAGATTTTGGGATATGTTTTATGTAGAATAGAAATTTATGAATGCTTGGCTCGCTGTTGACTTCCTTTAATTTAATTAAACAAGAAAAAAAAGTGAACTTTTTTCATCTGGTATTTGTTCATTTATCAGCCAAACTTCGTATCGTTTTTTCACCTTATTTGATCTTACAAAATAGGTTATCACTCTCCCAGCTGGTCTCGAGGTACGATGCTGGTCTAACAAAATTGTTAAATGTTATGAAATATTCAAGTAACGAATTTGTGTGCTAACTGTATTCAAATGATTAATAAAGACATTTCACACAAGCTGAGAATGGAGTGATTCAACTTGAAATGATCACGAATTCGGAAAACGCTTTACATGACCTTAAGCGTAACACGTCTAGAGGATACGTTGAAAACAAATGCCACTTAGATATTTTTCCTCTTCGTTGAACTATCCTATCAAAACTAGTTAAAATAGAGCTTGTTTTCCACATGCGCTTGAATTGCTGATAGCAAAAAAAACTTCTCACATATGCTAATATCCCAGTCGTTTTCTGTAGTTTTAATAAAAAAATTTTTTATCATTCCCGTGTCTTACACTCGACAGCATCGGTTGTGTTTGACGATCGTCTCGAATCCGTGTGTGCTGGCATTGTTCGCCCAATCCCTTTTTTTTTTTTGTTGCGTTGAGTGAAATTAATCAACGCTCAAGATCAACACACGTATGACCGTTCGGAGCTACCTGCTGCTATTTGGTGGTCGAATACGCTGGAACAACTGTACTACTGGATGGGCTCCAAACGTGCGCTGATCATGTAGTTATTTCAACTATAATGGGGATGTGTCTGGATTTTGCTTGCTCGAACAAAGAAGATGGCTTGATCGATTCCAGAGTTCCCTTGTCTGATTCTTCCGTATAAAAACGCTTCAAGAGTCAAACCCGGAACATCGCTTGCCCCGACCTAGCGTGTTAAACTATATTCAGAAAGATCGATGGAACCGTGGGTTGTGTTTTTTCGGCCCCAATGCAAAATTAAAGCAATTTGGTAAAACAGTTTTCAACCGACATTGAGATCAGCAAAGTTCGCCCGTGTAACCTGCGTTGGAATTGTAATTGACGATAATTTTGACCAGAGGCAGCGAGGCTCGGAGTAGTAAGCGTAAAAAGTAAGAGTGAAAAAAAAAAACAAAACACACGAGCATGAATTAAAATAATCATGTCACTCACTCTCAATAGTGGTATTGCGAAGTGCGGAATACAGCAACCACCTGGGTGATATCACAAAAGATCAATGTTTCTGGTCGCATTGATGGGTCCATACGTAGGTTGACCAGATGCAGTCACTCAACACCTGTACATTGGTAATCTTATTGATTGTGGTGAAATCCCGGAGGCTAGATTTTTAAAACGATAACTAATATTTAAAAAAAAATGGTCACGTTTAGATAAACGTAGCAGTTTAAGTGGATTTCACTCAAGTCGATTCTATACCATGATAATAGTTATGCCAAATTCGGACAAGTTTCACGACCTAATTTTCAAAAGTCACACTCTTCTGTGCAACATTTTATCACCAGCAAAGTAGTCCTAGGAACAGAATGATGCAGGTTTGTCAAAGCAATGAATTACTTTGATTTAGAAAAATGTTAAAAAAAACGATCTCTCTGAGTATACTGTTTCGGAGCCAATTTTTTTTTTTGGTTTTTTTGTTTCAGCGAGTTCCTTCAAGCTGTCAACATGCTTAGAATATATTATAACTGAACGAGGTATTTCACTTGAAAATAATCTTAAATGTTTAAAATTGTATGTTTGCAATTGCAGTTGCTTCTTGAATTTTGAATCTTTATCCAAAATTTTGAGCTTCCTCGATTCACCTTAAACCGAACACTTCTCGTGCGAAATTATTCTAAATTCCGCACAGCCATACTCGGGACCCACTGGAAGGGAATCAGACTTATTCTGACAGTACCGTTGGCGGTGCATAGGTGAAAGCTTACTCAGCATTATTCAGCACCGTACGTAACTGTCAGTACCGACTTGTATCAATTTCGATCGTAAAACCCGGTAGAATCGGTAGCGG
Organism: Wyeomyia smithii; assembly: GCF_029784165.1. Classification (NCBI taxonomy): domain Eukaryota; kingdom Metazoa; phylum Arthropoda; class Insecta; order Diptera; family Culicidae; genus Wyeomyia; species Wyeomyia smithii. The sequence continues at coordinate 194,537,133 of NC_073694.1, read as the reverse complement.
AATAGGTGAGAGCATCAATAATGGAAGCTTTCACCGGGCGTTCTGGCATGTGGGCTGTTTGTGGTGCTTCCGTTTCGGGGATAACCACAACGCGATGGCGGGGCTCTATTAAAGCTGCAAGCTGTGGAAACAGAAGTACTGGGTTTACACGGGCACTTGAACACAACCCCCCCCCCCCCCGGTCGTGTGTCGTCTGTATGTGCAGGCAGCAGTACATAAGAAAGTAGACTTTATGGCGTCTAGTTTAATTAAACTGTTGGTCGTACTTTAAAAATACACGGCAACGGTTGCGGAGAAGTGCGCACGAGATCACCGTCGGTTTGGTGAGAAGGTGAAAAAAAAAAGCGCGGAACTAGATTCGAAAGAGGAGAGAGCAAATACGGTCTTGAGGTTGGTTAGTTCCACGTGTCGCTCGGTAGCGTAGCTAGAAAACGTTTGCTGAAAATGTTACTCCCAGTGAAGTTCCTGGCGACAGTCCCGCTTCTCTTCGCATGAAACCCGGAACGTGCAGATCGTTAGCTCCCGTGCATTGCAAGTGCCCTGCCTGGAGAGTTCGACCCGAAGCATATGGCGTCCTGTGCGCTTTTGGCCTCATTAGATGCAAGAGAGTCTCAAGTGCTACTGCGTTGTCAGGAGTGTCAAGCAGAAAGCGGAATGTTTACCGGAAGAGTTTGTGCTCGCAACGCGATAGTGACAGTTTGGCAGTTATTCGGTTGACACTGGTGCAGCACGGTAGCCGTTGGAGTTAGAGAGTCTCGCAGTTCCAGGGTGGTAGAGATTTTTATTACCGACACTGATGAGGTGAATTTCGATGAAAGGTTTTTTTTTCTCTGAATGTGTGGATATGTATGCTTTATCCCAGAAAACATTTTTGCACGTGTGCTGCCAGCCCCCGGTTTATTGCACGGGCATGGCTTGCAGGTTGTTGGCATCCTCTGCATGTTGGTGGTTTCTGTGTGAATACCAACCGGAGCGGTGTTCTTTCGGGCGATGGAAGGAAATGCAGGTACTGACAAATAACCCCGGTGTGTGGTCTAATGAGAACTGATGGCGTCGGGTGCATTTCTGCTGTCACGTCGTCCGGAGCGAATTTCGCCGGTACACATTTTGCGAACTGCAGCGACCGGAATTTGCCCCCGTATAATTTTAGCTCAACCCATTTGAAATTCTAACGAGAAAAATAATTGATTCTCAGGTCGGGATATGAATTTTTATAATCTCCTCTCGCCGAATAATCCTGCTCCCAAGGGGTGTTAACATTCCCCAGCTATCTGATAATTTCTCCAGTGCCGGAACAACCCTCATAAAGAGTGTTTATAAGATAAATCTTTCCGCAGAAGACGTCGTCGTTAAAGTCAAATCGCTTTTCAAATTTCCTTCCTTCTACCTTTCTCATCCTTCGTCTTGTGTTTGAAGTATGGTTACGACAAATCATCCGTCTATTCTCCGTCGCTCCGTTTGATAAACCCCGCACATATTTTATCAGAACGCCTTTGCTCATTAGTAGCGTTGCTTCCGTGCAGCCGAAATCGGTTTTCGCAGTCACTGCCGAGAGCATCCGTTTCATGCCGGAACGACTTTCTCGCTTCTCGCTCTTACGCCGGAGGGGAGGTGTAGGACTGCATCCAATGAAAATCTATCCCTCACATAATGTCAATTGAAAGGCAGCAGAAAGAAGGTCACCAAAGCAAACCTACAGCGTCGATGGAACGCTCGCCTATCTAATCGAAACGATTCCCTATTTTGGAACCAATAACTTACTATCATCTGAAAACCGTTCGAGCTTCCTTTTTCCTCCGCTGCTGCGGGCGAGATGATTCGATAAGACGACTAGCCGCAATCACCGCAAGTCTTTAACGGCTGAAGGACTTTCTCTTGCTTTTCTTTCCTACTGGCGGAGATTTTTTCGCCCCTTCCAAACCGAGCACTGGCGTTAAATCGCCATAAAGATTTGGGACCAGCTTTTTATGACTTTTTCCAGTCTTTCGCGTTTTTGGAAGTGATACGCTCATATCGGGTTCTTCGCATCGGAGTCAAGTGAGATGGCTAAACAAACCCGGAAGGGAGGAAGGAACGCTTTCCGCGGTATGGAATCAATCAGAGTTAGTGGCGGGGCAATGCGTTTGAATCGGTAATTAGGATATTACCGCTATTACGGGGGTTTTCGTTTTCTTTTGGTTATTTACATAGTAATTACTTTTTATTTTTTACTTCAACCCAAAACAGATAATGTTCTCCGATAACCCATGAATAACTTTGAAGGACAATATTTTGAGTAATTATGCTCAAAATCGATGAGTGGAATTGGATACTATGACCACAGTTTAGAATAGTACAGTCTACGCAATCTTGCAGATTTTTTTACGAACTTACATGGGTAATTATGTAAAAGGGAATTCGGTGAATGAAATTCCTATATTAGTTCATTAACTATAGACTAGATTATTTACGAGGCATCAAGCGTTCTTTCAAGCCATGCAATAGAATCGAACGTAATATTTCTGCCAAACATCCGTGGAATGTTTAGATCAAAAGAACGTTGTTATTATCCGAATAAGTTGCCAACTTTTTCTGCAGTTATTCATTAATTTGACAACATTTTGGTAGTGCGAAATATATTTGGTTTGGAATTTATTTCATGTGCATCCCATAATACTGAAGCAATAACCCCATTAACTGACTATTACATTTTTCCACACTTTGTGGTGGATGTGATGGCTCCTACTTGATTGATTGTCTCGAAATTGCCATAGGAATTCGTTTTCATTTTGGTTAAAGGACTGAACATTGCTCAGGATATAAACACATAGTTTTTTAAATCGATTGTGAGGGCCTGTGCAGCCTATTTTGCATTGAGCTTCCAGCTCCCCAAGCATGCTTATTCCCTTTTTATATCTTCAGAATATTAGGTACCTCATTCAAGACCTGTTCACCAAAGTACGGGACATTCAACCGATCTATTAATTTGTGCATTGCTAGTCTTCCATTCCTTGTACTCGTTATATTGACTTATATAAAATTTGTTTTTGCGGTGTAGCCACACTCGGATTACACTTTTGACCCTGTAACTATTTATTTCACTTTCCGGAGACCGGAGAGACAGGGTGTAGCTTAAAAAATACCAACAACCAAAAAATGCTGTCAAATGCCGTACGAAAAAAATGACAGCTGAGTGAAGTGTCGTTTGAGTGTTCGTTTTCGAGCTGGAAAGTGAAGCCCCGGACTACACCGCCGCTGATGTGGTACCGCCAAGAAAACGAATTCGACATTAGTATGTAGTAAGGAACAAAGATGGTTTCCATGACTCCTAATCCAAAATCCACTTCATATTACTTCTAATATTCGTAATGAACCACACTCCATCTTTCTCTGTTTTGTTTTAAAGTGTTTCGCTATACTTTATATGTTTCCATTTTTCTTGATCACGCATCGTTCAAAAGTCTTTTTTTCATCAGCCGCTCTCAATGAGTCTTCATCCTATATCATCCTACACCATCAATTTTTGCCTAAGACAGTGGCTTTTTTCACTATACTGGGGCACATCATGTAAGAACAGAAAAAAACAGCTATCAATAATAGGGGCGGATTACACAGTGCGACAAAAGTTGACTTTTTTCTGCCTTGGTTTCTATATATAATTTTTTTTGTGTATTTTGATGCAAAACCAATTTTCCCCGAGTTTGAACATATTTAAACTTAAGGGGCAACAATGGCGCCATTTTGAATTTTTGAGAAAGCGAAAATTTTCGATGTTTTTTCGACGCCATTTTGTTTTAAGACCAAATATCAAAATTCTAAGAGTTTGTCCACATATTAGCATCTTTTTACCCATCTTTAAAAAAATACAACAGATCAATATAATAACAGAAAAATATCAAGTATGTCTGAGCATTATTGCTAATGCCTTGATATCTAAAAGTGGTAGAAAAAATTTTGTCCTACTTTGAGTTAAAAAGTCTCAGGAATCGATTGGTTGGTGTCTGATCCTCGTAAAATGTCAGCATCATATCAATTTTGCCCCAATTTCCTTATTTGGGGCGAAAACGACATGTTGCTGACATTTTATTCAGATCAGACACTCACCAATCGATGTCTGAGACTTTTTCACTCAATATAAGATATAATTTGACTACCATTTTTAGATATTAGCGCATTACCATTAATGCTCATACATACTCGATATTTTTTTGCGCTGTGAAATATACTAAAACCATGCCAAAACCGGTATTGTAGAATCACTGTTTTAAACTCAGTTTTTGTCCGATTTAAGATCTGTGTTTTTTAAAAGATGAGTAAGAAGATGCTAATATGTTGACAAACTCTCAGAACTTTGATATTTGCTCTCAAAACAAAATGGTGTCGAAAAAACATCGAAAATTTAAAATGGCGCCATTGTTGCCACTTAAGTCAAAATATGTTCAAATTAGGGGCAATCTATTTTTGCAACAAACTTCATCAAAAAATCATACATAGAAGCCAAAGCAAAAAAATTGTTGCACTGTGTTCTAAATGCTTGAAGTTTTCTTAATTTCAATATCAATTTTTCGTTAGATAGCTGTAATCTACAAGATTTTTACGATAATATGATTCTTATTACGTGAAAAACGATTTTACTGTGGGTAAAAATGCTGGTTGAAGACTTGCAAGGGGTTCAGTTATGTTAGTGTTTTCTGAAAACTTAATTCATGATATCTGAAAATTTTGGAACTTTAGATTCTGACTGAATCTTTGACCAAGAAGAATGAACATTTAGGATTTTTCATATACCTAGAAACTTCGTGCGAGAATTCAATTTAGCCAATCTAGAAAGAGTTTGCTTCGTGTTCTAAGCAGCACTTTTTATGAAAATAAAGGTTCCCCCAGTTGAGTCCTCAGTATCAGACTCATCTGACGATGAGTTTTACACTCTTGTCGAGCAATACCGAATGCAGTCGATTGCAATCCAGTATCTTTACCAGTTAAAGGCTGGAATCCTTGAAACGGTTTGTTCCACTAAGCACACCATCGATCTCACTAAGTGAGCTGTAATGTATACGCAATAAAAGCAGCAATCTCGTTTTCTTTTCCCAGTATATTTCCGTATGGATAAGCTGACCAGATTTTCTCAGGTGGAAAAGGAGACAAACGGGTTCACTTGGGTAGTAAAACAAACAATTATTTCATGCTTTGACCAACCTGCCTCATTCTGTTCCAAGGACTACTTAGCTTATAATGAAATTCGGCGCAGTAGAGTGTGACTTTTGAAAATAGATCGCAAAATTTGTCAAAATCAAGCCTAACCATTATCATGACATAAAATCATAAAGGTTAACAATGTACAGGTGTTAATTGACAGTCCTCCAAAAGCGGGCAGCAAGACACTGCACAGTGTTTAATTTTGCCGTTTCCGAGCGATTAATTTAATAACGACGTAAATATTGCTTATAGCTATAATGTATGTTCAGGGAAGTTTCAAGATATTCAAAACTGCAACTTTCGATGCAGAAAGATGAGTGATCAATCCACCTTAAAGTGAGATAGAAAATTTACTTTTTCATCAGATTGAGATAGATGCGTGGTATCTTCGGCAACATTTTAGGTGATCTCAAAACAAGAAACTTTGCCGAAGACATCATGTTTCTATCTCTTGCATATTACGAGCAGCATAGTTTTCTATGAAAGGGCACTGAAAATCTCAATTTTCGTTATAACTTTTTTCTCAGATTTTTTCAGGCGTCTAAAAATAAACGTTTATGCTGAAATTTGTTATTTTTTCTCTCCTAAAATAGAAAAGTTATTGGACATATTTCGATATTTTTGGGGACACTTTCACCTCAACCATATCCAAATTACGCAATTTTACGCAAGTGGAAGTTCCATACGATGAAATAACTATTTTTAGACTTTCAGTTGAATTAACAATCAATTAATTAACTTTTGTATGTAAGAGTAAGTAAGTAGCCTTTTCGTCTGTTTTTGAAAGCTATTTCATGCCGATTTTTGTATACAAAAATATAAAATTAAACAAGTTTTGAGTTTAGAAGGTGGCATTTAAAAATCTTGAGTTGAACATGCAAGTATGCTTTGATAAGGCTAGAAAAATGGAAAATAGGTTATAAATGGATTACCTAAAAATTGAGTTTTTTCTTATATTTAGTTTTATTCAGTAATGTAAGCGTGGATGAAAATAGCTTTTTTCTAAATTCCATTTATTGTTCTTTCCCGATTTGAAAAGGGGCGAGCAGAGATTTTGCGTCTTTAATGTTCACTTTTGGCTATCCACGTGCTTCTGTGATAATAGGAACTGTCGAAATGAGCAACCAATGAAGTAGATCCTCGTGAATGCTTTTACGGGATATCGAAAGATACATTTTTGAATATCTTGATACTTCTCCGAACATACGTTATGGAATCAGCATTTTAAACGCTTTTTAATTAATCGCACGAAAACGGCAAAATGAAACACTTTGGTTTGAATTCATTGATAACTTTAGTGCAAAGCTTGGCTTGAAATTTTTTCAAGGAGTCTAGAAAAAAAACGGTACAAAATGGTTAAAAACGGGACGGTTAGTTCTATTCTGTTTGAAACGACACATCTGGTCAGCCTGTATTAAAACCCATCAATGTGACCAGAAACATTGATCTTTTGTGATATCACCCTGGTGTTTGCTGTATTCCGCGTTCGATTATCAGCATACTGCTATAGAGAGTGAGTGACATGATTATTTCAATGTGTATTGCTTGTGTGTATTGCTTTGTTACTCTCACTTTTTACGCTTACTACTCCAACCCTCTCAACCTCTTGCCAATATTATCACCAATTACAGTTTTCACGCAGGTTGCGTGGGCAAACTTTGGCAATCTCGATTTGGGTTGAAAACATTTTAACTAGATTTCTCGAAATTTGCATTGTACGAAAAGCATTGAGCCGAAATAACATAACCCACGGTCCCATCTATACTTTTTGGTACAGTTTAACTAGAAGAAGAAAAAACCTGCTTAGTTTTTGTAACCGCTTTTCTACTCGATCAGCGCACGGGTGAAGCCCATCCAGCTGGATCTGGATTTGGATCTGAATCTGGATCTGGATTTGGATCTGGATCTGGATCTGGATCAGGATCTTGATCTGGATCTGGATCTGGATCTGGATCTGGATCTGTTGTCATGTTGTCAGAATACGTTGTCATGTCACTCGGTCTTGGGCTGCTATCGTCCAATCTCCCCTCACACCTATTTCGGCATCCTCGTTGACAGCACACGTCCAACGAGTGCGGGGCCTACCTCGAAGTCGACGGCCGCTATCGGGATTTCTACTATGTATAGTCTTTGCTGGTCGTTCTTCGTGGTCCCCGTGGCTCTGTGGTTAGCGATGTCGGTCGGCTAGCTCTTCCACACGGTTGTGATATCGGGTTCGATTCCCGATCGAGTCTAGGATCTTTTTCATCATTGTACTTATCCTACACATGCAAAATGTGCCAAAAACAACATTGATAACGAATTCTCTCAACTAATCTTGTTGATCGAAACCGCTTTTAGCCCCAAGGCCAAGCGTGCGATATTGTTGTAGGTCGTTCTTCCGGCATTCTAGCTACATACCCAGTTAGTGCAACTTGCCGTGTTTTATCCACTTAACTATATCCACCGATTGTTCATGCGTCTGCGCCAAACACCATTTTCTAGTTTGCCGCCAAGGATTGAACGCAAAGTCCTACGCTCAAAAACACCAAGAGCTTGCTGATCGGCCTCCTTCAACGTCTATGCTTTATGGCCGTAGAGGGCCACAGGAAGAATTAGTGTTTCGTAGAGTGCAAGTTTAGTACGGATTTGCACACCACGGGACGTCAGCTACGTAATCCGTAGAAGGCCCTATTTGCAGCTGCTATCCGCCTTTTTATCTCGCGGCTAACCTCGTTGTCGCATGTCACTAATGTACCCAGTTAAATTGCTGCAAAGAAACTGCTACTACTGAGGCCGTTCGCTACCCCCTACATTAGGTTTTGAAAACGATGTTTCGCTTACCAATTAGCCAAAAACACAGTGTAAAACTTGAAGGTTAAACCGCCTCAAGCTCAAGGTAAGAACTGCGGTTTTATTTCCGCTTTCTTTTCCTTAGCTTAAACAAAACTTATTTAAGTATATTTTTGCGTTAGCTTATCTTTCATTTGGGATCAAGAACAATCAGAGCTTTACGGACATCATTTCTGAGCTTCCAAGTTTTTTAAAATGACTTTTCAAAAAAAAACTTATAAATATATAAAATATATTCGGAAGTTTTTCACATATATATTTATCTAAAATATATGTTAGCCTATATAGACGGACCTCCTCACGATTCCGCAATCTTCGATGTCTTCGCCGTGGTGTTTTATTCAATAGAACCACTAAAAAGTATATTCGTCAGATCTCAATGTTGTGCTCCATTCCTAACACACTCCGATTCAAAGAGGAGCACCCCACACGTTCCCCCGTTTGATTTTTCCAGATAGAAAGGTCAAAGAGTCAAATCTGGTGCATCGCATGACCCGACCCAGCATGTTGAACTGTACCCAGAAGGATCCATGGGACCGTGGGTTGTGCTTTTTCGGCCCAATACTTTTCATACATTGCAAATTTCAGGCAATCTAGTTCAACTGTTTTGAACCGAAAGTGCCAAAGTTCGCACGTGCTAATATTGGCAACACTGCCTTGTGAGAGTAGTTTGAATACAATTCGGAAAATAATTAACAAAACGTTTTCAAGTTAAGAGTAAAATGGTATTTTTTAAATAAGAGAATCGGATCAACTTCAAGGCCAGAGAAGGCATAAAAAAATCAAAGCTAAATCGCTAAATGCATGAAAAATATTTGAAATCTTTTGTTTTGGATCGTTGAAAGACAGAAATAAATTCATTTGGTTGAAAAATCACTGGAAAATCTTGGAAGCAACATTATATTGTTAGTTCAAAAAAAATATAAAAAGGTTATCTTAAATCAATGCATAACATTAAAAATGCAATACTGCGCTGAATTTTCAAATTCAATTGATTAATGATATCTAAAAAAAAATTCACCCGACCGAACGTAAATTTAGCACAGGAAATTATTCCAGGTTGACTTATAACGCCTAATTTTCAAATTCGGATAAGTGAAAATATAATTTTAAAAGTAGCGTTAAATTATTCAGAACACCAAAAAAGTAAAAAACTATTCAGAATTTAAATATTCTGAAAAAAATTTTTTTTGAATAAAGTTCACCCAAAAAATCGAAAAATGCAAATCAAATTATTCTAAAGTTAAACCGAACACCAACAAACGGTTTCAAACGATTTTGTATGATAAAACAACATCTTTGATTAGGATTTTATGTTAAAACCCCTCTTTAAAAAATAATCCTCAAAACAAATTACTCTCAACTAACTTACAAACAAAGGAATTAAATCACTGACAGACCGTTTTAAAAACCAGAAAAGTCCACAAAAAGTTTCCAATTGTGTATGAGAGCGCTTGCAATCTGCTTTCAATGGGAGTAAAAGAGGAAAAATTTCAATATGTTTTTCCCAATTAAGAGTAAAATTCTTCGCGAAACTCTTTGATTTATAAAGGGGGAAAACGTTGTCCAAAAGGGGCTGGAAACATGATTAACATATACAATCGAGATACAACATTCGTGATAAAATTAGGTTTACAAGTGAATAAAAGACAATTTGCAGAAAATGAGGAAATAAAAGCACTAGAAAGGTGGAGTCGAAGAAAATGATATACAGTCATACCTAGATATAAGGCAACTTTATTTTTATTTTCGTTACGTTATATCGAAGCGAAAAAATTTTTTTTCAATTTATGCAAGAATGTTAGTGGTTACTCAAATATGCGCGGAAACCCATTTTCCATCACCTATCAGTATTTTCGAACCTTTCTTATGACCATTTAGGACAATTTTCGCATAAGTTTCATTAATTTTAAAACTCACTACAAACATTCTTTTGAAGCAATTTATACCCCGGAAACAGTTGCTGTATCATTTATTTTCAATTTCAATACATTTTCAAAGTTACGTTATATCGAGGTAAAAGTTACGTTATATCGAGTAACGTTATATAGAGGTTGCCTTATATCGAGGATGCCTTATATCGAGGTATGACTGAATCGTAGAATCATAGTATATGATTTTTCAGTGAAATCCGCAAGCTTATATTTTACTTTCATTTCTCTAGAAATTCTTTCAACGTTTTTTCGGTTTCTATTTTGAACACGTGATCATAATCCGAGAAAATCGCATATCTTAAAGTTTATAATTGTAAAAATATGTTTCATTTAAGGTATAGAATTTCAAATTCTATTGGAAGGAAATGAATTTAAAAGAGTACGAATGCACGAATCACTTGTAATATTAATTAATTTCATAATATTATGTTCCAGTTGCCAAGACACAGCATAAAAAAATCACCTGCAAAACACATCGACCTTCAACTACATGCTAACACTGTTGTAACACTCACCTGGCACCGGACCGCAGACGCGCGGGATGATCTCTAGGATGGCTGAGCATGATGGGTCCTCGAAACAAAGTTGTCGAGCTAATATACAATTTAAAATAGCTATTGCAGTCTTAATATTCGATCCTGAAAGCGAGAGAGAGAGAGAGAGAGAGAGACCGTTAGCATCATGTTGGCGACAAAATGTACGAGCGGCGGCTCGCTGCTAAAAGCCAATGAAACTGCCATCTGAAAAGTTTTTCGGTTTATTTGTTTTTAAGAAACACGAAACGGAATCCTCTGGAAACTCATTTGCGCCGGAATCGTTCGCCGAGTGTGTGCGAGGGTGGAAGAGAGAGAGAGAGCTAGTAACTGTGGAAAGTAAATCAAAACAAGACCCGAGAGCGGAAAGTTTCCACTTTTCTTTATGAGATTTGCCGTTCTGTTATATTTCGACAGATGAAACATTTCACTCACACGGGCGGGATCGAAAAACCGCTCCAGTGACAACCGAAACGACTTTATGAAATTTTAATTACACTTCATCAACCTTTCGGTCCGTCCTCATTTATCAATAGCCGGAGGAGAAAGTTTTTCGGACTGTCAGTGCATACTTTTGGGTGAGTTGCAAACTGCGCTACAGTCAACCTAGATTTGAGGGTTGATGTATGAACTCGTATTCGTTTGAAAGTTTTGTTACAAAGTATTTTTTATTAACTAAAATAGACGTGCCGATATGGAAAATTGCGTACATTTATTTTATCAAGGATAACAATATATCCTCTAACGTAACAGTATTCAAAAACAAGAACGATTGAAACAAAGCCCAGTCCCATTTTGGACCCGCTCATACGATTTCATTTGCGCAACACGAACAAAAAGCCAATTAGCGATTCTGAGCGTAATTCGATTGCGCGATTAATGAATCCTTTCAATCCACGCGAATGCGAGTCCCGGGATCAGAATCAAATGTGATTTGCTTTTGGCACACGAGTCCACGCGCGGCCCAACTGGACGTTCCACGTTGGCCACATTAACATATGTCATGGTTGAAGCGGGATTTACATTCACCGCCTCAGCGGCACGTGTTTTTCCACGGTTAGGAACGGGCAGAAACTTTTCCGTGTGGCACAGAGCTTTCGAGCCTAGGGCGGGGCACCGGGATTTATCGGTGGATTGAGAATTAACTGAACTGTACAACTGGAGTAATGAGAATACTAAATTTACTTTGTACTAATTTCAGGGTCGTTTCTTGTTAGAAAGTTGCAGTACACGAAACGTAGCAGAACAAGAGTTGAGTTCAATTATGTGAAAATTTATGAAATAGAATGCTGCAATAATATTAATTAAGTGTTAATCAACGGAAAAACCCTTTGATATTTTTGTCCAAAATTTCTATGCTTTGGAAGCCTGGTATCAAATTTTGGTCTCGCTCATAGAACTTGTACTAAATGCTGTTGAGCTTAGTTTCACATCACTGGAAACAGAATTGTCCTTTTCCAATTCTTCCAATCTTGTAGGCTGAAATCATTTCACCTCATAACATGTGTCTTTTCGAAAACAATTCAACCTGAACACCATGTCAACCCGTAGGACAGTGCTTCAACTCTACGAAAAAGCATCTAGTATACGTAAATTGCATGCGGTTTTTCAATAGGCGCACCACAGCATACGAGGTACCGTACGATTTAATTTGCAGGAAACTGGTTTCGTTTCGCCCGTAAATTAACGACACATGCCCCGACCTCTGTTGCTGACGTTTATTCAAATATTCGCTTTGTACCCGGAGTGAAGTTAAGCCAACAACAAGGTGCGCGCGGGTGTAGAGAGTAGAAATCTTTCCACCTCACAGTCCCGTACATGACAAGCAGCACAAATCTTGAAACCTTGCGCTTCTCTGGGTCGTTCGACACCTGAAATGCAAATGCTTTCCATCTAATTTCCCCCCAAAAGCCCAAGAAGGCTGTCAAAATGGTTTCTTCTCGTTTACAGAGCGAGAGAGGAGGCAGCTTACACTTGTATGTCTACACACTTCTGCCATTAACCTGGGTACCTTCAAAAGCATTAGTAATTAGTAGACAAAAAGTCGAGTCAGAGGGAACCGGGCAGGTCATGCTGGGAACATTGGACCACATTGGAATGGTTGAGCACGGAGCATAACACCAGAGTGGAAGTTCCGACGATTTAACCGCAAAACTTTTCTCCTTTATCGCTTAGGCAGTAATTACGGATGTTCCCCGGAGCTGCCACGAACGGTGTCGATTTTAACCTTCGAAGAAGGACAGTTTTGGCTCGGACCGTGTGCCGAGGCTGCACGGGATTGATATCAGTTTTTGCCGATTGGCAGAATCGTTCAGGTCGAATGCACAAATCTCCAGGAAAATATTCCGCAAACAAAAACCCCTCTGCTGGAATGGAGATAATCGCTAAAGGTGAATTCGGCCGAAATTACCACTTCAGGGTAAACGCTTCTACTGGTGGAAGATTAAATAGGTAATGTTATTCCCCGAAAAGTAGCAGAGCGAGTGGCTTTTTAATGATGACAGGAATTCGGAGGGGGTATATTTTTGGAACCAAGTCGAGTGGAGAAGGTCAGAACAAACACGATTATTTGTTTGAAACTGTACTTTGTTATTCGCTAACTAATGCGCTTCCTTGGCAGTTATATGCGCTATTGAAACAAGTGTTCTTCTAGACTAGAGTTTCAATTAGCTGGCGTGGAAGTTGAACATCTCCAATGTCATAAAAAATACTTATAGAGTTTAGACTTTTCTAAAGAATTATTGGACCCTTTTCTATAATTACTTTACTTTACTTTACTTTACTTTTAAGGCGACAGACCGATTATCGATCCAGTGCCGAATCCAGAATACGTCGCCATGTCCCTCGGTCTTGGGCTGCTATCCTCCAATCACCCCTAACACCTATTTCGCGTGCATCCTCGTCGACAGCACACATCCAACGAGTGCGGGGTCTACCTCGAAGTCGACGACCTCTATCGGGATTCCTGCTAAATATAGCCTTCGCTTGACGCTCATCCGGCATTCTCGCTACATGCCCAGCCCACTGAAGCCTGCCGTGTTTTATCCGCTTGACTATATCCGCCGATTTGTATGCCTGGTACACTTCATGGTTCATGCGTCTGCGCCAAACACCATTTTCTAGTTTGCCGCCAACGATTGAACGTAAAATCCTACGCTCAAAAACACCAAGAGCTCGCCGAACAGCCTGTTTCAGCTTCCATGATTCATGGCCGTAGAGAGCCACCGGAAGAATCAGTGTTATATAGAGTGCAAGTTTAGTACGGATTTGCAGACTGCGGGACCTTAGCTGGTTACGTAGTCCGTAAAAGGCCCTGTTTGCGGCTGCTATCCGCCTCTTTATCTCACGGCTAACCTCGTTGTCACATGTCACTAATGTTCCCAGGTAAATAAATTCGTCGACTACTTCAAATGTTTCCCCATCTAGCACCACCGCAGCACCAACATCCGAAGGACTACCACGCACTCTGCCAGCCACCATGTATTTCGTTCTGGCAGAGTTTATGACGAGCCCTAATCTCGCAGCTTCCCTCCTGAGAGGTCCGAAGGCCTCTTCCACAGCTTTACGGTTGATACCAATGATGTCGATATCGTCCGCAAAACCGAGAAGCATGTGCGACTTCGTAATGATGGTGCCGCTTCTCTGCACACCAGCCCTCCGTATAGCACCCTCCAATGCGATGTTGAACAATAGGTTCGACAGCCCGTAGCCCTGCTTCAAACCATCTAACGTCACGAACGAGTCCGATATCTCACCGGCTATCCTGACGCTTGATGTAGAACCTTCAAGGGTGGCACGAATCAGCCTAATCAGCTTTGTTGGGAAGCCATGTTCAATCATAATCTGCCATAACTCATTTCTCTTGACTGAATCGTACGCTGCCCTGAAGTCTATGAACAGATGGTGCGTCTGCAAGTTGTATTCTCGAAATTAATCGAGGATTTGTCGCAAGGTAAACATTTGGTCCGTCGTGGAGCGTCCCCCTCGAAAACCGCATTGGTACTCGCCAACAAAGGTCTCCTGCAACGGCCTCAGTCTGTGGAACAGGATGCGGGAGAGAATTTTGTACACGGTATCGAGAAGAGTTATGCCCCGATAATTGCTACAGTCCAGGCAATGGGCTTTTTTTGTAGATCGGGCATATGAGACCCTCCAACCAGTCCGAGGGCAATTCTTCATCAGACCACACTCTTAGCGTGATCCGATGGATGGCACGATACAGCTGTTCGCTCCCGACTTTGAAGAGTTCGGCGGGAATGCCGTCCTTCCCTTGCAGTTTCTCAGCTCTTTCACTGCTTTCTTCACCTCGTCCATGGATGGTGGATCCACAGCTTGACCATCATTCTCAATAGTCATCCTGCTCCTTTCGACTCCACTGTTTCCCTCACCGTTCAACAGCACACTGAAGTGTTCCTTCCAACGCCTGGCCCACCTCTGTTTTATCGGTTATCAGGTTCCCCTCCCTATCGTTGCACATGACAGGGGCTGACACGTTTCGATTCTTGATTCCTGATTTCCCATTTTTATAATATTAGTGTCAAATGAAAGATTGAGCTGGTATACAGGTCGATATTGAAGAAAAAATAAAAATTTATCTCAAAGATATTTCAACTGGTGACGCAATGTCTTTCAAGCCTTTTTGAACTCTTATTAATTCGGAAGTTACGGAAAGATTTTCAGATGCACATAGCCCTCATACTACTGAACCAATCTAATTTATTTAGTATTGGTAGCCATGGGGTGCAGACGGCCAAAGGGGAGCGCGTGCAGTGATACTCGCTCTAAGACTGAAACCATCATGAGCATTGGCACTATTTGAAAATATAAACTGTGGGACGCAAGCTCTAAATCGTTAACTGTTCCATTTACTCTCCAAATACTGCTTTTATTGACATACTATCTCCATAGGAAATTTGGTAGGTATATAGAAAGCTTCGAAAAATGACAACACGTTTAAGTTTGGGACTCCACCTTTAGTGGCATTACAAAATCAAACTTTTCAGTCTTGCACTTTAGAGAAAAAATTTCTGCAGAAAATTTCTAGATAATGTTATCACAAAAAACTTTGCCTAAGGCACTTTTCTTCTCACCCAGTTCGTTTTGGTAATATAACGTTTTATATTAGACTAGTTCTTAAAATAGGATTATTTGCAACATCCAAAGAAGTGTAGCATTTAAAAGGTAATAATTTTCGGCATATATTTGTTTATCATCCAAACGCACAATGTGGTAGTATCCACAAAAGAGATGGCTTTTACACAGATCGAGTTATTGCTACAAAATGAGCTCAGAATTGATAACTTTTCAACTACTCTTCAAAAACTGATTATATTGACATACCATATTCCAAAGAAATTTAGTATATAAAACAGCTCCAAGAATGACTACAAGTTTTAGTTCCGAGCTTCGCCGTTAGTGGCGCCGCAAAAACCCAACTTTTTTTCTTACACTTTCAAGAAAATATGTCTACAGAAAAGTTGTACATTACGTTATCGTTATAAACTTTTTTTTAAGACATTTCTCTTCTAACTTCTCTTGTTTTGGAAATATACCGTTGCATATCAACCTCGTCCTTAAAATGACTTTTTTTAATCTCTAAAAAGCTGCAGCTATTTAAAGGCAGCAATATTAAGCATATACTCGTATATCATCAAAACACATAACTTTGTAAAAGACACAAAGACGATAACTCCTACACAGACCGAGCTATTGCCACAAACTGAGCTAAAATTATTGACTTTTCTCATTTAATCTCAAAGTACTGGTTTTATTTCTCTAAAAGAAATTGAGTACGTGTACAAAAAACCTGAAAAATGAGAATAAGTTTTAGTAAGCAAAATTAGATTTATACATATCTAAAAAAATGTATCTTGTACAAGGCAACAATGTTTAACATATATTCGATACCATTCAAACACGATATAACACAGATCGAGTTTTTTGTCAAAGTATGTAAAAGAAAAATGTAAAAAAATCACGATTTCGAGCTCTTGTATCGGTGTGCAAAGCTTGTAAAAACGTAACCAAAATTCAATTAAATTATAATTACGAATTTTAGTTTACTCATTTTCGCATACAAAAATCCGCTTTGTTCGGGAAGGTTGTTGCACATTTTATAAGAAACAACTTTGCTGGAAGCACCATACTGCTATTTGTGAGGCTTTTAAAAAAAATTAAATAAATTTTTGACGTAGAACTATGTCTTTCAGGAAGTTCTTCTGTAGAGGCATTCCAAGGAAAATAGGTGAAAAAAATATTTCTTTTGGCATATCCTTTCCGATTTCGCTGAAACTTTTTACAGTTGTTCCATTTTGATAAAGAGGTCTTTTTATGATATAAGTTCTTCATGTAGACTCGTGACTGCTACTTCAAAAGGGCCTATTCAAAATGGTGATTGTAGCTAATAAAATAGCAGTTCCAGAGGAAATATATACAAGTTTCACATATTGTCACAAAATATTAAATTTCTCAGAAAGTACCATTTTTGAACAATTTCTTTTACACATTTAAGATAACAATATATGCTACTATGTGCCAAAAAACAAAATAGTTATGAACGTTTTCCAGCTTTACATAACAATGTTGAAAATTCATCACTAAAAGCATGATACCAATTATCATAATCGAACATTTTTATACCGGCCATGTAGAAGTTGAATATGCGTAACTCACCTTCAAACTCTGTCATTAGAAGGTTGTTAAAAAATAATACGGACACACAACGTAACCAATTTATACAGCACGTGTTCATACCATGTAATTCCAGATTTAGAGAGCCGGGAGCTGGGATATTGTGCAGAAATGGGTTTCGCTACTAAAGTTGCGTCCACGTCGAGACCAGCTGGGAGACACTATTGTACTATTGTTCTATTGGACTATTGTACTATTGAAAATTGTCTGCTCTTGTTGAAACGCAGATTTCGTTTAATGCTTACTATGCTTGTTAATCGGATGCATTTTTTTTTAACTATCTTGTTATTTTCACGCCTGCTTTTGCTAAAACCAATCATTTCACTATCCGATGCTGCTTTCGGTTCACATAAATCAGTTTGTTAGCGAACGATAGGACAGCCAGCTACTTCACCTGATGAGGCTCTGCCTTTCAGCTTTCCAACGTGTTATCAGAGAATCTTGTTCCATCTGTCGGGGTATGACAGAAGTGCGATCAGCATCATATCCAGTTTTATATTGAACATCAAACTGTCCTTTTTAGGACAACCAAATAAATTATTAAATTTTGAATATTTCCTCAAGAAATTTTTTGCTTAAAATAAAAGTGTACAGTTATTTTGATCTGCATTCACTTCCGTGTTCAGTGATGTCGTGAAAATTATGTGCAAAATTCGGTAGCACTTCTATTTTTAGATTGCACAAAAATTTGATAATATATAAGTTAATTATTTGGAACTCTTCGGGGGATTTTTAAAAAACTAAAACTTAACTTCACTTCAACACGGTTCACACTGGAATGATTTTATTGTCGTTAAATTAATTACAGAGAGCTAACGAATAACCTAAATCCCTGACTTAGCACATAACGTGCACCTAGCGTTTGGACACCTGCTTGTGGCTTCGCCGTTCGACGTTGGAGTTATTTCCTGTTGTCTGCTGACGCCGCGGATTCCTGGGCCTGTGCCGGTTAAACTTTGAGATTTGGTTTCGTCGTTAACTGCTCCTTGCGCAAGTATTGCTCGTCCCGAACAATTACCTGTTTTCGCGAACTGCTGGTATTTGATGATTCCAAAAATTGTAACTGCCAATATAAAAACTGTTAAAGTGCTTATTGATACAAATCCGATTATGTTTTTAGTGTCGATTGTCTCTAGATGCTTTCGATTTTCTATGTGTATGGCATGTAGTTCCGAAAGGTTAATGTGTCTATGAATTTGCATAGGTTTTATTTTCGTCGGTTCCAGTGGTGTGATTATGGGTTGATAAAATTGGAATTCGAGATTTTCATAGAGCTCGTTGTTTATGTAAATTGAACAATTATGGAATGTTATCAAATGGATGCCTCTCAGAGCTTTGTTATTGATACCACAGGTGCTATTGATATTTACGTCTTGGTGAACGGTTAGCATCAGCAGCGTACCTGGGGCTATTTCTCTTACTTCTTTGGTTGGAGGTTTTTCCACGAGATTACAATGTCCAAAACGTCCTCGCCTGTCTTCTTTCGCATAAAGTAACTTTGCGGTTTTGTTGGCATTTTGAAACAATCGCTAAGATTTGATTTGAGTTCATTAAGACTTCATTATGCATCAGTTTGGCTGTATGGTTCAGTATTGGCAAAGGTTCGATGCTCACTTTCCGGTATATGATTAGAAGAAGTCGTGGTATGTTAACGCTGATGATGAGGGTTGATTCGCTATATAGGGTGCTGGTGGTGAGATAGTTGTTGGTGTCGTCGAGGCTGTGAATTTCTAAACCTTGGCTTGAAATCTCCTGTGTTATTAGATCAATTTCTTTTGGTGTAAGAATTAGTTTACTTATAATGTTTAGTTTAGTAAGCAAGATAGCGTATTCGATTGATTTTAGAGTTTCTATAAATGTGTTTAGTTGAAAGACAATTTGAATTTTCTGATTTTCGCTAATGATGTAGTCATTATCTTTAAGAATACTATTTAGGGCATTCTGTTGGTTTTTAATTTGATCTGTCATAATGTTTATTCTGTTTTCGAATTTAGTATTAATTTTTATCTGCCTGTTATTTTGCTTTATGATAGTGTTTCCAGATTTTCTAAGCTCGTCTAGGTTGCTGTAAATCAGTGCTAGATCGTCTGCATCTAAGTTTCCGGTGATAAATTTAATTGTACTGCCTAACATATTAATTGCTCTTTTGTTTCTGTTTGGTTTAACTTGTAGCATATTAAAAAGGAATCTGATTTCATTCAATTTCATTTTTATAATGTCCGAAAAGTCACTAGGTGAATTCTGTAACTGACCAATCATGTTTTCGATAAATAACACAGATGCTTCTAGTTTTACAAAGTCAATCACATGCAGCAACCTGTCGTAACCGTCTATTATCCTCCCTTCTCCCTCTTGCAGTATCAACGCTCCTGCGTTGTTGGTAATATCATTAATCTGTAGGACTTGGTTTTGGGATGGGGTGTTCATTGATAGGATGAGCAGGAGTGTAAGCATGGGTAGTTGCATTTTTTCCGTTTGCCAGGGTTTGACGAGAATTCTGTGGAAAGAAAAGTGTGAGTGTGAGTGTCTCATATTCTTTTAAGATTATTTTTGTGTAGCTTTCGACCCGAGTCGTCAATGAAGGTTCTAGTATGATCCTCGACGACTTGAACCGGAAGGTACTTTGGATTGGTCTTATTCCGTATTCCCTGGACTTTCTGGAAAACTTCCTCGTTCGGCTGCAAAATCGGTTGGACCTCGCGATGATTATTATGTTGTTCAATTGTTTTATGTTGCGTTTTTTGTAATTGTAAGACAACTTCATCGTACATTTTGTTCCGACTTTCGATCATTTGATCCACGTCGAGATGTCTGTCGTCACCATCTCTGATGGCAAAGAAGATTTCCCGTGGTTTCAATTTTGTAGCTAAATGAATGGTTTCATTATATAGGGTACAAGCAATACGAAATACTTCCTTGTTAGATAACTGTTCGTATTTTGATCTGATACACCTAAAAATCTCAGCGAGTGTAGAATGGAATCTTTCGACAGTGCCATTCGTTTCGCTGCAATTTGTAGGTGTAAAATATATTTGAACATTTAAATCGTTGAGAAGTCCCCTGACTTCAATTGACCTCATGGCTGGTTCGTTGTCGCTCACGATGAGTTGAGGTTTTCCGTGTGTGCTGAAATATTTCAACAGAGCCTTCCGAACGTCCTGTATCTGCCTTGATTTAATTGGAATGATTGCGCCAAACTTAGAAAATTTATCTACAATTGATAAAAACATGTCAGGTAACGAAATGAAAATGTCTATGTGAATAATTTCTAGTGGTTTTTTCGGAATAGGAGCTTCGCCAAATTTAATTTTATATGGGTGACGTTCGTATTTTGCTTTGTTGCACACTTCGCATAATTTGATAAATCTTCGGATTTTGAATTTCATTCTGGGAAAGTAATAGGTTTTAGAAATTTTTTCTTTGTTTTCCCATATACCTCGATGTGCTGAACCGTGCACATTCTGAATTAGGTCATTCTGTTCCTCATCCGCTTGAACGTCTTGTAGCATGGTTTGCGTTATTTTAACTTTGAAGGTTTTGCACCGGTTAAAATAATTTTTGTAGACAACTTGTATGGTGGGGATTAATCTCTCGGGGCAGAAAATACAGTTGCCTCTTTTGTGATCCATATATTCTTTAAAGACATTGCGGGTACTCCGAAACATATTTTTGTTATGGTTCTCCTGAAAACACGTGGAAACACTCCCTCGAACTCATTGCTATCTTGTTCGCCAATTTTTAGCACTAGCTGATTCGAAAACACGTTTAAAGGGCGGAGAGTCATCTGAACAAACTCAGAATCGTCTGTATCCGCTGAGTGAACAGTGGCAGCGTCCGTGTCGCTGTCACTTTCTTCATGTAGGATTATTTCGTGTGGAAATCGTGATAATGCGTCAGCGACAGTATTTTGCTTTCCAGGTCTGTATCGAATTTCATAATCATATTCTTCGAGTGATAGCCTCCATCTAACGAGCTTACTGTTAGGGTGATTCAAATTCAGCCCGTATGTGAGCGGTTTGTGATCGGTATACAACACAAACTTTCGACCGAAAAGGTAGGGTCTGAAATACTTGCAGGCCCATACGATAGCCAGCAACTCTTTCTCTATAGTCGAGTATTTTTCTTCAGTTTGGGAAAGAGTACGAGATGCGTATGCTATCGGTTTATCTTTGCCTACTAGACCTTGCGACAGAACCGCGCCAATAGCATGGTTTGATGCATCGGTCGTGAGGATGAAAGTTTTGTCAAAATCAGGATACTGTAGAATAGTACTGCTTGTTAGAATGTTTTTGCATTTTTCAAATGCATTAATAAATTCTCTCGAATAGTCTAATGTCTCTCCTTTTCGTAAGCTGTTAGTAAGCGGTTTCGCTATTCGAGCAAAATCGCGAATAAATTTCCGGTAGTAACCTAAAACTCCAAGAAAGCCTCTTAGTTCTTTCTCGTTTTTTGGTAAAGGCCAATTTTTAATAATTTCAATTTTGTCTGGGTTCGGCTTGACTCCTTCTGAGGTGACTAAGTGACCCAAAAATGCGACTTCTTTGTGAAGAAACTCGCTTTTGTCTAATTGCACTTTCATATTGAATCTTTCAAGGCAATTAAATATTTTTTGCTAAGTTTTCCAAGTGTTCCTGAAGGCTTGTCGAAAACACAATAATATCGTCCATGTAGACCAGACATATTTTACCTATGTGTTCTCTTAAAATGTTGTCCATCACACGTTGAAATGTTGATGGCGCATTGCGAAGGCCGAATGGCATTCTTAAAAATTCATAATGACCGTGTTCTACGCTGAAGGCGGTTCTCGAAACGTCATCGTTGTGAACTTCGATTTGATGAAACCCACTTGCAAGATCTAATGTAGAGAAATATGTGCATCTACCCAGTTTATCAAGAATGTCATTTATGTTGGGTATAGGATACTTATCCTCATTATTATTTTTACATTTCGGGATCATGTCAGGAAAACATGTCTCAAAATTCTGTATCTCAACTTGAAAAGGTTCATCAATTTTGACTTAAATGGGTTTGCTGCTAATGTGGGTAATGGCAACGTACGCTTGTCCTTGCTTAGAGCTGTATAACCCTGAATGCACTATTAATGATTCGGAAATTTCTATGTCATTTTCAATTAAAAAATCACCTTCATTGTTGTTTGTAGGGATACTGATGAATTTTGATTCGTTTGAATTTAAACTAATGTTTGTTGTGTCGGGGTATTTTCTAAACATTGGTATCGTGGTTGATGGTAACTGTAACTCGTTAGAATGCGTGAGGATGTTGGCTTTCAAGTGTTGAAGTGACTCGTAACCTATGAGTCCATCAAAGTATGAATGAAAGTCAAAAATGTAGAAAGTTAATTTGGGAGAGTTTTTGATGTGAGGAAATGGATTGAATTCTGTAAATTGATTAATTTGGTGCGATCCGTTAATATTTCTGACAGTAGCAGGTTTCATGAATCTGCATTTTTCTATGTTAACCAAACGTGGGCTAATATAATTCTTGTTAGCACCTGTGTCAATCAGAAATTTTAAGGATCCTCTCGTCGTTTCTATTTTTATGTACGGTTTGAAATTGGCTACGTTGTTGTTTGTGAGCTTGCGGTTATCTGAAAATTTAGGTCATCTGGTTTATCATCATCTTCCTGTTTTTCACTATGAACCTCGTTATCAGTTTCGGGCAAAATTTGCGTTTCATTCTCGGTTGTCTCGTTGGACTGATAATAATTTTCAAAGTCTGGATAGTAAGATAATGGTTGATAATAATTTTCTGTATAATCTTCATATGGGTTGAGGTTATTTTAGCGCTGTTCGGTATTTGTTAGTTCTTCAAAATGGAATTTAGGAGGGTTATATGGTCGAGCAAAGTTTTGTTGTGCGAAATTCTGGGGGCCAAAGTTCGTTGGTGAGCGATAATTCTGTGGAAATCGCGGTGCAAAATTGTTTTGCATTTGAGGAGGGGGTATGTTCCGAGGACGGTTCATGTAATTTACTCTAACGGATGGATCTACATCCATTCTTTCAGGTTTTGGTTGAGGTTTCCGCGGGAGGAAAGGCCTAAACATGTGTGGTGGCGGTTGTTGCGGATGTCTATAAGAATTATTCACTGGAAACATTGGTCTTGGTTGAAACTTAAATGGTACTGGTTTATATAATGGCACCTGTTGAGGTGCTCTGCTAGGAATTGGTGGCGGATGATATGTAGTTTTTGGTTGTATGTAATTGCTTTCATCTAAACAAAGTCTCAGCGCATCTTTTAAGCTTTTCGGGGTTTGGGCTCGAATTGTGGGTCCCAGCGGATGGTGTAACCCAGCAAGAAACACTTTGAGCCCCATTTGTTGATAAAACTGGTTTTTTGCTGATTTGACTTCCGGATTTTCTTCCGTTATGTTGAGTAAATTTACAAGCAAGGAGACAACGTGGGAAACTTTTGATTGAAATTCTTCAAGTGTTCCCGTTTGTTTGATACCGACTAGATCCTTTGCGAGCGACACTTCATCTCTGCGGTCGCTGTAATGAGTTATTAGGTTGTTTTTTATTTCTTCCCAGTCTAACCCGGTGCCGTATAATTCTAAAACGTTATCGGCGTCGTTTATAATTTTGGACCTAATGGCCTGGATCCAAATAATATGGATCGGAGATCCCCTGGCCGAATCAATAAGTGGTATTAAATTGTCTATTGATCTAATAAATGAATGTAATTTAACGGGATCGCCGCTAAAGCACGGCAGGTCTCTGATAATTTGTGGCGTCTGAAGCGCCTTCAGAATGGTTTCTGTCTCCCTTAATGGGTTTTCTGGTTGTCTTACGGCTGCTGCTCTAGCAACGCGAGCGGCCTCAGCAGCGCCTTGTGCTTCAATTCTTAGTTGGTGAATTAACTCATCTCTTTCGTTGATTTCATGTCTTAATAATTCTACCTCTTGTTGCAAATGCTCCATGTTTATAAAAATAATTTCACTTAAACTTGTTTCACTTTCAGAAGAAATTAATCACTTCTTATCTACCTTACCTTAATGATTCCGGTTGACCGTACGGTGATCCTCCGTTTAGTTTCCGTGAGTCGATTTTAATTCCGATATCCTCTCGAAATTACTATAACTGTTTTTATTTTCTTATTTTCACTAATCCGTTCCGACTGCGTCAGTTAATTATTTGGAACTCTTCGGGGGATTTAAAAAAAACTAAAACTGAACTTCACTTCAACACGGTTCACACTGGAATGATTTTATTGTCGTTAAATTAATTACAGAGAGCTAACGAATAACCTAAATCCCTGACTTAGCACATAACGTGCACCTAGCGTTTGGACACCTGCTTGTGGCTTCGCCGTTCGACGTTGGAGTTATTTCCTGTTGTCTGCTGACGCCGCGGATTCCTGGGCCTGTGCCGGTTAAACTTTGAGATTTGGTTCCGTCGTTAACTTATATTATAGTTATTCGAAATGCTGAAGCGCCTCGAAAAGGACAGTTGCTTCGACTATAGTTGTTAGCAGCAATTCGAACTTGAAGCGTCCTTGTCGCGAAGTCCCGGGATGGATTTTTCGATTGGCGGTTTTTTCTTCAACTCCCGGGATTCCGGTAAATACTTTTTGGATCCAAAAGTATTGGTAAATCTATTTAAAATTTCAGACCCTTTCGAAATTGTGTACACTCTGTGTCCATGAGTATGCTCCTTAAAAAGCTGATGGATTGTATGGGACCTTTGTCTCTATTGAACTCCAGGAAATGGAGTCTCCATGTCTAACAGCACTTAACTCTTTTGATCGATAAAATAACCACATGATTTTTTATGCCAAATGTTTCAGAAATCAAGGTCTAGTGTTTATCGAACTTTTTTTCAGACCAAAAAAAATTTCGAACTGGGAGGGTCAAGTCGAAACCATTTGTTAAAAAACAATTTTCTGAGTTAACACCAGATCTTCACGTTTTATGCATTTTTAGGAAATTTAGCATAAAATAAATCGATTTCAAAAATAGCATGAATTACAACTTGCGCATTTTTTCAGACCCACTGCTGAACGAAATTCGAATAGTAGGTTTTCCTTGCTTCCGCTTTTCGACATTGAAAATTGTTATCAATTTGTTTTCGCTTTTTTTTTATTTTTGCGAATCATGTTTTCAATCTTTTCTCTATATAAAAAAACAAGCTTGAATAAATTGCAGTTTTTTACATTTCTTTGCATGTTTTCTTATTTCCAGGGATTTTCTGGGAAATCGGATTTTTATTTCCCGAATCCCGGTATTATCCTCCAGCCGCACAGTTGCAATACGCAACACGCAATTGTTGCGCAACTGAGAGAACACTGCGCCTACTGCAATCTGCTGCCATCCGAATCTCAAAGAAAAAATCGCTTGTCGTTCCAAGCCGTAATAGGTTACGGATTATATTACTGCCTGTGTGATAGCTCCATCGGTTCGTTTCAGCTGGCTGTCAACGTGAAATGCGATTCATTGCGTCTCTGTCCATTACGATATCTCTCTGGAAAGCACTCATTGGCTTATATAAGAATCTGTTTCAAATTAAACAACAAACTGTTCTTTTGAGGACAACCAAAAAATATATTGAAAATTAAATATTTTCTCATGAGGTTTAGCGCTTGAGTTAAAAGTGATTGTTATCTGAAATTCTGCTTGCACTCTTACTGCCTGAATTTTTATGCGCCACATAACAACAATCAACAATGACGTGACGTTTGAATTAATAAAATGGACAAAATCTGCCGATTTTTCATAGGTTTACCTTCACACGCATTGACGAAACTACCCATGCAGTATCAATCAATTACGTCCGTTCGTCGAATGGCTCTGTTCGTATTTATGTGGAAGGATTCTACGTATGAAATTTCTTCACAATTCACTAACAAATCGGGAGTACCACAAGGTAGCAACTTGGGGCCTTTACTTTTTGCGCTTTTCAATGATGCTATGCTACTGTTGGAGACTGGTTGTGAATTAGTATACGCGGGTGACTTAAAGTTGTACTTGGTAGTCCGTACAATTGACGATTATCGCCGTTTACAAGCTCTACTGAATGTTTTTGTTGACTGGGGTCATAGAAACTGGCTAGTGATTAGCATAGGAAAATGCGAGGTTATGACTTTTCACCGAACTTTAAACCCAATAATGTTCGAATATTGCATTGATGGACTAGAGCTATAAAAAGAGTTGACCGTGTTTGTGACCTTGGTATTTTACTCGACGCTAAGCTCACTTTTCATTTACACCATGCCAGCTTAACCCATTCCCCGCGAGTGATGCCATATGCCCCTTGATGTCTAAGGATGGAACGTGTCCAAAAAAGACTCGCCCGATTAGCCCGACACACTTGAACGCCGTAGGAAAATTCAGCAAGCTGTATTTGTTGCGATAATTTTGAATGGCGAGATCAATTTACCGTCGCTTCTGTTCTAGCTAAACTTCCGTTTTCACGAGCCAATCCCCGCCGGAATAAGAACCTTTTTGAGTGTTGAATATTTGCTTGAGTTCGGCGAGTCAAGAGAACATCAGCTCTGAGAAGCGATTCGCTCGTTGTGTTTGTCTCTCCATACGCCGGTCGTTAGGGAAACAGGAACAGGAGAATATCATGTTGCCTCAGTAGTGGTGGAAGTGACTATTTCTGCAGCAGTTGAGTTGAGCGAGAGAAGATGAGCATACACTGTTATTTTCTCTCTTTTTCTGACAAAAAATCTTATTATTGGTTAGAAGAGTACGAATATAATACGATCTATTCGCTTTGTGTAATTTCGTCGTGCACATTGAGAACCACGTGTTGTGGTGTACACTAATGACAAGAAATATATTGTAAGAAGGAAAGCAAAGAGAGTGCACCAACACCGATACTTTGTTATTCGCATACTGACGACGATGTCAACGCATCTTAGGCTTGCTTTATATGTAATCAAAATCGCTAGAGGTGGCCGCCGAGCACACCCGTTCTAGCATCTACAAAATTTTGACACTATTGGACAACAATCAGAGCATCGAAAAATGAATCGATTCCGGTCGGCCGGCAACCCTGAACGACGAGAAGCTCCAAAGGATGCTGAAGAGGAAGAGGGAGGTCGGCGCAACTGGCCAAATAGAGAAAAGTGGTAAACATGGGCATACATGTCAGGAAGCGGCTGTCTCGCAATTACGCAGCGGCAACGGCAGCGACAGAAAAAGATGGTCAAGTCGATTTTTTCGACAAATCGCGACGTGACGGTGGTGATAGACGATGAGACCTATCTCACTGTGGATGGCAACAACTGGCAGGGCACTTCGCACTTACTTGCTCCACGAAGGAAGTGAGCTACGAGGTGAAGCTCATTCCACAGACTAAGTTCCCCAAGACAGTGCTACTGTGGCTGACAATCAGCGAGAAGGGGATGTCAAAGCTGCTCTTCTTTCGCTTCGGACTGGCCGTGAACGGAACAATTTTGAGCAAAAACAGGAAGTTTTGAAAACTTGAACGCAACGAGTAGATTTGAATCATAACTAGGCAAATCCCGAACTTAATGAACATTTCTATTTTATTTTAAATTTCAAATTAAAATTTTTAATTTTTAAATTTTATTTTCTAACTAAATTATTTATTAGCGTAGAAACTCATCGTGGCAACAAAAATTCTCAATTTAGAATTTTAAAGGGCGGGTAGGTTCAGCTTTTTTATTTATCAAACTACGGTGGCGTTAAATTATGCAAATAATAAAAAATTGCTCGCCCATAACAAAATAAGTTTAAAAAAGGAATGTGAACCCAATTTATAAAACTATTGAAGATTGCAGTAGATTTTCTATGGTTTTAAGCAGCTCCTGGATGTTGTCATGAGTTTATATCGATGAAAATATAAAATTTTGAAGAAACATTATAAATTCATCTTGAGCACCTCCTCTAGCAGATAGGCGTCTTAATCTTATAAAGAAAATATGGCTGTTCTATTGCAGTTTAGGAGAATACAAGATTCATGCCCGGTTTTGAGGAACAAGCAATCAAATGCATCGTGGAACTGATGTTTTTATTTGAGTTGTTCAAACGTTGTTCGTTTAGTCTTTTCGGCAAAATTTTAGGTGCATAAAATTGAAGTGACTCCTTCTGCTGTGGTTCCAAAAATAGTTTCGATTTTTACTCTTAGCAGCCTACAAACAACAAAATACTATTTAATCTGCATTTTTGTTTTCCGAAGCCGGGGTGATATTCAATGGTCCAAAATCCATGGACAAAATCATGGAATTTGGAAATTTTCTAAACAAAGATCATGCTCAGAGGCTAGGACATAACTTCAGTGGTATCTGAAATTCTGGAAATCCAAAATGGCGACTTTAAATTTTTGAAAAACTGCCTGAAATGGCCGAAAATCATCCGGTATGAAAAAAAAGTTGAAAATTAAAACCAGGATGCTTCCCAAAGGTCGACAATTGACTTTAGACGGCATTCTGAAATGCAGCTGATCAAAAGATACTGATCCAACAACACTTATTCACGCTTACGTGCTCCAGAATATAACCTCTGCAAGATTTACGTATCTGTCAAAGTAGTCAAAGTAGCCCCGATTTTTTTTATGGTACTTTAAAATATTCTCGAATTTATTTCATTAAGCCAACGATAGAAATTTCACCAATAGCCATAGGGGTTTTCTTGAGCACAAACTAGTAGTTGTTTTTAATATATACTATATCAGGGAAAATGTACATGAAGCGAAATAATTGGAAAATATTATAAGAGTTGATCAATTTCACCCCGTTTCATGGCACATGGTAAAATTGAAGAAACAGTTGGATTTTAATAAAAAAAACCATTTTACACTCAAAAATTTCGCTATTTTGTATCATCCGTCAAGAATTGATGTAAAATAAAACTAAATTTATGTTAGAAAAATCAAAATTTTCACAATCTTCACATTCGGAATGAAAGTATAGTTTCAGTGCAACGAAGTGATATATTTCACTTCCCAGGAATGAAATATTTTTGATGAAATTATAAATAAAAGACTCGATAGTCTGCAATGATTACTCTAAGATACCATATTTTATATACCGCTTTGAATCAAGAAATGCTTCCGAAATATGAATAAAGTAGGCCCTAAAACACTCCCTTGTGGTACCAAACCGTGCAAGTTTAATAGAAACGGAATCAAGATTATCAGACCAAATCTTCCGAGTGTATAACAAATCAATACCGAACATGATACCAAGTGCTTCAGAGTTTGCAACAATAATTCCCGTGAAATTGTTCCGAAAGAAAGCTTTGAGAACCGAAAGCACTGCATCAATAGTGTCTTTAGTCACGATTTTCTTGTCCTATTTTGCGAAAAGTTCAAAACAGTTAGGTATCAGCCAAGTTGGTTGCGTTCTACATTTTAAACGCGAGTGAAAATTTTTACTACTTTTTTGAATGAGGATGACAAAATAGAAACAGAGGGTTACTGAAGATATTATTGTTAAAACTAAAAAAAACAACATTCATAGTTTACCTGAAGCCCGCTCAAGGCACTGCGTTGCGCCACCACAGCCCATTCTCAGTAGTGGAAATTTAATGCCCTGATAATGATTTACAATCTAGCATGATATGTTTGTGGGTACACGAGCTACGTTCCAAAGCAGAAGAACAAAAAAAAACACTCAATCGCGTCGTAGGAAAATCACCACCCTGGCAGTTCGTAAAGAAAAACTCCTAATTCCATTAGGTGCGCAAGCGGTGCCTTGCGTGATTGCCTGTGAAAATTATTACAAGATTATGAACCGCGACAAGCGCTTTCTTCTTCTTGTGCGCTATAATTGTTGCGAGCGCCCGAAATCCACCTCCCCTTCCAAAACCAGCGGAAAATACAATAGAGAACCATGGCGCGAGATCGTTTCGCATGAGTTGAAACTTTACCTAGGTCACACGAAAAAAAAAACACAGCCAGGACTGTAAGTGCGCGCTGAACGATTTCCATTTTCCCCGCTGCAGTCGCCGCCAGCGTGGACGGACGGACGATAATGTACTCGAGCCACGTTAGGCAGGGCATTAACGTCACAGATGTGGGACGTCCGATAAGGTCACTGCGCGGGGGATTTTCCGCTGTACCGTTGAGTTGAGCGCGTTGACAGTGACCGATTAGGAGGGCTAGGATTGAAGTTTATAATTAGGTTGGATGATTTTTGTATGAGTGTATGAGAGCTTTTAAAAGCTGGGCAATGAAAACAACTCATAGGGAAAAAGGGCCTTGCTTAGAGGAATTTTATTATATGGAAAAATAGATTATCACATACACTTGAGATCTAAAATGATTTTTCAAACCCTGTTGAGCTCTGCAGTGTTCAACTTTTGCTCTTATTAATGGACTTATTTATGACATGAAAGGGT
This sequence comes from Wyeomyia smithii, assembly GCF_029784165.1. Lineage (NCBI taxonomy): Eukaryota > Metazoa > Arthropoda > Insecta > Diptera > Culicidae > Wyeomyia > Wyeomyia smithii. Next base: position 194,506,645 of record NC_073694.1, on the reverse strand, counting down.
AATACAGCATGGTTAATTTTGTTTTGTGTGTTTTCGAAGCTTGCAATTTTTAACGAAACATGAATAATTTATTGAGTTCTAGTAATATTCGGGCGAGCTTTTCGATCGACGCAATAAACAGTTGCTTAGAATCTGAATTATTCTTGAATATTTAGCTTCTGGAATATTTTAGGGTTTGTATGGTTATCCTTTCCCAAAGAGGTAGGGAAAAGTTAAACCACTTCAGTTTTTCTAGAAGGCGCTGAAAAGCACCGTTTGTATTATGCTGCCGAACATATTCAACTTTGAGGGATTTGATTGCTTGGGCTGCAATCTGCTGTCAGGAAGCTCGACTTCTCTAAAGTAATGGAATGCCAATGAATTTTTGTGACCCAACAATGTTCAGAGAATATTCATGAGAATTTTTCTGAAGACGTCTGAAAGCATACTAATAGAAATAAAATAATCCTGTCTTGTAGCGGGATTACGAAACTGTTTGAACTTGAGAAGAGTTTTCCTTATGTGGATAAAGCCATCCGCGAATTTCATTATTCACTGAAACATGACACACTAACATATAAAAAACTAGCTTACTCACTAGCTTAAGTGAGCTTTCTGGCTGGGACGTTTCCTCATGAATTTAACAGCAACATCATCCCCAAAAAAAAACTACAAAAGCACATTAAACCTTTAAAAGAAACATTGTGTTACTGTTCTTCGTAAAGGGTAAAACACCTTTTTACGCATCCAGATGAAAAAAGAAAACCTCAAGAGGACAGAATTCTCGAACCATACACCAAAGGGGGGTACCGGTAAAACCTTTAGTTAAACAGCAATTTCGAGGGCACTGTACTGAAAGGTTTACACACCTGTCACTTGCAAACAAACGGAAAAAAGAAGAAATCCCAGCATTTCTGCACACTCAACTCTCGAGAAGAGGCTTGTAAATTTCAACATAAATGAAAATGTTTCTTTTATAAGCAGCCACGTAGGTGCGAACGGCAAACGAAGCGGTTTATGTAGGTATATGTGTAAAGGTGAAACCGGGTGGTAATGTGACAAGATTCCGTTCCCCGAGAAAGGGGTTTATGTTGAAAGTGGCTGTGCATCTCGTTTGTGTGTGTGTGTGCCGGGCGGCTTTGTGTCACGCACTAGCAATTGGCAACACGAGTGCGACCATGTGTGTTCCACATCCCGACAGAAATCGCTGAAATAACGTCGTCGGAACGTCGGGTGCAAACGGGTGGACTTGTTTCGGGCACGTGACGGTAAAGGGACGTGTTTGTTGGCAAAATGGTTACGCGCGAGCTGGAAAATCTCTTTTGCACCGGTACCTATGTATGAAACGATTGCGCTTAGTTGCGGTGATTTTATTTGAAACGACGACGCCTAATGCGAAGATCCCGCTCGAGTTGAGATGAGAGGACAGAGTGCTGATGTTTTCCCAGCGTGAATAGAGAAACATGTTTGAATATGTTGGTTATATTTCTCACATTGCTATTAGTCATCTCAACGGATCATGCCTCTTTGTAAGACCGCCCACCGTAGTTTTACTACCAAGTTATAAAATAATTGAAAAATTTCTTTCACGTGTCTATTACAGTATAATTACATAACATTTTGCACGTTTTTCTGTTTTGATAGTGCACGAACGGTCGCAGAAATAATCAAAAACAACCTTTCAGCTGGCAACCAGTCAATGCGCTATTGTTTTGCGATAACGGGACTTAAGGTTTTTCTGTCTAAAAATCTATTGTTTTGTTCGTGAATATACGTTTAATCGCTTGCCTGAATCTATCTTCTTTCGGAAATATCGAAGGCCGTGAGTAATCTTGTAATTTTGACTACTTTTCCGGTCAAATATGAAAATGTTCCACTGGGGGTAAAGTCGCCCACTATACATGGGGTAAAACCGCCACGAATCCAACTGCTTGTTGTTTTACTTCAAGACCCAAATGCCTCAACACTACAAAGGGAATATTTACAGGATCAGTAAAGCAACTTCAAGCCACATAAGACATCGATGTTAATCGACCATTTTCGATTTGGTTTAAGGTTTTCTAGTAATATATTTTAACAAGACTTATTTTTGAAAAAAGTAAACCTGTGTGAAAATGGTGTTATTGAATCAAAATAATTTTAGAGCCAGTCTACAAAAGGTAAGCTAAAATTTTATGGTTGTTGGATCATGGAGTAATAGAAATATTATTAGCTCAATTTTTGTGAAGAATTTTTTTTACGGTTTATTTGGTGTATAGTGTATATATTGGTTTTCGAGTTATTTTAAATTTAAGCTCGATAAATTAATGACATTTCGGAAAATACACGTTTTTCCTAATTTGTCCATGGTTCTCCAGCAAAAACCTTACGTTCATTGGAATGCTTGATCAAAAATATACAATTCATTCTTTGACAACAAAACGATTGGATAAATAACTCAAGCGCTAAAACTTAGCCTACCTACACGTTCCCCCTTGCCAAATGTTTTATAAAAAAATATGTTTGTCGTGCAACACTACCTACTTGTTTACTAATACTAACTGTTTTAAAGTACGCAACCAATAACCACTGGGTTACTTATATCTGTTTTCGTATATAAATACGATTGCACTACTCCAGATGTGTTAGTAACAGTTTGCATTTTGTGAAGATGATTAAAGTGAAAATGGAATACACCAAGCCCAAATGCTGTAAACCCTTTCCTGGTCATCGGTGCTCATCAAGCTTACGCAAATTAAACGAAAACGTTATTGCAAAATTAAAAACATTGAACAGTCAAGCTCATTTTAATACGTCTTTATCAATTTGTGATTCGTTTAGTTATTTGAATGATAGTCAAGCCACCATTCATCCCTTCGTTGTTTACTATTCAGAATCTGGAACACTTAAGAATACCAGCTTCATCATAATATCGGAAGTTGGTAATTTTGTTCTTCAAAAAAAAAAAACATAGAAAATTTAAAATATAAATAAAAGAAATAATAATTATTAGTATTTTTCTATACATGATAAGTCTTCCAAAGAATCATACAGATAGGTTTAATGAGTTTTAATTTTTAGCTTAAAGATAGATATATTATGAATTCAATATCTTGAAAAACCCCAATTCTGAAAAATCTATTTATTTTGAAAACCAAAAAAGTTACCTAAACATTGGTTTGAACTTGAATAATCAGAAAACAAAATAAGTTAAAACTTAGAAAAAAAATTTTTTTTTCAGATTTTTCACAGTGTATATTTTATTTAAAAAGAAAAAAAAATACCATCTACAACTTCGTCAGAGACACTATACCGATAGAATCAACCGTTTCGTCCCTAAAAATATTGTTTATCCTCAAAAAATGGTGGGCGATCTTACCCCGCTGGTGGGCGGGCTTACCCCGCATGAAAAAGATCTACACATTTTCAATGAATTTTTAAAATTTAAAAAAAAGCTGGAAAATGAACAAAAATATTTCAGTTCTTATTTTTTAAATGCGGGTATTGAATAGAAGAACCTCTTAGCGAAGAAAAAATGAAATTGCAGCCGCAACTTTTTTTTTCTATAAACAGAATTGCTTAAGGGGGCGGTCTTACCCCGCTTACCCCTACATTATGATAAAGAAAGTGAAGGCACTGCTTGGACGGTAGAATATCCTCAGTTGTTGTAAACAATATCAATTTTAGAGGCTCATAATCAGAAGATACAAACGATTCAAGTTTCATTTTCTGATCGTTACAGAATTCAAATAAAAATGAATATAGAAAACAAAAGTTCCAGAGCGAGTGTTTATTGGAAGATTAATAGTAAAGCAAAGGCTATATTTCGCTATCGAAATTTGATCCTTTGTTTATTATACAAAGACAGGATCGAACCGTACGATTACTGGTTATTTAGACCAGCTGCGAGACATTACCAAGAAAGAAGATCAACAGTACTGTGTTAAAAATAATCATGTCTCTGGAACGGGTTTCTCCAGAATCACGACATACTAAAAATGAGAAAAGGTTTTTCTCTTTAGTGATCTCTCAGTTGAATCTATCACCCCCGCTCTCCCGCCAGTTAGGTGGTGGTTGTACTTGTCCGGATTTCAGCCGTCTATAACTGATGTAGATGTTAGAAAAATTGTTTCTCGTTGCCTTGACCTTAATGCCGATTCCACAGTAGACGTCGCTCGTTTGGTGCCAAAGGGAGCTGATACTGCGAACCTAACGTTTGTTTCATACAAAGTTGGTTTGGATCCGTCACTTAAAGAACTTTCGCTAATGGCATCTTCGTGGCCCGCTGGACTGTTGTTCCGTGAATTCATCGACATGTCAAAAAACAGATACGGCAGAGGCGGGACGACGATGTTGGGAATAAATTCACCCGTCACAGCATGAATGATTTTACTTCTGTGCCTATTATTGCGGATGGTAGGAGCCCCTGGGTTACTGCCACGAATGATGTTTCGTTAGTTCAGTGGGATCGCAGAAACCCTCGGGTTTCTGCCAAAGGCGTTGCAGTTTGAACATCCCTCCGACGAAGCATGGATCTACTACCAGAACGCCCGCGGATTACGTACAAAAATTGACGATCTATTCCTTGCATCAATCGATTGCGGCTTTGATGTCATCATCATAACGGAAACTGGCTTGAACGACAATATCAACTCCGTGCAGCTGTTTGGTCCTGTTGGTTTAAATTAGTTTATTTGACACGGCACGATACATTTTCTGTTTTACTGAGCCAAGTAAAATTCGTATTAATTCTACGTTAGCAGGGAAAAGAGGGAGGCCTTTCTTTTTATTCTCGCGGCCGACTACGAGCTAGTGGGGATTTAAGGTGAGAGGAGGGGAGATACAATTTTGACTTAAAACTATTTTGGAACTTTGTTTTTCAACTGATAGAGCAATTGTATTCTTGTTTGTTGTGGGTTCAAAATATTTGTGTAAGCATAGATGCGGGCTCTTCGTTTCCGTGTCTTCAGCATAGCATATTTGTATCCTTAATCTGACAAATAGACAAAGAAAATTTTAAATTTTAATGTCAGCGTTTTTCAGAAAGCAGTATAGCTGTGTCATGTACTGGAGATCACCGCTTCCCAGAATTTCTCTAACGGGTACGTTCGGTTGTTTTCCTCGGGCCCGAAGGGAATCTATAAGCTCGGACCTAACACCACAGTATTCGGTACACGACCAAACAACATGCTCGATGTCATGGTAGCCATCGCCACAAACGCAGTGATTACTGTCTACAAGCCCTATACGAAAGAGATGCGTGTTTAACGTGTAGTGATTGGACATAAGTCTGGACATCACGCGAATGAAGTCCCGACCGACATCCAACCCCTTGAACCATGCTTTCGTCGATACCTTAGGAAAAATGGAATGTAGCCACCGTCCCAGTTCATCTGAGTTCCATGATGATTGCCAACTGTTGAGTGTTCTCTGACGCAAAATGCTATAAAATTCATCATAAGCAATTGGTCTTTCATAAATATCGCCATCAATAGCACCCACCTTAGCTAAAGAGTCAGCCTTTTTATTACCCGGAATCGAGCAATGAGAAGGGACTCACGCTAAGGTAACCCGGTAATTTTTATCTGTTAAAGCACTTAAAAACCGCCGTATTTTCCCCAGGAAATACGGGGTGTGCTTCACAGGCTTCATCGATCGCAGAGCCTCAATGGCACTGAGACTATCTGTGAAGATGAAGTAGTGGTCTGTGGGTAGGGTTTCGATGATTCCAAGAGAGTACTGAATAGCAGCAAGTTCTGCGACGTACACGGAAGCAGGAGCATCGAGTTTGTAGGAGGCGGTAAAATTTTCGTGGAAAACACCGAAGCCAGTGGACTCATCTAGATTAGATCCGTCAGTGTAAAACCTTTTATCATAACTAACATGTTTAAACTTATTGGAAAAAATCTTAGGGATCTCTTGGGGTCGCAATTGATCCGGGATACCAATAATATCTTCCTTCATGGTGGTGTCGAAGAATATAGCATTATTAGAAGTATCTAAAAGTGCGACATTGGAGGAATCGTATGAAGAAGGATTAATATCTTGAGCCATATAGTCAAAATATAAAGTCATAAATCTGGATTGAGATTGAAGGTCGAGCAACCTCTCGAAATTTTCAATTACTAATGGGTTCATAACTGTGCATCGAATTAGCAACCGGTAAGAGAGATTCCAAAAACGATGTTTCAACGGAAAAATACCCGCTAACACTTCAAGACTCATCGTATGGGTCGACTGCATGCAACCCAAGGCAATACGCAAACAACGATATTGTATTCTCTCTAATTTTATAATGTGCGTGTTCGCGGCGGAGCGAAAGCAGAAACAGCCGTACTCAAGAACTGACAATATCGTTGTTTGGTAAAGCCTTAGAAGGTCTCCTGGGTGAGCACCCCACCAAGTTCCGGTAATCGTACGAAGAAAATTAATCCTCTGTTGGCATTTTTGTGTCAGATACCTAATATGACAAGCCCAGGTGCATTTAGAGTCGAACCAGACCCCGAGATATTTAGCGACTAAAACCTGAGAGATCGTTTTACCCGTTAGTAGGAGCTGCAGCTGAGCTGGGTTATGCTTCCTAGAAAAAACGACCAGCTCAGTTTTCTCCGGAGAGAATTCGATACCCAGCTTAAGAGCCCATTCAGACAAATTGTCTAAGGTATCTTGCAATGGTCCTTGCAGATCGCTAGCCCCACTACCAGTAATGGATACAACGCTATCGTCTGCAAGTTGCCTTAGCGTGCATGAATTTGCAAGACATTCATCGATGTCATTGACGTAAAAATTATATAAGAGAGGACTTAAACATGAGCCCTGGGGGAGGCCCATGTAACTTATTCGGGAAGTTGTCGAATCGCCATGTGAGAAATACATATGCTTTTCTGACAACAAATTGAGCAAAAAGTTATTCAAATTTGGTGAAAGACCCTGCGAATGAAGTTTCGCACTTAAAACTTCTACAGAGACAGAGTCAAAAGCCCCCTTAATATCCATGAACGCAGAAGCCATTTGCTCTTTTCGAGCAAAGGCTAGTCGAATTTCAGTAGAAAGCAACGCTAGGCAATCGTTCGTCCCTTTGCCCCGGCGAAAGCCAAATTGAGTGTCTGAAAGTAACCCGTTTGTCTCGACCCATTTGTCTAACCGTAAGAGGATCATTTTCTCCATTAATTTCCGGAGGCAAGAGAGCTTCGCAATCGGCCTATATGAATTGTGATCAGAGGCAGGTTTCCCGGGTTTACGAATAGCAATGACTTTTACCTCCTTCCAGTCATGCGGAACAATATTTAGCTCAAGAAACTTGTTGAACAAATTCAACAAGCGTCTTTTTGCAGAGTCGGGTAGATTCTTCAACAGGTTGAATTTTATTCTATCTAACCCTGGAGCCTTATTGTTGCATGACAGGAGAGCCATTGAAAATTCCAACATCGAAAATGGAGGCTCTTCCGTAGTTACTAATAACGCGTCGCGAAAGGTTTTCTGTTCCGGTACAGAGTCCGGACAGACCTTTTTGGCAAAATCAAGTATCCAGCGATCTTAATACTCCTCACTCTCATTCGAAACGTCACGGTTCCGCATGCGCCTGGCGGTATCCCAAAGAGTGCTCATCGCTGTTTCCCTCGACAACGCGTTTACGAACCGCCGCCAGTACCCGCGTTTTTTCGCCTTTACTAAGCTCTTCATCTGCCTGCCCAGTGCCTCGTACTTTCGTAGTAGGTTGACAGTGCCGTACTCCCGGTAGTCCTAATACGCCGCGGACCTTCGCGCGTACAGCTCAGAGCACTCTTTGTCCCACCATTTGTTGGGAGGGCGTTGTCTTATCGTTACCCCGGGTATCGGTTTCGTCTGAGCTTGCGTCGCGGCGTCGATTATCAAGCCAGCTAAGAACGTGTATTCTTCCTCCGGAGGAAGTTCCTCGTGAGTCTCGATAGATTCCGCTATAATAGACTCATAACGCTTCCAATCAATATTACGTGTAAGGTCGTAGGAAATATTTATTGGGTTCGGGGGAGTTGAACCATTAGCAATTGATATAACGATTGGAAGATGATCACTACCGTGGGGGTCGTTGATTACTTTCCACTGGCAATCTAACGCTAGTGATGTCGAGCAGAGGGATAGGTCAAGCACGCTTTCACGTGCTGGAGGATTAGGTACACGTGTCGCTTCCCCAGTATTCAAAAGTGTCATATTGAAGTCGTCGATCAAGTTACAAATTAAAGAAGATCGGTTGTCATCGTACAGCGACCCCCATAGCAAACAGTGAGAGTTAAAATCTCCCAAAATCAAAAAAGGTGCGGGAAGCAATTCTGCTATATCAAGGAGTTGCTTCTGTTCAATCCGCGCGCATGGGGAAATAAATAACGAAACAAGGCAAAGGTCTTTTCCATTCATATTCGTTTGAATGGCAACAACTTCAATATTCGAGATCGAGGGGAGGTCTATTCTGAAAAAAGAATAGCACTTTTTGATCCCTAAAAGTACCCCTCCACCGTGTGAGTCCTGATCTCGACGAATGATGTTAAAATTGTGGAAATTAAGTTGGTCATTTGAATTGAGAAAAGTTTCACAAAGCGCGAACGCATCACAATTGTATGTGTTTATCAAATGTGAAAATAAATCAAATTTGGGGATGATACTTCTGCAGTTCCACTGTAACACAGTGACAAAATTCCTAACCTCTTTCGACGTATTAGTCATCGAAAGATACGATAGCTGAAATGAGGGGCCAAGTTGCTGTGAGTTGCTTCAAAAAGGTTTTCACTGTAGGGAGAAGGGCAAGAAGAATGTTTTGAAGGGGATCTGGTATGTTGAATGTTTTAAATATCCAGTCCACAATATCAGAGAATTTTATGAACCCTGTTTCTTTTATGTCTTCTGATCGAGAAATGGGTGCACGAGGGGTTTTTGGTGCCCCAGGAAGCGGTGGGTACTCCTGGTTTGATTTGAAATTAAAACCGGGGGGTACTTGCTTCGGTTTTTCTTCACCGCTTCCTTTTTGTGTTGTCTTATTGGTCATTCCGCTAGGGGTTATCTTACGACCTTTGCGAGAAAGATTATGAGAGTTGAGCATTCTCCTCTTCCTAGATCCCTCTGGCAAGGCATAAAAACACCCTTCGACGGGATCGTCAGATGTACCCTCATCGGTTGGCAAAAAGGAAAAGATGTTTCCTGTCGAGGGTGGCTCAGCCCTCTTAAGCATTTCTGCAAAAGAGCGCTTTGATCGTTCCTTAAAGGAACGCTTAATTTTTTACTCGCGCTGTTTGTACGCGGGACATGCCGGAAGGTCATGCCGAGTTCCCTCGCAATAAAGACACTTTTCAGTATCCCCACTGCAAGCGTTCTCAGCATGATTGCCTCCGCACTTGCTACAGCGTGCCTTGTTGCAGCAGTAGGTGGCTGTGTGACCTAACTGCTTACAGTTTTGGCAATGCATGACCCGCGGTACGAACAGGCGTACAGGTAGACGAACCCTGTCCAAGCGGACGTAGTTCGGCAGCGCGGGTCCGGCGAATGTTACTCGGAAGGAATCCGAAGGGAGGAATTTCTTCTTCCCTTCTTCAATGGATACTGAATGCAATTGCTTGCAATCCAGTATCTTTACACTTTGCATCAAGGGGTTTTTAAAACAGCCAACTCCATGACGCAAAATGTCATCGACAGTGAGATTCCCCTCGGTAACCACACCGTCGATTTCTACATCCTTGGCAGGGATGTACACGCGATACTCTCTCGTGAAGAGCTCGTAGCCAGCAATTTCGTTTGCTTGCTTCAAGCTACTCACGACAACTCGCAGTTTGTTCAGCCTCACCTTCGTAATCTCGGTTACGGCCGAAAAATGTTTTGCCAGGTCCTTGCCAATTTGAATAATATTCAATGGCTTCTTTATGGGCCGGAAATAAACAACGTAGGGACCGCCAGCGGCATCTGGGTAAGCTTTTACCCGTACTTCCGGTACTCTTGGTACAGGACTTGGCAAAGGGGAGGGCACAGTGGAAGGTAGGGGTGAGCTGATGGGAGAAATTTCAATTTCTTCCCCGTTTGTTTCCACTTCCAGGAAAAGTTGCACCTGCATGTTGTCCATTTTGCGGGAGCGTTACGCTCTACCGCACACAAACGATAAATATTCGAATATGGGGGGGGGGGGGGTTCAAGTAGTTGATATTAAATTTTAAAAACAATTTTTCAATCTACAATGGATCAAATAAAAAAAGACAGTAATACTAATACTAATAACAATAGTAATAATAATAATAATAATAATAATAATTATAGTAATAATAATAATAATAACAATAATAATATCAATAATAATATTAAAAATAATATTATAACATAGTAATAATATTGATAATAATAGTAAAAATTCTCGACTCGAAAAATTCTCGAATAATAGTAAAAGTCACGACCTCACGGCTGATAGTAGGATTAATCGAGCGTCTCCGCAGAACAAACAATGACGATCCAGCTTCGTGTTGTGGCACAGTGGCCGTGTCCTACACGCGACCTTGTAGATGCCACTTATAGTTGACTTCCACTCGCTCGATCGTATGATGGTCCGTGCTGCTAGCGGGGTAACAGCGGTGCGGGAGAATTATTCTTGCTGATATATCAGCTGCGTATCGAATCACTGGCGGGGTAGCCTGCCCCTACCAGTGTGCAGATGTTTCTGCCGATATATATCAGGCTATTGTTATCGCGCAGCACAAGAACTAATCGACAAAAAAAAACACCCGTACGATAACTCGTGTATTGTTATTTTGCGAACTCAAACGGAGATAAACAATTTGCGTCTAATCGAGACGAAAGCAAAACAACGAATGCTGTTTGGTCCTGCGTATAATGTTTACCGTTGCGATCGTTCTCGCTGTAACAGTGAAAAGAATAGCTTTGGAGGAGTCTTGATCGCAGTCGCTGCAAAACATGTTAGTTCATTCATCACGACAAGGAATGGCTCGTCAATTGAGCAAGTATGCGTTGCAGCTACAATCCGAGGAAAGAAGTTTTCGCTATGTGCTGTTTATTCACCACCTGATAAGAGTCGTGATGTGGCAGTTTTTGAACAGCACGTATTAACGGTTCGTGAAATTTGCGACAAAGCATTGACCAAAGATACTGTGTTAGTATGCGGCGATTATAATCAACCACGATTAAACTGGTCCTCAAACGATAGTCAGATCTTTTGCTGTAACTCCAGTAGTTTTACACCGGCTAGTTCCACGCTAATTTCAAAATTAGTGCCTATTTTCAAATCTGGGCGTAAATCTGACATACGTAATTATCGTGGAATCGCTATTATCTCTTGCATTCCAAAACTCTTTGAGGCAATTGTCAATGAGAAGATATTTGCTCAAGTCAAAAATCGAATAACTGACAAACAACACGGCTTCTTCAAAGGCCGCTCTACATCCACAAATTTACTTGAATTCGTAGATTACTCATTGAATGCAATGGATAATGGGAACCATGTTGAAGCTCTCTATACAGACTTTAGCAAAGCATTTGATCGTATTGACATACCAATGCTACTTTTTAAACTGCAAAAAATTGGAATTGAGTCTGGTCTCCTGAAGTGGCTTGAATCATATTTAACAAACAGGCAACAAATAATAAAATTCAATGGAAAAAAGTCAAATCTCTTCAAGTTACTTCAGGTGTTCCCCAAGGCTCCCACTTAGGACCACTTCTTTTCATTTTGTACGTAAACGACATTTCCTTCATCCTCAAAAATGTTAAAGTTCTAATATATGCCGACGACATGAAGCTGTTTTTGGAAATAAAAAATCAAGAAGACATCAATGTATTTCAGAATGAAATCCACTCATTTTACATCTGGTGTAAGACAAGCCTACTTGAAGTAAATGTAAAAAAATGCAATGTAATAACCTTTAGCAGAAAATTAACAACACCCAAAATTGTAATTGCATTAGGGGATCAGAATGTGAAGAAATGTGATAAAGTTAGGGATTTAGGAATAATCTTAGATTCTAAACTTAATTTCATCGACCACTATAACACTATCATATACAAGGCAAACAACATGTTAGGGTTTATCAAACGCTTCTGTTATAATTTCCAAGACCCGTACACTATCAAAACTTTGTATATTGCCTATGTGAGGTCAATACTGGAATACTGTAGCATTGTGTGGTCTCCTCGTCCTGGCGTACATGAAGAAAGAATAGAATCAGTACAAAAGCAATTTCTACTATATGCTCTTCGTAATCTAGGATGGACCGCACATCGTCTTCCGTCATATGAAGCACGCTGCATGTTGATTGACATTCAAACATTAAAAGAACGGCGAGAGTACGCGATGGCTTCATTTGTAAACGATATCGTTTCGCAGAACGTTGACTCAGCAGTACTACTTTCTAAAATGAACTTTTATGCACCCATTCGACAACTTCGACACCGTAGTTTTTTTGCTCTTAACCATCATCGTACGGAATACGCAAAAAATGGACCTATAAATAGTATGATGAATTCTTATAATCAACACTGCGAAGCCATTGACTTTACGATGTCCCGGTATAAACTAAAACAGTATTTCAAGTCCTTGAGGCTGAGGACACAAAATTAATTTGTTTTATGTTCGTGTATAGTTTAGAAATTAATGTAACTAGTCTACATATATGATTGACGAAATAAATAAATAAATTCTCTCCTGAAAAAAATTTATGGAATGGACTTCCTGAACATGTGTCAATACAACTTGGTGCAAAACTTTCTTGGCAGAACGCTTGATTTGGTCTTCGCTAACTCAGCAAGCGTGTTAGTTGATGTTGATGAATCATCTGCACCGCTACTCCGTGTTGATCCCCACCACCCGCCGCTGGTTGTGTCCGTTTCTTTACCTGCTGATTTTGCCTCTAGAAACCGATATACTCCCACGGATCCTGTTCTCAATTTTCGGAAAATCGACTTCGAGGCACTACTGGAATACTTGCTCAACTCTGATTGGACCACAATACTGTCTTCGAATGACGTGGATGATATGGCTGTAAGCTTTTGCAGGCATATTTCGGATTGGTTGTTACTTAACGTGCCTGTGCGTAGGCCCCCTTTGTCACCTGCTTGGAGTACAGCTGCGCTACGAAAGCTGAAACGAATACGTAATACCAATCAACGACGACTCCGACGATACCGCTCATCTCAAACGAAAAATGCTTTTCGTTCTTCTTGCGATGCTTATCGGAAATTGAACAGGAGCTTGTACAAGTCGTATGTGTTGAACGTTCAATCAAATTTAAAGCGTAATCCCAAGTCCTTCTGGAATTTTGTTAACTCAAAAAGCAAATATTCTGCCATTCCACCGACAACATTTCTTGACGACGAAAAGTCGAATTCTGATGCTGATACATATGAACAGTAGGGTGTCCCAAAATTGCACAAGTCTGGGGCTCACCCTCCAGATGATAGAAAATAGTGTTACGAACAAACTTTTGTTCGGCGGCAGCTCTAGAAAATGATGTTTTCAACTGGCCCCGATGACTTTTTTGAAAAAATCGGTTTTTCGTATGTTAAATTCAAAAAACATGTCCAGTTATTCAATTTTCCATGAAACCTAATCCTTTTATATTTTTTACAGGTTCCTTAGGGTCCAAACTGTAAGGGAAAAATTCGTTTCAAATTGATTATCGTCAATTTATTTTCCTAAAAAAAGTTCTATCATTTGGAAAAGAGATTTTTCAAGTATACTTTGACATTCAATCAATAAAAGTGGGTATTAAACCTAATGCTCTCACCAACTGAATGCCATTAAAAGTTGGGAAATTTTATGGGGAAGAACATTGCCAAAGACTACATTGCTCTGAAATAACTTGATTTTGAGTTATTCGTGATTTACTGTGAAATAAAAAGTTGAATTTTGATATTTTCCTACAATAACCAAGGTCGAGTGAAAAAATTGAATAAATATTATCAAGTTTACTGAAGGGGAAATGGGACATGTATGTAATTTAACGAGGATGCGAGAAATGAACAAGGGCAGAAAGTGCGACTTAAAATTAGAAAAAAAAATTATTCAGATGGTACTCGAACCCGCAATCTCCGGTGATTTCGGTACGGTGCCGGGTCTGCAGACTGCACTTGTGGTATCTTCCGGAAGTCAATGTTAGCCTGGTATTTTTCGATAAAAATGTTAATGATGACTCGAAGAGGCGGTGGTACAAAACTTGGAAAAAGTGAGCAGTGAAAACGACAATTCAAGAGTGAAAAAAACCTTGTGGACTCACAGAGAAGCCACTAAAGTTTTTTCGATAGACCGCGGTTTGAGATTAAGATTTTTTATTCAGGAAGATCCCAAGGCCTGGATAAAAAGAAATTATTTTCTTGATGCCAAATCGAAATGTTGAAGCTTAACAGTTATCAATGACCCTGCAGAACGGGCCTTTTGAGTAGCAGGAGATTTAGTTGAAATTATAATACTATAGGATACGGCAAATGAACATTTTAGTATTGGAAAACATCAAAATGTAACGTTTTATTTCACAGTAAATCACGAGTAACTCAAAATCAAGTTATTTTAGAGCCATGTAGTCTTTGGCAATGTTCTTCCCCATAAAATTTCCCAACTTTTAATGGCCTTCAGTTCGTTAGAGCATTAGGTTTAATACCCACTTTTATTGATTGAATGTCTGAGTATACTTGAAAAATCTCTTTTCCAAACGATAGAGCTTTTTTTAGGAAAATAAATTGAAGATAATCAATCCGAAACGAATTTTTTTCTTACAGTTTGGACCCTAAGGAACCTGTAAAAAATATAAAAGGATTAGGTTTCATGAAAAATTGAATAACTGTACATGTTTTGTTGATCTAACATAAGAAAAACCGATTTTTTCAAAAAAGGCATCGGGGCCAGTTGAAAACATCATTTCCTAGAGCTGCCGTCGAACAAAAGTTTATTCGTAACACCATTTTCCATCATCTGGAGGGTGAGCCCCAGACTTGTGCAATTTTGGGACACCCTAATGAACAGTATGCTAAATTCTTCGCTTCTGTGTTTGCACCGAACATCGCTTCTGATCACGAGGTTGAACAAGCTGTAGGTGATGTTCCTGCTGATATTATTAATTTAGACACGTTCGTGATCACCCAATCGATGATTACTGCTACGACCAATAAGCTCAAAAATTCTTTTTCTCCTGGACCTGATGGGATTCCAGCTGTTGTGTTTCGTCGATGTATTGCCGCATTAGTTTCCCCACTATGCTCAATTTTTAATAGCTCATTCGAACAGCGTAAATTCCCGACAATATGGAAACAGTCATTTCTGGTTCCAGTGTTCAAAAGTGGAGATAAAAGTAATATCCGTAACTACCGTGGAATTACAAATCTCTCGGCAGCATCGAAATTATTTGAAATTGTTGTCAATCGAAGTCTTCTAGCTGGAATGAAGTGCTATATCTCTACAGACCAGCATGGTTTTATGCCTGGACGATCGGTTACCACGAATTTATTGGGATTTACGCATATCTGTTTTACACAACTGGAAGCAAAATGCCAAGTGAACGTGGTTTATACGGATTTGAAAGCCGCATTTGGCAGAATTGACCATCGTACACTATTGCGCAAAATTAATCTGCTTAGTGCCTCTGACAGCTTTGTTGCATGGCTTAGTTCATACCTGTGTGATCGATCACTTCGGGTGAAATTGGGAGCGTGCAGTTCAACTCCGTTCGTCAACTTGAGTGGTGTACCTCAAGGAAGTAACTTGGAACCGCTTCTTTTTACAATATTTTTAAACGATGTTAGTATTTTGCTTGGTGACGGATGTAAGCTTATATATGCGGATGACCTAAAACTATATTTCGCCGTGAAGTGCATAGAAGATTGTCACCGTTTGCAGCAGTTACTGGATATGTTTGTTGAATGGTGCCATCGTAATAAGCTGATTGTCAGCATCCCTAAATGCTCTGTAATAACATTTCATCGGAACTCGCAGCCTATAATGTTCAACTACCATATCAATGAAGTCGTGCTCAACAGGGTTGAAGAGATGAATGACTTGGGTGTGACAATGGATAAGAAACTCTCCTTTGCTAGTCATCGATCGGCCGTCATTGCTAAGGCTAATCGTCAGCTGGGGTTTATAACCAAAATAGCCAAAGATTTTAATGATCCGTATTGCTTGAAAGCTCTGTATTTCTCTTTTGTGCGACCTATCTTAGAGAATGCTTCACTAGTTTGGCTTCCACATCAACTGACCTGGAGTTTACGAATTGAAAGAGTGCAAAAAAGATTTGTCCGAATTGCTTTGAGAAATCTGCTTGGCGTGACCCACAGAACTTGCCTCCATACTGTGATCGGTGCAAGCTGATCAATCTTGACACCCTAGCTCGACGACGGAAGATTCAGCAGGCAACATTAGTCGCTAAGCTCCTGAACAATGAAGTTGATTGTCCCAAACTACTATCTTTACTTGATTTTCGTGTTCCATCGCGTGCTTTAAGGACTTCTACTCTTCTCCAAACATGGTTTCATCGCACAGCGTTTGGATTTAATGCCCCTATGTCTTCGATGATACGTGCATTTACTTCTGCTGAAGACTTATTTGAATTTGGTGAGCGTTCCAGTTGTTTCTCCAGTCGAGTAGCAGGATCTGCTTATTTTACATAATGACGTTGACGATAGTGATATATTCACATCCATTAAGACTTTATGTGAGATGGATAAACAAACTAATAAAAGAATAAATTAATAAATAAATAAATAAATTAAGATAAAAGTATAGGGTTTAAAAAGTTCAAAAGTCAAATAGCAAGGAACTCATGGGTACCATTTCCAGTGAATAATCTTTCACGGTAAGTTCAGAGGGTCTACGTCAAGAGTGAAGAGAGATAAACTGCCGATGCTGCTTGATGATATCCCAACTGTCTCTACAAAAACTTATGAAAGTTGTAAAAAATACAATAGAAATAAAAGCTAATCAACTTCCGGTGACTTCAAGAAAAAAACAATTGGAATCTTCCTACTGTTTATACAAAAAAAAAAGTAATTATAATACAGCAACCTCAATCCGGCCAAACCAAGTAGCAATCCCATTACATCTCCAGCTGTCTTTATTCCATTAACCTTTTTCCCCCCGTCGCGTGGGTTGGTTGGCATCATCCGCTTCGGGGTTAACCCGAACCAGAAACCGAGTGGGGGGCGGGGGATGAAGCTTCCTGTCTTCAACCGCACAACGAAATTGATGTCAAATTCAATCAACTCTAGCATCCGACCAAGGTCCAGCAGAAGTTTAGATTTGATTGAAATGAAGCCTGCCGCCGTCGCCCCGTCCAGTGGTTCGTGGCTGTCGTCGTTCTTCTCGTTCACAACCATTCCACCGACGAAGCCGCAGTTATGCTACGCTTTGCGGTGCGCTGCAACCCCGCTGCCATCGATCAGCTTTTCATAAATATTGTTTCATACACTCTAATCGGAACTCTTCGCTACGGGTCCGGCGGGAGGGCAAAATAAGGGGCCTCCACTTTGAAATCGACCCACCTCACCCGAGTCCCAGTAGTCGAATCTAGTCCCATTGAGACATCGATTTCGATCCAATGTGACCAGAATATCAAAATACGCTACGAGTCCTATCAGCACAGCAGCAGCAGCAGCATACCACAGGGATTGCGTATGCTTGTGTGTGAGTTGTGGATTGAATGCAGCCGGCAGCTCGTCGATAATAACCAGAATATACCACCCGTGATGCTGCTGTGTGTCTCTGTCAGTCGATTCGGTTTACCCGTGCTGTACCTTGACGGGCGGATAGAGGAGACAAGAAACGATGCAGCATTTGATAGTTTTTTCGAGTGTTAGTTCTATGATGTTTGCCAGTATTTCCATGACTTCCGTTTTTCTATCAAAATTTTAAATACCCTAGTGTGGTAAAAAATATATCATAATGAATTGTGAATAGAATAGAAACGTTTAAATACAACGATATTCCCGGCATCATGAAAGAGAATTTATAACGGCAGTGGTTATCGTTAATGCTCTTCATTTCGGTTGATAAAAAAGAAAAACAGAATCCGAGGTCTCACAATTTTATTTTAATCAGCGTACGAGCCACTTCAGGCAGCTCCAAAAGAGATTAAAATGATTATGTTGAAGCTTTACTGCAAGTAGAAACGTTAAGCCGGCGTATCGTCATGCAAACGTAACTGTCGAATCACGGAGTGTTACATTCATTCCTTAAACATTTAATTCTCCTTTTTCTGGGTTTTCATATAAAATTAGTCAATGTGGGATGATATTGGAAAAAAAGCGATTAAGTAACATTTCAGTTGAATTTACAGGGTGTCACCGTGAATGTGTTACACTTTATTTATACCATTATATTAAAACAGATGAATATTCCTTCTCTGTTTTTATGCTCATAGCAAAGTAGTAAAGTTACAGTTGAATTAGTTCAATTCAAATCATTCGCTGAATGCTTTCCAAATTATCACAAGGCGTACGCACGACTTCGTTCGACATTTCATCTCAGGTTTTCACCAAACGATTCTGGAAAGTGTCCAAAGTCATGTGTTTTCCCTCACTCAGCTTTCCTAGCATGTATCCACAAATGCTGAGATCCAATGGGCCGTATTGATAAAACACGGCAAATTTTCGTTGCACCACTTATGAACAAACAAAACCTTACGCGCTGGCGCTGAATCTTGTTGGAAGCAGAAACGTTTTTCTCCAAATAATTCCTAGATAGTATTCCTAATCAATTTTCACATCCCTGTCGATAAATAGCAGTGGCAACGTTCCTCTTTCAGATATTGCTATCCAAACTAGCACAGCTGAAGCACTCCCCTTTTATCGGCTGGAATATCAAGAAGACACGATCCATATACACGTTCATTCTGTTTGCTTAAAACAGCCTGAAACTTGAACAATTTTTCATTTGACAAAATGCGTCTTCAGTAGCAATGGAGAACAACAAGATAATCTGTTATCTTATTTTCCTTCAAAACTCCGAATCCGATGTCATTTTTGGGTACCAACGTATTCGGATTAAACTCTTGGCTATTGACAACATATCAACTAAAACATTTTCGGTGAAACTTGAACATTTCTGATGTCCGTCAGTCACGTCTAGTTTTCAGGAGACACAAAGAAACTAGAAAACTTTTCGAGTAACTTGAAACCTGTCACGTAGAAATTTATTCATGTTTCGTAAAGTTACGACCGTTTTAAAATTGACAAAACTTCGACTATTTCAATTATTTTGGTTGTCCTTAGTACTGACAGCAGGAAAAATTTGATTTTCAAATTCAAATAGGACCGATCTGCAACAGAAATGCCGTGATAGAACGTGCATAAAATACGTACGCAAATATTTGAAGATCTACACATGAAGGGGAGCCGAAAATATTCTCGCTACGTAATTAATGGACCCTCCATAATTGATTCGTGAAATAATTAGTAAAAACATTATTAAATAAAAAAAAAGACAATATATAAAAATGAAGCAATAGAAAAAAATCCGAAAAAAAACAACAACAAAACAAATTTTGAAAGATTGTTGACGATCATGAAATTAAAAGAAAATCATTATTCTATACTTGATTGGTATTGCCAGGATTTTTCTCCTGGTCCCCGTGACTATGAGATAAGCGATATCGTAAAAAAAACATTAATAAATCGATAGAAAAGCAAATATATAAAAATAAAGCAATAGAAAAAAGCCAAAAAAAAAAAAACAAAAACGAAACAAATTTTGAAAGATTGTTGACGATCATGAGATAAAAAAAAATCATTTTTTTTATAATTAATTGATGTTGCTAACAAAATACTCCTCTCCATGACTATGAGGTAAGCGATATCGATAGGCTGACTCTCCTACTCCTTCGTTCTTCGATCTCCGTTCTTCGGTTTTCGTTCTACGGTCTTCGTTCTACGGTCTTCGTTCTTTTTCTTCATTTTCCGTTTTTCGTTCTTCGTACTTCGTTCTACATTCTTCGTTTTTCGTTCTTCGTTCTTTGTTCTTCGATCTTCATTCTTCATTCTACAATCTTCATTCTTCATTCTTCCTTCTTCGTTCTTCATTCTTCGTTCTTGATTCTTCGTTCTTCATTCTTCGTTCTTCGTTCTCCGTTTTTCATTCTTCGCTCTTCATTTTTCGTTCTTCGTTCTTAGTTCTTCGGTCTTCAATCTTCGTTCTTTATTCTTCGTTCTTTTTTCTTCTTTCTTCGTTCTTCGTTTTTCGTTTTTCATTTTTTATTCTTCGTTCTTTGTTCTTCGGACTTTGCTCCACGTTCTTCGTTCTTTGTTTTTCGTTTTTTTTTTCTTCGTACTTCGTTTTTCGTTCTTTATTCCTCATTTTTTGTTGCTCGTTCTTCGTTTTCCGTTCTTTATTCTTCATGTTTTGTTATACGTTTTTCGTTCTTTATTCTTCATATTTTGTCGACGTTTTTCATTTTTCGGCCTTCGTTCTTGGTTTTTTGTTCTTTCTACATTGTTCTCTGTTCTCCGTTCTCAGTCCTCAGTTCTGAGTTCTTAGTTCACAGTTCTCGTTTCTCAGTTCTCATTTCGCAGTTCTCTGTTTTCTGTTCTCTTTTCTCTGTTCTTAGTTTTTTATTTTCTGGTCTCTATTTTTTGTTTTCTGTTTTCTGTTCTCTGATCTCTGTTCTCTCTTCTCTGTTCTCTGTCCTCTGTTCTCTGTTTTCTTTTTTTCTGTTCTCTTTTTTCTGTTCGTTGTTCTCTGTCCTCTATTTGCCGTTCTTTGTTCTTTTTTCTGTTCTCTGTTTTCTGTCCTCTGTTCTCTTTTTTCTGCTCTTTGTTCTCTGTTATCTGTGTTCTGTTCTCAGTTCTAAGTTCTCAGTTCTCAGTTCTCAGTTCCCAGCTCTCAGTTCTCAGTTCTCAATACTCAGTTCTCAGTTTTCAGTACCCAGTTCTTAGTTCTCAATTCTCAGTTCTTGTTTCTCAGCTCTCAGTTCGCATTTCTCAGTTCTCTGTTTTCAGACTCTGTTCTCTGTTCTCTGTTTACAGTTCACAGTTCTCTGTTTTCTTTTTCCTGTTTGCTGTTCTTTGTTCTCTGTTCTTTGTTCTCTGTTCTCTGTTCTCTGTTCTCTGATCTCTGTTCTCTGTTCTCTGTTCTCTGTTCTTCGTTTTCTGTTCCCTATTCTCTGATCTCTGCTTTTTTCTATACTCTGTTCTCTGTTTTCTTTTTTCTGTTCTTTGTTCTCCTTTTTCTGTTTTGTGTTCAGTGTTCTCTGTTCTCCGTTCTCCATTCTCCCTTCTCTGTTCTCAGTTCTCAGTACTCAGTACTCAGTACTCAGTTCTTAGTTCTCAGTTATAAGTTCTCAGTTCTCAGTACTCAGTACTCAGTTCCATGTTCTCTCTTTGCAGTTCTCTGTTCTCTGTACTCTGTGCTTTGTTTTCTGTTCTCTGTTTTCTGTTTTCTGTTTTCTGTTTTCTGTTTTCTGTTTTCTGTTTTCTGTTTTCTGTTTTCTGTTTTCTGTTTTCTGTTTTCTGTCTTCTGTTCTCTTTTTTCTGCTCTTTGTTCTCTGTTATCTGTTTTCTGTTCTCAGTTCTCAGTTCTCAGTTCTCAGTTCTCAGTTCTCAGTTCTAAGGTCTCAGTTCTCAGTTTTCTGTACCCAGTTCTTAGTTCTCAATTATCAGTTCTTGTTCCTCAGCTCTCAGTTCACATTTCTCAGTTCTCTGTTTTCTGACTCTGTTCTCTGTTCTTTGTTTTCTGTTCTCTGTTTACAGTTCACAGTTCTCTGTTCTCTGTTTTCTTTTTCCTGTTTGCTGTTTTCTGTTTTCTGTTCTCTATTCTCTGTTCTCTGTTCTCTGTTCTCTGTTCTCTGTTCTCTGTTCTTTGTTCTCTGTTCTCTGTTCTCTGTTCTCTGTTCTCTGTTATCTGTTCTCTGTTCTCTGTTCTCTGTTCTCTGTTCTCTGTTCTCTGTTCTCTGTTTACAGTTCACAGTTCTCTGTTCTCTGTTTTCTTTTTCCTGTTTGCTGTTTTCTGTTTTCTGTTCTCTATTCTCTGTTCTCTGTTCTCTGTTCTTTGTTCTCTGTTCTCTGTTCTCTGTTCTCTGTTCTCTGTTATCTGTTCTCTGTTCTCTGTTCTCTGTTCTCTGTTCTCTGTTCTCTGTTCTCTGTTCTCTGTTTTCTGTTCTCTATTCTCTGATCTCTGCTTTTTTCTATACTCTGTTCTCTGTTTTTCTTTTTTCTGTTCTTTGTTCTCCTTTTTCTGTTTTCTGTTCTGTGTTCTCTGTTCTCCGTTCTCCATTCTCCCTTCTCTGTTCTCAGTTCTCAGTTCTCAGTTCTCGGTTCTCAGTACTCAGTACTCAGTACTCAGTTCTTAGTTCTCAGTTGTAAGTTCTCAGTTCTCAGTACTCAGTACTCAGTTCCATGTTCTCTCTTCGCAGTTCTCTGTTCTCTGTGCTTTGTTTTCTGTTTTCTGTTTTCTGTTTTCTGTTTTCTGTTTTCTGTTTTCTGTTTTCTGTTTTATGTTTTCTGTTTTCTGCTTTCTGCTTCCCGTTTTCTGTTTTCTGTTTTCTGTTTTCTGTTTTCTGTTTTCTGTTTTCTGTTTTCTGTTTTCTGTTTTCTGTTTTCTGTCTTTTGTTCTTTATTCTTTATTTTTTGTTCTCTGTTCTCAGTTCTTAGCTCACAGTTTTCAGTTCTCGGTTCTAAGTTCTCAGTTCTTATTTCTCTGTACTCAGTTCTCAGCTTTCAGTTCTCAGTTTTCAATTCTCAGTTCTCTGTTCATAGTTTTCAGTTCACAATTCTTAGTACTCAGTTCTTAGTTCTCAGTTCTCATTTCTCGTATCTCAGTTCTCAGTTCTTTGTTTCTTGTTTTCTGTTCTCTGTTCTCTGTTTTTTATTCTCTGTTCTTTGTGCGTGCTTCTTTGTTTCTCTCCTTTTGGGTTTTTTGTTATGTGTGTTATATTTTATACTAATTATAAAAATTTTGAATCCTTTATAATAAGTTTTCAATTCCAAATTGACTGGTTTCCTAAGGCCGAAAATCAGTTTCGAAAAGAATTTTGAAATTTCAGATGGCGACTTTAGTCATCCAAAATGACTCCGGAATCCGGAATTAGAATCATGTCCAAATACTTGAAACTAATCACAGACACCATTTTGAATGCAGAGATGGTGATTTTGGGTTTTCGAAAAACAGTTAAAAGTACCAAAAAATCCATATGTGTCTGAAACACCGTTGGATTTTCAAATACCACCCAATACGAGCATTTCCAGAGCCGTAATGAAGCTTAGAACCCGAAAGACCATTCCTGTTAGCTATTTTGAATCCAAGATGGCGATTTATGTTTACTGTGATACAGCTAAAAAAAGGCAAACATCATCTAATGTGGAAATTTTCGGTTTCGGAATTAGAAGGCTCAGAAGGTGAAATGTGATCCCAGATGCCATTTTCAAACCCAAAATGGCGACTTCAAGTTTCTGGTCGTTCTCTTTGCCTTAGAGAGAAAAAACGACCAGCTTCGTAAACGCAGAAGCGAGAATGACGGAACTTTAAAAAGTTGTACAGTTGTATGTGCTTTATATTCATTATCTCTTGGAAGATATTTAAGAACTGCTGCTGTTGCTTCTATTGCAGAAGCAAGATTGGAAACAAACGTGAACCGCCAGCCTGTTCTGCTTTTATGCATGAAAATGAGACCATCTCTTCCACAGGTACTGTTGGATGATTGATGAAATGACCAATTACGTTGTGTATGGAAAACGTGCACGTGGTTGGTTGTATGATATTCATTTTGAATTAAATCATACGGAGAAACGTACTCCTACGTCAAAAAGACATTATACCGATCGATCAAACCGTTTTTGCTCTGAAACTATTTTCGATGTAGAACTACGTCTCTTAGGAAGTCTTAAAAGAGGGACAACATATTTGTCCGTTTTGAAGTACTTATAAGTCGATAAGTCGTTTTTTTTTCAACGGATTTTCTCCGTTCTAGCAGCAATCGATTAGAAAACTATCCACGCATCCGCCTAAACGCAAAAATTGTAACGGAAACTGTATTTGATTGTCAAGCCTTGTTGAAACGTAGTGGAAGTAGTGGAAATACTGACTGGTAGCTTAATACTTGCTTTCCCTAACAAGGGCGATAGTATATTATACCTAGTTAACCGGGGATAGTGCAAGCCTGACTTTAAAAAAGCCTGATTCTGCTCAATCCAATCATTTTACTATCGAATGGAATGACGGTCGAGTATAATTTAGCGTCAGATTTTCTTATTCTGCTTTCGGCTCACACGAATTATTTTATTCTCGAATGATGAAACAGACGGTCATTCCCTCCAGTAAAGCTCTGTCTTTCGTCTCTCCAGTATGTTTTTAAATTGGTTTATTTCCACTGTCGGTGTATCGTAGAAGTTTAATCGGTATCAAACCTGACCTAAATTCCACAATAAACTGTTCTTTTCAGAACAAACAAGTGATTCAGATTGTATATTCTTCTACTAAATTTTGTTTGTAATTGTTTCCTGTGTGTAATTGGATTGACATTTTTAGGTGAAAATAAAAATATAACACAGCACTTCAACTCTTCATTTGCACAAAATTTAGGAGTATTCACTAAATGTCTTTCAAAATGTTTGAACGCCTCAACAATGGTATATCGACTTCACAGCAGCAATTCCAATTCCATTCAACGAGCAAAATGTTGTTGCCCTCCAGTCGCACAGCTGTAATATGCAACACGCAACAGCGTAATAAATTACTATGTAACTGAGAATACGGCGATCTTCTGATATCTGATTCCAGCTGATTCGGAAAGAAAAAATCGCTTGTCGTTGCAAGCCGCAACACGATACGAGTTTTAATGTTGCGTGTTTCAGAGCACCATCGGACCTTGTACGCTGGTTTCCAACATCAAATGCAACTAATTGCGTTTTGTGTCTAGCGAATTGGCCATCAACATCTTGTATAGAAAAAACTGAATGCCTTATTTTTCAACAATCCCGAGAATCATCATGTTTGGCTTCAGACCTCTTTCAAAATTTATAATTTTTGACATACTGAACTTATTGAATCTATGATTCACTAGAACAACGTAACAGTCAGTACCCCGTTTTCCCCTATCACACGGTAGATGCAATCCTACACGATAATAGACAACATAATCGAACAACCACGAAACCGTACACTCCGAGAAAAGCGTTGCATTGTTTTAAAAGATGTTTCAAAGTGTAAAAACATTCCTCCATGCAAGGTGTCTCTCACAGACACGAGTGAAAACCATCATCACTACACTACCATACATCGGCTTGATTTGATGGTGGTTATGACGACGAAACGACCAACAGGGCAGGAAATGGATTCATTTTGTCCTCCCTAATGGTCCCCTATGCCAGCCAGCAGATTTGATGGGTTTGTACTCTAGTATCCATACCTCGTAGGGACTTCCACCAAAGCAGTCAAAGATCATCCCGACAGGTTCCCGGCGGTTTCAATCGCATCGGTAATGAGGAGAGTGGTTTAAAATCGTCACTGGAATTCCCAGACCCAAAAACTGTCCTAAAACACGGTACCGAAACCAGCAAGCTTTAAACCGCAAATATCTACTTTGTGTAGATGCGCACGTTCCGGTCTGGTTTGGGTAAATGTTTTTCGCCGTCATTACCCGGAACCTACAGCCGAGCCGAAACGGACAGGCAGCTTTTGTGTCGATGATGCGTAAGTATTCCCACAGCTGCAGTTATCCGCACTGCATTGTCTTCTCGTTCCAGGCTGGGTTGTTCCTGTTCTCTACGCTGGGTAGACCACAACCCTGTGCTGGATGCTCTTATCATTGCTACAGTCTTCCATAACTTGCTGTTGCTGCTGTTAGCATTATCCCCCTACATGTGTGTGTACTATGTTCGTTTATGAGACACTGTGATTGACCAGACCTGGCCTCTCGAGCAGTACATGCGAGAGAATCACGTAAATGTGTGGCTAAATTTCGAACGATTTTTCGTCCTACCTAAGTCGTCGAGTGATATGGCGAACATGTGCCATGCGATGATTTTATCGGGACCACTTATTATTTGTGCCTCTCAGGCAGGTATTTTCAGTGTCCTTGGCGCGGTGCAATGCGCTTCCATTAATGGATTGGCAGTACTTTAGAATGAGTAATGTATTGATCAAGCCTGCTAGATTTCGTACGACTTGGTGACCTTTCCGAGCGATGCCGAGTGCGATGCCAACGTCAGCCTTCGGAGGGGGTACATAAAACGTTTGATTATTCACTTCACGCTTCCGTTCGGTAAATAGCTGCTAGCATCGTACGGGGGGTGATTTGAAGAATGCAAAATTTCACACGCTCTGCAGCGGGCGGTTAGGTCGTTCGTGTTTTATGGGTTGTCCTTATCGCCCCTCGCGAATCAGATCATAAAACAGGAATTGTTCGCTTCAGTTGCAAGAGCTTCGGTTTTTGTTTTTAACCCTAGTTGTAGGTACTTGAAAAATGCCTTGTGTAAACTGGAGGTCATAGTGAGTTGTATGGAATATAATTGTAGAAATATTGTTTGTATTTTCTTGATTATTTACCGGTTGGAATAAAACTTAACAACTCGCTACGAACGTTTGAGTGGATATATATATGCTAAAAGATTAGACTGAACCGGAGGCTATAAACTAGATATCAGAAACTAGAGATTAGAGATCAGGGACTAAAGACTAGAGACTAGAGACTGCAGACTGGAGCCTAGAGACTAGAGACTGGAGACTAGACGCTAGAGACCAGAGACTAGAGACTAAAGACTAGAGACTGGAGACTAGAGGCTAGAGACTAGAAACTAAATACTATGGACTAGAGACTATAGACTAGAGACTAAAAATTAGAGACTAAAAATTAGAAAGTGGAGACTAGACGCTAGAGACTAGAGACGAGAAATCAGAGACTGGAGACTAGAGACTAGAGACTAAAGACAAGAGAGTAGAAACGAAAAATCAGAGACTGGAGACTAGAGGCTAGAGACTGGAGAATAAAGACTGTGGACTAGAGACTATAGACTAGAGACTAATAGTTAGAGACTACAGACTAGAGACTGGAGACTAGAGATTAGAGACAAAAGACTAAAGACTGGAGACTAAAGACTAGAGACTAGAGACTAAAGACTAGAGATTAAAGACTTAAGACTGGAGACTAGAGGCTAGAGACTGGAGACTAAAGACTAGAGACTAAAGACTAGAGACTAGAGACTACAGACTAAAGACTAGAGACTAAAGACTAGAGACGAGAAATCAGAGACTAGAGACTAGAGATTAGAGTCTAGAGACTTAAGACTAGAGACTGGAGACTAGACGCTAGAGACCAAAAACTAGAGACCAAAGACTAAAGACTGGAGACTAGAGACTAGAGATGCGAGATCAGTGAGTAGAAACTAGACGTTCGGTTTTTTTGGGCTCCACTCCATAACCACCATGCGTCTCCACTAAAAAAAACTGGTACCATCCGTCTCCATTCAAAAATGTCATGCAATCAGGCCAGGCTTCGAAATGGTCACGGTAGAACCACTTTTCACTGCGATAATCATCTTCTTCTTCCTCTGACGCTACCAAGGCTCGCTGTCTGAATACATTCTTAAACAAATATGTCAAATGAGTATCACCATCACGACGTTATTTTCCTCAAATGTATTTTGACATTTTTTCTAGAAATGAGAATTACGCACGTCGGGTGCGTGTATTCTGGAAATTATTTAGATCATTAATCTTGTAGTAATACTCCTCAACATAAATGAACGAAATAGACAGAAATAGGCCGAAATAACATCGCTAAACGAATAACAGTGTGCATCTCTTTGATATGCGAGCCTGCATGCAATGCAAAAAATCAAATGATAGGGCGTCCTGGATCCTGAACAGCAAAATACGTTTCGTATCATGATACTGTATTAAGGTTGCTTCTTTTCAATGGAAACGCATGGTGGTCAATACTAAAAAAAATTCTTTTTATAAAATAAAACTATACACCTCCGTAAAAGTTTCATATTTAATGCAGAATTTTCTGAAAAATCAAACAAACGGAAGGGCCTCTGGGAAGGGAGCTCCGTAGCCGCAAGGTTTCAGAGTCCGCTTTGATAAGCGGGTGGTCGTGGGTTCGAATCTTAGAATCAGACCATTTGGTTGTCAACGGACTTTAGCATGGGTTTATTCTCAGACTCTCCAGCACGCACCCTTCCTTCAATCTGAATTCTGCAGTACCCCTGTTGCTTCTCCTTCTTAACAAAAAAATTCCCTATTATAATAAAACTGGTGTGAGTAACGTATGAAAGTTCTCTTAGGATGGACACAGGCTCGGTATAGTAAAGCAGTAAGCTTGAAACGGAGGGTAAAACTTACACACAACCACGGACATGAATGATAGCGTATCACTTACTTCAGTAGTAATACTGCCAATAATATGAATCAATAGTGATACTGCCAATAATAAGAAGTGCGGAGTACAGAAAACACCTGGGCAATATCACAATAGATCCAATCTCTGGTCGCAGTGATGACCACACAGAAAAAAGGACTTCTGGGTCTCAAATCCTCCTTTTATGCCATCATAAATGTAGAATAATTTTCGCATAGTTATCGTTATTAAAAGCACAGTCTGTTATTTTTCGTGAAGGACCTATCATTAACTTTCAATTTGACTCCAAAGGATTCGAAATCGGATTACTAAAACTAAAAAAAAGTTACAAACTTTTTAGAATTGAAAATTATGAAAAGAGTGAGTGATCCACTGACAGAGAGTATCACTTTGCGGCCAAACAAAGAAATATGGATCCAAAATTTTGAGACGAAGAACGGAGTGATGAGAGAAGCTGCCCAGCTGATCATAGTCGCCCCGGTCTATGGTACCAATAATAACGACAAATATGAAAATTTAAATAATTGAACATGAGAGGTGATACAGAAATAACAAAAATATAACAAACGAAGTGAAATAAAAAATGAGATCATTAAAATTCATATGCCAGAGGAAAAAAATGACTAGTCCGACATAAATGACCAAAAATTTGAAAATTTACTCATAACTAATAAAATTAGAAAATCACAAAATGACCAAAAAAATGAAGAAGAAATCTCAAAAATGATGTGTGATGACAGTTGAATACAAATGACAATTGAGATTGAGCAACATATGACAAAAATGACATAACTGATAAAAAAGGCTAAAATGATGATCATTACAAAATTGACGCATAAATATATATATATCACAAAAATGATTAAAATTTGTCAAAATTGTGATATACGCCTAGAAACTAAACAAAAAATATAATGTTCATCGAAAATTTGACATCTACGAAAAAGGCAGGGAATAATAAGTAAAAGTTACTCACAAACGACAACCAAAATGAAGGTGTATGGTAGAAAAAAAATTATCGAAAATTTTAAATTTGACAAAACCGTCAAAAATGGCAAACAATATGAATGATACGATGGTGAACAAATGACACAAATGTACAAATAATGTCAAGAATTTCATAGGTAAAGCAAATAATAGTGAGACAAACTTTCAAGAGAGATAAAAACAAATGACAGAAATAGAGAACTTACAGCATAAAAAAAATGACACAAGAAAGTTGTGAACCTAGCACAAACTGTCAAAAAACAAAAAAAAAATGGCAAAAAATAAGTTGTAGAAAAAACGACAAAAACAACAATAATAATGCATGACAGAGAGAGTAAAAGATGGTATACATAAAAAATAAGACAAAAAATAACATTCAAATGAAGGTCTAGTAGCACAAAAATTACATCAAAAAAGCGCAAAAAAACGACAAAAGAATGACACAAATATCACATAGAAGAGACTAAACTGTCAGAATTGTCAAACAAATGGAGATATGGCAAAAAATAATAGTTTCAAATAAAGTAGTTAAAAAATTGGATAACAAACAGTGAAATGTGTTCCAAAACGACAAACGGTTTGAAATGAAAACTGGAATAAACTGGAATAAAAAACAAAAATAAAATCTTAAGTAAAGGACAAAAAATGTTGTACAAAAGATAAGTTGAAGCGCTACCGAATTTCAATTTGCAAACATAAATACGAAATCACGAACAGGAATAGAACAAACACTATGCAGCGCAAACAAGTTCAACAGTCAGAGTGCATATAGAGTAAAATAGCATTTTACTTTTAATTCTAGCGCACTTAAAGTAATCGCTCGGGGCTAAATCTGACGAATACGAAGGGTGGCAGACAGCTCGTAGCGCAATTTCTTCAATTCGTCAATTGAACTGCAAACGGGAGCGTTGTCTTGGTGAAAGAACAATTTTTTTCTTTCACTTTAATTTTTCGATTTATTAATGTAGAATAATATTGTTTAAGGATTGTTCAGCTACACACAAACGAACGTGCCTCTCTATGACGATTTTTTCGTCCAGAAAAATAATGTTTATTTTGAAATTATGTCTAGTAGGCAGTAATGCCGGTGCACAGTGGTCCAATAAGGCAAAAAGTGAAACTTAATTCCATAGCGCCTTTCTCCTCCATCCTAGCTTAATAAAGTCTTCGGAACAAGTGTTTGTATGAATGACCCGCATAATCGCAAATTGTCGTTTTGCAGAATGGTATCGTCTGAATAACCTGACCATAAGAGTTTCCGAATACTTAATTATAAGCTTCACTCGACGTAAAAATCTAATCATGTATAGCTATGAAATCGAAGGTACTCCTCTCGAAAGATTTGATGTGGTTGAAGATCTGGGAGTGAAACTGGATTCTTAGCTTTCTTTCCAGACTAATTACTAAGGTATTATTTCGAAAGCTAACCGCAACATAGGATTTACTATGGCCCTAGCTAGGGACTTTTGTGACTCGCGCTGCTTGTGAGCCCTCTACTTCTAGTAAGTGCGCTCCAATCTTGATACTTCCTCTGTTGAATGGAGTCCGAATTTACATATATGATAATCAAGAATTGAAGCTGTACACATAGATTCATTAGATTTGCTCTACGACGATTTCCTTGGACAAACCCACTTATCTTACCACCATATGAAGACAAGTGAAAGCTGTCAAATATTGATACTCTCAGCAAAAGGACGAACGCCTCTAAAGCAATGTTTGTTGCTAAACTATTGGTGTGTGAAATCGACGCTCCTGAATTCCTATCGATGTTTAACTTGAATGTCGGGTCCAGGCCTCTTAGATCTCAGGACTTTCTTCGATCCGTGTTTCATCACACTCACTGTGGTAAGTATGAACCGGTTCCAGCGGTGTGGTTTATTTTAATAGTGTATATCATTTTATCGACTTCATTGTTTCATTGCAACAATTTAAGAACAAAATCCTTAGAAGCGATGTCTTCGATTAGTTTTACTTTGTGTCATTGTTGTTATGCGTTTATAATACTCCTGACTGATTCGATAATATTTAGTTATGTAGTTCATAACTGATTTATTGTATAACTTCATATGTTCATACTATTGTTTTATATATATATATATATATATATATATATATATATATATATATATATATATATATATATATATATATATATATATATATATATATATATATATATATATGTATATATATATATATATATATATATATATATATATATATATATATATATATATATATATATATATATATATATATATATATATATATATATATATATATATATATATATATATATATATATATATATATATATATATATATATATATATATATATATAAACTTTGCATTACCGTTTTCATAACAAAACAAAACAGTACTTCTGGTCGTGAAATTGTGAAAATGATTTCAAGAAATGACACAACTGAAAATGTCTGCAATTGAGAAGAGGAATTGAAGATAACATTAAAACAGCGAAGCAGTAGATGTTCGATTTTAAGTGGAATCACTCTCTCTAGGAATCAGTAGTTTGCTTACTGAGCAAGACTTTTCCTACTTGAATTTCACTCAATAAATTCCACATTGTAAACGCTGTTCAATTGTGAATAACTTTTGAAATCCGAAACGCTTCTATACGAAGCTGATTAAATCCTAAAACACTCTGAAGTCCAATTATTCATAATTCACTATTACACCTACTCACCACACAAAAGCGTACAAAACTTTTAATAAGAGTCTCCGATCGATCTGATGGTAGGTTCTCAGAAGCATAAAACCAAAACCAAAGTGAACATTAACTCCAGTAAACTGAAAAACCCACGTTAACGCTACAGGCGTTAAGTCAGCATGAACTTCATTTAACTTTTTGCTTGCTTTTTCAATTTTACGAACCAAGGTAGAGCGTAAAATAAACAAACAACCAGCTTATGCCATTACTGTGTGAAGTTATCGTAGCGATTTTATATTAGCGAGCCAATCGTTTGCTCCACTTAATCTGTGGTAGCCCAATCAGTTCGAGCAAAAATGCTGGTAACATTTTAATAGTTTTTTAATTTAAATCATCTAAAAAAATTTGGAACATTTTTCCATCAACCGCTTACCAAACCATCTTCACAAAACACTGGCTGAAATTCACCGGTCTCCCGACTGCAATAACCCACATTCAGTATTCATTATCTTGTTAAAACTTTGTCGGGCGCGCAGCTCTATTAGCAAATCGCTAGGATTTAAGTTTCCCCCCAGAACGAAAACTTCCGGCCAAAATCCCCGTGAAATCAACGGCTGTCACTGGCAGTGGGAATTATTTTTCCCGCAGTTTTAAGCTTTCAACAAGTTTTCTCGTCGCGTGAAAGTGCCATAAACTAGTAACGAAATATTGATTTTTCCCGTGACTTTTGCCACCGGTAAAAGTAAAAAAAAAAAAAATGGGTAAAGTTTGCCGAGCCCCGAAAAAAAAAACCCCACATACACACTCTTTCTCTCCCGAGTAAATAGCCAAGTCGCACCGAAGTACCGAACCAACGGTGAAACCACCGGCTAGAGGGCTACTCCACTCGACCTTGTTATATGCTCATTACATTTTCATTTTATACCACACTGGTAGTATTTCATGGCGCAATCGAGGAGAGAGCCGCAGGTCGGTACGTTGGGGAGCGTTCTCTGGTTCTCCTTCTGTGGTGCAGTCTCGGACGTTCGGTCAGGGTGAAAGTTTTGCTCGCAGGTTTCTTCGTACGATCTAGGTTGAAAGCCACGAGAACAAGAAAAAACCCCGAACGAAATTTATTTCCTACGCTAGGTGAGAAACATTTGGCTTTCGAAAAAAAAAAAAAAGGCGAAAGAATGACGGAGATTGTCCGTTCGTTATAACCACACTTCACTTTACCTACGTGATAGTGGCACCCAGGGAAAGGGAGTATCGTAGGAAGGGTTAGGAAAGTATCCTGTTTCGCTATTATTTTGATAGTCATTCTACAAAGCTGCTGTCAGTCACAACACGCTCTCTGCTCCAAATTGGCTTCGATTTCGAGGGGTTCTCGGATCCGTCAACCGTACAAGTACAAGTTGCGGTGGATTGGTCAAGCAACGGCTCAGATTGAAGGTCATCCACGTGTTTGCGTATCAGATCGCCAGCAGAAAACACGCGGCCGATAAGATGAACCGCACAATACACTGTAAACACGAAACTCAAACACAACTGGCTGGGTTACGATTTTGTTGATAGACAAACTTTTGTACCGCACGGTCGTCGTCGTTCCAACGGAGCATTATCCGGAAAAAATTGTCAACACTACCCACGTAGATCCTAGCGCCTGCGGCGCTACAGGTAAGCGCGCACCGCAAATATAATTTATTCAAGTGCGTATTAATATTCATAACGCTTTCCGTCGAAGGTTCACCTCTCAAGCCTTTTTACAAGGCCCTCTTTTTTCTTTCTTTTGGGGACCGTCGTCCGCCGCGTACTAATCGACATAAGTGCGCACAGGTGAGTTTTCCGCTTTGCTAAGTGCCTGTGCCTTTTGCCGCGTATACCCGAAGGTGGTTTGCTTTGAAAATTAAAATTCGACACCGAAAACCGAGCGAAATGAGTTTTAATCCGCTTTCATAGTGGGGTATTTTCATCGAAGAGCGAAAGTTTTTGTGTTTTTTTTATGGACATCTCCTGCGCTTAGTTAAGTGGAACTTGTCTCTGGGTTGGTTGCTTTTTAAACTTGTGAATCAACTAGATTATGAAGCAGTTGGGTGTAAGTTATAAATTATCCCTCTAAATAGAAGATGCACTCGAATGATTGTTTTTTTTAATCTTGTCCTTATTCAATGCTTTTATTTATTTTTATTTTATTTAAAGGTTGAACTCTAACACAAAAAAAAAATATCTCGGTTCTACACGGAACAGAGTTCAAAAGAGATTGTGAAAGCTGTGAAGAAGCGGTCAACTTCTCATATTGATTTCATCCACCGAAGACAGTTGAGTTATGTGAGGAAGTCCTGGCATCGGTATTTCGAGTTGCGTGTGGAATAATTTATACATCGTACAAAGTCTTTAAGGAGATTTTTTAATAAATTGCTAACCTCATATCCTTGGAAAACCAGAAGTATCGAAAGGTTTTAAAACCTTTATTTATACCGATTATGTATTTATAAGCAAACTTGGTTTGATTTCAAGTTATATTTTATTTTTTTTTTATTTATTATTTATTTAACTACAACAGATATGGTATTAATGAAGTAAATAATGGGAAAAGCCGACTTGAGTTGACAACATCATAACCATTCTCAAATCGTCATGAGTTGATTCCAGACCTCTGAGTATCATCCCGGGTACTGAAAAACTCACATTGCGTAATGTTTGTTTCTTTTAGAGACTAGTTTCCAGAAACCGGAAGCTACTGTTTAGTAATTTAAAATGGCATCTGAAGATGATTTCCGGCCTCCGGGTATCATACCGCTACCCCAAATCGTTTTGGATGATGTTTGTCACTTTAGGCTGTTGATCGGAAACTGTCGCCATCTTCGCCATCGAAATACCCAGATTAGGCAATTCGGCAATTTCATGATGGATTTTATGATTTAATAATTATCAGGTAACCAGAAGTGGTCATCTGGATTAACAATGGGGTTTGAGGTCGGATTCTGGCCACTGGGTTTCAAAATTCCATATTGATAAGTATTTGGCCATTCATTGGATGCCCCTTAGAAACGATCAGTAATATCAACTGCGTTATAGAATTTCATTTTCAGTATTAATGTATAAGGAAAAACATTTAATTATAAACTATTTGAAATCAACTGACTAAAGTTGACATAAACAATCGAAATATTTCTAAATATGAGTACAAATCGATTATACCACAATCAAAAACAAAATCGCATCATATATTTGAAAGAATTTAATGTTATTTACATGTACACTAAGGTCGCTTTTTACGCGGTTTTTTTACGCGGGTTTTTTCACGCGGATTCCGGAATTTACGCTGTTTTATTTACGCAGATTCCGGACTTTACGCGATTTTTTTTTACGCGGCACGTATCCCCCGCATAAAAAGCGACTTTAGTGTATATGTGTTATTGTATGTTCATATGTGCGTGAATGTTATATTTTAAATGTTCGGTATAGTTGTGCTGTTGGCTACCAAAATTATGTTGTTTAGAATAAATAACAAATCCAGCAGAAATTATCAAGGTGCATTTTTTAACTGTTGGTGTAAATATATTTTAACAGATAATAAGTTCGAATGAGAAAGGCCGGGTCTCGCCGCTAGGTGGATTAATTTAGATTTTTTTTACATTTCAACATTGTTATTTTTTTTTATTTTTAACTTTATAAATTAAATAATATATTTATATTAGCTGTCTTCGTAATACAGTGAATGTAATTGTTGGCAAATGCAACAAAATTGTGAAGCAGAAGAAAAAAATATTTTCAAGCTTTAACTTCGTTGTAATTGTTGCAAAAAAACACTACGGGTACAACATCACCCTGTGTAAATGAAGTTTTTTCGAGTGTAATTGAATATATATCTGAATAAACTGAAATAAGGGTAAATCACTGAACGAACGAATTTATTATGTCTGTAATTACAGTATTTAATCCCACGTCACCATTTCATACAACCAAGCTTTACTACCATGTAGTATTTGGAAAAAAACCTTAAATGTTCCATTGGTTATTTTGATTGGTATGAAATTCATCGGAAGTATTGGCGAAAAATTTGTAGTCGATGTTGAAATAAAACTTCCTACAAAAAATCTTTTTCAGCGCAATATGATCAAATATAATGTTTTCGCTAAATTTTTAGCATATTTTCACAAATGCGTATTGTTCTTCAAAATAAAAAAAAAATAGTATTCTAGAGGGAATTGAGGTCTTAACTAAAAAATAATGAAAAACCATCCACACTAGGTATTTTTTCCCAATAGTTATTTGTTCATTATTTTTCGAACAATTTTGGAATGCATGAGCAGTCGCAAAAAAAAATAAAAATAAAATGAACAAATAAACTTATTTTACGATGACAAAAACCAAATTCTCGAAGAAAGCTGGCTCTGTGCAAATCATTGATAATTGCAATGGTATCTTTGATGTCTTAAAAAAAGTAGGAGAGTGGTATCCAAGACACGACCGCATAACGTTGGACTACGCTATTTTTATATTCCATTAAAACAAATAGTAGACGAAATTATAGCTCAAGTATTTCCTGAAATTTTATCTAACAGTGCATTTCCAAATGTTGAGACGTTGAAGCGTTATAAATATAAATATATGTACTAAAAGAATGGATCTAGATTAGCGCTGTCACTTCAGAAAAACCTTAGCTACAGCCCAGCATATAACTTTATGTATTTTAAGAAACTATGTTTATTTCAATATATTAAAAAAGCAAAAACTCAATTACACGCTTTCTGCGTATGTGTCATCAAAGTTTTGGAAAAATATATTTGTTTATTTGTTCATCGTCTTCGATCACATCGTACAGACTGGTTTGTCTTATGCTATATTTTTAATTCTTTTTTCAAAACTATTTTTGGTCAAGTTAAAGTCAAATAAAGCACTGACGTCATTGAATCCTCTTAGGCAGGAACTGAGCGGATTGTTATAACCATAGCTTGTCCTGTGCCCGGGTATGGATATCATTGTCCAGTATCGCAACTGGCGCTGAGGAACATTCATTTGAATTAGCAGGAGAAGGTCTGAGCTGTCCATATTGTTCGTTAGGACGTCGAAAACAAACAATCGTTGAAATTTTATTCGTCTTGTTGACGAGCAATTCCAGGTCAATCAAACGACATCGTTGCGAGTAGTCGGGCAGATGTACAGAGTCATTCCACGGTAGGTGGCGAAGAGCAAAACGTAAAAAAACATTTTTGAACTCGCTCAATGCGAATAACTTGAGAGGTATGGTACGGGGCCCATATGGGAGCAGCGTACTCCAGAACACTGCGTACTAAAGCACAGTATAGTGCCTTAAGCGCGTACACGTCAGTAAACTTTGAAGCATTGCGGCGAATGAATCCGAGGATCGAAAAAGCTTTAGCGGTAATGGCGGAGATGTGTTGGTTGAAGCGGAGCTTGGGATCGATAATTACACCCAAGTCACGGATGAACTGCACACGGTCCAGTGGAGTTGTGTCGATGTTGTGCTGATGACTAATCAAATTATGACAGCGACTGAAAGTGATCACCTTGCATTTGTTGATGTTCACACGCATCTCGTTCTCTTTGCACCAACGTGAAAGGATATCGATGTCTTTTTGTAAGCAAATACAATCCAACATGGACGTAATTACTCGGAAAATTTTCAGGTCATCGGCAAAAAGCAGCTTTGCAGAAGGAATTCGTTGACACAAATCGTTAATGAAAAGCACGAAAATCAGCGGTCCCAGTACACTTCCCTGTAGAACTCCAGACGGGATGTCGAACTTTCTAGAGCGTGCAGAGTTCACCTGGACGAATGCGCTTCTACCGGTCAAGTACGACATTGACCAGTCGGATATCCAATCGGGGAAGCCCATATGCCTCAGCTTCTCAATTGCGAAGGATATTATTTCTTTAATTATGATTTGGAGCATTTCTAAATGTTTTGTTTTTTTTTCATAATGGAAACTAGTATATATTTTTTTCTTTGTGTGCGAGAAACAAAATCAAAACCGCGCACCGAGAAATAAAAATGAAAATTTAATGTATGCTTATTGAGAAAACTTTACTGATAATTTGTGATACTTAAAAGAAGTTTGA
This sequence comes from Wyeomyia smithii, assembly GCF_029784165.1. Lineage (NCBI taxonomy): Eukaryota > Metazoa > Arthropoda > Insecta > Diptera > Culicidae > Wyeomyia > Wyeomyia smithii. Next base: position 194,468,667 of record NC_073694.1, on the reverse strand, counting down.
AGATAAATGGAATTTCTAGCAATTAAGTGTTGATCATTCATCGGCAGTAGTTTTTCCTCAATGAATAAAGACTGGCTGAAGAAGTTTAAATCGCTGCTGTAAAGTCGAACTTACAGCCGTGCTCGTTTAAGCATTTCAATATTTTTGTTGAATTTTAATGAATAAACGAGAAAATACTAAATCTCTGAAAAACTACCCACGCACGTGCTATAGCAATCTATACATACGAACAAATGAGAAATCCAATTCGATGGCGTGCGCTTTCATAAGCGACTAATATTTAACACCACCCGTTTTTGCTACTCCAGAAAGAACCGTCCGCTTTGCCGGTCAATGCACGAATGAGAAATACAGTTGACGGCGTGCTTATGATACCGGTACAGTTTTGGAAATGATGGGGAGAAATGTTCGAATGGTACCTTATGCATCAAAGTTTCGTTAGTTATTTGGAAAGAGGGAGGAGTTTAGAAGAATATGGAATGGTAAGGAAAGTAAAAAAGCATTGGAAACAGAAAGTGACCTCAAGTAAAACAACAACAACAAATCGTTTACAAAGTCATATCGGATGTATCCGTTAGTATCGGCTGTGCTCGGGAAGAGAGGTAGTGACTGGTGGCTCGGTATAACTTAGACAATCGATGTTATTTACCAATTTTTCAATAGTGTATCTCATATATAGGTTGTTTTTGTTACATAAATTTAACCGTAAAAGAATTTCTGGTCGGTTGTTGCCAACGCGTTCGAAACCTGACCACTTTTCCGTGTGTGAATCACTAGGTTTTTAAATTCAGGCGTCTAACTTCGTTAGTCCAACGTCAGAAACGATAAAGTCTACATATTTGATGTCAAATATTATATCAAATGTCCACAAATAGAAATAACTTACCCTTATCGGTTGTGATTTGCGATATTTTTATAATTAGGAAAAAAATCTATCATACACAATCACTATCCGCGCGCTAGAAAATTCCTAGGCGGCGTGCCGACTCGAAATCATCGGTGGCGGCGTGCGTAAAAGTGCCTGCGGCATGGGCGTGGCGTTACCACCATAAAACTATTTCTTGGTCTCCAAAACCTTTACATCTCGAATTCGGACCTCTTCTTCTAGAAGAGGGAGGGATGTCGAACTACCATGAACATATGTTTTGCCTCCAAAAAGTGCCACATGCAAAATTTGGTTCCACTTGCATGGAAGCTCTCCCTTTTGGAATAGGGAGGGGTTTCGAACTACCATAAAAACAATTCTTGTTCCCAAAAACCTCTACAAGCCAAATTTGGTTCCATTTACTTGATTAGTTCTCAACTTATGCAAAACTTTGTGTTTTATTTGTATAGGAACTCTCTCTTTCAGACGACGGAGGGGTTTAGAGCCACTATAGAAATATTTCCAAAAAACCTCCACATGCTAAATTTGGTTCAATATGCTTGATTAGTCCTCGAGTTATGCAGAAATTCGTATGGACCCCTCCACCTTTTTAAGAGTAGTGAGGGATGTCATATTATTATAGAAGCATTTCTTGTCCCTAAGAATTTCAATATACTAAATTTGGTTACATTCGCTTGATTAGCTCCCGAGTTAAGAAGAAATTTGTGAAATTTAGAAAATTTATACCGAGCGTCTTAGCAGAGTGATGTAAGAAATCAAAGAAATAGTTAGCGGTTTTCGTTATACTCTACTAGAATTTTTATTCGCTCGGTATAAATTTTCTAAATTTCACAAATTTCTTCTTAACTCGGGAGCTAATCAAGCGAATGTAACCAAATTTAGCATATTGAAATTTTTAGGGACATAATTTTCTAGTAGAGTATGACGGAAACCGATAACTATTTCTTTGATTTCTCAAGAAATTTGTGGTTCATTTGTATGGGAACCCTCCTTTTCAGAGAAGGAAGGAGCCTCGAACTATCACAGTAACCTTTCACGGCCCAACAACCTCTGCATACAAATTTTCACATCGATCGGTTTAGGAGTTTCCAAGTCTATAAGGGTCAGACAGACAGACAGCACTGCATTTTTATATATTCAGATTAATTTCCTGACGTTATTAAAGTAGGTGTTCTAGATTCTCAACACAATACTTGTTACGAATTTCGAAACAGCGACACAAGTATTAAACTTGAAAAATCTTTCCCATCCGAAAATGGTTCCGACACTATGTAATTAACTTAATATTAGGTTTTATTAACATAACATCTTCAATAGATATATAGTATATAAAAAATCCCAACGAACAGGGTCGGATTTAGACGCTGAGGGGCCCGGGGCAAATTTGTTTGTGAAACCCTTTTTTCTCAAAAGATTTAGAGGAATCGTTCTGGAAGGTGAAAAAAGGTCGTCCTAGGACCAGAAGGGCCCCTTCAATCGGGAGCGCCGGAGCATTTGGCCCCTTTGCCCCTCCCCCTCAAATCCGGGCCTGTTAACGAATGATAACTGCTGTTAGTTCAAAACTCCACTGCTACAATACAAGAGAAGATAAAAGAAAAAACTTTTTAGCAAACTTTTTTTGACAGCATTATCTACAATTTTTCTTAAGACAGCATTTCAATATAGTGGATACCTGAGAAGTTAGATTTTGCAGCGCCACTAGCGGCGGAGCTTCGAACTAACACCTGTTGTCATTCTCTGAGGCTCTTTATATACTAAGTATCAATTGAAGATAAAACCAGTATTTGAAGAGTACAGTAAAATTCACAATTCGGAGCTCAAATTCGATTTTTTGCCCAGATTCTTACTTGAGTAAGCCACTGAACTGGACGGTTATAACTTGCCACGGAGAGGGCGAAGAAAGTACCATTCGTCAGTAAATTTATGACATCGGTTTTTTTGGGATGCGCGTGGGATTCTTTGCATTGATCATTTTGAAACCAGAAAATTCCCATTCGTAAATCTCGAAGTATGTCAATAAACTATTTCATTTTAAGAGATAAAAAACAACAATGTTTATGTCCTATACATTTTTAGAAGGCTGATAAGAAAGTTTAAAAATTCGAAAAAATCCGTTTTTTAGCAGACATTCGAAATGTCTCTAAAACGAATGCATTTAGAATGATAATTAAAAGTTGTTTGGTTTGATATAACTAATTGAATTGTTTAAAATTGTTGGTATACAGTAAGAAAGAGAAAAAGATGGTAAAATGTTGAACTTAAACTTATTTTGAAAACTTGAATTTAAATAAAAATTTGTCTCTGATTCCTTCATCCAGAATTTTTAACCAAACCTTTCGTTACAATTTTGTTTTTTTTTTTTTCGTTGGAGAAAATTAAGAAAACAAACAGCTGCTTGGTTTATATATTTCACGAGGAATTTTCTGTTCCCAAGAATTAATTTTCACACAGTTTTGGTGTATAAATTATAGTCTCTGAGTTATTCGCGCGCAACATCGTTCGATTGTGTCTCTTGCCCCGTTGACACAACCCTTCCTTTCCGTCACAGTTGTGGAGAAGCAAAAGTTAACTCGGTCTCCGACAACAACGACTGTTACACCTCCTTCCTTACCCTAACGATCGTAGGGACGTGGCCGGCGCCGTTATCGATACATACAAAGCGGTACTTACTGAGTTGTTGTACACTGAAGATAGCAAACTAATCCCAAGTAGCCATATACGTGGGGGTCTTGTGCAACTTCACTAGCAGCTCAGAACGATCACGGAGGAGCAAGCTCAAGCTCAGTATTATCCGTGTTGATTTGACAAGCACGTCCCATACTATGCTAAAAGTGTTCTTTCTCGTGTTGCCTTTGCGTATAATTCTTTATAAAGTCTAAGAAGCGTGAAGAACACTGACTATTTTATCGTAACGAAATTTAAAATACTACAAGGTATATAACCCTAGGGGTTGTATGAAATGGTGACGTAGGAATGATTGTATATATTATATGTTGCGATAAACTGTTCATAGGCAACACTATCGTTTATATTTGATGGTCGTTATTGTAAACTAACGATGAATGAATACATGAAAATTTTACACTAGTAGTAGTTGCGAAAACTCTCGTAACTCTTATTTTCAAGCATCTATAGTTCTGAAAAGAACCGGTTCCATAATCTTCAGTTAGAAATTCGTGCTACAGAACGCTGATGATCGCACCATCGGTAGCATTGAATAATCATTAGCATTGAAAATTTTGCTTGACCGCGCATAATAAAGTTTGCTTTCCGTTGTGCCCTCCAGTAGCTGTACCAGCTAAATATTCTGCAGCGTACGATAGTAACTGTTGCTGCCGTATGCAAAATTAAGGTAACATGTTCCGCAGTGCCTGGAAGTTGACTCGTATATAGCTCTCGTTTCTCAAGGTCGTGTACCTCTAACAGCTATCATACTTCACTCGCTATTGTGTGACAAACTAGACTGAAGCTGAATTTTATACACGCAGCCTTTTGTATCGAGTTCAGCGTAGATTTTTGCCATTAGGGCGTCGCCACGCAGCCTAGAGAAAGACAAAGAAACCAAAACACCTTCGATACTACTAAGTGATTTTCATAAGCATCAGAAAAAATTTTTGCTTTCCCGATGCGAAAATCACTCTGGTTCTTAGATTTACTAATTTTCGTTACTAATATTCGGGGCACAAACAAACAATTGAACCGGAAAATCACTCAATTAAGCATTGAAAATTCTTGAAGTGAGGGTTATATCTTGCTGTGATAAATTATTCATAGGCAACACTACCGTTCATCTTTGGTGCGCCCTGGTCGTTATTGTAAAAATGATTATTGAGAAAGAGATGAACATTTCACACTAGCAGTAGTTGTGAAAATTCTCATAACTCTTATCTTCAAGCATTTATAGTTCTAAAAAGAACCGATTCCATAATCTTCAGCTCGAAATGTGTGCTACAGAACGCTGATGATCGCATCACTACCGGTAGCATTGAATATTTTGTTGGCCGCGCATTAAATTTGCTCTCCGCTGTTCCCCTCAAAATATCATGCAGTGTACGATGGTGCCTATTGCTGCCGTTTGTAAAATAAAACCAAACCGAGTCCCTAATCTTCACGTGTGCTACAGAACGCTGATAATCGCACCAACGGTAGCTTTGAATATTTTTCTTGGCCGCGCATAATAAAATTTTCCGCTTTTTCCGCAGTGCCCTCCAGTAGCTGTGCCAGCTAAATATCCTGCAGCGTACGATGGTAACTGTTGCTGAATTTTATACACGAAGTCTTTTGTATCGAGTTCAGAGTAGTTTTTTGCCATCAGGGCGTGGCCACGCAGCTTAGAGAAAGACAAACAAACCAAAACACTTCGTTGAGTCAAAATATGTGGGCAGTGGAACTTATTCCGCCCATGTTATTGTTATCCGTGCTCGGGAAGCAAGCCAATAGTGAGGGAAATGTATGGGAAAGCTTGACCTTGGAACTTTTCACCTCTTTCCACCATTAAGCAGTGAAGCAACAATGTTAAACATTATATCAAAAAATTGTTACACATTTTATCTATCCACCGACACATAAATGAATAAAAGATGCATTAAGTCGTTCGCTTGCTATAATCGTTTGAAATCTGACGCAACATTTGCCAGTTTCATTTTCAATTTCACAAAATGTAACCTAGTATAGAAAACAAAGACGTAGTCCTACGTCAAAAACCGTTCTATAAAAGTTTTAAGATTCACTAAGTAAAAGGTGTGATGTTCAACTAACACCATTATATTTAGTCGCATCAACTTTTGTAGCAATTGAGAAAAATGTTTTCAAAAATGTTACTATTCAGTTAATAAATGAATCAGATTTTATTTCAAACATAGTTTCTATTTATTTTACTGCTAGCTGAATTGCAGTGAAGATTTTTATTACTCTCTCATTTCTTTTTTTTTTTCTTGCGAGTTAAAATATCATACGCCTCCGGGGTAGCAAAATCTTTCATTCCTGACAGTTCTATTCACTGCACACTGTTTTCTGCATCCTATTCATGGTGCTCTAGCTGGGACACGTCCCAGCAGATACCCACTGAAGCTCATCTCGTTTACTTTCGAAAACATTGCCGGTGCCCCGCTGGCAACGGGAGGAAGAGTTCCCACGACACGCATTCATTGCCTGTCGGAGCGCAATGACACGAGTATATTTATAAAAACTCCCACAACGAGAGGCAACCACCCTTTCGCTCGCACACACGTACAGACACCCTGTAGTGCCTACTATCCGCCCGCTACGAGGCCGTAGGCGAACATACTTAACCTTTTCACTTTATGATGTTTTTAGCCATTCGAACCGGGTGGGTTTCCGCGTCGGTCGGCGGCAGCGGCGGAAGAACGCACGGAAGGAACAAGTTTTGCTCCCAGCTTTGTTCCTTCTCCGCACAATTTCCCACTGCGCCGAGCTTCATTAATAGCTCAACATCCGTATCCTTCTCACCCACGTAGTTTTCAGTGACACTTGTTTTGTGTGCACGTATACAGAGAATAGCGGAATGGGCCGGAGCAAGGTCACATATGTCTGCGCGCTCGAATATGTTGGAATAAGCAGCCAAGTTGTGAAGCTTTGTGCAAGTTGTATCGTTTTCGGTCCTGGCGGCGCTGCTGGCTTCTAAAAGCATTCTCCGAATAGACGGGTTGTGTTTATGTGCAACAAGGGATGAATTCCTGGCAGCCACTCTTGGCACCAAGCAAAGCGGAAGCATTTTAGGTAATAAAAAAAATTATACTAGAAAACCCAAATCCTTTCACTGGGCAATGTGAGACGGTTCTTCCTGTCTAATAAACATTGTGTCAGCGCAGAGGCAAATCAGTAAATATGACCTACCTAATGGAACATGGAACATTTGCGAATGCCACTCTTGTGGATCGGTAAAACATTTCGTCCGACTTTGCTGGAGAGTGCTTTTGTTAGCTCTCTACGCGTCTTAGTGGTACTTCAGTTGAAAAATCTTGACACTTTCAATCCCACCATTACCGGCTTTAACCCTGTACATACCGAAATTGGTTTCAACCCATTTGACAAAAGACCCTAGAGCACTAAAAGTGCTGCCAACTGGACTAGACCGGGTCGTACGCAGTTGGCAAAGCAATTGAAACTTTGGACCCAACCTTGGCGCAAACGGTTGCCCGGAATGCTCCTCACCAGTAATGGCTCCAAGTGCACTGTCAGCGGCTGTGTCCTCCTCTCGATTTCGGAGAATCCTATTTTATTATAGGCTCGAAGCTGCGGAAGAGACCGCTCGAGGAAACGAGGAGTTTCCTTGCCTACCGTTTCGTTGGCTGGCAGAAGCTCTGTATGTGGGAATCTCTGGTAAGTAATGGAAAGATGGGTTGTAATTGCGCCGTTCTAGCTTGCACAACCAGAGAGAGAGAGAGAGTTTGGCAGTCCATTTTGGCTCCCGACAGCAGCGCCCGGTCCGGTCTGCTGCTTCGGCTGCATGCGATGCAGCAGCACAGAACAAGTCCAATTTCTAATGAGGTGATAAAATGTTTATTACATAGCTGAATGAGTTTTTTTCTGTTGTTGTTTGTTTTACAGTTTGGGTAGAGGCAGTGGGACGGGGCAGGGGGGTTGCAGAGAAGTGGACGTATTGTTCCCCGGCTTTTGGCAAATTGCCTTTCGCATACTTTTGCTGAGAAATGGGATGCCCGTTTCTGGATGCTGCTGGATTCCGCAACCACGTAGAATGTATTTCATTTCGTTTTTTTTGTTCGGAAGTAGTAATTAATTTCCAGAAAAAAAACCATAACTGTAATGTATGTGAATTGCAAGGTTGTTCAAGCGAAATCATCAGTTTATTAGAAAACATGTCAATTACATTTGAGCAATTTCGTGGCATTCAGAAAAGTTCAGATTACATTCTACTGAATTTATTTTAATCAAATTACAACTCCGACGTTGTTTTTGTTCACTACTTGGTATTTATGCAAATGAAACATCAGTCAAATATGATACTAGTTGTTATACAAAGTAATTATTCCACTAACAATCATTTTCAACGCGTCAGTATCACAGAAAAACGTCTCCGAGATGTGAGGAGAATCGTTTATGTTTCTTATATTACATTCCCAAATCAAATTACATAATTACAATCTTCTGCATTTGAACAAATGCATAGAAATTGTCCAATCGATTGCTGCAAGAACAAAGAAAATCCACTGAAAACTCCAACTTATTAACATTTGAAATTGAACATATTTTTCGCTTTATCCGTTTTTTAATTTTCATTTTCCTACGTAGCCGAACATTCTGACAGTTCTACATAAAAATCTTCTTCCTAACTTTGCATATTTTCTTCTGCTGTATGGTTTCAACTACCTATTTGAGACTACTACTTTGAACTCAGAAGTTGTTCTGAGCTTAAGTTTGTACGCTTCAAGAGGGCTTCAAATAATGTCAGAGTAGTAGAAGAGCACAAATCTGCAACCGTGAAGCAGCAGCTGAAGCAACAGAATTGTCGTTCCCATCTCCCGCAAAAGTGGAGATTTTTTTCTCTACAATCCATTTGTTCGTTTCCTCGCCTCGAGCCGTTTGTTTAGTAGCATAACAAACGATCGCCAGCTTCGGTGCAGTTTGTTGGCTTACCTTTTCATCGCATCGATTTCCGCCGTTACGAATAAGACGATCCCCCTCATTTGCTTGGTGGAAAGGTTAGTGCATAATTTTCCGTTGCTTCCGGGTTTATATTTAATTACGTTCGAGTGAATCGTGGGTCGATTTTCCGAAATGCCTCAATTATTCTCAACCTAGCCGGAGGGGATCAGAGCACGGAAAAAAAACAAGGAAGCAAATGTCGTATGCCGGGCTTCGACTCGAGCTCATTTGCCTTAATTGGATGTCGCTTGGAGTGCTGCGGTGAACTTTCAGTTAATTTCAGTCCGTTGCTCGGTAAGTGGAATCATTATGCGTTAGTAAGGATTCCAAATACAAATTTTTTCATCCATCTTCAAGATTAACAACGATTGGTTTAATAATGATTCCCGTTTGCGGCATCCTTTTAAAACCGAGTCGCATTTCGTAACCGAGAAGAAACGACATTGACTTATTATAAACAAATTTATTGGCATTATGAAAGTCACCGTGGGCGAAAATAGAACCAGGCCAGTAAACGAGCAGAAAACGATACGATTGCAGTCTGGTAGCCGAAACCAAAACAAACGATGCCACGACGACGCCCGTTGGGAAAATCGAGTCAAGAGGGGCAATAAAGGGGATAACTCTTTTTTTATCCTTGGACCCGTTGCTTCACCGGCGGCGGGCATTCGCCTTTCGTGCCACCTAATTCATGTTTTACTGTTGTTTTCATTGCTCCATATCCGAGTGCTCCTATTTCAGCCATCATAACCGAAGGGCAATGAAAATTTTCGAATCATTCCGAAATACCGTCGACAAATCAAGCAGCAAAATAAAAAAAAGAAACAACATAAAGGGCAATCGATTGCATGGATTCGCCATCTATAATAGAAACTCGATTGCTTCCCGCGGGATTCGATGATAATAGTCGATTGCTGGAGACCATTCTTTGCACCTCTCGGTAGGACGCCACTCGAGCAGCGGAAACGCTCGAACATCAACAGCTTTATGGCCCCTCATAAATCTTCTCCCGGCTCGGCTGTCTACTGCGACGCCCCGACCGACGGTTCGAGTGTGTAGGCAAAAAAAAAATCCGGAGCTCGGGATTTATATACCTGCATCTATCGGCGTGTGATCCTGAACGGCGATAAAACCGGGACAATCGTCATCCCGGTCGAGGGTCTTCGGCGCGATAATCCCGACGAAACATCAGCAATAATTGTAATAAAGTATGTTTACATCGGTATGACATTATAATGCAATTTATTTGATTCTGCCAGAAAAGCGATTCAATAGAATAGGTTCGGGTAAACAGGGGTAATGCTGTCAATATCGAGTAAAGAATGTGGATTTCCAAGTTGAATGGCTGCCAACTTCCGGGCAGCCGAAATGTAGCTGAAATCGTTCCGTTCCGTTGCTGAAGCAAGATAGATTCGGTAGTGCTAGGAACGCCTGGGGTGCCTGGATGGTTTCGGTGTGGGATAGAAAATCGTTATTAACGGTTATTAGGGATAATAATGGTATCATTCAGTAATTATGATACGAGACTGCGGCATTGCGATCTTCCTATGGTTTCCAATATTAATTATGAGCGCTTATCGATGCAGCTTTACATTGATAAGCTACGATGAAACAAGTAACACTTATGATTTTGGTGAAGTTGTGTTATACACGTGGATTACGGTCGTGATAAATAATGGTTAGTTATTATACTTTTATATGTTATTTGATTGGTAAGGATTACTGGAAACAAACGAGTGTACGTATTATGGAAAAGATTCAGAACTAATCATTGATCTCAAAATTCAAATAAAAGTTTTGTTTTACATTTCTTGCAAAAATATTTGCGTTCATGTTGAATTGAATTGTCAGGAAGAAATCCGTCGATAACACTGGTCGAAAAGAGCGAAAAAACTGCTGCCCTAAAGCTCGAAATAGCTGCTCAAGAAAGATTTGAGCTTTTTAAACATTCCTGTGAATTTTGGTGTCCTTAGCCATTACCAAAACGCGTCAACTTACGCAGTAGTTCGCGCAGTAATTGCTCGCCGGGTTCGTCGCTTCAACGTTATGTTCACGAAAAAACTCATTTAAGTCTCTGAAAAAATGTTCGTGGCTGGAGGCAGCAAAATTCACAGAAATGGAAGAAAACCTATAATTTTTCCTTTGTTTTTCTAGTTTGAACTTCAGGACTACACCTGTGTTGACCAGGGTGATATATATGACTTGAGTTTTGAAACGTGAGACTTCAAAATTCAGACTTAAGGCTTCAGATTCCAAATTCCAGATTACAGATTTTAGATTTTCAGCTTTCGACTGTTTACTTTCGACTTTTGGTTATGATTTTTGACTGCCGAATTTGGATTGTTGATTTATAACTGGAGACTTGAGACTTTAATTTAGACTTGAGACTTTAAAAACCAGAGTCCAGATTGCAATCTTCAGACTTGAAACTTAAGATTTCAGACTTCAGCATACACACTTCGAAGTTTAGACCTCAGACCTCAGATTCCAAATTTCTAACTTCAGACTTCAAGCTGCCGACCGACTTCAAACTTCAGACTCCAGACTTGAGACTTCAGACCTCAGACTTTCGATCCTAAGATTTGAAATCTCAGACTTCAGACCTCGGATTTCAGACTTAAGACTTCAGACCAAAAGCTACAGATCACAGACTGCAGACCTCAGATTTCAACAGATAGATTTCAGAGCTCACCTAAGCCTACATACCCAGAGCTACATATCTTAGGCTACCTACCCAGGTCAAATACTTCAGGCTTCTGATCTCGGATTTAAGACTTCAGACATTAGAACTTAGGCATCAGATTTCAGACTTTAGGCTTCGAAATTCATGCTTAAAAAATTAAACTTCAACCCTCAGCTCTCCGACATGATACTTCAAACTTCATGCTTCAGACCTCAGACTTGAGACTTCAGACCTCAGACTGTCGAATCTCAGACTTCAGATTTCAGATTACAAATCTCAGACTTCAGATTTCAAATTTAGTCTGCAGACATCAGATTTCAACATTTAGATATCAGACCTCAGACTAAAGACCTCAGACTTCAGACCTCAAATCCCAGGATCCCAGGATCCTTTAGGATACTTTAGGCTCGCACCTCAGGCTACATGCATCAGACCTCAGATTTCAAATTTTAGAATTTCGACCTCAAGCAGCAAACCACAAACTGAACTTCAGAACCCAGACTACAGATCTAATTATTCATATTACAGGCTACATACCTCAGGCAACGTTCCTCAGGCGAAATAAGTAGGCCAAATTATAGGCTTCTGACCTTAGATTTCAGACTTTAAACTATAGAACTTAGACGACTTCAGATTTTAGATTTTAGACATAATACTTCAGACCTCAGACTTCAGACCTCAGACTACAGACCTTGGGATCCATGCTTTAGGATACATACCTCAGGCTACATGCATCAGGCTCAAACCCTCAGATTTCATACTCAAGACTTCAGAACTTACACTCCAGATTCCAGATTCTGGGCTTCAAAATTCATGCTTCAAAATTTAGACTGCAGACCTCAGCTCTCAGACATGATACCTCAGACTTGAGACTTCAGATCTCATACTGTCGAACCTCTCACTCCAGATTCCAGATTTTTTATTTTAGAATTCACAAACTGCAGACCACAGATTTTAGCATCTAGATTTTAGAACTCAGGCTACAGACCTTAGACTGCAGATCTTGGGGATCATATATCAGGCTACCATCCTCTGCACACATACCTCAGGTTTCTGACCAAAATTTTCAGACATTAAAGTTTAGAGCTTAAACATTAGATTCCAGGTTTAATACTTCAAACTATGGACCTCAGACTTTAGATAAACGACTTCAGAAATGAGACTTTAGTCAGAATACTTCAGACCTAAGACTTCCGACTTCAGACTTCAGATCTCAGATCTCAAATTTCATATTTCAGACTTCAGATCTCAAGCTGCCGAACCGCATACTTCAGACTCCAGGCTCGAGACTTCAGACCTCAGACTTTCGAACCTAAACTTAAAATCTCAGACTTCAGACTTCAGACTTCAGACTTCAGACTTCAGACTTCAGACTTCAGACCTCAGACTGCAGACCTCAGATTTCAACAGATAGATTTCATAACTCTGGCTACAAAGCTCCTGGCTGCTGGCTCCAAAGCTCTGGCTACATACCTAAGTCAACATACCTCAAGCTACATACCTCAAGCTACTTACCCCAGGTTAAATATTTCAGATTTTGGACTTTTGACTTCAGAACTTAGACATCAGGTTCCAGACTCTAGACTTCAGAACTCATACCTAAAAATTTAAACTTCAGACCTCAGTTCTCAGACATGATACTCAGACCTCAGACTTGAGACTTCAGATCTAAGACTGTCGAACCTCAGACTTCAGATCTCAAATTACAAACCTCAGACCTGAGATTTCAAATTCAGTCTGCATACATCAGATTTCTTACCTCAAATTTAAGACCTCAGACTTCAGGCCTCAAACCTCAGGATCCATACTTTAGGCTCGTACCTCAGGTTACATGCATAAGATTTCTGAATTCAAATTTCAGAATTTCGACCTCAAGCTGCAAACCACAAACAAGATTTCAACATTCAGATTCAGACTTCAGACTTCAGACTTCAGACTTCAGACTTCAGACCTCAGACTGCAGACCTCAGATTTCAACAGATAGATTTCATAACTCTGGCTACAAAGCTCCTGGCTGCTGGCTCCAAAGCTCTGGCTACATACCTAAGTCAACATACCTCAAGCTACATACCTCAAGCTACTTACCCCAGGTTAAATATTTCAGATTTTGGACTTTTGACTTCAGAACTTAGACATCAGGTTCCAGACTCTAGACTTCAGAACTCATACCTAAAAATTTAAACTTCAGACCTCAGTTCTCAGACATGATACTCAGACCTCAGACTTGAGACTTCAGATCTAAGACTGTCGAACCTCAGACTTCAGATCTCAGATTACAAACCTCAGACCTGAGATTTCAAATTCAGTCTGCATACATCAGATTTCTTACCTCAAATTTAAGACCTCAGACTTCAGGCCTCAAACCTCAGGATCCATACTTTAGGCTCGTACCTCAGGTTACATGCATAAGATTTCTGAATTCAAATTTCAGAATTTCGACCTCAAGCTGCAAACCACAAACAAGATTTCAACATTCAGATTTCAGAACTCAGACTACAGTGTTTAGACTGCAAATCTTATAAGTCTTATTTCAGGCTACATTCCTCAGGCAAAATAGAGGTTCCTGACCTCAGATTTCAGACTTTAAACTTTAGGGCTTAGACATTAGATTCCAGATTTCAGGCTTCAAGAATGAGACTTCAGACAAAAAATTTAAACTTTGGACCTCAGGCTTTAGTTTAACGACTTCAGATTTGTGATTTGGGACCTAATACCTCAGACCTAATACCTCAGACCTAATATTTCAGACCTAAGACTCCAGACCTAAAACTTCAGACCTAAGACTTCAGACCTCAGACTGTTGAACCTCAGACTTCAGACCTTAGACTACAGACCTTGGGAACCGCCTCAGACCTAATACTTCAGACCTAAGACTTCAGACCTAAGACTACATACCTCAGACTGTTGAACCTCAGACTTCAGACCTCAGACTACAGACCTTGGGATCTATACTTTAGGCTACATACCTCAGGCTACATGCATCAGCCTTCAAGTGTCAGATTTCAGACTTAAGACTTCAGAACTTACACTCCAGATTCCAGATTCTGGGCATCAAAACTCATACTTCATAATTTAGACTGCAGACCTCAGCTCTCAGACATGATACCTAAGACTTCAGACCGAAGACCTCAGACTTGAGACTTGTGATCTCAGACTGTCGAACCTCAAACTTCACCTCAGATTTCAGATCTCGTTTCTGGCCAAAAATGTCAGACTTTAAACTTTAGAGCTTCATGCTTCAAAAATTAGACTTCAGACCTCAGATTTCAAGCTTGATACTTCAGACTTTGGACCTCAGACTTCAGATGAACGACTTCAGACTTGAGACTTTTGTCCTAATACTTCAGACCTAAGACTTCCGACTTCAGACTTCAGACCTCAGACTTCAGATCTCTGATTTCAAATTTCAGAATTCAGCTCTCAAGATGCCGAAACGAATACTTCAGACTTCAGACCGCAGGCTTGAGATTTCAGACAACAGACCGTCGAACCTCAGACTTCATGTCTCAAACTTCAGACCTCAGAATTCAGCCACCATTTCAGACTTTAAACTTCAGACCTCAAGCTGCTAACCACAGACTGCAGACCTCAGATTTTAACATTCATACTTCTGAACTCCTTGTAGCCTGAGTTCTGACTTCAGATCTCAAGGTTCATATATCAGGCTACAAACCTACATATCTCAGGATGAATAACTCAGGCTTCTGACCTCAGATTTCAGAGTTTGAATTTTAGAACTTAGACATCAGATTTCAGACTTGAGACTTCAGACCTCAGACTTGAGACTTTAGACTTCAGACTTGAGACTTCAGACATCAGCCATTAGACTTGAAACTTCAGACCTCAGACTCGAGACTTCAGACCTCGGACTCAAGACTTCTGACCTCAGACTTAAGACTTCATACCTCAGACTTGAGACTACAGACATCAGACTTGAGGCTTCAGACCTTAGACTTGAGACTTCAGACCTTAGAGTTGAGGCTTCAGACCTCAGACTTGAAACTTCAGACCTCAGAATTGAGACTTCAGACCTAAGACTTCAGATCTCAGATTACAGACTTTAGACTAAAGCCCTTAGACCCCATATTTAGAAAATTTCAGAACTCAGACCTCAAGCTGCAAACCTCAAACTGCAGACCAGCGATTTCAACATCCAGTTTGCAGAACTCAAGCTTAATAGCTCAGACTTCAGATCTCAGGATTCAGATTTCTCAGGCTTTAGCCTCAGATTTCCGACATCAAACTTTATAACTTGGACATCAGATTCAATACCTGCCTCAAAATTCATGCTCCAAAAATTAGACTTAAGACCTAAGATTTAAGACTTGATATTTCAAACTTTGGACCTCAAACTTAAGACTTCAGACCTTAGACTTGAAACTTGAGACTTCAGTTTTTCGATTTTAGACTTCGGACGCCAGAAATAGGACTAAAAACTTCAGATTTTTAACTTCAGACCTCAGACTTCAGTTTAACCTCAGACATCAAGCTGCAAACCACAGAGTGCAGACCACAGATTTCAACATTCAGACTTCAGACCTCAGAATTCATACTTTAGGCCACATATTTCAGACTACATGTGTCAGGTTTCAGACCTCAGATTTCATACTTGAGATATCAGAACCTCAGTTTCAAAAGTTTAACTTTCAAAATTCATGCTTAGAAAATTAGACTTCAGATCTCAGATTCCAGACTTGATAGTTTAGACAGCGGACCTAATATTTGAGACTTCAGACCTTAGGCTTGAGACTTCAGACTTCAGTTTTTAGACTTCCTACATAAGACTTCAAACTTCAGAACTTTATCTTCAGACTTTAGAATTCAAACTCCAGACCTCAGGTTTCAATTCACAAACCTTAGATTTCAGAATTCAGATTTTTAGACCGCAAGTTTCAGGCTTCAGACTTCAGACATAAGATTCCAGACCTTAAATCTCAGACATTAGAGCTCAGATTTCAAACTTCAGACTTTAGAATTTAGTTCTCAGATTACAGACCTAAGACTTAAGACCTAAGACTTAGATTTAAGGTCTCAAACTTCAGAAGTTGGTCTGGAGACTTTAGACTGTAGAATACCTAAACCTTAGACTTTAGACTGTAGTCCTCAGCTTTCAAAATTAAGAACATAATCTTTACCCTGCATGTATAAGAATTTAGTAGATTTTAGACCTCAAACTTCACACTCATGATTTCAAACTTCTGACTTCATAATTCAGATCTCGAAGTTACGGATTCAGACATACGGCGTGAGCTCTCAGACTTCAGATTTTAGTTCGAAGACCTTAGGATTCATACTTTAAGCTACATGCATCAGGCTTCAACCCTCAGATTTCAGATTTGGGACTTCCGAACTTGGACTACAGATTGCAGACTTCAGATTTCAAAATTCATTCTTCGAAAATCAGACTTCAGTCCTCAAACTTGATGTTTCAGTCTTCGGAACCCAGGCTTGAAGCTTTAGACCGCTGATTTGGGACCTCAGACTTCAGTTTTTCGACTTCAGACTTGAGACTTAAGACCTAGTACTTCAGAATCCCGATTTCAGCTTTCGGATATCAGACCTCAAATTTCAAATTTAAGACTCCAGACCTTAGACTGCAAACCACAGACGGCAGTCCTCGGATTTCAATGTTCAAATTTCAGACCTCAGAGTCTCTAGTCTGTAGTGTGTAGTCTGTGTAGTCAGACTACAGACCTCAGACCTTTGACATGAGATTCAAAACTTCAGGCTACATACCTCAGGCTACATGCATCAGGCTTCGGACCTTAGATATCAGACTTGACACATCAGAACTTAGACTTCATGTTTCAAAATTCATGCTTCACAAATTAGTCTTCAGATTTAATATTTCATTATATTTCAATGAAAATTAGATTTCAGACTTGATATTTCAGACGTCTGACCTCAGACATGAGACTTCAGACCATGGACTTGAGACTTCAAATTTCAGTTTTCCGACTTCACACTTGAGGCACCAGACCTAAGACTTCAGACCTTATACTTCAGACATAAGACTTCAAACTTCAGAGCTCGATCTTCAGACCTCAAATTTCGTTTTTCAAACCTTAGATTTCAGAATTCAGATATTTAGACTTCAAACTTCAGACATCAGATGCCAGACCGTAAATCTCAAACATTATACCACAGATTTCATACCTTAGACTTTAGAATTTCATCTCAGATTGCAGACCTTAAACTTTAGAACCAAGACCTCAGGTTTTAGAATTTGGGCTTCAGATTCCAGAATTCGAATTTCAGACCTAAGACATCAGACCTCAGACTTGAGACTGTAGACCTCAGATTTCAGAATTCAGAACATAAACATAAGACTTTAATCCTTAGATAGTAGACCTCACCTACACTTACGATTTGAAACTTCTGACTTCAGAATTCAGACCTCGAAGTTTAGGACTCAGACATAATACGTGAGCCCTCAGACTTCAAACTTTAATTTTCAAACCATGGAGCTTAGATTTTAAACCTTTAACTTCAGATTTGAGACATTTGCCTTCAGGCTTCATTCTTCAGACCTCAGAATACAGATATCAGGCTTAACAATTCGGACTTCAAACTTCAGACTTTAGATTTTCGACCGTAAACTGTAGCTTTTTATTCCTGTGAATTTTGGTTCTCTTAACAAAGACTTTTTGAGAAACTTCAATGAGTTTTCCCGTAAGCACATTTAGAAGCGACGAACCTAGCGACCAATTACTCTGCGGCCTTTTGACGTTCTTCTGCATTCTCTAGGGGCACCAAAATTTACAGAAATGATCAAAAAACTTTAATTTTCTTAGGAGATTTTTTCAGAAGTTGCGACTAGTGATATGTCAGATTTGAATTAGAAAAAAGTAGGACGGAATTCCGGGGGGAATTCCTTTAAATTTAACCCGTAAAAACCCGGAACGGAATTTGTTTTTTGAAAATGCTCGTTCTCAGCACTGGAACGGCCGATTTGGGAAAACTTGGAATTCTATTGAAGGGGAATAGTAGCTAGGGGAATAGTAGCTAGTAGTTTTGGTAAAGGTGCCACCCCTCTGGACCCTCCCCGTTTTTGTGAGACGCAAATATGTCTGTGTTTTTTTTAATTTTTCAAACAGATTGAGCAAACACTGGGAATTTTCATACGTATCAATTGTTCCATGTATCAAATCATGTCAGGTGGATGAAATATGGTATGTAAGAGGGAATTTTGGAGTTCAAATTATTTCAGTACAAAGTCACAAAACTACGTATTTTTATTAAAATTCAAACAACAAAACCGTTCTTCATATTTTAAGCTTCATATTTTTGCGGTAAGGTCTCCTGAATCCATACGCGATGAAATATTTATTTTAGCATGCAAAAATTTTGAGAAAAACCAGTTTAAATTCACCAAAGTACGTATTTTCATGGAAACCTAATTTTCTCAGTCTCCCACGGTAGGTTTAAACTTAGCTCTTCAATTTTAAAGCTCTATATTTTTAGAGTAACGTCTTCTGAATCCAAAGATGGTGAAAGATTTTTTCTAGCATGCACAGATTTTGAGAAAATCAAGTTTTCATAAGAACTCGTACTTTAGTGAATTCAAATTCGACAGACAATGTGTGCAGCAGTGGAAGCGAAAAACTACTGTCTACTGATCCGTATATCTGTAGAAATAAAACAATTCCGTAGATCGGGTAAGGCTGCTTGCTTTCTATCTAACATGCACTTGGTGCTTGATGCTAGTTTTCGGATCAGTACGCAACGAATGAAGAACAGCACCACACATCGAATATTCTTTTTTTGTACCTTTCCTACGGTTGTGTGTAACGAGGAGCGGCTTTGAGACATTGTTTGTTTGCCTTAATTTGCTTTGTGCCGTCTTCTTGTATTCTAATTTTCGTTTGTTTTTATTTACACGTTGTAATCGTTCCACATTTAGTAGAGATGGTCGAGTTTCGAGTTTTCAAACCCGGAACCCGAACCCGACCCGTATCTTTCGGGGATATATTTTTTTGAAAATTTGTATGCAAGTAAAAACGTTTGTAAGTTGGATGCAAATGAATGTTGCAAAAATTAAACATTATTATTATTATGAATTTGGCCTGCCTTCTAATGACACCCCAACTGTCACTAGGCTTGTTTTTTGCTAATAGAGGTAGTGGAGTTATTGGGGGGTCTGACCTAATATAAATTTGAAATTTGTAACGACCTTACTCGCAGATACCATGAACTGGGTGCAAATGATTATTTTGACAAGTTTTCCATGAAGTAATAATTATTATATTCTGCTATTTCTGAACTTTCGAACTGAATCGCTCCCAACCAATTGTAAATGACATGTGTACAAAAGTACCCTCTCAACCTAAGCGAGAAAAAATGTTACAGTATGAAAAAAGTGCTTAAAGTCCTGCACAGTTCTCGTGACCTATGATCAAAACGCTAATATTGCTACTGCAACCATAGTTCATACGGCGTCTCCATCAACTCGGTTGTTGAGGGAACGCATTGTTATTTTTAGTTTCATTCCTGTAAATTTTACACCATGAAAACATGGAATTTTTTTCGTTACAGTTTGAACACTAGAGCTGCTTGAAACATGCAATTTTCGAGTTTTGGTACCAGTTTGAATAATAGTTGCACCTATAACCCTGCTTAGTAGGGGGAAATCAACTTCAACTCTTCTCAGTTGCTTGACACTCATTCTAACGAAAAATAATCCTTCTGCGAGTCAAAATCTTCGACATTTTTGATACGTTAAAACCATCTAACCCACCTCCCGTACTCAACTGCCGATGACATCCTAACTTCACAGCTTTATCTTATTGCCATCGCTCGAAAGTCGTCTAGTTACAAGTGCTCAATACTCCCGTAACCATTGTCGTTACTTCCCAGCAAGTCACGGCACGCTAGCGGCGGAATAAAGCGGTGCTCTGCCGGAGGCAGCGTGGCCTTGGTATTGTTTGTGTTTTTACTGTGAACCACTGAAATTATCTTCCACGCGGGTGGGCTCTGCGAGGGAAAACTTTTCTCGTTCTTCGGCAGAAAAAAAAAACCGTGATGATGATACCATCGAAAAAAAAAAAAAAACATTTTATTGTGACTCATTTTCTTGTCGTACCTCCGGTTCGGGCCTCTTCCAGCCGGCTCGAGCGAGTTGAAACTTTTTGCGCCCTACTACATTTTGAGCGATGTTTCAATTTTACATTTTTTGCTCCGATTGCGTAGCAAGTGACCAGCCAGGTTACATGGGCTCATAAATTTCTGATTTAATTAATTTGATGTTATTTTTTAATTTACTCCTGCGCTATCAGTGCTCCGTGTTCCGGCTGGGAAAGACACACGATGGAAGAGTTTCCTCCTCTCCTTTGCGCCATCACCACCGTTACACGAGAGTGATTTTCACTGTACACTCCATTGCTAATGGAGAGCTTCTTTATTACGTGTGTGCTTGTGCGCGCTAGTCAGACGCTTGATTTACTGTTTACAAAAGACGTGGCGGTGGGATTGCTTCGTAGTTGGAACGATTTGCTCCCTGGAGGAGACGTGACGTGTTGATAATGGCGATGATGCTGATTGCCGTTTCGCTAGTGTCGGTGATTAGTTTGCTTTGCTAAAACATCGTGCGGGAGCTGTTCATTCTGACTGTTGGTAGACAGCAGCCTGGCAGGTAGAAAGTTTCGCGCGGATTCGGAAGCGTACCACTCTTCGGAATCGACCTCAGATGGGACTTTTCCAGCACAACACTTGGCTTGTAAGCGTAGCACGTATGCTGCTCAAGTTGGCAATCGAGTTTCGTACAATTGTACTGAGAGAGTATGCGTAGAATATAAATGTTGGTAAAATGGTACACCTTTAAGCAGAAATCTTTAATATGTTTTGAATTTTAAATGCCAAAAAAATGTTTATTCAGTTCGCAATTCGACTAAGACTCTAGCGTGTACTCAACTTGAACCGCCACTCCGTAGTGGCAAAACAAGCCTCATAAAACCGAACTCCTTAATCCAAAACGGCTTGCGAAACATCTCAATGGCGCTGCCAGCTACTGCGATTCGGCCCCATTAAAAAGTTTTCCTTCTGGGCTCATATTCATAAAATCACTGAATATGAGCAAAAGTTAAATAATCGTAAAACAAAGCCTTTTAACACGAGGCAGCAGATTTCCCTTCGACTGAAAGATGCTGCCAGAAGCTTTCGCTATCGCTTGTGATGCGGTCGCTTTCACTTAGCTTCTGCCCTCCTCCCGGTGCCGCTTCCCGATTCCAGCTACACTCTATTTGTAAACTTAATTTAAACCCTCATTTAACAAAGCCGAATAAACAGGATCTTTAACCTGCCTCATCGCTGCCGAAGGATGTCGACGGGTTCACTCGTTCACAGTGTTTACCAGGGGCGTGCTGCACAGACGACGCGCATACAATGCGAAAGAATTTACCGACGATTTTCATTACGCTTCTCAAGCGGTAATCGGGGGATGCGTCTTTCGTTTCTTGCCCTTGGTGGAAGTTATGGAATTGGAGCGAGCGAAAGCAAAACACCACCACAACAGTTGCCGGTTTTGAACGATTTGGTAAATATTTTTTTCGTTTACTATTCGGAGAAGAATCACCTGCTCCATAGTTTTGAGATAGTATGGAGAAGTTTCTGTTTTATAGCATGCACCACATGTAAGCAAAATTAGTGCCAAACAGCTCGCTAGCGATAAGCTGCTGCAGAAGACGCTGAATTGTTGGTTAACAATAAGTGTTTACTGAAGGGCAATTGTTTATCGACCAAAAACAAAATTTTATTTGTTTAGAATTTGTATCTAAATTTATTAGATTATTCCACCTGACGGTGTTTAAACTTTTACATTTAATGCAATAACAAAAGCTCGAACAGAACAGAATAAATAACAAAATGTTTTATAGGAGACACCAACTGCTAACATTTGCGCTACTGGCGTACTTTTATACTTACTTCAAAAATTTTAGTTTTTATCAGCTATGAATATTTTGATGCAAGCATTTTATAAAACGCTCTATGCTAAGCAATTACGAGCTTGGTTACTATTAAGATATTAATATTAAAAACATGTCCCTAGAGCTAAAACTGGAGATGAACGCCAATTTCGACCATAGTAGGAGACACCATGCAAAAGTTTTAGTTTTCAATATCCATTCGATCACTGCAGTAAGAGAATAATTTACTGGACCAGCAGCAAGCGGTAAGTCGTCTGCGCAGCATGCAGCAATTTCAAGTATATGTATCACAGCCTTCCATAGCAGACAGACCAACAGAGGAAACCGGTGGATGGCAATGGTGATAAGTGATACCCTTTTAATGTGTTAGATTTTGAATCTCCCGTCCGTGTGGGAAGCATCGCCATAAATGTAGTGCTACTATAAATTAAATAAACTTGCCATGGAATTTTTTACCGACACAAAACGATTAACTTAAAGTAGTTCCTATTATTCTGCCACTCGTAAAGCCGTTGCTAACAGTGATAAAAAAAATTAAGTTAATTAACTTGTTATTTCTATATTTTTTGTTTCTGGCAGCATTTTTCTTAACTTGATCATCGCAGAATTTACCCGAGTTGTGTCACTAAGCAATTCCACACAAAAAAAAATTGCGCAACCAATTCAATCGAGCATTTTTGATTTGATTTAAACTTTTCATAGATGTTTGTAAGGGCAAAAGATACCATTTTGTGCTATTGGTTTATTTTCTCGGAACACGACTCATTTTTGGAAATGTATTTAAAAATGCTATTTTTTGAAGGTATTGATGCATACAAATATTTTTAGTTCCAAAACGGTTTGTTTGATCGGTATGATATCTTCGGCAAAGTTATAGATAACATTTTTGTCTTTCCAAAAAAATACACGCTCTAAAAAAATTGTTTGTATTTGAGAAGAATTTTAAATTTTAAATTAGTTATCTAAAAAAGCTTTTTTTTAATCTAAATTTTTAATTTTTTAGAGGAAAAAAATTATTATCTACAACCCGTTTTGGTCTCTGAAAATATTTGTAACCATCATTACCTCCCCAAAATGGCATTTTTCAATAGCTTCTTAATTTCTTAATAAATTCTTGTCACAAAAAAATAAACCAATAGCATAAAATGGCTTCTTTTGCCCGTAGAAACGTTTATACAAAGTTTCAGCCAAATCAAAAATGACAATTGAAAAAAAATATTAACCCTCTAGTGCCCAATACCGCCATTTGGCGGGCTTCAGTCGAAGTTCTGAAAAGCTTCAATAAATACTTTAAAAGTGTTTATAATAGTTCATAGTGATTTCACAGAAACCCATCTAGAAATTAACTTGGGCACTAGAGGGTTAAAACTAGGACTTTTTTTGTGAAGCTGCTCCGCTGCATGAAGTAGATTGTTTAATCTTTAATGCACATTACTAAATGACCCACAGATTTTTAATTTAGGTAATTCAGAAAAAATGTAATAATAATATTTCAAATGTAGTACTGCGGCTACACATAATTTGCGAAGTAAGAAAATTTAATATTTAATATATAATTTGGTCCTGAGAAGAGCCTAATTTGTACTTGGCAGGAGAAGTGAAAAACTTACTTCAACCTAGTGTATTGCGTAACAGCTAGTTTCAGCTATGAGTCCAGCGTGCTTGGTTAACCCTCGAGGCGACAGTTAACGTTCGGAAGTCAGAGCTTAGTTGCTTTGCTACTTCTCTCTGGTGCCATCCTTACGACATGCTTGTTAACGGTTATACAGTTGACAAAAAACCAATTTACTTCGTGCGCTGTTTGTCGAGCTTCGTAGCCGCAAGGTTACAGAGTCCGCTTTGACAAGCAAATGGTGATAGGTTCGAATCTTAGTAAAACCAAACCATTCGTTCGCAAAAAGGGCTTTAAGTATGGGTTTATTCTCAGGCTCTTCCACACCAAATCTTCTCTCCGGATTTAATAACCTTTCGTCTAAAGCTTCGATAATATCATAGACTATTGCACGTTATATGCTTTAGAGTGATAGCCTGGAGGAGGATATGATAAGGTCGATAAGGAAGGAAGTAGGTTACTAAGTCTGAAGGAGAAAACAAAAAGCACTATAACACGGAGCAGGTTACTTCTCAATAAGTAGCACTGCAAAATAGTAAAATGAACAGAAATGTGCAAACAGCAAAAACGTCCGGACAATGCCACAGAAGATCGAACAATTACTGGATGCAGTGGGGTCCACAAAAAAAACTTCGTGCGCGACTGTTTGTACACCTACAAACGATGTGCTGCGCAATCCGTCCCATTTTTTAAATTCTTTTATTCTAACACCTACGTCGCGCCGCCTAGTTGTTGGGTAAGTTCTTTCTATTTGAGACTATCACACGGGTTTTTTCATCATTACATCGCTATTCCGTTCGATCGAATTTGCAAGTTACAATGGCTGGTTGTGGCTAAGGAGAAAGAATGAAGAGGAAGGCAAAGTCCAGTTGCTCCAGGAAGTTCGAATGCATCGTCAGCTGCGTAATGGGCACTATTGCCCAGGGAGGTGTTCCACCGCATATAAAAGCTGTTCTGCTCCCGAAGAGGGAATTAATTCCCAGTTTTGTAAAATCTAAAACCAACCGCCCTTTTAAGGACCTGCCTATCATCCAAATTCAAAATTGGACCACTCACCCTGGTTTGTTTTGACAGTGAAATGTAGTGTATTTGAGTACTCTACCTACAACTGTGTTCCAGTCCAGCATCCTTCAACATTATTTTCCAATGACTTCAAGTCAATTGAACAACGCTTTTTTCTAGGAGGATAAATGGTTAAATGGATAAATGATTAATTATCATTTATTATAAAGTAGAGTTGGCAGAGAATTACTGAAACGTACCACTTAAATCCTTTTAAATGATTGACCCCAACCGAGTGTATTCCTAATCCAATTGCAAAAAATACATTGACATGAGACAGGCCCTTTGCGGGTGTGCCTTCTTAACAACCTCTTCAACTATTTTTGTTTTTAGGAAAGAATCTACAAGAGCTAGAGTTAGCTAAACAATGAAACTTGTTTAATCATGGAGCAGTGAATGTTTAGAAATGAATATATTTATATGCAGAGCCTGAGAGGTTTGTTTGATTGCGATAACGTCTGCAGTAAAGTTCAAGATAATACTTTTGTCTTTAAAAAATAAACCGCCAAAAAAATTTTTTGTTGATAATTCGAAAATGGAAAAATTAAGTTTGGATTTTTTTTTCGAATATTCGCTCATTTTTTCAAACATAGATGAGAACTTAAACGGTAATACCACAAGTAAAGAAGGTGAAAATAAACTGGTCTATAAGAACGATACAAATTGGCCAAGATTTCAAACTGGAGAAAAAAAATATACTGGTTGATATAAGCGAAAAAAATGCTGCCCTAAAGCTCGAAATAGTTGCTCTAGAAAGATTATCATTTTTTTACCACTCCTATGAAATTTGATTTTAGTAGCCTGTGTAGAAATGCGTCAACTTACGTCGAAGTGTTTCATAGTAATTACTCATCGGGTTCGTCGCTTCAACGTTATTTTTGCGAGAAAACCTTATTAGTTAGGGATGAGCAATAGAATAAGTCGGCAGTAGAATGTGATACGTGTATAGATTGTGGAACAGTGCCACCGTCTCCCTTAGTTTAATTGTTCAAAACACCATGCCGGAGACAGGGAGATTGCGGGTTCAAGTCCCGTCGAGATGCGGTATATTTTTCCAAATCTATATCATATTTCCAGTTCGCTTATTTTTCGCTTTCCCTACTGCACACATTGTCTGCTTAATGGGCCTTATTGAAGTCTCCGAAAAAATGTTGGTAGCTTTGGCACCAAAATTCATAGGAATGTTTAAAAAGCTATAACACTGTGCTACAGCGATTTAGAACTTCTGAAGTGACCTAGTGTAGGTTGTAGGTCTTGTTCAGTGTAGCATTCGCTCAGACTAAAAAATTTCCAAACTCCCCCAAAATCTGAAGTTATGGTCAAAATACGGTTTTTTGGACCTTAGCGCATATTTTTTTTTACCTCAGTCATATATCAACCGATTTTCAATATTTGAGCAGTTTTAAAAAGAGGACAAATATAGCTTTCAAAGTTTATACAGGTTTGTTCTAATATCAATAAAACATGCAGAGTTATTTGAGCTTAAATCTTATTTTTTAGACTTTTTCACGCATTTTTTCAACTTAATTTGAAATTTTCGTCTACTTTTGTAAGAAAAATACCGTAAACACACTAAAATTTTTAAAGTATATTCAATTTCGAATCAAATTAATGTAGTTTTGTGGAAATCGGTTGATATTTGGTTAAGTTATATATTTAAAAAAAAAAACAGAATTTTTGGCTTCACAATTATTTCACGGTGCTACAAATGCTGAAAAAATGCAAGAACTTCTGATGTGACTAAGTGCGGGTTGTAGATTTAGTCAAGTTAATTTGAAGTTTTTCAAATACCCCAAAAATTTTAAAAGCTAGTCAAAACCCAATTTTTAGACCTTAGCTAACATAACTTCAGATTTTGGGGGTGTTTGGAAAATTTCTAGTGTGAACGAATGTTACACTCAACAAGACTTACAACCTACACTAGGTCACTTCAGAAGTTCTTGCATTTATTTTTCATTTGTAGCACAGTGTAATCTTTCTTTTCTTCCGGTTTGAGGCGTGAAAATTATTTTGGTTGTTTTTATTTTTCGTTGACTATTTGTTAACACAAGATAGGCATCCAGCCTAAATTGAAAACAAATATTAGATTATAACTTTTTAACTGTTCCTGTGTTTGGTGCCCTAGCCAAGAAGTTGAATAAAGCTTTCGTAAAAGGTATAAGATTTCCCAAAAATGGATCAAAAGCTTTAGTCGTTCGTATTTTTCCAGTTTCAACTTTAGGGCAAAACCTGTGTTGAATATTTTTTATCTTTCTAGGGATTTCAACCAGCATTATCAGTTTTCACGGAATACCGCGTTGGTATCATTTATCACAATTAACCGCAGTTAACTTATTCGTACGCTGCTTTGAAATCCACCAGCATTTGCTAGGTTTGAAAGTCCGCTTTTTAACGGGACAATTCTTCTGTAATAAAGTGGCGTGTTATACGTGTTGAGTGTTTCTACTTTTGATGCTGTTAAGCTTTCCCTAGCAAATCCGTATGCCGTTTTATGTGCCCTGTATATTTACCTTTCTTTCTGCTGCTTATGGTATGGCTAATGGGTTTTTATAGGGGAGTGATGTTTTGTGATGAACTAATTATTTACTAATATTTGTTCAAAATTTATTTTGTGTATTCTGGCACAAACGATGACATATCAACACTATTACAGATATTTTGAATTCTATTTCGTTAACAGATTGTAATTGCTTCCGTAGTTAAGTGAACATAATTTTTAGGAAAATTGTAAACTTACTTATCAAGCAAAAAGAAAATGAATTTTGAATATTCTCAAAAACGTTGTCAACATCTTGTTAACTGCCTGAATAATGTTTCAAAAGCATCACAAAGGTACCTCACAAGTATCTCTAGAATGCTTCAATTACATTTTAAATTTATTTTTAAATTATTTCAGGAGTGTTTCGAAATTCAAATTTCAAAATAACACAGAATAGATTTCAATCAGGATTCAAAAAGATTTCAAAAAATGTCTTCACACTGTCCTGAAGTTGTGTTTGAAAAATAGCTTAAAATTGGTTTTCATACATTGAAAAAATGTTGCAAATATGCTTCAAAAGGGTCTCAAAACTGTTTTCGAAATTGCTTCAAATTGTGTCTATTGAATGAATTAATAATTTCATAAAAAAAAATCTAAATGTTTTAAAAGTGTTCCATTATTGTTTCAGAAAAAAGTCCCTGGGAAATCTCAATTAGGACCCAAAAAGATCTTAAAAAGTGTCTTGACAATGTTTTAGAATTGTCCTGAATATTTGAAATAATGGATTTAAATTGTTTTAGAAAACCGTTGCAAATATGTTCGAGAAAAGTTTCAAATCTTTTTTTTTTAATAATGTTTAAAAATAATACAAAACGGTTCTCGAAATTGTTCCAAATTATATTTGTAGAATGTTTCAAAAGGATTCAAAAATATCTCAATGCTTGTAGAATGTTTCAATAATGTTTCAGAAATGATTTAAGAGTTTAAAATACTTCTTTCGTAAATGGTTCAGAAAAATCTCAATTAGGACAAAAATTGTCTCAAATATTAAATTATTAAAAAATGGTTTAAAACTACTGTAAATACGTTTCAAATATGTTCAAAAATAATTCAAATCTGTTTTAATGATGCATCAAAAATGTTTCAAAAAGGTCTCAAGACTGTTTACTAAATTTTCCCAAATTCTGTCTATAGAACGTTTTAAACGGACTCAAAAATGTTGTTGAAGGGTCTTTAAAGTATTCAAATAATATTTTGAAAATATCTCAAAGGTGCCTCACATTTGTCTCTAGAATGATTCAAATGTGTTTTTTTTTTGTTCACACAACATTTATTTGACACGGCACAATGCGGTCAAAAATGTTTTGGAAGTGTGTCGAAACTGTTACAAAAACTTCTCAGAAAAACCTTAATTCCGACACAAAAAGCTTGAAAAAATGACTCGACAACGCAATTAAGTTCTCTAATATCAGGGGGTGTTTTTTCGGTTTTGCAACACCCCCTGATAAAATCCCTCTGTCGATAGCATAAATTGCAGTTGTCTCAAATATTTAAAAGTTGAAATTTTTGTAAATATGTTCCAAAAATGTTTCAAATATGTTTCAAATCAGTTTAAAAAATTTCACAAATGTTTCAGAAAAGGCATCTAAACTATTCTTGAAATTGTTTCAGCAAGGTTTCAAAAGCATTTTTAAAGCTCTCAAAACTGACTAAAGTTTGAAGTGTTACTTGTATATCTCAGGAAAGTTTCAAACATGTCTTAAAATTATCTAGGAAAACGGGATCGAAGAAATTTTTCAAAACCATTTTAGAAAAAGAAAAATGTTAGAAATAAGTCCGAAAAACTGTTGATATATGTCTCCATGCCTCAAAAAAACCTCAAAAAATGTTTAAGAAACATATTAAGTATCGGCTCAACAAATTTGTTCCTGAAATTTTTCCAAATTATTTCTAGAGAATGTTTTGAAAAGTCTCAAGAATATTGTTAAAATGTTTAAAAACTGTCTGGAAATGCCCAGTCTGTAGTGTCTGTAGAATGTTTCAAACGTGTGTCAAAAATGTTTTAGTAGTGTTTAAAATTTGTTCCAAAAATGTCCCAGAAATATCTTAATTAAAACTAAAAAATTACTAAAAAAAGTGTCTTGATGATGTCCTGAAACTGTCCCTAACATATAAAAATGCCTTACCTTGAATGTTTCAGATATGTTAAAGAAGAGTTCCGAAATTGTTTCAAAAAAAAAACTATGATAAAATTTCAATTAGAACTAATATTAACCCTCTAGTGCCCAAGTTAATATCCAGACGGACTTCGAAAAAAAATTACTATGAATTTTTATAAACAATTTTTATGCATTGATTGAAGCTGTTTAGAGGTTCAACTGAAGACCGTTTAAAGGCAGCACTGGACACTAGAGGGTTATTATTACAAAATGGTTTGGAATTGTTGTAAGTATGTTTCAAAAATGTTCCATATCTGTTTTAAAAATGTATCGAATACGTTTCAAAACGGTCGCAACACTGTTCCCGAGAATGTTCCAAATTATGTCAATAAGAGGTTCAAGAAGTCTCGAAAATTTTGGTAAAAATGTTTTCAACTATCTGAATAATGTTTCAAAAATATCTTAAAGGCACCGAACAAGTGTTTCTAAAGTTTTCCAATTAAGTTTCAGAAATGTTTTATGAGTGTTTCAGATTTGATTCACAAATGCCTTAGAAAATTTTCAAGTAGGACTAAAATTGTCTTAAGTATTAAAAAATATTTTAAAATTGTGTAGAGCTTGGAAACGTATCAAAATCTTTCAAATCTGTTTTAATAATACTTAAAAATGCTCAAAAATGTTCTAATAAGATCTCAAAACTGTTCTCAAGATTGTTCCAAATTGTGTCTATAGAATGTTTTAAGAGGTCTTAAAAACGTTTTTAAAACGTTTTCTAACTGCCCCAAAAATGTTTCAAAAATATTTTCTAGAATATTTCAATCATGTTTCAGAAATAGTTTTGCAGTGTTTCAAAATTATTTTGAAAATATCTTAAAAAATCTCAATTGAGACTCAAGAAGATCTAAAAAAATTGTATCTAATAATAGAAATATCTTTGAAAATTGTTGTGAGTATATTTCAAAAATGTTTCAAAGCTGTGTAGTTTCCGTTATGTTTCAGAAACTAAAACTGTGTATTAAAAATGGCTTAACATTGTTGTAGATACGTTTCAAAAAATTTCAAATTTGTTTCAATAATTTATTAAATGCTTCAAAAAGGTCTCAAAATTGTTCTCTGAATTGTTCCAAATTTTGTCTATATAATGTTTTAAAAATCTTAAATATTTTGTTAAAATGATTTCAAACTGTTTGAATAATGTTTCTAAAATGTCTCAAAGTTGCCTCAAAAGTGCTTCTAGAATGTATTTAAAATTTATATATTTAAAAATTGTTTCAAAAATGTCTCAGCAAAATCCAAATCACTACTAAACAAGATTTTAAAAAAATGTCTCAAATGCTTGAAAAATGACTACAGATTGTAATGAATACGTTTCAAGATTGTTCTAAAATTGTTCAAGATTTGTTTTGATAATATATCAAAAATGTTTCAAAAAAGTTCCAGAACAATTCTCGTAATCAATACGGTTTCAAAAGTCTGAAAAATGTTTTAAAGATTTCTCACTAATATCAAAAAAGGATTAAAAGTATTTTCAAAATGCTCTGAAACTTACTCTAAATTGTTATCACAATATCTGAAAATGGTTTTTTAAAATGTTTTTTGATATCTTAGTAAAGTTTGAGATATGCCTTAACAATATCTTCAATATTAGAACAGCAATGTTCCAAAAACTTCTCAAAAATAGGTTGAAACTGTCACTAAAATGTGTAAGAAATACCTCATTAAATTTTCAAAAGTGCTTCGCAGGTGTTTTTTTTTTTTTTGTAAGATTTGGACCACTGCGACCATTATTTTGATCTTTTGTGGTATACCTCTTCTTTAGTCTAGGTACTCGTGGCAGACATATCACTATTGATGGAAGTGATCGTCGTTGTCCTAGAAAGATTTCAAAAATATTTTGAAGACTATGTCTCAAATTTATTTATTTCAAAGTTTTGTTAGGGTATCGGCTATTATCGTCAGGTTTTACCTATTATCGTCAAATGATGTCCAAGATCGTTAATTTCTTGCATGATTGTTCGTCATAATGCAGAGTACCTCTCTGCAAAATATTAGTTCTCTATGACTTCAATAACCCCCGGACGATAATAGGTAAAACCTAACGATAATAGAGCTGATACCCCATATCAATATTTCGAAACTTATTAATTTAAAAAGTTTCAAAACCCTCTCAAAAATGTTTATAAATATGTTTAAATAATGTCTTGGTAACCTCCGATACCGATTTTTCTAAATTATCTCTACAATGTTTTTAATCTATTTCTAAACTGTCTCAATAAAATTTTCAAGAAAGTAAAAAGGTATGGAAGGGTCTGTAATTGTTCTCCAAATTATCTCGAAAAAAATGTTTCGAGAATATTATAAAAATTTAAAAAATAAAAAGTGTCCCATATTATGTCTACACCAGGATTTAATAAGAATTAAAATTGTTTCTACTGTTTCAATAGCATTTACAAAAAGTTTCTGTATAGTTTAATAGAACAATCCAAAAAGTTTATTTGAAAAGGCAGATAGATGGTTTCTTCTGCAAAGTTGTCATGAAGTGTGCTTCAGCTTTGGCAAACAAAGTGGATTTTGATATGCAAAAATGAGAAAAACAAAATTCATAAAGCCCACTCTTAGATGCAATAATCACAAAATTGCATCTTCAAAAAAACTGCGAATAAATAATAGAACATTTTTGCTGGAGATACTACGGCTCTAGGAAAAAAAAATTTGGGGTTAAAGGGGTCCACGAATGATGACCGTGTTCTCTAATAAATTTGAAAAAAGTCCGTGTAGGTAATGGATTTGGATTGCGTCTCAACTTGGAGAAGAGAGGTACACGACACTAATAACACGTTTGACGGGACTCCCATCTTAGCTACAGTTGCTGGAATGTACTCTTCCTTAGGCAGGCGTTTCCCTCGAAACAGACGCTGTTTGAGCCGCTCGTAATTTTATTTTTGGTTCCCTTGTCCACTATTGCCTACAAATTATTCTTACCTTTACCTTTAGTTTTGTTATGACCCTTTAATTCTTAAAAATAGTTAAAAGATCTCGCTATTTCTCAAAAGATTTTACCGTGGAACCGCCGATGAATATTTATTTTATAGAATATCTTAACCTCCACCATTGTAATACATTACCATCAATCGCCGATGGAAAATTTTATCCTATTTTTAAACACATTCAAAGTGCGTACATACAAATCTCGCTGAATTAACTACCAGACGACATCCTGTTGCCTTGCAGCGCACATATCCGCAATTTCATCCGACTGGCAGAGGTCGTAAGTTAGCCTGGTTGCAGCCGCGGCTTCCGACCTTCCGCTCGGTTCCCCACATCCGAATCGAAGTCAATGCTGTGCAACTGTTGCATGCCCAAGTTGCACCGTTCCCCCAGGATGCAGCGAGGGAACGAAAAAGTTTGTCATAAAACTCCTGCAAGTTTTCTTGCGCAGTCGGGGACGGCCGGCGCGGTGGAGGAAGAGGTTTTTTTGCTACGATTTTTCTTCTCCTCTTACAAAACAACTCAGCAAATTTGACGACGACGCTGGCGGTGTTTGATCCTTGTACCGGGTGACTTCTGTTGTTTCGGGAATAACTTCCAGTTCGTCGTGCTCCCTCGGGATCAACTTTTTTTCTGTTGTGTAACAAGCTGAGGAAAGGATGTTTTCGCAACGACAGGGCTTGGCAGAACAAATTGGAATGAGTTTAATGGATGATTGTATGTAGATTTTGTACTTGCGACGTTCAAGTCGTCAGATGTGATTATGCTGATGAATAAACAAGCTTGGATTATATACTCATCAAAAAATGTGAAAGACTTCCAATTAAATGTTACCAAGCTTATAATCAACCAGCAGTAATCGAGTCAATTGAATCAATTCTTTCTATTTTTACCGGCTTACTAGAATTTGAGCATACTAAATTACCCCAAACCGAGCGCCATAATTTATTCCGATATAATACACCGGCAAAATTCAGATTAAACCCCAACCAAAAATAAAATAAAAATATTATTCCAATACATAGAGCCTTCTATGTATTCTACACTCGAATCGTCTGCCGATTTAAAAACAGAATCAGCTGAATTATTCATCATCATAGACATTCTGTCTATACCCGGTGATCAATATTTAATCAATTTCGTAAAGTTACCCCGGTCCAGTACCTGAGGAATGACCAGAAAGGGAAAACCTCCCATCGATGTGTCCTTGCCGTCCCGTCCTGTCGGTTCGTTAGTCCATACAGAACATCAATCAACCGGTTGATTGCCCTATCGTACTTATTTCAATTCATTTGATTTGCGACAACCATCGATGTCCTCACCCTACCGCACTTTTTCCGATTGTACATCGAACCCAACAATCGAAGGCACACATACACTGCTACGGACTTACATACAAGGGGGGTTTGAGTGACAATTTTAATTTTGGTGCATAATTTCTGGCCCGAACCGGGTTGGTCGTGGTTTCTGAATCGGAAAACAAACCCATTCGCTCTGTCATAGTTAATTGAATGCTGCCAGTCTCTATACGGTGATGTCTATTTGGTGAATGGAGTGCGAACAGGAGTAAGCCATAGGAGAAAAATTCTCATTTATTTTGCCTCTATAGTGTGCAACCTTTTGGCCGGCCAAGCCTTTGGCGAAAGCTGGCGTTTTTTTTTTGGGGAAGCTAACTAAACACTAGCGAACCAGACAGTAGAACGTAATAATACGGATCCGAAAATCCACAATGATTGGCGTGAAATGGAACTTGAATGAGGCTTCCGTCGATTGTTATTATTTGGTGCTGTATTTTTCTCGCTGACGTCGTTCGGGCGGGGGTAGCTTTCGGCAGGCGGAAATCAATTTGTGAATTGCATCAACGGCTTTGGGACGAACATTAAGGCTTTGGAGCTCGTAACAAACGACTTTTTAATTGTGCTTCCTGAATGGAGAAATGTCGAACATGGTTGAGTGAAAAAACGAGTATTTTTACCGCAGCTGAAATATTGTTAATTACCGGTGAAAAACGCACTACAGTTTTGTTAACATGTTTGATATTGTACTGAAAATTTATGTTTCTAATCGTTGAAAAAAAAATAAAAATTTTAGATAGAAATCTATAAAACAAGAGCACGACTTATGTTGAATACATGTTTGAATGCGACACACGTATAATTTTTGTTGTCGAACACGCTTATGAAACTTTTGCGTCTCTCCCCCAGGAAAACTTAACGATTTGCTACATACAAATTCCGGTAAAGTGTGGCACCTATTGAAAAAAGTTTCCTCAGTATATTTACTAGTTTGGCAAAGTGTTTCTCGTTTCTTTTACATTTCTGTGACAATCATTTCCGGGAAGCGATTCACGATCTACGCTTCCCGAGTTAAACTCAAAATTGAATCTCAAAACTTAATAATGGATTTCAGTTTTCAGCTTTAAAATCGTTAGCCAAGGAAAGTCTTCAAGCAGTTTGTTCTCTCCCGTGTCCCCCTCGACTCGACAAACAGCTTCAAGCTGTTTTCTTTTCGCTTTCTTCAATTCAGCTTTAGCTTGAAGGCACCGGGCAACAATGCGACGCTTTTCGCCTACCTGCACTCCAGTGCCGCTCCAGGAGCTGCGCTCAGGTGGAAAATGAGGATATGGCTGCGGGAAAAAGCGATTTTCTTTTCTTCGAAAGATCATGCTTATGTTCGGTGGTTCCAAAGCCAAATGCTTCAAGAGAAAACTACACAAGCGGTAGCTGCAGTTTTCATCAGGGCACATCCTTCTTGCTCGAGCTTTTTTTTCGGCAGCAGGTTTCAAAACAGCTGCTATTCCACTTTTGCGCACAATAGGACGGCGGAGAGAACCGGGAGCCGGGTAAGCCACTAAAAATGAATGTCGACTAGATAAGTTGCAGAATGAAATTTATTATTGTTTGGCAAAATCTTTTGTGCGGGTGCACTGGTTGGCTTTTCTCCACTCGGGTGCTGAACGGAGCTCAACAGAGTGGCTCGGAAAATCTTTCAACAAATACCTAGCAGCCGCAGGGCTTTGTTGAAAACGGAAGCGCGTAATGGCTAAAGGGAAAATATGTTCGCTGCACCGCAGTGAAATCGTTTTCGGTTCATTTAATCGAATCGAGAGCAAACGAATGGCTGCTGTTGTACTCAGGACGGTAATCATACACAACCGAGAAGGGGAAGTTTTGGTAGCTGTGTCAACATTATTTTGTCGCTTGTATACACTCAGCTGACGGTGCTCCAGGTATCTTAAAATAGGAATAAAATCCGAACTATTTCTAGTATTGTTACCACTGCTTCGCAACAAACCAAAGCACTCTTCGCCTGAATCTATTTTGAATTGAATCGCTCTATTTTCGATCCAATTACAACTGTCTCTTCCGAACAGCGTATCCATTAGGCATTGTTGCCCCCACTTTCAGCTGGTACGTGCCCTGTCTTGGTTGACGAAAACCGCAACTTTCTTCGTACGTCGCAACATTACCAATCGGCATGACCCGTCCTGTTCGACCGAAGTCGATTCGATGATGACTGTCGGCGTCAGCAATATGCGATTGAAACTTCCCGCCCATCAGCTTGAGATACCACCAGCGTCCTGCCGTACGATGTTGCATTGGCGAAGAAGGTTGGAGCCACTTTACCGGGAACCACTAGGGCATGAATAATTTAAGACCCGTTAGCCAACGGTTACGTCGCAGCCCGGAGCGTCGTCGACACTACTGTCGTCACTGACCGTGGGAACCGATGCATTTGGCCAGTTGATATGTGCGAGGTACAAAACATATTGAGCGTAAAAGATTGTCAAAACCAATACCTTGTGGTGGATTTATTCTGGAAAAACTATTTATTGCCTATCAAAAAATATTTTGTTTTTGTACTTCTTGTTTAAAATGTTTAGATGGAAAAGTTAGCTAGGTAATAGTTAATACTGAAATACTTTATTTCCTGCATGGGTCTTTATAACTGTAACTGGAAACGTTACTGTATTGTGACTATTTCATAACATTTATAATATGCTATTTTCTCATCTGTTGCTGTATACAACTTTTTCCAGTTGATCTCGAGGTACGATGTTGGCCTAACAAGCCAGTCGTCGTAGGTTCGAGTCTCGGCTCGGGAGAGACTGATAGTGTCAGTAGGATCGTAGCATTAGCCCCGCAATTGTCCTGTACATCAAACAGTTAGCTGTGAAGTCTGTGTATAGCAAACAGAAGGTCAAGTTTCGAATTGGAATGTAGCACCTGCTTTGGTTTTTTTAGCTGTATACAAGTACCAGTAATCGGATATGCAAAACCTGTATCGGATAGCTTAAGTGTGTTTAAATATTGAAAGAGTACCTGAGATTTAAGGATACTTCATATGTTTACGCGCTTACC
Source organism: Wyeomyia smithii (assembly GCF_029784165.1). NCBI lineage: Eukaryota > Metazoa > Arthropoda > Insecta > Diptera > Culicidae > Wyeomyia > Wyeomyia smithii. The sequence continues at coordinate 194,431,889 of NC_073694.1, read as the reverse complement.
TGAAAAGATACAAAATAAAAAATATTACATCTTAAGTAACAATATCTTGAAAATTTGTCTTGAGAAGTATGATTTTGAGAAAAAGTGTTTGTTGTTGGAAAATTGTAAACCGCGCAAATCATGAATTCATAACCGCAACAACTGTGAATCTTCTTAAGGTTATTACAAAATATCACTCTTTACTCTTTACTTTTTACCCTTCACTCTCTATGCTTTACTCTTTAACTAGTGGGTGGCCCCAGCAGCATCCGTACTGTCTTTTAGTCTAAAACGGTACCAAAAATAAATAATCTATTAGTGCTTCTCGAGTCAGCCGACTGAACAGAGAACAAACCGGAAAGAGTTAAATAAAGACGAGTATGAATTATAGGTATGATCACATCACTTATCATGGTGAATCCTGATCTAACGTACTCTTCCCTACTAACAAAAAGTTCTCTCTTGTGACTATTGTGGAGGTGCAGAGGTTAACACGGTCTCCGAATAGCCAAGGTCACGCCTAAATCTCTTCTCACCTGATTGCAAGGGCACAGCCGGCGCCGTTATAGATCCTTTAAAGTATTGATTCGCTAATTCGGTCTCTCCCAGCCCCATACAGTTAATTCACTGTGCAATTTAACTGATTCGGATCAATCACGGAGTAGCAACCATTGATATGTGCAGTCAGTCAACTAAGCTAAGCTTCACTCTTCACTCTTTACTCTTTACTCTTTACTCTTTACTCTTTACTCTTTACTCTTTACTCTTTACTCTTTAATCTTTACTCTTTACTCTTTACTCTTTACTCTTTACTCTTTACTCTTTACTCTTTACTCTTTACTCTTTACTCTTTACTCTTTACTCTTTACTCTTTACTCTTTACTCTTTACTCTTTACTCTTTACTCTTTACTCTTTACTCTTTACTCTTTACTCTTTACTCTTTACTCTTTACTCTTTACTCTTTACTCTTTACTCTTTACTCTTTACTCTTTACTCTTTACTCTTTACTCTTTACTCTTTACTCTTTACTCTTTACTCTTTACTCTTTACTCTTTACTCTTTACTCTTTACTCTTTACTCTTTACTCTTTACTCTTTACTCTTTACTCTTTACTCTTTACTCTTTACTCTTTACTCTTTACTCTTTACTCTTTACTCTTTACTCATTATTCTTTACTCTTTACTCTTTACTCATTATTCTTTACTCTTTACTCTTTACTCTTTACTCTTTACTCTTTACTCTTTACTCTTTACTCTTTACTCTTTACTCTTAACTTTTTCCGCTGATTTTGCACTTTTTACTTTTTTATTTGTTTTACTTCTCTCAACTTCTTGCATTCTATTTCATTATACTTGTTTATCTGTTTATGAATCGATTTATTTTTCTCATTTTTATACTTTTTCTCTTTGAATTATTTTTGCATTTATTTTATTTACCAATTCAATTTTTTTATTTGGTTAATTCATTTGACTCTTTTCTTTTTTTACCTATTTTGCTTTCTTTACTTTTCTATTTTTATTAATTATGTTTACTTCTTTGCTTTTTTTTCTTTTTTTTTGTTATTTTCTACTCTTTCATTTCTTATATTTTTCTACTCCTTTTTTCATTTGTACCTTTTACCCACATTGCCTTTTTTTCCTGTTTTATCTTACTTCTTTTACTGGTATTATATTTTTAACTTATTTATTTCACTACTTATTTTACTTTTTCACTCATCCTGATATCCACCTTTTTTCACTTATTTTACATATTTCACTTCCTCTACTATACTTTTTCTTATACAGGTCGGACTCGATTATCCGGAGACTCGATTATCCGGGGGCTCGATTCACCGGGGCTCGATTATCCGGAGAAAATGGTTCGATTATCCGGAGTATTTTTTGTTTCTTTATTTCTATATCGTACTTTTGTCTTCCGGGTCATTGGGAAGTTTCGGGTTGTTCATAATTGTAGCGGTACAATCCCCGTTCCGCTTAGGCAGTTCGTTTTGGCAGCTTTCTCGTCGTTCCTTCAACCAATTTTTTCTCAATAGCCACCAAAATAAAGGTATTATGGTTTTTTGTTGCCAATAAGGACAACCGCTATTGGTAAACCGGTTTTGGAATTATAGTAGAAACATATTCCTGTAATATAATGGCCATGATCATTGCAGTACTTAAAACCACAAGCAGGCCTGTCCCGGTTCTGTTCCGGATACTCTCGGATCATTGAACCAAAACTCATCAAGCAAAATTAATAACGACTTGAAATCCGCAAAGTAGTCCATATTGAGCGTCTAGGTCGTTATAGGTGGCTCAAGAAATGGAAAAAGCATGAGTGTTTGTTTTTACACCTTCGAGATAATCAATATAACATAATCTATTATTACGTAGATATGTATAACGAACGCCGACAAACAGTCTAAAAACATTTTTTAATTTTTTTCTTCGGCACATGCATTGTATACAATTTATCATAATAGAAAACTCACTGTTCTAGATGACAGATATTATAAATTTGAATAAAAATATGGCTCGATTATCCGGAAGGTACGATTATCCGGAGAAAAATGTTTTTCAAAACTCCGGATAATCGAGTCCGACCTGTATAGGTTTTTTCTCATATTGATTTTTTATATTTTAATTATTTTGCTTCTTCGCTTATTTTTACTTCTTTAAGTTTTTAATTATTTGCCTATTATACTTTTTAACTTCTTGTTTTACATTTTTCTTTTATCATGTTTTTTTAAATATTTAATTCTTTTCTCTTCACTCGTTTTTCTTTTTGCGGGTTTAATACTCTGTACACTTTCGTCTATGTATTTTTTTTTCTTCGTATTTCTGTACTTTGTACTTTCTTTGCTTTGCATTTTTTTACTCTGTACTTTTGTTTTACTCTGAAGTTTTTGTAATTTGTACGTTCGTTCTACTCTGTACTTTCACTATTCTGTTTTTTTTTTTTATTCTGTGCTTATTGTTTCTCTGCCTTTTGTATTTTTTTACTCTGTACTTCGATGAAATCTATTGTTGATATACTCTATAGGAAACTTTATGTTTTTTTTTACTTTGAACTCTTTGTTACTCTGTAATTTTGTTTTACTTCGTGTTTTTTTTTTTTCTCTGATTCATTTTTATTCTGTACTTTTTTTGCTTTCTTTCTTTCACTCTGCACCTATTTGCACTATTTTATTTTGAATAAAGTTACTTTTTACACCATTCTACGTACCGTGCAAAAAACAAACGTGTAAAAACCGCATTGTTCAGAAAAACGTCGTTAAAGGTCGTAAAAAATCGTGCAAAAAAGCGTGTAAAAATGAAACTGTGTAAAAAACAGCCTACTATAGTCTGTTACCGTTACTGCTACTTACTGTAACAATTTTACGCGAAGACGAAAAATCGTGCAAAAAAAACCGTGTAAAAAACGTAAAAAAATCGCCATTTGGAAAATCGTTGTTAAGAAAACCATGTAAAATAAAACCGTCTAAAAAGAAACATGTAAAAAATTACTTTACTTGTACTCTGTCTTATTTTGTACTCAGTACTTCTGGTCACGATGTTCCTATTCTTTATATTTTACCTAATGTTTTAATTTCCTACTTATTTAACTTTGCATATTTACTTCGTTTTTTTCCTTATTTTACTTTTTACTTCCTTTTTATTTGGTTTATTTCCATTTATTATCTGCTTCTTACTTCTTATTTCTTTTATATTTCCACTTTTCTTACGCTTTAACTTTCTTTATTTTACATTTTTTTAATCATGGAAACTTCCTCACTCCTTTATTTTTGCTTCGTTATGTTTTAGTTTATTTTATTTTTTTGCTTTCTCTACTGTTTTCAATATGTTTCTCACTTTTTTATTGTTTTACATTTTGCTTATTTTTACTCCATTTAACTTCTTTTAATTCTCCTAACTTTTCATATTTTTACTTTTTTCATGTATTTTTCATGTTTGGCTTGTTCTTCTTATTTTTCCTTTTGTTACATTTTACTTATTTTGTCTTTTGTGTTCTTAACTATTTTGAATTTTTATTTTATTTTTTGCACTTGTAAACTTATTCTAACGCTTTATGGTTTTTACTGAGTTTACTATTGAACTTGTTTTTTTTGTGCTTTTCAATTTTTTTATTCTTTACCATTTACTTTTTACATTTCTACTTTTTTCTTTCTTTTTAAATTCTATTAATAATCTATAAAAGAAGTAAACAATTCTTTTACTTTTACAGTTTTTATTTTTTACTCTTATACTTCTCCTTTTCAGCTATTACTTATACATTTTTCGATTAAGGTAACTCCTCTACTCATTCTGTTTTTTTGGCTTCTTTTCTTTTTAGTTCATGTTAGCTTAAATTAATTATTTTAACTATCTACTTCTTGAATATGTTTTTCACTTTTTTATTTTTTCCCATTTAATTTCTTCTAGTTCTTCACTTCTTCTTAATTTTTCTCATTGTTACTTTTTTCACGCATTTTACATGTTACGCTTCTTTTACTTACTTTTCCTTTTTCCACATTTTACCTGTTTTGTCTTTTCTTTTTTTTTTTAATATTTAGAATTTTTATAAAATTTTATTCATCATTTATTTTATTTTTCTCTCATGATTATTATTTACCGTTTTTGATTATTTACTTCTTTTACTGTTTTCAATTTGTTTTTCACATTTTCATTGTTTACATGTTTTCTTATTTTTTCCTCATTTAACATATTTTACTTTTTCACTACTGCTATATTTTCTCATTCTTACCTCTCTCGCGCAGTTTACATATTTCGCTTCTTTTTCTTGTTTTTCCTTTTGTTACATTTTACTTATTCTGTCTTAACTATTTTGAATTTTCATTTATTGTTTTTCACCTGTTTTTACTTATTTTTACGCTTTAGGTTTTTTTTACTTAGTTAACTTTTTACTTGTTTTAAGGAAACTTTTATACTCATTCAAATTTTTTGGCTTTTTAATTTTTTAGGTTAGGTTAGTTCTTTCACTTTTATTGCTTTTCAACCTTTTTAACTTTTTCCTTTTATCATTGTTTTTCATATAATTTTCTCTTTTTCTTATTTTTGCCTCGCTAAATTTCTCCTACTTCTTCCATTTTTATTAACTTTTCTCATTTTTACTTTGCGTCAATTTCACATATCTCGCTTATTTTACTTATATTCCCTTTTTTCTCATATTCTTGAGTTTTCTTTTTCAACTTTTTTGAATTTTAATTTAATTTTTTTCGCTTGTTTGCTTTTTCAACTTATTTTTACTGTTTTATTTTTGTTTAATTATTTCAATCTTTAACTAGTTTTTTTTAGTACTTTTATCTTTCTTTATGTTGTAATTTCATTCTTTACTTTGTACCTATTTTACGCTAAACTTGTTTCACTCTATTTTTACTCTGTATTTTTTAATCTTACTTTGTACTTGTTATTACTCTGTGCTGTGTGTTATAGTTCTGTGCTTTTTTATGCTGCTATTCTTTTCTACTCCGCACTTTTTCACTGTGTTTTTTTAATTTGCACTTTTTTGTACTCTGCTTTTACTTTGTATCTCTTTACTTTGCACTTTTTTATCATGCACTTATTTTTACTCTCTACTTTTTCACACTGTACTCTTTTTTCGGTTCATCTTATTTCTCTGTACTTATTTTTACCATGTTGTTTTTTCTTCTACTATTTTATTACTTTTTATGTACTTTTGTTTACGTTGTACTTTTTTTACTCTGTACCCCCATTTTACTCTCTACTTATTTTACTCTGTACTTTTTTACTTTATATTTTCTTACACTGTACTTTGTTATACTCGATACTTATTTTAATCTATCCTTTCTTAACTTTTTATTTTTTACGCAATTCTTTTCAGTTAAAACTTTTATTTTACTCTATACTCCTTTTATTCTATGCTTCCTTCCACTCTATACTATATATTACTATACATATTGTTTTACTATATATTTTTGTTTACTCCATGCTTCTACACTTTTCTATTGTTCTGTAATTCTTGTATTCCATACTCTGTTTTTCACTACTTCTACCGTACTTTATACATTGTTTTTACTTTGTCTTTTTTTAACTATACTTTTCACTCTGTAGTTTGTCTACTCTACCTTTTTCTTACTACTTTATTCTTACTTTGTACTCATTTGTCACTCTATACTTTTTACTCTGCTCTCATTTTATACTCTATACTTCTTTTCACTATATACTTATTTCTTTCCTATACTTTGTACTATTTCCTATACTTTGTGCTATTTCTTTCCTATACTTTGTACTCATTTGTAACTCTATATTTTTTACTCTGCTCTCATTTTATATTCTATACTTATTTTCACTATATACTTATTTCTTTCCTATACTTTTTTTTCTCAACACTTCTTTTTTTCAGTTTGTGTTGTTTTTGCTCTATACGATTTTTTTACTCTATGTTTTTTATTCAATTGAAACTATTTTATACCATTATTTCACTCTATGTTTCTTTATCCAGACTTATTTTACTCTATACTTTTTTTACTCCACTTTTCTTACTCTGTTTTCGTTTCACTTTTTATCTGAATTACTCTATAGTTTGGATACTTTTCCACTCTACTTTTTCAAATGAATACTTGCTTATTCTATACTCATTTTACTTCTATCCTCTTTTTTTTCTCTTCACGGTTTTTTTACTTTAATCTATTGCTTTCTATTGCTTCCATTTTTTTTTTAATTTTTTCATTCTACACTTTTATTTACTTAGTATAGTTTTCATTCTATACTATTTTTTGCTTTTATCACTCTATACTTTTTTCTACACTATACTTCTTTTATTCCATACACTCCAATTTTTACATCTTACTCTTGACTCTGTAGCTCTCACTATGTGTTTTTAATATTGTACTTTTTTTTTGACTTCTTGACTTTATTATTGTGAAACTTTTACTCTGAATGTTCTACTCTAATTTTTTTACTGTATACCTTTTTCTCTGTACTTTATGTCCTGTTTTTTACTCTGTTTAGTATATTCCACTCATTTTTTTCTACGATTAATTCTGTATTTTTTGTCATTTCTTTTTGATCTGCAATTTTTGCAACACTATTCTGTTTGTTTTTACTCTGTACTTTCACTATGTATTTTTCAGTAGTTTTACTCCTTACTTTTCCCTCCGTACTAATTACTTTGTACACAATAAAAGCATACTTAGCTTTTTATCTTTGTTCCTCTTTTGTTCTTTGCCCTCTCTAGTTCTTTGCCCTTTTAGTTCTTTATGCTGTTTAGTTCTTGGCCTCTTCAGTTTGATACCTCTTTAGCTCTTTATCGCTTCATTGCTGTACCGTTTCAGCTTCTCACCTCTTTCATTCATCAACTCTTCATTTCTTGGCTTTTAATCTCTTTACTTTTTAACCTCTTCACTTTTTCACTCTTCACCCTCATTTTATTCATTCTCTTCAAATTCTTTCTTTAGATAGTTTCTTTTTTCGCTTTACACATATAAGCTTCTTTACTCGTATTTTTTTTTTCAAGATTCAATATTGTTTGCCCTTTTTACTCTCTCCTCTTTCCCTACCCCACTTAACTTCTTCACCCTCTTCATCCTGTATACAAGTTTTACGATCTTCACCCTACTGTACCTTCTTTACTCTCTTTATTCACTATAACCGATTTATCAGCTTTACCCTCCATACCTGCCTTGCTAGGGTTAGGAATTCCTACCCTCTTGCACCTTTTTACCTTCTTTGAGAGTCTTTTCATTTAGTCTTTTTCACTCAATCTTTTCTGTTTGTTATTTCATTTTATTCGATATTTTAGTTTATTGAATGTTCAATTTTATTGAATTTTGAATTCTAAATATTGAAAAACAGAATGGTTTCCGTGAAATTCTACAATCAACTTTTTAAAAGATTAATTTTATTTAATAGTTTCTCACAGTGATATTTTTTTCATATCATCTAATTTTATTTGAATTAAGTTCTATTTTTTTTCCAAAATCCAATATCTGCTTCGCAATTTCTTCAAAACTGTTTTGTTTAAGTTTTTCATAACGTTTTCATTTACCATGTGGATTAAAATTATTCTAAAATCTGCGTTGGTACTATATTTATCCATTAATCAGTGATTCCAGATTTCAGTTCGAAAAGTTCGGTTTTTAATAGGTTGAAGCGATTGTAATTACCATAAAGAACAAATGTTGATTCAACATTCAACGTTTCGTTTTTTACCAATTAGATTCCTCTGCTTAATGCTATTTTGATACGACAAAATTATTTCTATATCCATTCAATTAACCTCTAGTGTCCAGTTTAAACGGTTTTCAGTTAAACCTCTGAAAAGCTTCAATAAGAAATAAAAAAATGTTTATGAAGCTTCATAGTGTTTTTTTTTTTTTCAAAGTCCGTCTAAAAACTAATTTGGGCACTAGAGGGTTGAACATAAATTTGTAATAGTTTTTCAAAGCTCCAAAACAAACACGCTGGAAGACATTCAAAAGTAAAAATAAAAAATTACACTAGCCACCACACCACCGTATAGCGGTTGGATACCTTCACATACAATATCGTTTCTCTTTGTAAACCTTTTTTTTGCTCCATATCCCCCCCGGGCAGTGCCGCGCTGAAATTCTATAATCGCAACAGATCATAAAATATCAAACCCATTGCAAAATTGAGCGAAGCGTTACCGCGTATAGGGAGTGCGCAATTGTTATCGTTTTTACCGACAGTTTCCGATCCAGCGAAACAAGTTTTTTATACTCAAGTCTTCTAAGAACATGAATACAGAACCGATTGAAAACTTTCAATCGCGCTCAGCGCGATGGATGACGGTTTTCTTTTGATAGTTATATCTATGTTTTTATATGGATTTGTTTCCACAAACTTTGATTTCGCTCAGCATCATTGAACTTTTGCATGATAGTTCCCCTCGAACTGATGATGGTTGTGAACAGTGTGATAAATTTTTAGTACCAGTCACGTACAAGTTTATGAAAAAACAGTTCTGATGAATGTAAAAATAAATTTCCACAACTCTAGCGACTTATTTTCAATCACAGCCACGTTACGAAAATAGTCTAATCAATACTACTCGGCTCAAATGATTTGAAAACGAATCTTTGCTACTATTAACCACGTCACAAAGCCGTTGGTGGTCGTTTCTACAGGTAAAAATCCATGCCAGCGTGGAGTATAATTCACCTCCCTGGTGCACCGTTAAGGTCGCAATCGTGGGAACGATAATTTTATCGAGTGCAATCACGCACCCAATCTTCACACCCCCTTTTTTCGGGGCAGATGGTTTCCTGTTCGTGACGACGAGTCCTGCTAGCTTCACATCGTTAAACATACTCACATTTGTATACTCTCGCTCTCTCGCTTTCTCATACACAGATAGGAGAAACCTAAAGGTGACACAAAACTCTGGTAGCGTGATACCAAGTACGCTGATAGCGGCGGTTTCCGGGAAACAACAATCTCTGCGTCAAAAGCGAACAGCCGGAAACAGGCAACTCTTCAAAGTTGTCTATTTCCAGACAAGCATCTGCGAGACAGACAAGTGGTTCCAAAAAAATTGCACCTACGGTGAGTGATGTTACTTGCCCCTTGGGGGCCAACCCTCCCTGTGTATTCAATCGGAAGTTACAAGCTTTCGGCAGAGCTTTCAATACAAACACACACTCTAGTAAACTTTTAGTTCGATAGACGCAGGCACGAACGACGCCGTCTGACAACGGTTAGACGTATAGTCGAAAAAAACCTCATAGGTTCGACATTCGCCAACAATATCACCTATGTTGGCAGCATCAAAACAATAGCGTAGAGGAAAGTAGAAAAAAAATAGGCCGAAACGGAAGTCCAACTGGGAAAACCAGCGGTATAACAAAAAAAACGCCCGCTCGACCGACTGGTAAAACCAAGCGAAACAGAATTCGGTCTGCCACAGGTAAGCCTCTCGGCTTGCCGTTTATTGACACGATGACAACGGTTCGTCCGGTGGTTCTTTTCCTGTCGGTTTTGGATTGTCGTTAGGTCTAGCCAGGGGGAAAAAGTTAAAAATAACTGAAAACGGCAGCAAATGAAATGGATCACGGTTCAATTAGGTTTTTTTTTCGATCGAGTAACACGTTTCATTCCTCCCGCCGGCGGCGGTCACAGTGCGAAAGTGATTGATTGGAAGGCAGAGCGCGAAAGCCAAGTTGTTCTGCTGTGTGTGACGCGTATTGGCGTCGTTTGTCTTTCGCTGTCACACGCGCTGCAAATAAAACGCTGGGGTTGATAGCGCGGGTCCGTGTTGCGACACTAGGCGGCTTATCAAGTCATTTTGGGGAAAGTAGAAGGCTATTGATTTGCCACTCCATACCGATTTCGGTAGGCTAAAGCAACCGAAGTCCCTCATCTCGGGTGAAAGGAACCGGAAAAGAACGGGCTTACAGTACCACATTCTACACGGGTGTTAAGTAGGGGCCTTCGAAGCTTCGCACGGGCTGGCGGCCTTCCGAGCGAGAATAATTTGGGAGATAATTTGGCATGTGAGGCCACCGGGTAAACCGTGCAGGAGCAGGATGGAGATCAACCGTAACCTAACAGACGTTGATTCGATAGGTATGTGTTCTAGTCGGTCCATCCGTGTTACGTTAGGTATCATCGTCAGCGCACACAGGGAAGAGATTTTTTGTTTCTTTTGATGAAGCATTTCTCGTTCGTCGAGAAGAGCAAGTAGGCTTTTATCTCCCTGAGCCTGGATCTGGAGCTGGATAGCAGTGGATCCTGTACGGCCGAATGGGATGAGATTAATGAGGATGAGCATCAATCTTGATAAGCGAAAGCTTCTACATCTATTTAGTAACGAGCTGCTTTTGGGCCGTTGATAAACTTTTCATTCTGTATGATGAAGCACAAAATGAACGGAGATCCGCACAAGTCGTCCTTCAACGAATGCAATTGCGAAGGTGATGATTCAACTACGTTGCTGGTGTTTTAACTTGACTAGTATTTGAAGTTTAGCTTAGTTTCAAGAGTGGTTGGTAAGGAGTAAATATGAAAATCAGGACGGTTAGAATTTATGTGTTTTCGTCGCAATTGCACAAGACTGACTTTTCCAATAGAATGAGTGTGGAAAATCGATACCGACGTTAACAGGGAGTCTTTAATTATGCATGTAGTCTTCTTTTGTTTTCAAGTATCTATTCATTATAAGCATAGAATTCACAACATCTCATAAAGATTTTTCAAGCCAGATTGCCTTTGATTAGTTTTGAAAATTCATCGGCTCTACCGTTTTGTTATATTTGTAGGCCTTGTTGATATCAGATGAGGAGTTAATAATACTTGAGCCTTTGCAAGCTGAAATAAATTAAATCAAGTGTTCAGTAGAGGGTTTTGATATATTAAAGAAGGTGTATGTAATTTTGTCATCGTAGCAAATTTTATTTTCAACCTTATGTCTTGAAAAGTGAATTTAGAGTTTCAAATTTTACTTGATTTATAGTTAAGACAATTTGTTATACAATTCGTAGTCCATCTTCAAAGTTGCATTAGTGCACTGAAGAACAAATGTTTCTTTTAATTTCGTTCTGTTTGCCTACAGCACACTACAAACAAATTTTACCTCCTTCTACGTAAAATGGAGCTTCTCTGGTAGTAACAATCCAAACAGATTTTAATCACAACAATTTATCGGCAAGAATAGAGTACCTGACGGAGCTTTTAGCCAGTCTAGAACAAATACCAGGTCTTTTTAGATCTCATTAGACGATACAGTCTCGTAATAATCAAGCGCAGATTTGCTTCGACTCTGTAAAACCAAAATTGCCTAAGCCTGAAGTCATGCAGTCGCCTCGAGGTACACGCAAGTAAATGGCTTTTGTTATTATACCAGTACTAGAGAAGAACGAAAATAGAAACTTTCACACGTGAACGCCGCCTATTACAGGATAGTTACTATAAGACAATCTCAAATAATTTGTTCTACGAAATTGTTAGTACTGAACATAAAGACGATCCGTTGTGCGATATTTCCGTTTAAAATCATCGTATCGCATCTTCAACATGCGCATCAAAATAAAAGATAAAATTCAAATCCACCTTAAGTGCATAACTTTGCATACTGAGATTTCTTGATGTAGAAAAACGTGTCTCAGAAAACTCGGTTCCATAGGGGTATACAGCGAAAATATCAAAACGGAAAAAGGGAAAATTATGTCCAATTTCAAATGCTAATAAGTCGGTTAGTTTTTAATCAATTTCCTTTGTTCCAGATGCAGAACATTGTAGTTTGATTATTAGAACTATTGTACTATTGAAAATTGTCGAGCCTTGTTGAAACGCAGGTTTCGATCTCTGATTGGTCCAGGGCCGGATTTAGGTGTTAGGGGACCCGGGGCAGATATTTTCGTGAGGCCCTCTTCCCTTAAAATATTTAACATTTAGAGGAAAAATAATTGCTGCAAATTGTGCAATGATTTTACGCTCCGCTGGATGGTGACGAGCAAAAAATAAAGGTCTTCAGTTTGTTTCTCCTATCTTTTATGTTTTCGAGTGGTAATTGCATGTCTGGCCTAGTACAGGGGGAACCTCAATTGTGGGGCCTAGGGCGTTTGCCTTCGGTGCCCCTTCTTAAATCTGGGCCTGGGGTGGCATTGTGCAGCTCGATTCGAGCGATTTTCGCTATTTTCGAGTACGTCACATACTGCCAATTCTGCTTTAAGCTTAAAAGGAGGGATAACATGATGATTATTTGGTTTTAGAGTAGAAAATTTAGGGTTATGACGAAACATGATAAGTTGAATTTTACGAACATCGGTAGCAAAATTGGTAAGCTTTTTCGCATTCAGCTGCATGCAAAGTGAAAACTTTTTTCAGTAGCGAATATGTCTTTGGCACCACGCGTGAAATTTTGTATGTAGAGGTATAAGGGTCGAGAACGGGTACTAATATAATTTCAGACCCCTCCTTCTCCTGGAAGGGAGGGGTCCCAAACAAATGAAACACAAATTTCGCACAACTCGAGAACCAATCAAGCACATACAACCAAATTTGGCATGTGGATGTTCTCGTGGGCAAACAAATAACTCCATAATGGTTCGACACCCCTCCTTTTTCTGGAAGGGATGGGTCCCATAAAAATTTCTGCAAATATCGAGAAATATTCAAGTAAATGGAACCAAATTCAATACGTTAAGGTTTTTGGGAGCAAAAAATATTTTCATGGTGGTTTGACACCTCTTCCACTTTTGAATGGGAGGGTTCCTACACAAATCAAACACAAATTTCTATGGTGGTTTGACACGCCTCCGTACTCTGGAAGGGGGGAGATGTTTCAACCAATTTTTCCGAAAAACAGCCTAAAATGATCGGGATCATGCACAGAAGCCAAAAATTGACTCCAGGCACCATTTTTGAATTTAAGATGCCAGAAAATGTCTCCAAATGGCATTTTGAATTCAAAGATGGCGACTTCCGGTGTCTGGAAAACAGCAGAAAGTGACCAAATCCCACCCAATATGGGTATTTCCGGGATCGTAACGATGCACTGAAGCCACAAATCGACCATAGGTACCATTTCGAAATGTAGGATGGCAACTTCCGATATGAATATGAGTATCTCCGGAACCAATATGATGCGCAGAAGCTAAAAATCGGTCTCAGACACCATTTCAATTTCTAAAGTGGCGACCTCCGTTGTCTGGAAAACAGCTGAAAATGACGGTCTCTGCGGTAAAGCAAACATAAAATAGCGTTTTCACAAGGAACGCATTTTCTATTTCCGAGTCTTGTGCTTCTGAAAATAAGAAGTGGTGGTTCGAAGTTGGCCGTTTGTGAATTCAATACCGTTCCACCTTAGATGACGGTTTTAAGTTATTACAATCCTTTGAAAATAACATGAACGTCTGTTCTCTGTGTCATAGCATCGGCCTGACACTCTTAAATTATAATTACCTGTAGGGCCGGCGTCACACTATTTTTCCGAGTGGGTAGTAAGGAATGGGGAAGGTTAATAGGTGGCGTGCCGGTAGTTAACCAGAACAATCGCCATGGCGTGTAGGCATGTTTTGAGTTCTTTCTTCGTTTTATTTATCAATTTTCGCGACAGAATTGTTGGACTAGATCTTATTCTGAAGTTTTGTCAAGAAACTCTCGATGTGGTCAGCTAGGGGACGCTTCATCTCGTCCAACGACTGCTTTGAGTAGTGGGTCGACGGTAGATCCAGCCAGTACACCGCGTTTTCGTTCCAATGGTATTTCTTGATGAATGACGCAGCTTCCGGCTGGCACTTCTTACTATAAATTTCCTCGTTCACGGCCAGTCCGGAGCGAAAAAAGAGCAACTTTAACATCCCCTTCTCGCTAATTCTCAGCCACAGCAGCACCTTCTTGAGGAACTTGATGTGTTAAATGAAATTTCTTCGTGAAGGAAATAAAATACGAAGCGCCCTGCCAGTCGTTGCCATACATGTTCGCCAGGCAATTTCCACAGTTTGTCCGGTGGCACCAACCGTCCAACCAAGCGCACGCAGCGATGTAGCCACTTTTCCCTCGGTCTTCCTCTTCAGCATCCTTTGGAGCTTCTTATCGCTCAGGGTCGTCGGCCGTTCGGAACTGGATTTTCTTTCGATGCTTTGATTCTTGTCCAATAGTGCCAAGAACATATAGATGTCGAAACGGGGGTATCCGACGTCCACGAAGTGTCGCACGTCCACGAAGTGTCGCACGTCCACGAAGTGTCGGACTTCTGGTAAGGCTCTACTTGAGTTACAGAGCCTCGAATCCAGACGCATAACGTCACGTGACTCCGCAGCGCTCGCTCGTAGAATTTTCACGGAGACTTCTATCAACTGGGCACTAAGCTCTTTTGAGCCTTTGAAGTCACCAGGACCGGATGGCATTCTACCAATCTTTCTACAAAAATCGGACGGAGTCGTTATGTCCGAACTCATCAGCCTCTTTCGAGCCAGCTTTACTATGGGACATATCCCGGTCAACTGGCGGAACGTTAAGGTGGTGTTTATATCAAAGCCGGGCAAAAAAGACAAAACATTGCCCAAAGCTTTCAGACCTATAAGTCTGACGTCAACTCTTCTCAAGTTGATGGAGAAAATTACGGACAACTACATCCGCAGTGAGTTTCTGAAGGAGTTACCCTTACACAAGCATCAATATGCTTATCAACAGGGTAAATATACTGAAACCGCTTTGCATTGCCTAGTGACGAAGATCGAGAAGTCCTTGAAATATAAAGAGACAGCGGTCTGCGCTTTTCTTGATATTGAGGGAGCTTTCGATAACACGTCCTTTGCATCAATTTACACGGCTCTACAAAATAAAAGAGTCGACGATACTACAATGAGCTGGATCCAAGCAATGCTTTCGAGCAGGAAGATCACAGCTGCATTGGGGGATACGTCTGTCACAGTAGGGGCAGTGAAAGGGTGTCCTCAAGGAGGAGTTCTCTCTCCACTGCTATGGTCACTGGTGGTAGACGTTCCCCTAACCAAGCTATCACAGCTGGGCTTCGAAGTCATTGGATATGCTGATGATATAGTCCTTATTGCTCGGGGAAAATGTGATGCAACTCTATCTAGTCGTATGCAAACGGCACTTAACACCACCTCTCAGTGGTGCTCAGAAGAAGGGCTGAACATTAACCCCGCTAAAACGGTCATTATACCATTTACCAAGCAAAGAATGCACACAATCATTCCTCCGCTACTGAATGGGGTAAGACTATGTTTCAGTAATGAGACCAAATATCTTGGAATCATTCTGGATAAGAAGCTGAACTGGACTGCTCACCTAGACTACGCTATCAAGAAGGCAACTTCAGCTATCTGGGCTTGCAGTACACTGTTTGGCAAGACCTGGGGGCTAAAACCACAATTAGCGCTCTGGTCTTACATCACCATTGCTCGGCCACGTATAACCTACGCAGCCCTCGCATGGTGGCCTAAAGTAAATGAAAAGACAGCTCAGGCGAACCTTACCAAAGTCCAACGATTGGCCTGTCTCTTAGTTACCAGTGCCCTGCGCACAACACCGACAGCAGCCTTGGAGGCCTTGCTTTGCTTACTTCCTCTACATCTCCATGTGAAGAAGGAAGCAGAGCTTGGCGCACTAAGGCTGCAAAGAAATACAACGATGCTCGAAGGTGACCTAACGGGTCACCTAAGCATCCTAAAGGAGTTTAAGCTGACACCTTTAGTAACAACAGTCTCGGACTGGATGGAAGCGAAGCCAAACATGGACGTTCCATATATAGTGATCGACACAGATCGCTCCATGTGGAACAATGGAGGGCCGAGTCTTCCATCGGGCACAATCCGCTTCTACACGGATGGCTCAAAAATCGGACCCAAGACTGGTTCAGGGATCTACGGACCAGGTATAAAGGCCACTATCTCAATGGGTAAGTGGCCAACCGTCTTTCAGGTGGAGGTATACGCAATATATATCTGTGCTATAACATGTCTACATCGCAAATATAGACATGCGAAAATCGGAATCTTTTCGGACAGTCAGGCGGCACTAAAGGCATTAAAGTCTGCTACATGTGTCTCCAGACTAGTCTGGGAGTGCATCGCAACACTCAGGGAACTCTCCCGCCTCAACAAAGTTATGCTACTTTGGGTACCCGGTCACTGCGGAATCGAGGGAAATGAACATGCCGACAGCCTCGCAAGACAAGGATCTGCTCAGCAATTCATTGGACCGGAACCGTTTTTGGGTACTTCCACATCCGCCATTAAAGGCGAACTAAGTACATGGGAAAAGCTAAAGATAGCATCTCAATGGCAACATGCGCAGGGTTGCAGGCAAGCAAAACAGTTTATCTACCCTAACCCTACGGTTACCAAACGGCTACTTATTTTAACTCGTAGTGAACTACGCATCATCGCGGGACTTCTCACTGGACACTGTCCTGCTCTTTATCATTTAAAGAAAATCGGCAAAGTCCTAACCGACTCTTGTCGCTTTTGCAACGCTTAACCTGAGAGCTCAGCGCATTTGCTTTGCTTTTGCGGGGCTCTTGCTTCATGGAGGTTTAACTTCTTTGGAAGTTACCTCTCAACTCCATACCAGGTATGGAGCACCAATCCCAAAACGGTCACAGGTTTCATCAACCATGTAATTCCGGATTGGGGCACAGGCTTACAACCAAATAGCTCAACTCCATCAATGAGTTCGAGCATCTTGAATCTGTGTAAAGTAATCGGGACCAGCCAGAAAAGACAAACATTCCTGTCGCAGTGGCGCTTTCTACCCAATGCCCTTCAGGCATACAAAAAAAAAGGCTTTACTTACAGTAGTGAGAGTCTCACTTTTCTGACCAATGAAAAAAATGCACAAGAGTAGCTCTTAAAGTTTTCGGAATCGAAATTTTGTTTGTTAGATAGCAAATCGCTTAGAAATGCATGAAATCTGTAGATATCCATTGAAAAGTGGTCGCTCACACATATGCACGGCAATTTTAAGTTTCGAACATAGAAAACATTATATTTTTTTGGTTTTGACTGATAATTCCGTGTGTGTAAGTACCCACAGGGATATTTTCCGAGTGTGTACTACTACCCACATGAAACGCCGGCCCTGATTACCTGACAGCCCGGTCGCCTTTGTGCCGAAAGATTTTTCACTCTAAAGGCTGTCATTAGCGACAGCTTTGAAGAACCAAATGACATAAGGAGGTGAAAAATAACAGCCCGTATGTGCTCTTGTCAGACGTTGTCGGACTGTTTACCGAACGTATAAGGAGCAGAGAGCTGTGTAATACAATGAGAGCCGAAATAGTTCAAAATTTGGGGTCACGAAAAAACGATCATTTTTAGAAGCCTGCCCAAGACTTCCCTTTTCCCATGGAAATAATTTCTGGCTAGGCCACTGCATCATACAAGTAAAATAACAAAAGAAAACAATTGTCTTAGGTTCGTTGATTGCACATTTGAATAGTTTAATGTGATTCGATTATTCGGAAAATTTGCTTGACCGGAGTAGAAGTGTCATGAAAACACGTTTTAGGCTTAAAAGCCCTTACAATAAATTGAAAATATGATAGAAATTAACGATCGCAACTTTGCAATACGAAAAATTCAGCACCCCCTTTCATGTGGAATAAAGCGACACTGATATTTTAGAAACATGTCCAATACGCGAAAACTCTTAGATAAAAATTTTTCAGATAAAGCATTGGACTGTTCAGAAATAAAATAGGTTCTTGTAACTCCCCCTCCCCTTAAATACTTTTTGTCAAGTGGTTGTCTTGTCAAAACGATCATCAACTTGACCTTGCCATTGGTAATCTATTTTAAACTGCTACCGATGTTGCTGTAAAAGTGAGGGTAACTTGCTGAATGCTAATAAATGTTCAATGCAAAAAACTCTGAAAGTAATTCAGCGCTTTGCAACTTGCTATTATAAAAGGAAGGCTATATATGTATTGATTTTATGTTCTCGTACAAAACTTAAAAATTTCACTGCTAAACAAAATTTCGACCATTAATTTCTCTATTTTGCTAGCCTTTGAGCAAATGTTTCATGAAGACATGTTTTATTGATTATGATCGATTATGCTATCTATGACTAGTTTGGCATTTTATCAACAAATTGATAAAGTTTGATTTTTTTTTGGATCTTCATGTGATTTCCTTCATTTATAGGCTCATAGGTGGGATATTAGTTGTTAAGATCCCACCACTCGAACTCAGCACATCGTATACCTTTTTTTTGTCTTCTCGAAGGTATTCGGGATGGAAATTGATATAGATACTTAGATGCTTCGGGTGGTAGATATTTTTTGCAAGCCTCATTCGCAGACGATCGCAGTGTTTGAATTGTTGGTTCGTTTTTGTAATGAGCTAGCTTCACACACAACATCTTTTAATTCCGTTAATTACTACGGAGACACTCTCTTTTCACCGCAGTCGTAGAGATTTAGAAATAAACTCGGTCTCGGTTTGACCGTTTAGCCGGAGATTGCTCACCCGTTGCTTTTATATGGGTGTCTTGCAAATCGGAGTCGGTTTGCTTTCGTAATGAGTTAATTTGGCGCGCAACATTGTTCAATTCGTCACTAACCACGGTGATCAAACCCTACCTTTCCTTTGCAGTCGTGGAGATGCAGAGGTAAAATCGGTCGGTGACACCTCCTTTCTTACAATCTTCTTTTTCGCCCTAGTGATCGTATCCTAACGATAGGACGTGGCCGGCTCGTATGGATCTATACAAAACGGAAGCTACTAAATTGTTGTATTGTTGTATTGTTGTGTATACATTTTTCACAGGGGACTTTTCAACTCTATAAGAAATTATGTTTTACGTTAATGTTTGGCAGTGATTTAAACCTTTTTGTTCAAGAGGATGGAAAGGGTCCTGAAAATAACTTAATTGCTAATTTATTTACTACAGAAAAGGCTATTCGTTATAGTCAAAAACTGCTTCTATATGTGTTGGGAAATGATTCATGATAATTTTATTTGTCATCTCAATTTCAGAGTACTAAACCAAGCACTTCTATATCTTATTCCTTATTTTATTCTTGTTGAGCAGGAGCTTGTTGTTCTAGAAATTCGTTTGTTAATCAAAAGTTACCAGCTTCTATTAATAAGAGGATATTAACAGCTAATATACTAAATAAACTTTGCTTACTACTATCGGAAATTATTCCAAAGTACCCTGTCAGACTATTCATCTTGATAACGTGATCACCATTTGGTTTTAGAGAAAATGCTCTAGGCTTGTGAGGAAAAATGATCAGTTGAGTCTTGAGTAAACCATTCAAAATGTTGCACATCGCTAGCTTCAGCCTTTCTCATCTTTATAGTAGAGCTTGAATACTGTTATGATGAAGGTTTTCGTCTTTTGAGGTAATCACGGAAAAAAAGTCTTCATACGAGCTGATCAGCCAAACCATGTGTCATAAAATGGAAAAAAATATAATCGAATAGCGCAATATCTGAGGCGGGTGAGGTAGGACTTCATATTTGAGTTATTATTTTGTTCCGTTGGCGTGGGACAGTTTTCCAGAAATAAAAAAAAGCATTTTTACTTTTTGATTTAATTTCGATGATACTTGAACAAGCACTTTTTTTACTGATCCATCGAGTAGTATTCCAATCCAGTTTCTGAATACTGATTCATTCTGAATTCTGATCCATTGAAATTGCACTTTTTTTAGTATTAATCAATATTTTTATATCGGAAGCCTTCTTTGTGAGAAACAGATAGTCAAATAGAATCATCAAATCGTCAGAAACCTACACCAACAAAGAACGTGGATCGACGAAAAACCGAAAATATTAGGAAGAAAGAGAGTCTGATGGAAATCGGCGTTAGAAATTTTTTCTTAGACTTAGAGCCTAAGGGCAGAAATAATCCAACATGTCTCTACGTGGTTTATGGATAGCACATTGACCAAATGCTACCTCAAAAGAATCTAAAATTCATAATTTAATTCGAGCATTATCGAAACTACCCGCAAACGAAAAACTGATTACTGGTTACAAAAAAAATCAGTAGCATAGTAGAAATAATATTGATAGATTTTGTTGTAGTACAGTATTTTAAAAATGCGAAACTCCGAGAAATCCATTGAAGAGTCTTATATTCAAGTAATACTTGGAAAAAGTGAGTCGCCTCCACGGTATCTATTGAAATAGCAATACTTTTCTCACGCGGGTAAATTTTCCCAAACGTCATTGATCAGAGCAGAAAAACAACAACCAGAAGAAAACATGGGACTGATCCTGCGTTGAACCTTAACACAACCCGGCATCCAAATTATTTACAGACGAAAAAAACGGAAATCCTCCTTGTAACCGTCTGCAAATATCAAGCACGGGTACGGAAGATATCATGACATTCTAAATTTACTGTTTAGGTTAAATTGTGCCATTGCAGCAACATTGATGTTCCTTGCCATACGAAGAGCCCATATCCAGCAAATTCTGTAGCATATCGCCGGGCTCTCACGCGGAACCAATTGGCTCTAGAAAGGCCCGCCATCTATCAGACAATTTAACGACCACCGTCGCCAAATAAATATCGATTTGTTCGGGTCAATCTAGGCCTATCAGCTTGACACTAAGTAGCACTTAAAACGGGACCCTGAAACCGAGAATGATTTTTGTTTTGCAATAAACTCGACTAAAGTATACGGCAACGGTTGAACGAAGGCAGCAGCTTTGGGAAGCAAGAAAAACCAGAGGAAAATGGGCAGAATTGCTGATGCGAGACATTTCAAGGAGCCACCAGATTGTACGCAATTGCCGGTCGCTTGTGTTGATTATTATGTACCCCACAAAACTGCCTTTTACCTTATGTACCTTTCAAGGATGCTCATGACAGAGGATTGCGGTACTTCAGTGTCATGTGAAATGCAAACACTATGCAGAGTACGTATACGCTAAAGTATCGCTTACACTTTCGCATCCACTACGTCATCAGTCTAACCGAACATTATTACACTTAATACCAAGAGAAGCACTTCTGCTAGTCTTTAATCGTAGGTGTGTGTGTGTCTGTCTGTGCGAGTGTTTGTTCCAGAAATCAAGTTCTTCCTCTATATCCACAGCGAAGATACTGCAGGAAAAGAAACCCACCGAAACCAAGTTGATGCGCTCACAGCGTCGTCGGTTTGCCGGCATCCTCTAGCCGTAGTCGACGTCGTCGTGCGTGGATCATCGGCAGTCAAGCGTCTCGGAATTGGCTCTCATTTGCTCTTAATTAGAGTGCTGTTTATTCACACCCATGCACAAGATGCTTTCTGCTGACGTCTGTAGCTGTGCGGCCACACGAACCGTCAGGGACCGTTTAATGAAGATTGCTGACTGTACAAAGTGTGACTTAAGGATACTGTTAATGCACCCATAAATAGACGTAAGTGCTGGCCATCATCCGGAACTGGTGGGCTAATGGATGTCATCCGTTCGAGGAGGAAGCGCCGCCGTGAGCGTTCGTTAGTTGCTACATGGAGATATTTGATTAATTGGCTGCTACGTAGGAACCTGTTGGCTTTGAGGAGCCGACAGTTCATACATATTTAAATTTACGCGACACTGTCTCAAGTTGGTAAATGAATAATAAAACGCTCTCATCATCGTAAGCTGAGATAGATGCTAGAGGAAACATACAGCAGTAAGTGTCATCAACCAGTTATCAAGATCATCAACGTTTGCTACTAGGTACCCAATCAATGTATCAAAGTGAAATGGGTAAAGTTTTCAGCCCCCGCTTGTTAGACCTTCATCTTTCAATGAACGTCAGATGAAAAATCAACCGTCAGCATCTTAACAGTAAGCCATTAACCGGAATGATCCCTACCCATTTGCAGTTTCACTAAATATCACTTAACCTCCCACCCGATTGAATCGAACCAGCAGGGGGAATTTCTCACGCCCACAGAAAAAAAAACAAATTGACAAAAAGTTATCGCTTCCAATAAAAAAAGAGGAGAGAAAATAACACCAAAATTTATCCCTTTTTCCCACCCGCTCCTTCTTCTCAAATGTAGACCGAATCGAACACGGATTAATGGGCCGATAGCTGGTAGGTATGCAAACATTTGCGAATTGACTTTCCCATGGCCTGACCGGCTAGCAGCCAAACCACATCCCTAGCCGTTTTGGGGCAGCGCCACAAAGTAAAAAATCGACGGGCGAATGTCGGCTGGCGAAAAGCGATTTATCCTCTACGATTTGTCGCCGGCACGGAAATCCTACTTGGCTTTCTGCCCCTTTTGCGTCAGCATCACATTTCCTGCTTCCGGTGTGAGAACGCCAGTTTTTATTCTCAACAGTAGCCGAAGGGACCAAACATTTCGGCTTATCGCGAAGTGGCGAAAAATGGCTCGGTGTTTAGTGAAACCTTTCTTCCCGCACATGAATGACGAGTCGATTTCCGTGCGGTGTGGCCCACAGATTATCTACTAAGATATCTTTACAATTCGATGACCCTAACAGCTGCGGCCGGGCTTTGGATGTGTAATCTATCACACTGGGACGGTTGTCTTGAAATATCGAGCGGAAGTTTTACGGTGATTTATCGCAGGAGGTAATTATTATATGATTGTTTGCTGTTCTACGACTACAAACTATACGCTGACCACAGACGACCTAAATAATCGATGGCAATTTGTGTATGGCGTTGCAGGGGGAAGGTTATTTGACCTTTTTGACCACGCTAAATTACTTGAGTCAATTGATAAGATAAACAAATTTTCGCATTATGAAGTAAAATTGTGTAGATATGCTTTATTTTAGAACAGCAATAAAACATTGCAAACAATATTCAGTTTAATAGAAGACCAATAAAATATTTAAAGAAAATTGAACGTTCTAATTCAACAAAGTTGGTAACAATTAGATCATCAAAATTAAAAGCAAAATGTTCGCCGGAACCCAAACATTCTTTTCAAAAATTCTAATACTAGAGGATTACTACAAGTTCGGAATCATGTCTTTCATCGTACAATATCAGTGGAGGTAGATTCAATTAATTATTTTCAATTTTTATCACTCAAAGAGAATGTGCTTTCTTCAAGAAGATGATTTGAAATACACACAACGAAATACGTACCTCAGCCTTCTCATATGGTTTTCCTAACATTCAAAATGGGTCTATGGTAGATTGAAAGATGATTTACACGGATGTAATCTTTCAGCGCAAGGCCACCATGATAAACACTTGAACATCTCACAATTACATCGCGTGGTGATTGAATGGTAAATCTACTGTAGTTGACTAGTCATACTGGGCTCAATCATAATAGCGCACGCCGACTCCAGTGAATTACCAACTAAAAAGTGAACAACATAGGATTGAACGACACCGCTAATAAAATGAACAAGCCAAGTATTCTTCTACTTCTTCATATAACACACTTCTGCTTATACACAAAGTTTGTATACAAATTTAAAAATTATGTAACGCAGTGGATATGGTTGGAATTGTTCCTATCATTTCTGAGGTGTATTCGACTGTGGGATGGCCAATGCGATTCGAGACAGGAATTTTCAAGCAAGGTTGACACTTTATAATGTAGTTAATGATCCCAAATTGAGCTCAGAAACGGCAAGAAAAGGCCAAAATACAAAATTAAACTCAGAATCGCTGATGATTCTACAGGCAAACATAGAAAATGCTCCAAAATTGAGCTCAGAAATGCAAAGAAGTGCCTCATAGGGCCAGAAAAGGCCAAAATGGAAATTGATAACAAATTGAGCTTAGAATCGCTGAAAATCCCTTCTAGAGGCAAAAAAAGGCCAAATTGGAAAATGATCCCAGATTTAGTTCAAAACCACTGAAAATCTCTTCTAAAGGCCAGAAGCGTCCAGAATAGAAAATGATCCCAAATTGAGCTCTGAATTGCCAAACTGTGCTTCTAAAGGCCAGAAAAGGCCAAAATAGAAAATGATCCCAAATTGAGCTCAGAATTGCAAAAAAGTGCTTCTAAAGGTCAGAAAAGGCCAAAATAGAAAATGATCCCTAATTGAGCCCAGAATCGCCGGAAAGTGCTTCTAAAGTTGAGAAAAGGCCAAAATAGAAAATAATCCCAAAATAAGCTCAGAATTGCCGAAAACTTCTTTTGAAGGCCAGAAAAGGCCATAAGAGAAAATGATCCTAAATTGAGCACAGAATTGCCAAAAAGTGCTTCTAATGGCCAGTCCAAGTCCAAAATAGAAATTGATCCCAAATTGAGCTCAGAATCGCCGAAAAGTGCTTCTAAAGGCCAGAAAAGGCCGAAATGGAAAATTATCCCAAATTGAGCTCAGAATTGCCAAAAAGAGCTTCTAAAGGTTAGAAAAGGCCAAAATAGAAAATGATCCCAAATTGAGCCCAGAATCACCGGAAAGTGCTTCTAAAGGTGAAAAAAGGCCAAAATAGAAGATGATCCCAAAATAAGCTCAGAATTGAAGAAAACAACTTTTGAAGGCCAGAAAAGGCCAAAATAGAAAATGATCCCAAATTGAGCTCAGAATTGCCAAAAAGTGCTTCTAATGGCCAGTAAAAGTCAAAATGGAAAATGATCCAAAATTTAGCTCAGAATCGCTGAAAACCCGTTTTAAAGGCTAGAAAAAGCCAGAAAAGAATTTGATCCCAAATTGAGCCCAGAATCGCCGGAAAGTGCTTCTAAAGGCCAGAAAAGGCCAAAATAGAAAATGATCCCAAATTGAGCTCAGAATTGCAAAAAAGTGCTTCCAAAGGCCAGAAAAGGCCAAAATGGAAAATGATCCCTAATTGAGCTCAGAATCACCGGAAAGTGCTTCTAAAGGTGAGAAAAGGTCAAAATAGAAAATGATCCCAAAATAAGCTCAGAATTGAAGAAAACTACTTTTGAAGGCCAGAAAAGGCCAAAATAGAAAATGATCCCAAATTGAGCTCAGAATTGCCAAGAAGTGCTTCTAATGGCCAGTAAAAGCCAAAATGGAAAATGATCCCAAATATAGCTCAGAATCGCTGAAAACCCGTTCTAAAGGCTAGAAAGAGCCAACATAGAATATGATCCCAAATTGAGCCCAGAATTGCTGGAAAGTGCTTCTAAAGGCCAGAAAAGGCCAAAGTAGAAAATGATCCCTTATTGAGCTCAGAATTGCCAAAAAGTGCTTCCAAAGGCCAGAAAAGGCCAAAATAGAAAATGATCCCTAATTGAGCTCAGAATTGTCGAAAAGTGCTTCTAAAGGTCAGTAAAGGCCCAAATGGAAAATGATCCCAAATTTAGCTTAATATCGCTGAAAACCCGTTCTAAAGGCTAGAAAAAGCCAAAATTTGATCCCAAATTGAGCCCAGAATCGCCGGAAAGTGCTTCTAAAGGCCAGAAAAGGCCAAAATAGAAAATGATCCCAAATTGAGCTCAGAATTGCCAAAAAGTGCTTCCAAAGGCCAGAAAAGGCCAAAATAGAAAATGATCCCAAATTGAGCTCAGAATTGCCAAAAAGTGCTTCAGAATTGCCAAAAAGTGCCTCAGAATTGCCAAAAAGTGCTTCAGAAAAGGCCAAAATGGAAAATGATCCCAAATTTAGCTCGGAATCGCTGAAAACCCGATCTAAAGGCTAGAAAAAGCCAAAATAGAATTTGATCCCAAATTGAGCCCAGAATCGCCGGAAAGTGCTTCTAAATGCCAGAAAAGTCCAAAATGGAAAATTATCCCAAATTGAGCTCAGAATTGTCAAGAAGTGCTTCTAAAGCTCACAAAAGGCCAAAATGGAAAATGATCCCTAACTGAGGTCAGAATCACCGGAAAGTGCTTCTAAAGGCCAGAAAAGTCCAAAATAGAAAATGATCCCTAATTGAGCTCAGAATTGCCAAAAAGTGCTTCTAAAGGCCAGAAAAGGCCAAAATAGAAAATGATCCCAAATTGAGCTTAGAATTGCCAAAAAGTGCTTCTAAAGGCCAGAAAAGGCCAAAATAGAAAATGATCCCAAGTCGAGCACAGAATTGTCAAAAAGTGCTTCTGAAGGTCAGAAAAGGCCAAAATTGAAAATGATCCCTAATTGAGGTCAGAATCACCGGAAAGTGCTTCTAAAGGCCAGAAAAGTCCAAAATAGAAAATGATCCCTAATTGAGCTCAGAATTGCCAAAAAGTGCTTCTAAAGGCCAGAAAAATCCAAAATGGAAAAAGAACCCAAATTGAGCTCAGAATCGCTGAAAACTCGTTCTCAAAGCTAGAAAAAGCCAAAATAGAATATGATCCCAAATTGAGCCCAGAATCGCCGGAAAGTGCTTCTAAAGGCCAGAAAAGTCCAAAATAGAAAATGATCCCTAATTGAGCTCAGAATTGCCAAAAAGTGCTTCTAAAGGCCAGAAAAGGCCAAAATATAAAATGATCCCAAATTGAGCTCAGAATTGTCAAAAAGTGCTTCTAAAGGACAGAGAAGGCCAAAATGGAAAATGATCCCTTATTGAGCTCAGAATCGCTGAAAACCTGTTCTAAAGGCCAGAAAAGGCCAAAATATAAAATGATCCCAAATTGAGCTCAGAATTGCCAAAAAGTGCTTCCAAAGGCCAGAAAAGGCCAAAATGGAAAATGGTCCCTAATTGAGCTCAGAATCGCTGAAAACCTGTTCTAAAGGCCAGAAATTGCAAAAAAGTGCTTCTAATGGCCAGAAAAGGCCAAAATAGAAAATGATCCCAAATTGAGCTCAGAATTGCCAAAAAGCGCTTCCAAAGGCCAGAAAAGTCCAAAATAGAAAATGATCCCCAATTGAGCTCAGAATCGCCGTAAAGGGCTTCTAAAGGCCAGAAAAAGGCCAAAATGGAAAATAATCCCAAATTGAGCTCAGAATTGCCAAAGAGAGACTCTAAAGGTGAGAAAAGGCTAAAATAGAAAATGATCTCTAATTGAGCCCAGAATCACCGGAAAGTGCTTTTAAAGGTGAGAAAAGGCCAAAATAGAAAATGATCCCACATTAAGCTCAGAATTGAGGAAAACTACTTTTGAAGGCCAGAAAAGGCCAAAATAGGAAATGATCCCAAATTGAGCTCAGAATCGCCGAATAGTGCTTCTAAAGGCCAGAAAAGGCCAAAATGGAAAATAATCCCAAATTGAGCTCAGAATTGTCAAAAAGTGCTTCTAAAGGTCAGAAAAGGCCAAAATGGAAAATGATCCCACAATAAGCTCAGAATTGAAGAAAACTACTTTTGAAGGCCAGAAAAGGCCAAAATAAAAAATGATCCCAAATTGATCTCAGAATTGCCAAAAAGTGCTTCTAAAGGCCAGAAAAAGCCAAAATAGAAAATGATCCCAAATTTAGCTTAGAATCGCTGAAAACCCGTTCTAAAGGCTAGAAAAAGCCAAAAATGAATTTGATCCCAAATTGAGCCCAGAATCGCCGGAAAGTGCTTCTAAAGGCCAGAAAAGTCCAAAATGGAAAATGATCCCAAATTGAGCTCAGAATTGTCAAGAAGTGCTTCTAAAGGTCAGGAAAGGCCAAAATGGAAAATTATCCCTAATTGAGCTCAGAATCACCGGAAAGTGCTTCTAAAGGTGAAAAAAGGCCAAAATAGAAAATGATCCCAAAATAAGCTCAAAATTGTCGAAAACTACTTTTGAAGACCAGAAAAGGCCATAATAGAAAATGTTCCCAAATTGAGTTCAAAATTGCTGAAAAGCGATCGCCAACTGAGAATTCGAAATGGCGTCTAGACGGTAGTCGAGTCAATGGATATCATTTCGGATCGGAAAATATCCATCCCAAATTCACTTCTGATTGGTCAATATCTGCGTTCGAAACAAGGCTCAAAATTTTTCAATCGTATTTCAATAATAACAGCATCACGCATAAAAATAAAATTTCCGATTTATACGCTCAGTTAATTGTCCAATCGACTGCTGCATATAGGAAGGAAATTCGTTGATAACTAACAGAGTTATAAAAAGCAGTTAGTTTTTTACACAAACTTCGCAGCCGACTGTTTAGTGTACAGGGCAATTGCGGGGCTAGCGCTACGGTCCTACTGACACTAACAGTCTCTCCCGAGCCAAGACTCGAACGTACGACAACTGGCTTGTTAGGCCAGCATCGTACCTCGAGACCATCTGAGATATAACAGAGTTATAAACACTTGAAATTAGACAAAAAAATTTAACAAGTTCCTATTTTAAATTTTCATTTCACACCCTTTCTCAGAAACCTGCCCAAAGCTGTATTGCTGGTTTTACAATAGAAATAATATAAATACATTGAATTATAATAAGTGGAGAGATAAAGTGTTGTTTTAAGCTTTGTAGCCCGGAATTAACCTAGGTTTTTTTTCAATCTTTTGAAATATATCAACAACAGTCAATGTTTTATTTTTCAATTTCCATATTAACAAAAATAGGCATACCCATGTATTTTGAACTCGCTACGAGCAATCACTTTCGAGATGAATAAAAATAAACCTATGAGAGGACTGTCATACCAGCTATGAACAGCTACTGTCCATAAGCACAGTATAAAAAACGCCTCGACGTAGCGGACGTCAATCGGAATATAAAAATTGGCAGCCGCTTTTTCATCAATTAATTATTCAAGGCAATCCTTATACAAAATAGAATTTCAAGTTTTCATCATTCATTTACAATGCTGAAAGTGTGCTTCTGTTTCAGAAATCACGAGAAGGAGAGAGAATAATTTTCAACGTAAGAAATATGCAACAAAAGTGAAAATATCTGCCTCTTGCTATTCTAATCTTCAGCAGGAAGCAAATAAACAATTTTTAAATACTTTTTCCCTCCATGTCCTAAATTTGGTGAATTTAAATTAATAGATTCATGTCTCTTTAGCCACCATCAAGAATCCACAGTTCTTGTAAATGCTGTTTCACTTTAAATTAAGCGATCAGAAAGCCAAGTATTCAGTGAAGCAAATGATTTCACTAACCAATCCAAACACTAACGAAGTCGCTAATTGAAAATATACATCGCTAATTAGCGATTAAGCGGAAATATTATCCTTGCTTCATTCAGTTTCATAGTGTATAATAATCATCCAACTGATAAATTTGAACACAACTATTCTCTAGGAATCGACAGCCCAATTTCCTTCATACAATCCGTTGATTCTGAATGTTTTTAGTGAGGAATCACTCAACAGCAGTTTACAATCCGTAGTCCAAATCGATCCTTCGCTCATTCACTGCCCTTTCCTCAATGATCCGTTGATTATTTAAATGTTTGACTAACAAAATCAATATTTGTTCCCCGAAATACTCAACCTAACAGCACGATCAATTTCATCCACTCACTCCCTGGGCTGGTCGAGGGCGGGTGGCACAAAACCGGTGGGCGTGAGAAAGCTAAAACAAAACCTTCCTAAGCTGAGAGGAATTTTCGTTTCGCAACATCGCACCGCACCTGGTGGTGGGCCAAACGCGGGCTTGTGAAACACAGGTTGGGTTCTCGGCGTGGAAGTAATATAATGTGGGGTTTCAACTCGTCAGCGTTTTCTATTATTTATACTGCTACCGACGAGGAGCGTCAGCAATGGCAAGCTTCGAGAATTCCGTCATGGCAGATAGATCGGCTAGTAGCAGCACATTCGAGTGATTTCCGCTAAGGAAACATGCCTCTCTCCGTCCTACCCTCCACTGCTACCAAATCGGCCATAAATCTTTTTTAAGAATGCTACTTTAAAGACATCCACCGCCAGGGTCATCAGCACCGTTACCATTTTGGATCTCATCAGCCATGTCAACGTCACGCCAGCGAAGGACGGAAGCTCACCAGTCACAACTCATAGGAAGAGAAGCGACAAATGGAAGAAAATCAATTTCCGACTTGCCTGGCTTCGCTCTCTCTCTCGTTTTTCGTAAGACCCTAGGCTCACCAGCCTGACAGAGGGCCTACAAAGTGAAAGCTTCGACTGCGAGACGCACATCCGTGATCAGCTCATTAAGCTTTAATGAATGGAATTATTTATGCTGTTGCTTCATCTGGTACGCACCCGGAAGGCGTGGGTTGTCGGAAGAGGAACCGAGTTTTGTTCGAGCTCTTCTTTTGCCGGCGTAATCTCATTACTTTTCTTTTGTTTCCGATCAACGCACAGTTTTGCGTCCTCACGTCCGGAGAAAAACTAAAAGCTCCCACCGAAATTGCGACTCTGCCGGCGGTGGGCGCGCTCAACACATGGGGATAATTGGGCAAAGTTTGATGACGAAATGTTACGACGCCGACTCACGTATGCAACAATGGGTTCTTCCCCGGCAGATGGCACCTTTGTTTTGGCAGCGGAATTATCTCTTAGCTAGCCTACACCGATCCATGGTGGATGTTGTGTTTGGTTTGCTAACTGAATAGCAACAACTTTCGGCTAATCGAAATATGTTACTGAATGGGAGTAATCGAGCCTGCTTGAAGTGCTTTTGTGTTAATGCGGCTCTTTTATCAGTAAATCGGTGATCGATTGAAATAAAAATTAGTTCGGAATTAAACGCTAAGGAATGTTTAATAACATCTTAAACTCGATAATGCATACGTAGCAATACAGTTCTCTGTTCACATTCTTCTTACCGTTTCCTAGAAATGGTCGGATTTCAAGTATAGTATATTTTGGAAACATCTTTTGACGTTGATATAAATTTAAACTTGGTAAACTCTGGCAAAACCCCTCTCGAATATTTCCACGGATTTCAAAGACCGCGACATAGCTATTGGCTGTACCGGCCCCATCCGTGTCTGATGGGAGAACATTCTCTTTGACCGGGCCAAACTCTTAGTCCGGACGCATTAGTTTGTCACCAGAAACTCTTTTGACATTGACTTTTGTGCACATGAAAAAGATTTTTGTTTCAGTTTTCTAGAGATGGAATTCATATGTTTGGAGTTTGACAAATAAGCCGTCTTTATCAAGACGAACGAATATTGATAAAATTTCATTGATTTTTTCACGAATTCGGTATTCTCAGCCCAATACGCCAATCTCAATTGTAATTTTGAATATAATACTGTTATTTTCATACACATTATTAACTTTTGATGAATATCATTACTATAGCGCATATATAGTGGGCCTCACTCACAGTTTCAGTGTGTGTAGTAATACGACAATAATACAGCCAACTCCGATAAAACGCCCTACGTTTGTAGACTGAAGAGTAATTTTGTAAAAAATCCTCATGCATTTTAATATACACTATATTAAACGCTTTGAATTTTCTGGTAGCTCACGTCTGGCCGCAGACACGTACGGTAGTAATCTCAATTAGCTTCTCCAAGCGCAATATTGATAAAGTTGAAATTCTGAATTTTATACTGCACAGCCAAAACAATTTTAATATTTGTTGGGGTTGTTAAATGACTTAAGCATTGGTTCATTCCCAGTTTTCTCCAAAAGTATTCTCTCCAGACTGGAAAACCTGGTTTCAATTTTCATCTTTGGTCTCAAAAATTTAATTTCTCTGAAGAGTCAAGCACTTTGACATTGATTCCTGCTTAAATTTTTCAAACGAATAAGAAACTGAAGATTTTCGTCAACTATTGGTTAATCCAATTCCGCTTGAGTTTTTGGAATAAAATAATTTCTGCCATCAATAGTTGTCCATTTCAATGCTTTTAAAGCGGGAACAATATTCGTCGGGTCGGGTTCGGGTTTGAAATTTTTTGAAAGTACGGGTCGGGTTCGGGTTTGGTTAAAAAAATCGAGTTCGGGACGGGTTTGGGTTTGAAAACAAGAAACCCGTTTATCAAATCTATTAGATCTTAGGTTCGGGTTTCAAACTTTCCGATTCGAGTTGGGATCGATTTTCATAAAAATAAAATAAACTCCACAGCTTTTTTCAATAATTTTGTATTATTCACCTCATTACGGTTGACATTAGGAAAATTATTCATAAGAGAAATTTCAGTTCTCGTACTAGTTTCATTAAATTCACTTGCGTAGGGGCTAATTGGAATCTCATCAACGGTTTGACCATTGCTTAGAATATTTTAGCCAGTCTTAAACTGCTTGGCGATCTTGGTATCGCATGTTTAAAAATTACACATCTTTTCAGTTAAATAATTAATAAGACAATTGCAACTCCTCAATATTTGGGCAAGTAAGCACCAATTTAATGGGTAACTTTAAAGTGAAAAGTTAATGTCAAATAAACGTTAAAATTTCTTTTTAAAAACGTCATATTCAGAGGCAACAGTTTCACCAACAAATTGAACTATCTTGTTTTTCATATCAATGTCAGATTGAATATTTCTATTGTAAGTCATTTTAGTTTCGATGACTTCTTGCACAAGAGCCAGAAAGAGATATTTTTCTCTTTCTCCTCGTAGCGACGCGTGAACCTATTAGGCAGTACGAAATACTACAAGGTATACAACCCTAGGGGTTGTATGAAATAGTTACGTAGAACAAATATAAATATTGATTTTAACTTTTGTTTGTCATATTTCACTCCGCCTGTTATGCACCGTGTATAAGGTCTACACTTGCTATCAGGTTAAGAACAAGAATGAAGTTGAATTTTCTACACGCAGTCTTTTGTCTCTAGTTGAGCGTAAATTTTTGCATTGAAGGCGTGGCCACGCAGTCTCGAGAAAGAGAAACTAAACAAAACACCTTCAATACTACTGAATTATTGTCATGAGCACCAAAAAAAAATTTGTGCTTTTCTGATGCAAAAATTACCCTGGTTCTAGATTAACTAACCTGCGTTATCGATATTGGACTTATAACGTTGTTTGACTGGGTAAAAAGGAACAATTGAACCGGAAAGTCATTCAATTTAGCAGTGAAATTTCTCAAAATGAGGGTTATATCTTGCTGCGATAATTGTTCATAGGCAACACTATCGTTTATCTTTTATGCCCTGGTCGTTGTTGTGAAAATGATTGTTGAGAGGCACTTGAAAATTTCACACTAGTGGTAGTTGCGAAAATTTTCATAACTCTTATCTTCAAGCATTCATAGTTCTGGAAAGAACTGCTCCCATAATTTTCAAATTGAAATGTTATATTTTTTGTAATATTTTGCTTGGCCGAACATAACAATTTGCCCTTCGCTCTGCCTTCCGGTAGTAGTGCCAGCAAATATCCTGCAGCAAACGAAGGTAGGGGAAAGTAGGTAAAGACGGACACTGCGGGTAAGATGGACACATTAAATATTTCACAAACTAGAATGTATTATGATCGTTGAGTGATGCGAATACCTTCTTTATAGTGTGTTAATGCTTTTGAGTTGCATTATCGGTTTTCAGCAAGCAAATTGACAAAATTTGTAAGTAAAACGAAGAATATTTTCGTGAACGCGCAATTTGATGTAATTTTTATTCCACGAAAAATAGTGAAAAACTCGTGAAACTTACGTGTTTTCATTTGTTCACAATAGTAAAGTGATTATTTAGTCTTTCCTCGGTTTTCTAGTAAAAATCCAGTAAATTTTCGATGTTCCGATGAAGAGCTACGATCGTTTGAAAAATTTACAACCAGGTCGGGCAAGACAGACACACTAAGGTAGGGAAAAATGGACACACGGATTTTCCAAGAATTTTCACATGTAGCATCTGTTGTGTACTACAGATGTTCACAAAGTACACCCGCGAGAGAAACCAGCAGATATTAATCACTGAGCAGTTAGAACAGGCCATATAGGCGGAGAATTTTCGCCTTCATCGAAACCCATCCTCTCAAACTGTTCACGTGATGTATAGATGGACTCTAATAACGTAGAGTAATGTATGGCCAGCACTTAACACATAAATCAAAAAAATACTTAACGTACTACATCTTTTTTGTGAGTGTCCACCTTTACCTTCGTAGTGTCCATCTTACCCACCCCAAGTGTCCGTCATTCCCAACCATGTCAAAAAACAGCAATTTGTAGTCTTATTTTTGAAGACCCAAAACACATAAAACTTGGAGGAAGTTCACTATGTGTGTGTGTGGAACCTTTCTAGATCCCACTGTCTGGCAGTGAAATAGTGAAAAACAGATAGTTGCAATTATATTTCAATTCTGCAACTATCTAAGTTTCGGGTTCTAGAAGTCGTTAGCTCTACCGACCTTTCAAAGACCCTTTACAGAATGACTGAGTACTTGCAGTACATTCCGTAGTAATTTTCCAATCGGTAAGCCCCGCCTCAAAATAATATTAGAATCTTACAGATTTTATTATTATTATCAGACTTTCAATTCGTTTGATACATTTATATCAAGAAAATTGACCCGTATTTAATAGCATGTTGTATTTATTGACAAGAGGAGTGCCAAATAGTAAAATGAATAAATCTTACCTATGTATGTACCAAAATATGACCTGATATCTGATGACAAATTGCTAAACTTGTAATAAATAATGTGTTAATCAGTCGCCTACGCAATTGCTACAAAAACAAAATTGAACTTAAAATAATAATGATAAATAAAATATTTAAGCAAAAAAGACATTTATTTGCAAAGCATTTGCTCCATTTACGGTGGAAACAGCAGCACTGTCTGTCCTCTTGGACCTGCACACAAGCTTTCATGCAAGCCTTAATGTGGAAAGCAAGCGACGCTCGTTTCAATTGTCGCTTTCTATGCATGAACAATTTTGAAAGTATCAAAATTATCACTTTTAAACTACCTCCCGCATGATCACTATACTTATCTTTAGCCGCATCGTTTTAATGTTCACTTCCTCTATCTCACGGGATTCGGTAGTCCCAATTGCACCACCACTAAAATTAGTTTTTTTGCGAGCCGATACAGGATTAACTCTACACTTCTCAAAACAGTGTTCATCAATTCTTTCATTCGTTGAATTCTCTGAACGAAGGCTCCTCAACTATGACTACAACACAAATTACACCCTCCACGTATTATAAATCACGACAAAACGCGACTTTGGACGCTATAAACGAAGACAAAACCCGCTGCAAACGACAGTGGCGCCAATCCCTTATTCAGCTATTTCATCAAATAATCTTCACGGCACTACGATACACATCAAGTAGAAGTTTCGCAGCACACACAACATAACAAACATTCCTGAAAAAACTCACTTCGCGATCAAAAAAAAAAAAAAAAAACTTTGAGGAAGTTCACTAATACCAAAAATGATTATGAAAACAAATAACCTTAAGTTTCAATTTGTATGACTACTGCGATCTAAATAGCAATACCTAAGTAATTATTTAGATTAAACCTTAGGGTGTCCGTCTTTACCTACTTTCCCCTACCTGTTGCTGTCGTATGCGTAATAGAGGTAAGGTGTTCCGCAGTGCCTGAAAGTTGACTCGAACGCAGCTCTCGTTTATTAATGTCGCGTACCTCTAACAGCCATACTCCACTCGCTACCGTGTGACGAACCAGTGTGAAGCTGAATTTTTCTGCACGCAGTCTTTTGTATCAAATTGAGCGTAGATTTTTGGATTGCAGACGTGGTCACGCAGTCTCGAGAATGAGAAATGAAACAATAAACCTTCGATACTACCGGCAGATGGTACATATCTAATGAGGGGAGCATCTGGGAAGAAAAGTAGGTTGCGTTTTTGTCAAGTTTGCTTTGCAACTTGAAACTGAAAAAAATCTGTCAGTGCAAAGCAGAAGAAAAAAGTGTGGTGCAAAAAATCATGTCGGAGAAGAGGTCAGGTTTTGGGCGCTTATATATTAGTCATTTATTCCCGAAATATCGAAGTTTTGGAATACGACGATCAGAAATGAGCAAGTCCACGCTACTTCGCAAATCGATACTGATCGACCATCTCCGATTTCGCTGAAACTTTGCACAGTTGTTTCCAGTTGATAAAGAGGTCATTCTGTACTATCAGTTCTTCATGTAGACTCACGACTGCTGTTTCAAAAGGGCCTATCCAAAAATCCAAAAAAAATGTGACTGATGCATAAAATATTTTGTATCAGAAAAACGACTTTCTTTCTCATATCAGATAGAAAAACGACTTGTTTTATTGAAATAGTGTCTTCAGCAAAGTTGTAGGTTTTAAAAATTTGCATTTTCAAAGAAGTATACTGCCGTGAGATGACATTGTGACGTAGATCCAAGTGATCAGTTTTTCAGTACGGCCCAAAAACGAAAGAACTCTTCGTCACTTTTGTATGGAAATGTGTGCCAACGTCACTTTGTTTTTTTGATTTTATGCAACGTACAAATAAGTAACAACGAAAGGGAAGATACCGAAAGATAGGTCTTCGAATAATGAACAAATTGGCATGAAAAACTCATATTCGAGAAAGTGGCACTTACGTCACTTTGTCATCTCACGGCAGTATATACACTATAAAAAAATTTCTGGGCCAAATATTCCAAATTGTCACAAAATCTAAAATATCTCAAAAAGTACCTTTTTAAAAAATCTAATTTTTTCACACATTAAGGACGACAATATTTATTACTATCTGTCAAAATTTGTTGATGGTAGAATGAAAAACAAAAAAGTTATGAACGTTTGTATATTTTATCATTTTTACTCAGAACTTATTTTCGAGGATTTTTTTTCTGTCGTTGTTATAAATTATCGCTAAAAGCATGATACAAATCCAACGCGCTGTTTTTGTGGTATAATCAACTATTTTATCGATTATATCTGTCATGCTATCATACCTACCTATATTATTTCCCGGCCAAATAGTTGCTATAACTACACGCAAAAGTTTAACTTATTACTTGGAGAGTAATTAAAGAATATTTTCCTTCGTGTAACAAATCTATTATTTACAAGTAATAAAATTCTTCTCTTGTTGAGTAACAACCCTTACTGTCATATAATTTCCACATGTTGCAAGATCACGAGTATCTATTAATAACAGTTACAACTACTTGCAAAACTTTTACTCACTACTTGAAAAGGTAAATGAAAAATTATCCTCATCTCCAGTCGATTTACAACACACACTCGCGTGACTTAGATGAAATAGTTCGCTGCATCAATACAAACACAGCAGATGATGTCTCGCTTACACATGCAACGCGGCTCTTGCTTGTATGTTCCTCTGCAAAAATGCATGCAAGCGCGTAACTTTATTACTTTTTGGTTATTGGCAACTTAGCAGTAGCAACAACTATACATAAAACAGTTTTGTAGTGAATAAATAAGTGGTTAAGTGAAATAACTGTTGGTATTAAGGTCCAGTAAACAACATGAATAACACTAACTTTAGTTGCGATGAATTGAATACTTTATCGCTTTCAAGTTTTGAATATTATTATCCGATAGTTTCCGCAGCTGCTTAGACACTTTTTACCATCGAAAGGCCGAATACATTTAATTTTGTGCGTAGTGCAAAGCAGATGGTTCATTCTGGAGCAGCAGAAAGCAGGTGGTGGCAAATATCAGTCGCTTATAAAAATCTCTATTTATAAATCTCTCGTTCGTTCGTATATGGGTCAGAATTCGTGAAACGGATCACTAAAAATCGCGATGTCTTATTTTTTTTTAAATAAATATTAAAAACTTTAAGAGTTTCATTCGGGAAGGTGATATTCCAATTTTATTGAATTTGAGTAAGTTTTCAAGTTGTTATTGTCATCTGAAATTTAGGTCAAAATTGTTTTTAAATAGACATAACTTTGAAACTATTGCATCGAATCTGATGAAATTTCCACAGCAGATGCATCCTAAGTTGTAGTTTACGAAAATATTTTTTTTTGGAGAAAAAAATATTTTTTCAATAGTAACTATTTAAAACAATATGTTGAAAATCTATGTTCTGGGGCACTGAAAAATCTGAAAAAAAATCACAAGTATTTTTGACAAAATTTCGAAACTACACTGAAAATTTCGCGGTGGTGTTACTTTTTGATCAAAAGATTTGGGCTTTCAAAGTTGGTGCCGCAACGCATTTTCAAGCGAGAAATGCTCCTAAACCTAGTTTTCTTCAGTTCTCACATCAAAAAGTATGGAGCGGGGGCCTAGTGTGGTTGGTAACGTCTCCGCCAACCACGCTCGACGCCTAGGTTCGAATCCCACCGCCGACATAGGTGTCGATGGTTGTGAGGTGGCGTGATCCACTCACAACCAACCAAACTGGTCTAGATTCAATCCTAGCCGACACCGGGAGATTTTCTGAGGCGAAAAATCTCTGGGATCACGCCTTCCATCGCATGAGGAAGTAAAGCCGTTGGCGCCGGTCCGTTAATAAACGGGTCGTGAGTAAGGGTCCTGGGTGTGGAGTCGCCTCCCTGGGCGTCGGTGATTGGCCACAACAGTGGCGGAACTAGACCGACGGAAAATAAGCGAGAATAAAAAAAAAAAAAAAACAACATCAAAAAGTGCACCATAATGACTAAAATTAATAGCACGGGCGATCTTACCCCGCTGATGCGTTCTGAACGTTTGTCGCCTAACTAAATTTTGCATTATTTTTTATTAAAATGTGTAGGTAGGCTTGCGAGTTGTTAGGGGCATAAAGTATACTGTCTTCATCATCAAGTTGGGTAACAGACTAAGCGTATTTTGACTATTTTGCGACTAAAAATCATTTCTATCAAACTAATTTTACAAACTTTACAGAATTTTTGCATACAACTGTTACTGGGATTGTCAATAGAAGTACTGCTCACTCGCTTTCTTGAAAATGCGTTGCGGCATCAATTTTGAAAGCCCATATCTTTTGATCAAAAAATAACACCACCGCGAAATTTTCAGGGTACTTTCGAAATTTCGTCAAAAATACTTGGGATTTTTTTTCAGATTTTTCAGTGCCCCAGAACATGGATTTTCAACATATTGTTTTAAATAGTTACTATTGAAAAAATCTTTTTTTCTCCAAAAAAAATATTTTCGTAAGCTGCAACTTAGGATGCATCTGCTGTGATAATTTCATCAAATTCGATGCAATAGTTTTAAAGTAATGTCTATTTAAAAACAATTTTGACCCAAATTCC
This sequence comes from Wyeomyia smithii, assembly GCF_029784165.1. Lineage (NCBI taxonomy): Eukaryota > Metazoa > Arthropoda > Insecta > Diptera > Culicidae > Wyeomyia > Wyeomyia smithii. Next base: position 194,392,701 of record NC_073694.1, on the reverse strand, counting down.
AGATGACAATAACAACTTGAAAACTTACTCAAATTCAATAAAAATTGGAAATTCATCTTCCCGAGTGAAACTCCTGAAGTTTTTAATACTTATTTGAAAAAATTAGACATCGCGATTTTTAGTGATCCGTTTCACGAATTCTGACCCATATATGAATTGCTATAGCACGTGTGTGAGTAGCTTTAGCGGGTGTTTATCGATGGTTTAGTATTACCATGTTTATTCATCAGCCCTTCAATAAATTAAATGGTTGTAAATTTGACTTCACAGCAGGGATTTAAACTTCTTCAGTCAGTCTTTATTCATCGAGGAAAAATTACTGCTGATGAATGATCAATACTGATTTGCTAGAATTTTCATTTTATTCGAAACAGGTTCTTATATGTGCCATAAATAATTATAATTGGTGAAAAGAGCTAAAATTTTTATCAATGAGCATACATTTCATTTTCGTATTTGTTCCTCGGTACGCGGTTTTGTGTTTGTTTCTCGCCACAGAAAAAAATACAAACTTATTTCTATCTTAAAAAATAACAAACATTTAGAAATACACTTAATACACTTAAATACAGAAAAACACAAAAAAGTTAATATATATTCCTGTCACTCGCCAAAATCTTATAAACAACTACGCAAAAAGTGTGTAATTGAGTTATTGTTTTCTTAAGTTATTGAAATAAACTTGAATTCTTAAAATACATGAAGTAATATGCTGGGCTGGAGCACACCTTCTATTATTTCTAACGCCTTCACGTCTCAGAATTTAGTAATGCACTGCAATATAAAATTACAGAAAATACTCAAACTACAATTCCGTTTACTATTATTAACTACTATTTGTTTTAGCGGAATATAAAAATACCACAGTCCAACGTCATGCGGTCGTGTTTTAAATACCACCCTTCAACTTCATTTTCTCTAGAGGTATATCGATATTTTTCTAGAAATTAGAATTACGTACGTTGCATCTCTTTGATGCGTGAATGTCAATTCACCATTTGTTCTGCGTGCGAGAGCCGACGGTTGTTCTACATTTGCGAGCGGAAAACTACTGCGACACACACTAACGAAGCGAATCAAGTGAAAGAGAGTTGACGGAATACCAATCCACCAGTCGAGTTGGCGTGAAATGCGTGCTTATGGTCATCTTTGTCTGTGTTCTAAAAACCAGATGTCAACATCTAAAGTTTATATCTGACTTTTGTTCATCATCCTGGTTTCCCACGAAATAATATTCATTATATAACCTAGAAGGTTTTCCTCATAACACATGAATATACTTCTATTTAATTTTTATTGCAGTCCCTTCTTCAGAGTACATGTCTAATAAAGACCAGCACAACATTGGACATGTTTTAAAACGAAACAAAAAACCAACGATGCGATATTCTTCGACCCACATTCGACATTTTGCAACGTAAAAAAAACATAATCCGAGCAAAATGTCATCCGAGTACAGGCATCAGTGCTGCCGTTTTGTGTGAAAACCTATTCAGAAGCTCCTGTTGCAACCAAAATCAAAACATCGAAGCTAACATGTTAATATGTTGTAATTCTTAGTCAGCTAGATTTATTTTATGTTTTACATGCCAACGGCACGGGACGGCAACAAGGAACAACGTGTTACGCTGCCATAAGTAGACAGCAGTTGAGTTCGCTGACACAATGTAATGCAGGCGCTTGTTTGGGTCGAGTTGATCAGCGCTATGAAAATAATCCTTCATAAACCGAAGCTTGCCTACCGTTTAAAAAGTTCATTCATTGCATGTCAGGCGAAGCCACTCGAGCATGGCTGCCAATTTCACGGTCTAATGAGGTAATGCTTGCACAATTTCGCTATCTTTAGCTCGGAGTTGTCCTCACCGGTGGATAGTGGTGATGTAAACAGCGCTGTGAATCCGTTCCGAAGTTAGTGGGAAATAGTCCACAACTTGACAAGTCACAAAAAAAACACGATACAGGAAAGGTGACCCGCCTTCGGCGGGAAGGTTGGTGTAAAAGGAAGTAAATAACTTCCATCGTCAGTTTATGACGTCAACATGTAACATTGGTTGCAGCAAGGTCAGGTCAGGTCTGTACAGAAGCAGGAGAGACCGGAAAGCCTAAAGGTAACATCAAAGTGATAACTTTGTTCCCGATGCCGGGCAGGGTTTTTTTTTGTACAGTTTGTTTTCTATCCATTCGATCCCCATGCTGTGTGTGTTTGCGTTTGTTGAGCACCGACCGGTTCTATGTACACTTTCGCAACTTCCATCGGAGCGTTTCATCAGTGTTCGAGCAGTGGAGGGCACAGTGTAGAAAAAAGTTTCTAGCTTAGCACCGGAATATAATTTCTGGTGAGCGGTTGGGTGATGCGTTTGACGTTGATTTGGGGTTATGGGTAAAATAATTCAACTAAACTTCATCATTCTGCAGTTTTGGCGCCCAAATTTGCAAAATTTTACAAACGTTGCATGTTATTTCGACTGTGCTTCACCGATTAGTATGGTTGAACGAAAATGAGGAGACACAGTAGTAGTTACCATATCAAAGTTGAGCGGTAACCTCATCCGATGAGCGCAGGGCAACAGATCGTCGATCCACGATGCACACCCATCGGAACGAAGGGACGGCGAGACGAGATTTGTGGGTGGCAAATACGTGTTAGTAACCGGAACGGTTTGTTTTTTTTTTTTTCTTTTGCTACCTCTGGAATCATTTCAGTCGGAAAGCGATCGAAGTGAAATAGAACAAAGGTATGCAAAGATTGGCGGTGTGGGATGGGGTCTTTAGCAAAGTTTTTGTTCCACCTCCGTCCGATGAGCTTTTCCCACTTTCGGTCGATGTTTTATAGCCAGGGCAACCGATTGTTTCTCGCCTCTGCCACTGGATGCATGAGAATGTAGTCAGACGCCAGGAAACTGACCTCCGATAGCAAATCGGAACAACCTCAAATGAGAACAATTTTTTGCTTCGATAAGTTAAGCCGCACGTGTTCGGTTGTGCGATACTCTGTTGTTTTTTTTTTTTTTTTAGTTTTATTATGAATGCAATTCAGTAAAACTAAGCAAAAACTATTAATAGCTTTTTGTATAGCAACTAGAATCGAACCACGTCATCTCGTGTCAGTTGGAAACCCGTTGCCATTTGAATCGTATTTAGCGAAAACTCACCACCCCAGACAGGAAAGCCCGCGAATTTCGGCCGGTAATTGAAATTTCAGCACTAAAATGTAAATTGTTCCGAGTGAGTTGAAATGTCCGCCGCAAATTGGTTTCCCTGCCAGAAGGGAAGTCACAGTGGCTTGCAAAAATCCAAACAATTTCACCGCAAACCGGCAGACAAACGTGCCGACCGCCGAAAAAACAGACCTTTACGAGCAACGACTGAAACATTTCTCAAAGCTAATAAAACTTTTGCCAGTCACCAACCAACGGACCTCAACGGGTGGCTCAATTTTTCCGCTGTGATATAATTACCAACCTCATTAGCCGAATGATGGCAGAACGTTCGCTTCGCCACCATCGACGTTCCACGCGCCAAGGTCCTTCCCAAATTCTGCCAGTAGCCCCGCAGATAGGCAGACGACCGACAGCGGACGGACGACGGATGCTGCCGATCGTTTCGGCACAGTCATTTTTCCGCTTCATTGAGATTGCAATCATCCATTTCAATTTCTCTAAACTTGCGGAAGAAAGCCGCTTCGGTTATTCAGTCCACATCGCGGAAGGGGGTCATTTATATGGTCTGGGATCTGAAACTGCAGGCATCCTTTATGAAATAAACTGCCGCTATTGGGAAATGAATTTAGTAGCTTTCCACGCTGACTATGGGATTCTGTACTACAAAAGATTGCTATTTTGGTCAGTGTTTTAAGCAAACATCTGAACAGTTAAATTCTTGAAAAAAAGCTCAATACGAGTTCGATGCACGAGTTTCAACTCTAATTCAGATTGACACCGGAAACGGGATGATTCCTTTATTGTATACCTTTCTTTTCCCGATACGTAATTGTTTGCATGAACCATAAGCCAATTCGCGTTGACGGTGTTGCTGATATTTGTTTGGTTTTTGCATGCGAAAAAGAAGGAAGGAAATATTTTTGCTTTTGTCATCACGCACATTTTGACAATTACATATGAGTGTTCACGTAGGTGCGAACAGCCTTTAAAATCTCTTTCAACGCGAATAACCCGAATAAATCAATCACTGCTAAAAATCTACAAAAAAAAATGGTTTCGATCCGTGAACTACAAAAAAAAGAAGGCTGAGTAAATTTTCCATCACTCACGGTTACTTTTTGCAGTGGCTACTCGACAAATGTGAAGCATTTCCATCCTTCCCGCTTCGGAGTAGAACAGCTACAAATGCACTTTATCTGTTCGCATGACAATTTCAAAAACAAAACTACATTCGATTGGCAAGTCCATTTCAACCCGCAACGCTTGCCGTTGATTTGCACTGTTGCATCGGCGGACGGTGTGTTTGTTTTTTCTTTATCATCTGTGTTTTTTCATGGCAATAAAATATAGGCTTCATATTTTTTTGCTTCACACCCGAATCCGAATGTGCCAGGACAGCCAACAGTGGCAGCAAACAAACAAAGATAAAACATTAATTCGGTTGCCGGCGTGGTCAGAGACTGATTGCACGTTGCGGCTTGAGCGTAAATATGATTCGAAAATGGGACTGAATATCAAATAAATCAGACGAGAGCGTCGGCATGCTTGCACTCCTTCTCAATGTGTTCGGTTGCAGTGGAACCGTTTTCACTTTATAGCAAAAGAAGTCAATATGAATTATTAAAGTGACTCTCAAATGATTCTATTTTTGAAGATTTAAAATGTGAACGAAAGTCTGTAGAATAATTTTTATAAAGAGGTATTTATAAAGAGGTTCTGCGTTACAGAGTCCGCTTTGACAAGCGGATGTTCATAAGTTTATTCGCAGGTTGTTTCCATTTCTGTGGACACTTCTGGCTTGCGTTGAATCCTTGAAAAAGTTTGAGCGACACTAAATAAATGCAAGAATAACCAACGAGGGACGGTATGTTTCTATGTATAATTATGGAAAACTGTCACTTTACCACGATGGTTCATTGTATTTCTTTCTTTCCGTCACAGTCGTTGGAGATGCAAAGGAGCAATTCCACAAAAAAACAGGCAATCAATTTAATCGACAATTTTTGATTTGGCTCAAACTTTGCCTAGACGTTTCTATAGGCAAAAGATGCCATTTTGTGCTATTGGTTTAATTTTTTGGAATACGACTCATTTTTGAGAAGCTATTGAAAAATGCTATTTAAGGAAGGTATTGATGATTATAAATATTTGAAGAGCCAAATCAGTTTGTTCGATCGGTATGGCGTCTTCGGTAAAGTTGTAGATAGTAATTTTGTCTTTCCAAAAAAAAACTATACATTCTAAAAAAATTTTTTTGTGAATAAAAGTTGAAATAAAAATTTAAAATAATTATATGAAAGAGATCACATTTTGAAAATCTAATTTTTTTCTATAAAAACTACAAAAGATTACCTAAACAATGAAACCAGTCCGATCATGGGGAAATCAGAAAAAAAGTTAAGATTTATTGAAAAAAAAAATTTCTTTTGAAAGGGGCATTATTTTTTTTGAAGGACGAAGTTGTTATCTACAATTTTGCCGGAGACACTATGTCAATCAAACAAACCGTTTTGGCTGTTGAAACATTTTTTATTTCCCATAGAGTACTCTATGGAGAATTAAAATTAATTTCCCATAGAGTACTCTATGGAGCTCCGTACGGCTAAATTTTTTCGAACTGAATTTCTATTCTTAACAACGGCTTTTTCCCGTTAACACGCAAGTTCATTAAGCAGACAGTACGAACGAAAAATAAGCGAACTGGAAATATGATACAGATTTGGAAAAATATACCGCATCCCGACGGGACTTGAGAACCCGCAATCTCCCTGTCTCCGGCATGGTGTTTTGACCAATTAAACTACGGGGGACGGTGGTATTGTTACACAATCTATATCGTATCACATTCCGCTGTCGACTTATTCTATTGCTCATCCCTAACTACACACACTACTGTGCAAGCGTTATTTATAGACTGAAAGGAATGTCTCATCACACACAGAAGAGTCAGCTGATGCTGATAACTCTTATAGACCTGTGTGATCGAGACCAAAGTCAGTCTGCGTCGTGCTTGCAAGTGCGACACAACTACGGAAGGTGCTCCTTACGGCTAAACGGGAAAAGGCCGTTGTTAAAAATAGAAATTCAGTTCGAAAAAATTTAGCCGTACGGAGCACCTTCCGTAGTTGTGTCGCACTTGCAAGCACGACGCAGACTGACTTTGGTCTCGATCACACAGGTCTATAAGAGTTATCAGCATCAGCTGACTCTTCTGTGTGTGATGAGACATTCCTTTCAGTCTATAAATAACGCTTGCACAGCAGTGTGTGTAGTTAGGGATGAGCAATAGAAAAAGTCGACAGCGGAATGTGATACGATATAGATTGTGGAACAGTACCACCGTCCTCCGTAGTTTAATTGGTCAAAACACCATGCCGGAGACAGGGAGATTGCGGGTTCAAGTCATATTATTAAGTGTATTATATTTCCAGTTCGCTTATTTTTCGTTCTTTCTCTACTCACATACTGTCTGCTTAATGAACTGTACTCTTTGGAGAATTAAAAAAAAAAAAACATTTACAGTCAAAACGGTTTGTTCGATTAGCATAGTAATGTTAACAAAGTTGTAGATAGTAATTTTGTCCTTATATAGATAATATACACTGTGAAAAGAAAACAAAAATTTCAAAAAACCGGACCGGTTTCATTGTTTAGGTGATCTGTTGTATTTTTTATTTAAAAAAATTAGATTTTTTAAATAAGAGCTATTTTAGATAATTTGTTTTTGATTTTTATTTTAACTTGTTTTCACAAAAATAATAATTTTTTGTTAGAGTGTATATATTTTCGGGAAAACAAAATTATTGTCTACAACTTTGCCGTAGACGTCATAGCGATAAAAAAAAAACTGTTTTGTCCCTAAAAATATTTGTAATCATCAATACCTTCCCAAAATAGCATTTTTCAATAACTTCTCAAAAATGAGTGGTGTTCCAAAAAATTAAACAAAAAGCACAAAATGGCATCTTTCACCTATAGAAACGTCTATGCAAAGATTTGGCTGAATCAAAAATGACAATTAAAAAAAGATGGGACACTTTTTGTGGAACTGCTCAAAAGAAACTCGGTCTCGTACAAACGCAGCCGGCGCCGTTATCGATGCATACAAAGGCAAAAGTTATTGAAATGATCAGCATTGAAGATGATGAATTAATCAAAAATAACCATCTAACGTTGTTCCAGATCCATCACAACTATGAAATGTACGGTCGTCTGGCTCAAACTCAATGGTATTTTGAATTTAAAATATATAAAATGGTCACAAAAAGGCAAATGATAACTGAAAACAAAGTCAAGAAGTGCAAATAAGGA